>NC_060138.1:1186868588-1188068588 GCF_021461385.2 Schistocerca piceifrons | reverse complement strand
GGCCACGGTCGGCGAGCAGCATCTGCAGGGACATGTTTACGATGGCGACCGTGTTTACGAGTGTGGCTGTAGTGCACTGTTGTGGTTTGGACTAGCTGTCGCAGTGTCCGCATGTAGCGCTTGCTGCTATTGTTATTCTGCATTCGTCTCCGCACGCAGACCAACTGTAGTACACCGTGTTACCAGACGTCTGCGATAGTGTAGTGTTGTATGAACTGTGACCATGGCGTATTCGAACTGTGAAAAGGCGGAGATGATACTCATCTATGGCGAGTGTCGACGAAATGCAGCTGAAGCCTGCAGGGTGTATGCAGAGCGGAACCCGGACAGAGAGCATCCAATGTGCCGCACATTGCAAAACATCCACCGCCAACTGTATGCAACAGGTATGGTCGTAGCACGCAAACGGGTCCGTAACAGGCCCGTCACAAGAGAAGCAGGTGCAGTTGGTGTGTTAGCTGCTTTTGCCATGAACCTACAAATGAGTACACGGGACATTGCGAGAGCCGGTGAACTGAGTCAAAGTAGTGTCATGCGCATACTGCATCGTCACTGCTTTCACCCGTTTCATGTGTCGCTACATCATCAATTACATGGTGATGACTTTAATCATCGAGTGCAATTCTGCAACGTACATGGAGTTTCTACAGAATGATATGCCAACGTTGCTCGACAATGTCCCACTGGAAACGCGTCGACGTATGTGGTATCAACATGATGATGCACCTGCACATTCCGCAATTAACACCAGGCTGACCCTTGACAGGATGTTCGACGGGCGTTTCATAGGACGTGGAGGACGCATAAATTGGCCAGCCCGTTCTCCTGATCTTACACCTCTGGACTTCGTTCTGTGGGGTACGTTAAAGGAGAATGTGTACCGTGATGTGCCTACAGCCCCAGAGGATATGAAACAACGTATTGTGGCAGCCTGCGGCGACATTACACTAGATGTACTGCGGCGTGTACGACATTCACTACGCCAGAGATTGCAATTGTGTGCAGCAAAAGATGGCCACCACATTGAACATCTATTAGTCTGACATGTCTGGACACACTCTATTCCACTCCGTAATTGAAAACGGAAACCACGTGTGTGCGTGTAACTCACCCCTCATGGTAATGCACATGTGCGTCAGTGAAAAAGACCAATAAAAAGGTGTTAGCATGTGGACGTAATGTGCTGTTCCAGTCTCTTCTGTACCTAAGGTCCATCACCGTTCCCTTTGGATCCCAACGTAATTCGGTGCTCTCCGATACACACGATCGAACAGCGGAGGAATGGTACTCAAGCGTCAACTTTGGGTTACAATATCTCCGGATGTAATTAACATTTTACAATGCAACAAACGCACTGATTAAGTATTTGTTTGTATGTTCAGATGTGCTAACAAAACTAACAGGGTTCCATCAAAAAAAACGTAGGTTTGTGTTAAAAAACATACTTCCGTGCATTTTTTTATGGTTTGTATTAACCAGTTACACTAGCCCCTCTCCTCACATTCGGTCTGTGGAATCGATTCGCCAGTATTTGATGTGGTTTACGAAATATATCCAGCGGTAATGTTAGGTGACTCACCCTGTATAGTTCATACCTAAAGGCGGCATACACTGAACACAGCTTCATGCGTTGTCAAACTAGCTTATATAGCGATAAAAAGTTTTTAAATTTAGTTCCCCCTCTTTGCGCTAGATACGTACATCCTCTATAAGATTGTCTTTATTTTTCAAAAGCCTAAAATATGACAAATTTACTATTAATATTTACATCAAATGTATATAATATTTAAAATTACAGAACAGATCGTTAAATCAGTGAAATAACATTTCAGAACAAGGAGAAATCATTGCTTTAGAAGAAAATAGTAGTAGCACTTGTAGGGTGTATTTATGACGCCCGATGGCGCTGTATTTCAGGCTATTGCCTGTTTATGCCATTGTCCATTAGTACGGCAGTGACGACACGGGCAGGACGACGAGTGTAGTGCTCTGCTGCAGGTGGATGGCACGCTCCTCCGCCTTAAAGGTTGTTGACATCTGCTGCGTTCCGCACTAGACAGTGCAGTACTCGACCACCGGAAGGGTCCATCCTCAGCTGAAAATTTTACTTTTTGATACACAATGTATATGTCACATAGTCAAACGTTCAACATCTCCATCGCCCACAGATCGATTTCAACAGCACTTGGAGCACATATTATAGCACTCCTGTCTGCTACTACTGTACCATAACCTTAAAACTGGAAACAGCTTATGAAATAAAACTATTGTGTTAAAGCAATTATGGTATATAGCAACAGAGCAGTGTTACCCTCTGAGAGGAATTTTGTTAGGTTGACCGTGCTGTACGTAACGGGAATGGCTTATCGAAAATGAAAGTCAGAATTACGTAAATATTTGAACAGTACGAACAAAATTTCGTCTATCTGTACTGTTCAACTGAGAAAGAGAACGGTCGCCAGCCTAACTAGGCAAGAGAATGATTAACATTCTCGTTTAAGAAATTAGTTTTCTGTAGCTATAACGGATCCACACAACCTATACTTTGTCACACGCGAGTGCAGTGAACTATTACACATACATATGTTTACGGTAAGATTGGAACTAACAGAGCAGCAGAAACAATTTGCAAAATTATGACAGCTACCGAAACACACTATTACTTTCAGGGCTTACACAAAGTGAATGGTCTTTATAACATTACTGTTAATATGCACTTCTAATACACCAGAGAGGCAAACACTTAGTAAACACGAGTATATAACGTTTCACAACTGCAGCTTTCTCACTTTTACTACATCGAAACACTATGTTGACAAAATTGCAAGAAACTGCCTCACCTTTTATAATTTACTACAGACAACTATGTGATCATACGCTTTGTAAGTGTCAGTCTTAAAAAATTTTAATTTGAAGTTGGCAACAATACATTAATAAGCAGTTTTACTAGGAAAATTATTTCAGTAAGCATCATTAACTTTAACACACTCTCTTGCCACATTAACTTTAACTTTCTCTTTACTATGTTCAAGGGGCATTATTTAAAAAACTGGGTTTTAATGTACTTTCAGTAAGGGCACTCGGTAATCACTTTAGTTCAAACGGAGAGGACCCTGAGAGGTGTTATGATGAGGAGAAAAATCAAGGTAGGTACATAAATTCAGATATAAATTACCTTATATTTCAGCACATTAGCACATCCATTAAGCTGATCCTTCACTGTACATCATTATAGTATTACGTTACAGCGATTGCGCAACGTGGTGGCAACTGCATGTTGGTAGGTGAATTCGCAGACAGAATTGCTGGACTCTGTCCCTTCTTGGTGGCGATGATGAATACCAAATCCAGAATCGTTCCAGCTATTTATCCATCCATCCGAGGCATTGGAAAGTAGCAGAAAAAGCCTCTTTCGGAAGCAGAACAATATGCATCTTTTACATAGCAGTGCACAGACTCGTAGCTCGTCTCCGACTGCTGGCTCGTCCCCGACTGACTATCAGTTCCACCTTTTCCACCTAGGCCAACCACAATTTGCGCGCGCTACACAGTTCCGTTCCCGAGGGGAACCACTACACCTTTTACATACAAACTAACTAGGAACCCTAAGTGAGGATCAGCAGTTTACATAACAGTAAACAATCATTTTAAACAAACAGAACATTTGCACATATAGACATTTCTAAAAAAATTATTCACACAAAATTACAATTATATACAGTAAGTTTTGTTCCCTACAAATGGGACAAAGCATTTAAACGACTGCATAGAACCAAACCATGATATCAGAGTTTGTGCAAAGAAAGAAATATACAGTTTTATGTTATCGATTCAATCACACACATTTACAGAAGCTCAGCGATGTAACATTAAATGAAACAAAGGCGAAATAAATCAGTACAACATTAGAGCTACGGTGTTACAATATTACTTACTATCTGAAAAGAAATAATGGAAAAAACCACCGTACTGGGTGGGCTAGTGGTGAAAGCAGGGAGACGGTGAGAGTTTAGATGAACAAAGATAGAGGGGATGCTGAAATGGACAAACAGAGTGAAAGGAGGGGAGATGGAGGAGGGAAGGGGAATAGGAGGAAATGGACAGATAAACAGGGAGAAGGATATGGAAAGAGACAAGTGGGGGGGGGGGGTTGTAGACAGAGTTAGTAGGAGGAAGTGGATGGAGAGAGAGGGGAAGAAAAGACAGATTAACAGAAGACGAATAAAAAAGTACCCCAGCAACGATATGTATAGAGCTATACTCTGAGAGAATAAACGAGGGCTATAGAGAACATCGGTGATATTTTTGCGTAGACGGTACACCCTGTCAACGCTCTCGACGCCGCGGTGTAATGAAACCTTTGCGAAGTGCCACGACAATATTAAATCCATGATGTAAGCAGCTAACGAAGTTTTCCCTTACGTTTTATCTGGCACACCGCGCTCCATCCGGCCATATCGTAATTATCACTTCGCCGGCAACGTCCGCATTAGCAACACGTACATTTCCCTCTAAAGCGCAGGCCATTAATATTCATAGTCCCTGCAGAGAGAATCCACAAGATGGAGGACAGCAGCCAGTGTAATGAGCTGCCTTGCGCCGCGGCTTTGCCAGCCCGCCCTCTTACGTGCGGCCGCCTTAAAATTTTGAGGGCGCAATTTCGGAGAGCTGTGTGGTCCTGGACGCTCTCGCATCTTGGCCGGTACTTGGGTGACCATGTAGCCTTCAACGCAGTCTGATGTTAATGCCCTGTCTCCGCTGATATCGAAACTTCAAAGCATCTGGGTCGAGCCCACAGCCGCCACAAAGCGCCCACGCGTGGCATTGCACGTCTAAATGTAGCTGACATGAGGTCGTTGCATAACTTCGAACAGTATTTCTTTTGCATGTGGGTATTCCGGTCGATATGAGCTTATCTATCGATTGTCTTTTTCTATTTGCGATTCAGTGTTGCTATCTAAGTTTACGTATTGGCATTTAGTCATCTGTAGCGAGTGAAATTGTGGATGCTAGGAAATTGAGGGGGTTATGGAGAAATAAGAGTGTTTCCGATATAGTCTTCCGCTAGAGTCCACTAGAGGGGTGACAATAGCAAAGGCAGCCAGAGACACTTGCCCCTTGTATTGGACAAAGAACCGCAAGATAATGTTTCTCTCGTCTTAAGGCGAAGCGTTTTGACATAAGCGGCCGCCCCCGTTAGCTGATTGATCAGCGCGGCCAAATGCCACGTAAAGGGGCCCGGGTTCGATTCTCGGCGGGGGCAGGAGATTTTCTCCGCTCAGGGATTGGGTGCTGTGTTGTCCTCCTCATTATCTCATGCCCATCTCCGACGCGCAAGTCAGCCAATGTGGCGTCCAATGCAATAAGTACCTGCCCACGGCGGCCGAACTTCCCCAAATGTGGGACTCCCGGCCCACAATGCCGTACGCTCATTTTCATTTTTTTACATAAGCGACTCTCCACGTTCAGTAAGACTTTCGAAGTTTGATGAACATGGTTTAAATGTATTAACCGACAATTATCCTCGTCATTGTAATCGAGAACTGGAAACTGTGATGAACTGTGCCATTTCGCCATCATGAGACGGGGATTGTTCAAAAATCGGGTGTGTAGGTACCGGTTACTCTAAGCCACAATCACAATAATCAGCAGGTGGTTCAAATGGCTCTGAGCACTATGGGACTTAACTTCTGAGGTCAACCGCCCCCTAGAACTTAGAACTACCTAAACCTAACTAACCTAAGGACATCACACACATCCATGCCCGAGGCAGGATTCTAACCTGCGATCGTTGCGATCGCGTGGTTCCAGACTCTAGCGCCTAGAACCGCTCGGCCACTCGGGCCGGCTCAGCAGGTAGTCATATGTGCATCTCCGCTTGATCGTCACCAATTGATTAGCGAACAGCACCGACCATACATACCCTGTATTCTTACTGCTGGCGATAAATGGCGCCTATAGGCTAACATAATGAAAGGAAAGGAATGGTTCAACCCAAACAAAGCAGCAACTCACCGTACAAAGGCCTACGCACATCGGCAAAAGATGTTACGCGTCTTGTGGGACAGTGATGGTGTGGTGTACTACGAATTGCTCCCCCGAGCTTTAACTATCACTGCTGACCTTCACTGTCAACAACTGTAACCTCCCCGCAAAAATAAAAGTCAATAATAATGTAAATGGAAATGGAGCCAAATTTCGTTAAATTGAAATGAATCCAAGCGTAATTTCCTCACACAAAAATTAAAGAATAATAATCGCCCAAATATAACCTCTCAGCAGAAATAATTAAACCTGATAAATTTTATAAGGACAGCAGTGCTGACCTTCGGCCCTGTGCAATAATTAAACCTGATAAATTTTATAAGGACAGCAGCGCTGACCTTCGGCCCTGTATTCTGAATAAAAAAGCAAAAATTCTTACCTCAATAAAAAACTGCATCTATATAAACTGCATCTATATCTGCTCTTATTTATCGACACAGCTTCGTGCATTGCTGGCGTATATTTAATTTTGATTCTTGGAGGAAATGCATAGGAAATATTCTTTAAATTGAAGTGAATGTTTAAAAGAGTTACTTTATAAAAAAAATTATTATTGGGGCATTTTTTCAACAAATTAATTACAATTAAAATACATTACTAGATGTGCGCAATGCTGCTTCATTACCTTCTACAACAATACTCATTGTCCACCACAATCCTGACCAGAGTCGCAAGAAGAGCACGCCACCGACGTACGCCGACTTCTGCTCGGTACAACTGTCCACTCGCTACTACTGTCGACTGACAACAACTGCAGACAGAGTACAACTGAACTCTCGCGCTGTCAAGCGCAGACTAGCAACGATAAATAACTCTCTGGTCAGAGATTCTGTCATGCCTCACCATCGCAGGTAATGAATACATACGTGTTTCACAACTGAGGCGTCTTGCAGACGCAGTCCAACAACAACGGCCAGAAAGATTGCGTGAAGTGGTGCTACTCTACGATAACGACCACCCGCATTTTGCTAGACTGACAAAAACGCTATACAGGAAGTCATTCCTCACCCACCTTCTTCACCTGATCTTTGGTCCTCAGATTTTCAGCTTTTCCGCTCTCTGTCGGACAATCTTTAAGAAGCTTTCTTTCCAGATGAAAATGCACTCCGAACATGGCTCGCCGAATTCTCAAAACCAAGTTATTTCTGCAGCCGCGGAATCGAAAAGCTACCCCAGCGTTGGTAGGCTATTGTAGATAGTGAAGCCAAGCACATATTTTATGACTGAAGTCTCTGTTTTTTTTGTATGTGTTGAATTATTGAACTTATATTGAGAAACGCAACAAACTTATGCACCAGCCCAATGGTTTTCTCAATACGTCGTTGTTGAATGTGACAAGTACTGTGGCGGTACGCCACATAACTTGAAAAAATAATGTTGAAGAACTTCGCAAATATGAGAAAACTGACTTCATAACGAAGTAAATATCACAAAGACTATGTAATTAACTAATATGACCTGCAAATGTTATTGTAATCTCTGTTCCCTTTGATAAAGGATCGCTCTGACTTTCCTTTTGTTTTTTGGTAGTCTAAGAAGCCATTTGTGATGAGACACGAAAACGTATAAGTTTCATGTAATATTTAGTCTAGATACAACCAGATAATACTCAAAATTGTCGCTAATGTTTTACTGTAACAGATCCTATACTCTTGAAGTGAGTGACTTAAATAATTTATGCAAATTTTATGGGGGAACATTGGTGCTGAGGTCAACGTCATTGTTCCACATGATAACGGTCCAGAGTCGTAATAAATATTATAATGTTTGCTAATTTTTACAAATAAAAAAATAAATGTAAATGTAGGAGATTTCTCCTGATTACCGGTTCTTCTAATATTTTAATGTTTGCTAATCATGACAAATAATAAAAATAAATGTAGAGGTAGGAGATATCTCCTGTTTAGCGGTTCTGCTTTGGAAGCATTATTAATTAAACAGCTGTATTTCTGTGTGTTTTATTACAAAAACAGCGTGTCAGGCAAACTAACTGCGAGAAGTACCATAACAGAGGCAATGACGTAAATAATTATTCAGTTGTGAAGCAGGCAGAATAACACTAAATCCCACTTTTCATAATATCACATAAATACCAAAATATATAACATATAAAGAACCAACACAGTACTAGGGAAAGTGTGCAAGAATAGTACGATGTAATTGCTGCTACACTATTTTTAATCACATACAATTTCCATGAAGAGTAGTTGACGGATTACATCCTGAGGAGCGAACAATTATTTTAGTGAAGGAGGGGAGTCTGAATGAGACGTTGTGATTCAGTTAAAACTGCTGTTTAGAGGTTTGGGACTCCGCCAGTATAGAAAACCTCTGCCTGTGAAATTCTGTAGTCAGTCACTATGTCTCAACAGGTAGGCTCGGCCCTTTGGCCCCACATGTAATTGACTGTGTCTGCAGATTTTGAAGTGGGAAGCAGACTGAAGTTTGGCGCCATTCAGCCCATAAAAGGTCTGGACGTCGACATGTCCATCCCCCAAGCTTGAGCTTTGAGATAGACCAACAGCTGCAGCCCCGTCACCATCCACGACCACGTCTTGCTACAGGTATTTACCCTCAGCAGTAATAGCAGTTTAGCTGTTCCTTACTTACAGCTGAACACAGCTATATCAATCGAGTGCGTTAGCTGTTTCATTCGCCCAGCGACCTCGAGTATCTCGGCGCCAGCAGTGCGGTTGGATTCCCCGATATGTTCAAATGTGTGTGAAATCTTATGGGACTTAACTGCTAAGGTCATCAGTACCTAAGCTTACACACTACTTAACCTAAATTATCCTAAGGACAAACATACACACCCATGCCCGAGGGAGGACTTGAACCTCCGCCGGGACCAGCCGCACAGCCCATGACTGCAGAGCCTTAGTCTTTCCCCGATATCCGTCCCTTACATCACTTAGGTCTGCTTCTCGTGTTTCAGCATTCTGTCTCCGACACTATCGTACTCTTCCTTATTAGCCTTCTGATACCTTCCCACTTTTCCCAGTGTGAAAGCAAACTAGTTTCCCTTAGCTAATAGGAACGTTAACGACGCCGTACAGGGCCTGTTAGTGCACAGGAAATGAATTTAAAATCCCAGCACCTTGGTATAATTCAACTGGGGCAAGTTCATTCCCATCACCTGGGATAGCAAGAGTTGCGGAGCGCGCGATGCCCAATGAGCTTTTCTGTTTAGAACAGTTGAGCTCAGTGACTGCAGCAGCAGAAAGTAAGCAGATGACCCAAACTGAGTCGGTATGCGTTTGGTAAACTAAATATGGATTTGAAACCTAAGATACCGATCTGTCTGGAAAGGATATTTAGCAATCAATGTCTGGTACCAGTTTTGACTTCGGCAGTGAGACGTGAATTGGAAATTCGAGAACGAGTGCTTTAAATATCAATGTAGGCCAGTGTTGTGATAGTGCCACGCAAAACAACAAGGGGTGCAAGCCCCCTCCATGATAAAACACGATCACACCATAACACCACCGCCTCCGAATTTTACTGTTGGCACTAAACACGCTGGCAGATGACGTTCACCGGGCATTCGCCATACCCACAACCTGCCATCGGATCGCTACATTGTCTACCGTGATTCGTCACTCCACACAATGTTTATCCACTGTTCAATCGTCCAATGTTTACGCTCGTTACACCAAGCGAGGCGTCGTTTGGCATTTACCGCTCTGATGTGTGGCTTATGAGCAGCCGCTCGACCACGAAATCCAAGTTTTCTCAACTCCCGCCTAATTATCACAGTACTTGCAGTGGATCTTGATGCAGTTTGGAATTCCTTCGTGATGGTCTGGATAGATGACTACCTACAGCACATGACGACCCTCTTCAACTCTCAGGGGTCTCTGTCAGTCAACAGACGAGGTCGGTCTATACATTTTTGTTCTGTACGTGTCTCTTCACGTTTCCGCTTCACTATCACATAGGAAACAGTGGACCTAGGGATGTTTAGGAGTGTGGAAATGTCGCGTATAGACGCATGACACAAATGACAACCAATTACCTGACCACGTTCGAAGTCAGTGAGTTCCGCGGAGTGTCCCATTCTGCTCTCTCATGATGTGTAATGATTACTGAGGTCGCTGATATGGAGTACCAGGCAGTAGGTGGCAGAACAATGCACCTTAAATGAGAAACGTATGCTTTTGGGGGTGTCCCAATACTTTTGATCATATAGTGTAGCTCGATGAAACCTGGAACGCAAGAGAAGGAACTGCTACAGTACACTACAAAAGGTAACTGAATGTACACAATTGGACGAAAAGAAATGATTCTTCTATTGAATGACAATTATTACAATGAAGTCACGGTATCTGTGATGGTCTCATGCTCATTACAAGAGGCAGGACACAGTTCTTTACAAGGTATGTGATTATCAGGGACGGAAATGCAGGATTGGTAATTATTAGGGCGTTCCATACATCCACGAACGCAGATGGACGTGATGAAATCTAAGTCGGCGGAACGGGCAGGTCGGTCCATTTAGCAAATATCGTTTCATTCCAAGTGCTCCTCCACTTGTGCTGTTCCATGTGGACTCATCGTCTCCCATGAAAGTGAAGTCAGGACTGAACGCACCCCTGGAAAGACGGTCATGTGGAATGAGTACAACTTCACGATGCCGTCGAACAGTGAGGGTACCGTGTTCAAAGATTTGGCGGTCAGTAGGCCCATACCACATCAAGCCTCGCCGCACCATAATAGCCTGACCACGGAAACCAATCACGTGCAACTACGTGTCATGGTGCATCACAAACCCTTATGGGCACACGCAATACGTCTGGGAACACTGTCAAAGATGGTCGTTTTCGAATCCGGCAACGACTGGAAGAACGGTGTGTTGATCTCCTGACTCCTCCCTATCGCATCCAGATGGCGCCACAAGTTGGAGAACGACACGGCTGTTGGTAGGCATCGCGTGATCCTATGGACCCAATAAAAACGTTCAGTTTCTATTATATATTCCAGTATATGCCTTCCCCTGCGGCTCTTACCCCTTACACCTCCGTCAAGGAAAACGGGATTAATTTCGTCACGTCTCAACTCTTGTCCTGTCATCCTGTCCCGTCTTGTTGCCAGTGTTTACAACATGTTCTTGCACAAATTGAGGCCAATATTTAAGACTAGCCTTCTCTGACTGTGACAGAGTGGCTTTTGTGTTCTCTTTGCTTCGTACATCATGCTTTATTTTGCTACAAGGAAGCAGAACTCTTTTCCCTCGCCTGGTTCTCGGTCTCTAATTTTTGTATTAACGTCTAGTTTCTGCCATCATTCTCCTGACATTTACTCTCAATTCATAGAGTGGGTTCGTTACACTTTACGTCCTGGTCAACAGATCTTGCAGGTCTTCCTCAAGTTCACTGAGGATAACACAGTCATCAGCTGATCTTATCATGCCATTCGTTCACCCACAATTTTAAACCCACTCTTTGACTTTTCTTTTATTTCGTTTATTGGTGTTTGCCAAACCTAGTTTGAATCGTAGGGCCGAGAAACTGCAGTAGGTCTTATACGCTGGCTAATTCGAGGAAGAATTTAGAACTTCTTGCATCATTGTACACACATTTCGATATTTTTTATACACTGCCCGAAAAAATTAATACATCCTTTTAGAGGTTACCTGTTCTCTCAAGATTTATTGTTGCAACAGTGCATATGGAGCACATGATATGACAACACCTAAAGGTCAGTAGCACAAGCATTTCTGAGGTATCAAGTATAGACCCATATTGGAACACCTTGAGATTCGTATGCCACGCTCACTCGACCTCTTCACGTAGTTCTTTAAGAGCTCTTAGTTGACGAGTGGCACGAGTCACTTCCTGTCACATCATACCCTACATGTGTCCGACCCCGGTAGCTGAGTGGTCAGCACGAGAGAATGTCAATCCAAAGGGCCTGGGTTCGATTCCCGACTGGGTCGGAGATTTTCTCTGCTAAGAAGCTGGGTGTTGTGTTGTCCTAATCATCATCATTTCATCCCCATCGACGAGCAAGTCGCCGAAGTGGCGTCAAAACTTAAGACTTGCACCTGGCGAACGATCTACCCGACAGGAGGCCCTAGTCACACGACATTAACTTACCCTACAAGTGCTCGACTAGAGACAAGTCTGAAGATCGTGTTGACCAGAGAAGTCCCTGCATGTCTTTCAGAGGACGTTGAGTTTCACCGGCAGTGTGTGGCCGAGCATTATCCTGCTGGAACAACACATCTCCTTTCTGTTACAAGAAAGCTAAGAGAACGGGTGTAGCAACATTGTGGAGAACACAGCGCTGGTTAGAGCCCTCTCCAGAAAAAAGAAAAGTGAATTATAGTTGCTGTTTAGCGTATCCAAGACCTACAGGGTCGCCAGTTTGACTCAGAAAAACGTACTCTGTGAGACAGCGTTCACAGGGTCTACGTCGCACACTAAAGTGGACAAAATCTGCTTTCATCCCTGGGGACCAAGAAGGCACGCCATGGTTGGTTCAAATGGCTCTGAGCACTATGCGACTTAACTTCTGAGGTCATCAGTCGCCTAGAACTTAGAACTAATTAAACCTAACTAACCTAAGGACATCACACACATCCATGCCCGAGACAGGATTCGAACCTGTGACCGTAGCGGTCGCTCGGTTCCAGATTGTAGCGCCCAGAAACGCACCGCTACTCCGGCCGGCTGGCACGCCATGCCATCTTCCAAGTGGGCCTACGACGGCACCACTCGATCCGTGCACGTCGATGATGTGGCGTCAGTGGAAGACAGTCTAGAGGTGTGCGTGTCCATAGCCGCACTGCTAGTAAGGTTTCGCAACAGCTCTCTTATCTGGCTGTGATAGCTGTACGATCTGCCAATGCTGCCCTTACAGCTGACCGTTAGGGGTGGCGTCTGTGTTGCGTGGACGTCCAGAATTTCGTCTAAGGGTGTGAAAATGTTCACGTGCCCATTGAAACCAGCTTCTTTGCTCAGCTAACGCAGCACGTCTAAGTTTTATGGCGGTCCTCCGAAACGACCACTGCTGCATTCGGATGGCCGCAATTTGACCCCTTTCAGGCTCCCTCGGTTGATTGCAAGAATCACATGTCTCTGCGACATGGTTGCCCTCTTGCTTTAAACGTTCACATCACACTGAACCTTCTCGCTGTTAGCATTCTCTATGAAAGTGTAGATACAATCGCGCTCTGATAGCTATACCACTACGCCATCTTTTGGCGGTCGACGTTGAAACCATTAATACATCCATTACATGCTTGGTAGCAAATGCTATCACCGAATTGAAATCGATGGCATCTTTCCAAGTCTACTAATTTTTTGCCGGCAGTGTGAGCTTAATTATCCTTTCTGTAAGCGATCGAGACACTGACATTGGCGTTGGCTGCATCTCTGAGATCCTATTCCATGCATCTTCCTTGTTTCATCGCAACTGGTGAAAAGACGTGTTGACAACGCAGACCATAGTGCATTGCCATCCCATCGGTAATAAGCTGCACATGGCGGATCCAAGTCCGACCTGGAAGTTAGTATACAAGGGACTGAAATGAATCCCTGAAGTCACCTTTAGTACTTCCAGCCACAATAGGTGTGTCTTACTACAATATGCTGTCGAAAGCTGGCCATAGATGATGTTACATAGTTGTTGTTACATAGATGTTGCTCGAACAATACAAGTAAGTAGCCTGAGACTGCGCTTTCATCATTGTTATTAACTTACCACTCTCTAATACTCTACGTACATAATTCACTGTGTGACGTAGGCTTCCGCTAAGAATGAATTTTTCCCATTCACTCCAAGTGGGGTTAAAGGCGGTTTCAAATTTTCTTGGTATATAGATACCCAGCCTATAACCATTGGTTCAAGAAAGAGTGAAGTTTGAGGGAACATCCTATAAGTGAGGCAAACTTCCACTCAGGAAATGTTTTCGACAACTAAACACATTGGTGGGTGATATCTACGTAATGTTCTTTCTCGAGGACCCGACTCTGCCGATTTCACACCTCAACGCCCTTACTGAACCTTTCGTCCTCTAAACGCTAAACCTGCAGGGGAAAATTGTTTACTTTACATTTAGGCACCTATTGTGAAAGGTGTCTCCGTGATGCAACACATAAAGGGCTATAAGTAGTATTAAATAAGCACTAAATTGTTCCTTCCATATCTCGAGCAGCGGAGACTATCCGACAGTGACGGTTACACTGGGACCCATTAGACGAGAACAATAGGAATAACAACGTTGGTGAACAATGTCTGTGGAACAGAAAAGCAACCTTCCGAAATATTAATGAACGTTAATGACTACTACAGAATTCGAACATGTGAACTGATTATAATGTGTACTAAAAGGTACTAAAAAGTCTACATCTACATCTACATTTATACTCCGCAAGCCACCCAACGGTGTGTGGCGGAGGGCACTTTACGTGCCACTGTCATTACCTCCCTTTCCTGTTCCAGTCGCGTACGGTTCGCGGGAAGAACGACTGTCTGAAAGCCTCCGTGCGCGCTCTGATCTCTCGAATTTTACATTCGTGATCTCCTCGGGAGGTATAAGTAGGGGGAAGCAATATATTCGATACCTCATCCAGAAACGCACCCTCTCGAAACCTGGCGAGCAAGCTACACCGCGATGCAGAGCGCCTCTCTTGCAGAGTCTGTCACTTGAGTTTGTTAAACATCTCCGTAACGCTATCACGGTTACCAAAAAACCCTGTGACGAAACGCGCCGCTCTTCTTTGGATCTTCTCTATCTCCTCCGTCAACCCGATCAGGTACGGATCCCACACTAACGAGCAATACTCAAGTATAGGTAGAACGAGTGTTTTGTAAGCCACCTCCTTTGTTGATGGACTACATTTTCTAAGGACTCTCCCAATGAATCTCAACCTGGTACCCACCTTACCAACAATTAATTTTATATGATCATTCCACTTCAAATCATCCCATCACCATCCAGCCAGCCTGGCCGGCCGAAGTGGCCGTGCAGTTAAAGGCGCTGCAGTCTGGAACCGCAAGACCGCTACGGTCGCAGGTTCGAATCCTGCCTCGGGCATGGATGTTTGTGATGTCCTTAGGTTAGTTAGGTTTACCTAGTTCTAAGTTCTAGGGGACTAATGACCTCAGCAGTTGAGTCCCATAGTGCTCAGAACCATATGAACCACACCATCCAGCCATTTCTACAGAACCTTCTTTCACGTGAAGAGGAAAGTTCAACTAGCGGCTATAAACCTGGAGGTGAAGACTTGGAGAACACAGTAAACACACGAAAAACTCTCGGGTTACATAGTAAAATATCTTCAAAAATGACTACCTGAAATTCTCTAACATTTAGACTTTCACTTCGTACATGGCTTCTCTCGCTGTCTATTCGTGACACAAAAACTAATTTACTCTAGCAATCAGTTATTTCAATTCAAACTTCCCCTGCGTAATAGGCGCTATCCTGGAAAGAATCTGACATTTTCATTTGGCATAACCAGCGTTACCTCAATGGGCACAAAATGATAAGTAAGACAAAAAGATGTATTCAATGACATGTCTTTAACTTCTGTTGCCAGGTGTAGCTGTCATTTCTTCACAATTTAAATGAAACAAGAGTGTTCCTTTCAAATTTCACCAAAAGTCTCATAAAATGAAAACAAACACTGAAATCAAAGTGAACAAATGATATTGAACTGAAGTGCCCTCATACTTCAGAATTTATTCGTAACAGTATTCTAATGTCGAAGGTCCTATAAGGATAAAGCGCTGGTATCTGTAAAGGTGTTAATTGGATTACAGTCAACCAGACTACCACCTACTTTGTTCTGACTGTTGACAAACTGATTAAAGAAATTACACGAGATCACAGAGCACTTTCCTCAGGTACTAAACGTCGTTATTTGCCTAACAGCTGTGGCGAATTGGATAACAACCTCCTCTTTTCCTCGATAATTAATCTAAGAGTCGCACTTATTTATTTTTAGTTGGATTTATAGAGGCGATTTAAAATAATGAGGATCGATGAAGCTGTATCAAGAAACAAGTGTTTCCTGCAGAGCAAACATGGCGCAATTTTATTTGCCTAGTTCATAATGAGCCCAAATAATGAGTGCAATTACGTGAAATAGGAGACTGTTTGCCCTGAATTAGAGGCCATTACATGGAGATAATGAGGCTGTGAATGCTCAGAGTTCCCACCTGCCGTCACAGCTCCCTCCACCCGTTTCCTCCCCATTCAACCCCTCTCCCCGTCAGACCTCCCTCCACCGTCTTCCCCAATGCTACTCATTTCGGCCCTCCGCTTTGTGGACCACTACACTTCACATCTCCTTGTCCTCATTAAGCCTACAGTGAAGCACAATCTGTGGCCAAATAAAGCTACAAGTATTGCCAATTATCCGAAGACAGCACTAAGAGGACGCGAAACAACACTCTAAATGAGAGAAAACGCTCTATACTCTCGGATAAAAATTGTCAGTGTAAATATTTGTGCGGTGTGCGATTTGTACACATATGACGTAGGGGTGCAAATATTTCCATTGATGACTGAGGACGGTGTTAGAAATCATTACAATAGTATTTACTTCATTTGAAGATTAATAATTGTTAGTACCCGCAAGAAGGCATGCTAGTAAGTCAGGTAATGAAGTGTGATCGCATGGATGCAGAACGGTTAGTATCTACTGAAAGTCGTTTCTTACCTCGCGGTGCAATTACGACCATGCGGAAATCAGATAGTAAATTATGCGACATGTTTGTGGGAAAACTACTAGACACAGAGGAAAAGGCCTCCAACACAATGAAGTGCATACACTTTAAGGTACCAATGATCACAGTAACTGTACCTATAGCCCTAACACAATATAATATATATATATATATATTTACAAAATGGCCATCAGTCTGTGCAAAATCTGATCACCAACTAACACCCCCTGCCAACCTCTCGTGGGAGAGTCAACTTTTTATATTCAAATATAAGCCGCTTTTTTTACTGGACATTACATTTCTACTCCAAAAATTACGCCATGTTAATCTGAAACAATATTTTCCATTCGTAAGGGATGACACTGTAATCAAATATAGAAACGTAAACTGTACAGAAACTTCCTGGCAGATTAAAATTGTGTGTCGGACCGAGACTCGAACTCGGTACCTTTGCCTTTCACAGGTAAGTGCTTTACCAACTGAGCTACCCAAGCACGACTCACGCCCCGTTCTCACAGCTTTACTTCTGCCAGTACCTCGCCTCCTACCTTCCAAACTTTACAGAAGCTCTCCTGGATCGTAGGAAAGGTAAAGGTCCCGAGTTCGAGTCTCGGTCCGACACACAGTTTTAATCTTTCAGGAAGTTTCATATCAGCGCACATTCCGCTGCAGAGTGAAAATCTCATTCTGGATCTAACTGTACAATCAAATTTGCAAAACTGAATAAAATTTCTGACAATAATATGAACTGTTTGGAACAAAAAGGTTTACAATTTTATGTAAAATTTAGTGTAGAATAAAATGATGTTCTTAAATGCAGAAATCGAAAAAAAATGAATTCTGTCCATTTGATCGTCATCTGAACGAACTGAAAAAGTATTTTGGTAAACTCTAGGTGTTTTCTGGCGGTGCATCCGAATCTGGAATACAAGGGGGGAGGAGCGGAGGTTGCAGTTTAAAAATGGAAAGTTGGCCCCATCCTGGAACGTGCGAGGGGTTAGAGGGGAGGGTAATTTCAGCACTCCTTGAAAATATTTATTTTTTCATCAGGATCATTTTTTCGTACGATGCAATTTTGCGATTTATTTAGTTGCAAGTTATAACGAACACCCTGTATATAAAGTGTGTATACGAGATGAGTACCTGGCGTTACCTGTGTGTGTGTATTTATTCCAGTGCTCAACTAGTTCATCTCCTCTTTCCCTTTCTCTCTATATATCTCTTCCCCGACCCTCTCTCTATCCACCTGTTCTTCCATCTCTCTGTCAACCTACTTACACCCCATTTGATCACCACTTTCTCCCCTTCTCTATCTCCTCCTCACCCCTGTGTCCATGGCCTTCTCCCCCTCTCTCTGTTCATCTCCTCCTCCCCTCTCTCTATCAGATCTCCCCTCTCTTCCTCACTGACCACGTTATCCTCTCTCTTTCCTCTGTCCATTTCCCCTCTCCCTGTTCGTCCCATACTCATCCCTTTCTGTCCATTTCCCGCTCCATTTGCCTTTTTTCATTCATCCTTCCCCCCCTCTGATCTCCATCTGATCCTACTCCTTCCCAAATAGGAGGTTGCTGGTTCTTAACCCCATAATATTTAATTCCAGATAGTAAGTGGTAATTTGTACTAATTTTGGTTAAAATCGATCCAGGGACTTTGCAGTGGCTTTCTACCCATGACTTTGTCCACCTACGCATATGTCACATGTATTTAACACTTTTCTCACGTCAGTAACACGAGAAACCAGCCCAAATTTCGAATTTTTACTTTTCATTTCATCAGTGACTGGTTTCTGACCGAGACCCACTTTCAAATCATTATAACATAATCAAAACCTGCATTTCCGAACATCTGAAATGAGCATTTACAGCGCATGCAGATAACTGTTGTCTCTGTGCACTGTAAATGTCCATTGCACATTTTTGACATCTTTGAAAAGGCCACTTTCGACTATCTCTATGAACTGTGAACGTTCATTGCACATTTTTCACCTCTTTGGACATGTCATGTTCGACTATGTTATGACTATCTGAAAATAGATCTCGGCCTGATACAAGTAATCGAGAGAATAAAAAGTAAACATTTCCAAATTGGACTGGGTTTTCCCTTCTACTGATCAACAGAAGTTGCTGATCCAAGCTACTAAAATGGTTCAAATGGCTCTGAGCACTATGGGACTTACCATCTGAGGTCATCAGTCCCCTAGAACTTACAACTACTTAAAAATAACTAACCTAAGGACATCACACACATCCATGCCCGAGGCAGGATTCGAACCTGCGACCGAAGCGGTCGCGCGGTTCCAGACTGTAGCGCCCAGAACCGCACGGCCACCCCTACCGGCTCTAAGCTACTCCCGCACGCTGGAAATTCATGTTTCACCTATATTTAGTGACACTGTTCACCGGAATCTCTAGCGAATTTCGCCCTGTAGTTTCGTTTTCGTGCAGCTCAATACTTACGACGTCATGTCTCCTGAACTTTACGTCTTACAATAATGCAATCTTGCAAGTACATTTAGTGGCATGTGAGAATGATGTGTTAGAAATGTAGCACAATGCAGTTAGTAGTAAAGAAGTAGTAAATTAAAACGTCTTGCCTAAAGCGGCTGTTTCACTCATGAACAGTGAACATGTAATAAGTGATAAACTTAGATTCTTTCGTCATTTTGAGGGATTGTCAGTGAGAAAACGTTTTGTTGAGTTTCGAAATTATGTGTACAGACTGTTGTAAATCACTAAGCGCTCTCATTATTAAATAATGGGTGAATAAAATGTGGGTACTCGCGGGTCGGTGGCTACACCCCATTTTCACCTCCACCTCTTTGATACATAGGGGTTTCCCAAATCCACAATGATTCTTTGAAGACAGTAAATGATATGTGTACCGAGTTTTGTTGAATTCTATCCATTGGTTTAGGAGGAGATATGGAACATTGAAACATATATTTTTATAACAAGTATGGATACAGCATAAATTTCAGATTTTGGCATTTAGGTTAAATTCGAAATACATGTCCCTTCCACTTAAATTCGTAAGATACCTATTTCAGTGTGTCTTTTTCTCAATTTTTGGTATGATTTTCAATATCACATTAATTATTTCCTTTTTGTAGTTTGCATATGACCAACCAAAGTTCCAAGTGTAGAGGATTATGGGGAGAACATCTATATTGTTACGAGCTGTGTTCGTCGTATTTTACATTTATTAACAAATATACATTTTCATTTATTGTTAAAATTTCTGTTTGTAATACATATTTGTTTGTAAAACACAAAAGGAGGAATATGATTGACTAAGTATGCTTCGTATTAGTCTCTTAGTTTGCATATGACCAACCAAAGTTCCAAGTGTAGAGGATTATGGGGAGAACATCTATACTGTTACGAGCTGTGTTCGTCGTATTTTACATTCATTAACAAATATACATTTTCATTTATTGTTAAAATTTCTGTTTGTAATACATATTTGTTTGTAAAACACAAAAGGAGGAATATGATTGACTAAGAATGCTTCGTATTAGTCTATTATGGTCTTTCAAGTGTGAGACATTAAGAAACAAATGAAATGAAGCTTTAAAATGAGGATCGATGCAAAAGTTACTTTCTTTAAAAAAATTGGTAGAATTACATAAAACTAGTTACCAACGTATACTGATAAAGACTTAAGGTACAAGTGAGCCCTTAAAAGTTCTAGTAGTTTCTTACAAGGTCTCTACTCTTTACTACATATACGAAAACGTCGACAGCTCCTTGAGGCTATTCGCACAATCAGAACCTATAAGAAGTCTGTGATACCAGAAATCAGGTGCCTATAAGAAGCCTGTAATGGCATAACAATGCAGAGGACCTACAAATAGTGCAGGAGCTGGTAGTAGACCCCGAGCGTAAATACTAGTAAATGTAATGCATCGCTCGTAAACAAGCGATGAGACGCACTGTTATTCGATTGTACTAATGTTGTCCTGCCAAGAACACTGGCCATTAGTAGCAGTACATGTTGTTTTGTGTACCACTTTTACGGAAAATTATTTTGTGCTAAGTCCAAAGCATTGGCTAGAAATTTTTAGCCACGGTAATTATCTACTTCCGGCTCCACGTCTGGCGTGAAACTTCCTTTACAATCTTTATTCAAACGCCGCAGTACCACCACATTTATGACTTTATGTGTCCATGGTATCCTTAACATCCATAGATGCCCCCACATTTCAGATATCTCTAGCTTCTTACCTAAAACTAAGGTAAGTGTCTTTGACTCAACTCGATCAAGTAGGATAAAGAACACGTAGCACTGAAGTAGTCGAGTGCGAAGTGCAATACATATGTCACGGCAGTCAGAACTTCGTTAAATTTTCGGAAATGAAATTTCTGTGTTCAGTTCTGGAGTGAATTTCTTGAGAGAAGTCCCTGTTATGTTTTGTCTGACAATTCGATAGTTTACATAGTGAAACCCTGTCGATATTGTCACTACCGAGTTGGACTCTGTCCTGAATTTTCTCTCATTTTCTGTTGTCAACCATCCATTTTGCTTTCTTCACGTTTAAATTAACTGATAGGCTCGTGAGTAGCAATTATTGGTGGTTCCCACAAATCTGCGAACCTGATTGCAATTAATCGTAAGATGTCACTAGCATATCTGATTATATTGATGATAACTCCATTAACAGTCGCTCATTAATACCTATCGTCAAGAAGATTTTTGAGAATGGACTTTATAAAGTAATAGGGGAGAATGTATCCCTGGAAATTCCTTTCATAATTGATGCATCTTCTCACAACTAACTCACATCCTAGCACTTTAGCTCCAGTACAGATTCCAGTCAATCGGATGGCACAACCATTCAACCCCAGTTAATATAAGATATGCACCATTTTGTCATGCTGACGAGTGCCAAAAGCTTTTTCATAATCTAAAAAAACACATATAAACATTGGCATAAACTTCACGACACCGACAATTCTATTCCCATACAAAAGTGAACTGCAATCACTTGATCTAAATGTTACAAAAAAAGATCGAAGATGTTAGGCACGCCTTCAAAGTCTATAGGAAGTCAACAAAAACATATATTCAGACACATAATACTTCTTGTCTTCCTTAAAGATGAAGCTGAATTTAAAACCGACTACACACTTTGACATAAATTAAGGAACAATTTCAAAGATTAGGTTGATAAATACGATGGATCTACAAAATTCAGTGCAATCGTTGTAATGTGAGCTGCATTTACTAGACTGCAGATGCATTTCGGCTTAATAATTTCGAAACATCGGCCGTAGTCTTGCTTATTCATGAAACGGGCCTCATTTTCAAAGAAAAAAAAATGGTTCAAATGGCTCTGAGCACTATGGGACTTAAAATCTGTGGTCATCAGTCCCCTAGAACTTACAACTACTTAAACCTAACTAACCTAAGGACATCACACACATCTATGCCCGAGGCAGGATTCTAACCTGCGACCGTAGCAGTCGCGCGGTTACGGACTGAAACGCCTAGAACCGCTAGGCCACCACGGCCGGCGCCTCATTTTCGTGGGTGCTGAAGAACGCCTCACAATTTAGTGCATACAGGATAAAGGTAGAAAAACGTACCTGTTTGAACTGCTAGAAGACTAGGAGATTATGGTACAAATCGTAAAAAATGTAAGTACACTAAAGCATCAGCTTACAGGCGCACAAATAACATCCACAATTTTTTTTTAGATCTTTTTCAACATCTCTCTTCGGTTAGCAACATTAATTCTTATTGACATTCTGTTTCAATACGAGATCTGAACTTCCCGGTAGAGTTGTGCACTATCTTTTTTGTTTAGTATCTCTTCGACTTCCTGTTTACGAACAAAAATTCCTCTCATACGTTATGCATGTGGTTGTATTCGGGTGCATCATTCTTGGAGGTGTACGGATCGTGCGATGAATGGCTCTTTGTGTGACGCTGCCGATACTGAAGACTATACGCGCCATTTCATTTTGGTATGTTTTATCCACTTCACGTAAAGTGTGGGGGGCACATTTTAGAGGGGCACAATTGTATTGCAAGTGAATATGTATTAAATATTTTTGTTTGTGTTTTTGTTTTGTTGGTTTCTATAGATTCTGATTATGAAGGTCTGTACCATCGAAACACGTCGATTTCAGTGTTTTTGCACAGTGGGAGTTGAAACTGAGCCGACATTTTAACATTGATTGGAACAACCATGACCTCGTATGCAGTATGAATAAAATCAAAGAGATTAAATTTGCTAATGATGCTGAATTTCAGATGCTTACATATTTTCGATAAATAACACAGATGCGGAAATACTTGAAATTACATCCATTATATAGCTTGTGAGGCTGTGTGCGCAAACGTACAGTAATTGACATAACCATTTTATGTGAACCATAATCACACACACACACACACACACACACACACACACACACACACACACTCACACACACACAGACACACACACACACACATACACACACACACACTTACAGAGAGAGAGAGAGAGAGAGAGAGAGAGAGAGAGATGAAATATACCGATACAGCAGTCCATTACTTGTCGTAAACATTTTTGTTAAATAATACAGATGTGGGACATTACTCAATGTACGCGTATTTGTGTGTGCTGTATTTTTGATAAATAATTTAGTTAATTCAGCTACTTTTGAATATGGCGCAAAATTCAGGACATCCTGACACATGGTGCAAAACTGAGATCGAACATGGCATCATAATGGTTACTAGCACAAGTGGATTAATTCCGTCGTCTTGGATTATTTAGAATCACCCCTTAGCACGACTGATCTAGAACCACCCCAGCTTTCATTTTTTGAATCTCCCACCAATTCCACCTTGCATTCCTAATGTCATGCCATCACCATCTGGCATTTTTTAAATTTCGCTCCAATACCAGCTTTCATTTGCACTTTTGAATTTCAGCCACTGCCATCTTGTATTTATTGATGACTGCGTGCTCGCCAGCGGCGACGACTTGAACTGTAGGTGTTAGTCGCTATAGGTATTCTACTGTCCTGATTTGTATAAAACGAGAAAACATCTTTAAGTGGTAAAGTTTGTAATGAAACGAAAGTCGTGTTAGTACGTGGGTGATTTCAATGTTACAGAAGCACACACATTAGCTTATTTTAATTAATGCAGTTTCAAAGAGGAAATTGCAGTGATACAATTGAAACTTATATCACAAAAGTGGTAAAATGAAATAATCACAACAATAAATGATGGGACTGATATCCTACGTAACGAAGTCCAATAGTCCTAAAAACCTTAACAACATCCAAAACATTCTTATTTTGAAATCGAAAGGAAATATTCAATGATTGCCATTCATCCACGACGTGCCGTACACGAAATCAAAGAACGCAAGAAATATAATCAATTGGGATATACAAAACGTTCCCTCGCCAGAGACTGGAAATGAAACGCGAGCCATGCAGACAATATGATCTCTCTAGAAGCTATATTCCGCGCACCTGTAATTTTCTGATGAAAGATTTGTTAGTGACACGAATGAAATACAGAATTCGAGCACTCTAATTTGTGGTATAATAATTATGGCGACGCAACCGGTAATACGGGGTGTTCAAAATGCCTCTCTGCAGTGCCGTATGACTGTTAGCCGCGCGTGCCGTGTGATTGTTCGCCTGCCTGGGTTACTTCCCTTCAAGTGGACTCTCCCAACATTCCACTGTTTCGTTTACCTCAGCCAGCGTCAGTAGTGTCGTTGGTGTGTGTCGTTGCGTGTTGACGTGAACATTTAGGTTTAGGTCCTTTGTTCGTTTGTTTCGTTTTTGTCACTGTTAAAATGCTAACCATTGTAGAACGTGTGTTTTTAGTCGAGCAAGTGTTCAATGCTGGCGGTAAATAGACAGTTTCAGTTCGTCAGACATTTAATTCAGTTTTCCGGAGACAACATTCCTACATCACGATAATGTGCGAGATCTGATTAACAAATTTCGAACTACTGGTTAAGTGACAGATGCACCGAGAAGTGGTCATCTGAGGATAAACTACTCGATATTTCCTACAAAATATCCATGAGTCCGAACAAGTCACTAAGAAAACTCGCCCAGTAAATCGATGTTAGTGTCTGAACGGTCCACACAGCTGTAAAGAATAAACTAGAACTTTTCCCATGCAAAGTGACAGTCGTGCAAGAACTGAAAAATACTGATCATGGCAAGAGACTGCATTATTGTCAATGGTTCAATTTCGTTCAACAAAATGGAAGGGATATTCTTAATGAAACGTTTTACTCTGATGAGGCGTGGTTTCACTCATCCGGGGACTTGAACTCGCTAAATACTCGTATGTGGAGTAGTGCAAATCCATCGTGTATTCGTGAGGAATCACTTAATTCTGTGAAAATAGTAGTTCGGAGTGGAATTTCTAGACGTCGGATTGTGGGTCCCGTATTTTTCACCGAAACAATAAACGCACAACGATACTGCAATGATATTCTGCACCCATTCATAGGAGAACTTACGTTAAGTGAAATACTGAACGGTTATTTTCAACAAGATGGTGCAACCACGCATACAGCTCGCGTTTCAATGTCGCTGTTTGTTGATTTCTTTGGTGATCGCATAATTTCACAAGGACTTTGGCCTCCACGGTCGCCTGACCTAACAGCACCTGACGTGTTCTTCTGGGGTGCAGCGAAAGCAACTGTCTATAAAAACCGTCCAAATTCCATCGATGAATTGAAAACTGCAATATCCACTTTCACTGCTTCTGTTACAGAAGAAATGTTATTGAACACCCCTTATTTCGCCATTGACAGTATGATCTCAAATGGTGAATGCACAAGGCAGACAAGGACCCTCGCACACTCGTGAAGATGTTCCTTTGTTTTCCTTGAACTGTATGTGGAATACACAAGTTTCGTGCACCAGCAGCTGAGAACCAGAGCTGCACTATGCACGAGACTCAGTGTGGTGTTCTGAAACAGGAAATGAGTAGAGTACAGTGATGGTAACTTGAAAGAGACGATACTTTGTAAACTGTCATAAGGCGTTATTTGGAACTGGACTGAATTATCTGATCGAGAGAACAACGAGAATAATATATCGTACCTCATTATATCACACAATAGAATACACTCCAATAGTAAGACCAATTAATTTTGGTTGGGTTACAACGGTACTGAACCCGTCAAGAAAAATTTACAAAATATTCTTGACACTGCACTACACCTCTTAGCTCTGATTACAATTGATGTATTGTTTTCCAGAAGGTAAATTGGTACAAGGCCATATTTTCTTACGTAATTTTCTAGAATGCAAGATTATCTCTAAGTTATTCTTGAAATTCAACATCAATGTCAATGTACATAAAATGGTCTTTTGTGAACTAGAATTCCGAAAGCGGTCTCCGTATTTGGGCGAACGCTGTGTAGTCTCTCCTTTCAAAATACGCTGTTTTATTGCTAGGTTTCTCATAAAATACGGCCGTATCATACTTTACGGCGGCAAAAATTGTACAGTAGTAAATGGATAACATTCGGCTTCCTCGTCACGGGTTAATTTATTTGGATATTGAAATACTTTTTCAGGCAATACTCCACAGCTTCAACATCTTTCGCTAAAAATACATTTAGGTGGCTATACCATCAGCTGCTGACAAACAGTTTATTAAGGTGATGCTAGTTCCGGTCTACACATGAACAATTTCCTGTCTCTAAGAACGAAGTCGTTACTGCGTTTTGATTTCTGATGCATGACGTATAGTTTCCTTAATATTAAGTTACGTTGGCAGCCACATCATCACTAATGCTTGTCTGTCTAATTTAATATTAAGGCCAGTATATGTAATTCATCAGAAAACAAAATGGTAAAACGAGTATTTTGTGAAGTGTCGGAAGATGGTACATGTGTAGACGAAAGGAAGTAGCAACCTAAAAGGTTTTTGCGCACCAGCTGATGATGCAACAACTTAAATATGTATACCTCTCATTTTTTCAGAGTCTCATATCCGGTAGTTTTATTGTCGTGCCACTAGCTGTGATTTCCTCAACGCATGGGACAGCCTTAGAAACATGATATGTATCGATGACTTTATATTTGCACTGTGCTGCCATTGTCTTGTATCCCTTGCCACTTGTCCTGTTTCTCTTAACGCATTGGATAACTCGAACCTGTACACTGAAGAGCCAAGGAAACTGGTACACCTACCTAATATCGTTTAGGACCTCTGCGACCACTCAGAAGTGCCGCAACGCGATGTGGCATGGACACGACTAATGTCTGAAGTAGTGCTGGATGGAACTGACACCATGAATCCTGCAGGGCTTTCCATAAATCCGTAAGAATACGAGAGGGCGCAGATCTCTTCTGAACAGCACATATGCTCAGGACTCTTATAGTTTGGGAAGTTTGGTGGCCAGTGGAAATTCAGAAGAGTTTCTGGAGCCACTCTATTGCAATTCTGGGAGCGTGGGGTGTCGCATTTCCTTCTGGAATTGCGAAACTCCGTCGGAATGCACAATGGACATGAATGGATGCAGGTGATCAGATAGGATGCTTACGTAGGTGTCACCTGTCACAGAGTCGTATCTAACCGTATCAGGGGTTCCATATCGCTCCAACTGCACACGCCCCGTACCATACAGAGCCTCCACCAGCTCGAACACGCCCCTGCTAACATGCAGGGTCCATGGATTCATAAGGTTGTCTCTATGGCCGTACACGTCAATCCGCTCCTTACACTTTGAAGCGAGACTCGTCCAACCAGGCAATATGTTTCCAGTCATTAACAGTCGTATGTCGCTGTTGACGGACCCAGGCGAGGCGTAAGGCTATGTGTCGTACAGTCTTCAAGGTACATGAGTGGGCCTTCGCCTCCGAAAGCCCATATCGATGATGTTTCGTTGAATGGTTCGCACGCTGACACTTGTTGTTGGCCCAGTGTTGAAACCTGCAGCAACTGGCAGCAGGGTTGCACTTCTGTCACGCTGAACGATTCTGTTCGGTCGTCGGTGGTCCCGTACTTGCAGGATCTTTTCCCGGCCGCAGCGATTCGAAAATTTTTCGTTTTTGCAGATTCCTGATATTCACGGTACACTCGTGAGGTACGGGAAAATGCCCATTTCGTCGCTACCTCGGAGATGCTGTATCTCATTGCCTGTGCGCCGACTATAATACCACGTCCAGACTCACTTAAATTTTGATAACCTGCCATTTTAGCAGCAATAACCAATGTAACAACAGCGCCAGTCACTTGTTCTATACAGGCATTGACGACCGCAGCGCTGTATTCTGCCTGTTTACATGTCTCTGTATTCGAATACGCATGCATATACCAGTTTCTTTCGCTCTTCAGTGCCTTACGGTGCCTCTTGCCTTATTTCCTTCAATGCGTGGGGGAGTCTTAGAAACATGATATTTGTCAAGTGACTCGATACTTGTATTGTGGTACCACTTGTCTTGTTTCCCTCAGTGCACGGAGCAGTCTTAGATATACAGGGTGGTCCATTGATAGTGACCGGGCCAAATATCTCACGAAATGAGCATCAAACGAAAAAACTACAAAGAACGAAACTCCTCTAGCTTGAAGGGAGAAACCATTTTAACACGGGTAATGTATCACGAAGCAAATACCGTCCGCACTGGCTGACTGTTACGTGATACCACGTACTTATACGTTTGTGACTATTACAGCGCCATCTATCACAAAGCGAAAAAAGTGGTACAACTAAAACATTCATATTTCTGTACGTACTACGCGAATGTGTAACAAAAAATGGGGGTTCCTATTTAAAAAAACGCAGATGATATCCGTTTGACCTATGGCAGCGCCATCTAGCGCCCAACCATAGTGCCATCTGGTTTCCTCCTTCAAGCTAGACAAGTCTCGTTCTCTGTAGTTTTTTCGTTCGATGCTTATTTCGTGAGTTATTTATCCCGGTCACTATCAATGGACCACTCTGCATGACATGCAGCGGATGGCGCCTGCATGTGTTTTGCCCCAATGGCATAATGTCAGCTTCTCCAGTTTCCCTCTGCTGTCATTTTCGTAATTTTCTTTTCACATGAGTAATTAGCTTTAAACCTCATAATCACGTAATTCCGTCTCAATGAAACTGGCTAAGAAAACTTAAGAATGAGATAGACCAAGTAACATAACGTATTAACTGCTCGGTGGGAGTGAATCGGAGTGTGGGAGCATGTTGTCAGAGGTCTCCCACTCGTACACAGAAAGCTAGACGTCACGTGGCATGAAGTAGGCGTGACTACTGCGGCAAATGGGTCTGGCCCCACAGCCCGAGGCAGGTGAAAGAAAGGGAAAAGAGAGCGTACGCCAATCACCGAACAAAAAATGGTTCAAATGGCTGTAAGCACTATGGAACTTAACATGTGAGATCATCGGTCCCCTAGAATTAGAACTAATTAAGCCTAACTAACCTAAGGGCATCACACACATACATACACTAGGCAGGTTTCGAACCTGCGACCATACCAGCAGCACGGTTCCGGACTGAAGCGCCTAGAACCTCTCGGCCACAGCGAATCACCGAACATTTACGGCGCTCTGTGGTGGTACTCTTCTTTTCAGTATGGCTTTCAGACAACATCTGTATGATTTCACACCGGGAAGAATCATCTGGTAACTGGAAGAGGGACGAAGCATGACGACTGTAGCCCGTGAGTTTGATCTTGCTCGCAGCACTGTTTCACATGCATGTTGAGCGTTCCGGTAGGGACGCGCTCCAGCCCGCCGAGAACTGGTCAACCAAGGCCAATTACAGAATCAGATGACCGCTATATTGTGCTACAAGGGGGAAGGTACACATGTCAAACATCGAGTGCAACTGGAGCCACATTTAACAAAACTGTAAGGTATAGATTCTCAAGTATCACAGTGTCGTGGCCACTGCATGGGAGTGGTCACTTTGTCGACGACCAGTACGTCGTGTTCCGTAGACATCCGTAAATAGAGAGGACTGAGCCATGGCGCGCCTCTCGGGCGCAAGACGCTATTGATTACTCCTCTGGTTGAGGTTGGCACTATGTACGATCGCGAGCACCTCCTCTCGGAGCGGGCCCTAACGAGGAAATGAGTGCGAGTACGGGAGTCTGGGGCGGACAGCAGGGGAGAACGGGCATTGCGGCCGCACTCTGAGACGACAAGAGAAGAGTTGTTGTGCACGGCCGAGAATGGAGCGTTGAGCAAGGCGGAATTCAGCATCGCTTTCCGGGGGACAGAGTTGCGGCGGTCCAGAGAGCAGACACCATCTTCGGAAGCAGTGCTCCGGTTTGTGGACGTGACGTGGGTCGTATTTTGGCGCAGTATAGTTTGCTTGGTACGCATCTGTTGCTTCCTTTATGCCCACGTGTGTTGTTTTGTCCGTATGTGCATTGAAAAGGTTACCCTCCGGCTGGAACAGTGACTTGTGCTTCACGTTCATGCACCCTGACTCATTTGTTTTGCTGCAGGCAGCTGTAATTTCAGAAGTTTCTTTTTGTCGCGATTGTCTTAGCCCGGTGGTGCCTAGTATCTGAGAACAAGACAGCTAACGTGTGACCTGTTGTTTTGGGTTTTGGAGTCCTGTTTGGGAAACCTAGTTATCACGCACACAAATGTATTGCTGCCGAGTGAGGTTAGTCCTAATCTTGTGGAACTGAGCTTTCAGTGACTGGCTCGTCTGCAAATTAATTAATTTAACCTTCGTGGTGTGTTGTTCTTTTGCTTTCAATGGTGAATTTCTTGTCATTCATTTGTGTATGTTTCACCGTTAATGATAACTGTGAGTAAGATAGCAAGGTCTTGAAGGGCTTGCGTATCATGACTGAATTTTTGGCAACTGTTTAATTTGATTTCTTGTTTATCGGTCTGGTGAAAACTCTTGCCAAGTTTACTAATTTCCGCCTGTGGTCCGGAAGTTGGTTTGAAGGTAAATCCGTTGGTAAATCTTTACTGGACCTAACTGTTAACTGATCTTGCGTTGAACTAATGCCATTATTAAATCGTTTCTTGTGTGCGATAAATTGTATTACTATAGACAAGGAGACAGGGCACATTCTGTGGTCGAGGGGTAGGCACGGGTTGCTGCTTTGCGCGTGGCGTCTTGTCGCTCGCTATCATTTCACGCGTTAGTACGGGCGGCGTGAGGTTTGTTTGCTCGCGGTTGTATGGCCGCTAGTCAGCTGTGCCTGCTCCCGCTTCAGGGTGTGCCGTGTTTCGTAAGGCGTACGCCGACTTTCGGCCACTGTTACTCCTGTGTTGCTGTCGGTCGCTTACCGAAACGTTTGTCTGTTTTAGCGCGGAGGCCACTGGGCCGTGACGATGTCGGTTGATGACCAGCGTTGGGGCGGTCGTCCGCTTTGAGTGGGTTCGGTCGCCTGGACTTGGCAGTTACCTCCTAGTTAAACAGATCAAACTTGTCTATTTGCTTCAAATTCCTAAGTAGTTTGTGAGAAAACTTGTAACTCAGATTTTCATGATTTTACACAATTCAAGCATTTTGGGTAAGGCATTTTCCTATGTATGTTTTATTTAAATGAGAATTCTTTATTGGGGTTATTCACCTGTTGAAGCTCAACATAAAATTTGTAACTTAGCTTTCATGATTTTACTTAATTTAAGCATTCTTGTAAAACAGTTCTTTATCTACGTTTTATTGATTGGTAATTATTTATTGGGGTTATTCACTGGTTGAAGGTTAACATATGTTTGTAACCAAGTTTATGTCCTTGCTTAATTGAGATTTGTTAAGAGCCTCTATTGCTGGAAGATCATTAAAGCTTGGGTGCTTGTAATTGTGCATACTGTTGTCTGTCTATGTTGTGGGCTACCCTTCCACTTCCACAGCCAAGCTGTCCTAACTCCCAGTACAAGGACCATTTTGGATGCTGCCAAAAGTATAGTGACAAGTCCTAGGAGGGGTATGGTCGCATGCTCTTCTTGGATAGGAGTAGATTCAGTATCAGTGCTGATTCTGGATGTACCCACAATGCCGAGAGATGGAAACACGTAATACACCCATTGCCATTGTAGAATATGATCGCTTTGGTGGTTCACATTTTATAATTTTCGTAACACGGCTCACTCAGCAGTCAGCGTTACTGTGACTCTGTACTTCTTCCCATGTCAGTCTTTTCAGGGTTGCATTCGGCCCTGCTCTCGTATTTGTGGATGACAATACGCGATCACATCGAACAGCCCAGGTGAAGGAACTCTTCGAACAAAGAGGATATTCTGCGAATGGATTGGCCTATCCATTCCTCCGACTGAAATGTATGGAACGCGTGTTGCATGCCGTGGGAGACTTATTGCAGGACGTTCACATGCAATAACGTCCGTCAGTCAAGTGTCAACAGCGCTAGTCGAGAAACTGATCGCCCTGTCACAGCAACTCCTTACCAGTTCATTTCTGGCATGGGGGCATATAGCAGAACCGGCATTGCAAAAAATGGTTCAAATGGCTCTGAGCACTATGGGACTTAACATCAATGGTCATCAGTCCCCTGTAACTTAGAACTACTTAAACCTAACTAACCTAAGGACATCACACAACACCCAGCCATCACGAGGCAGAGAAAATCCCTGACCCCGCCGGGAATCGAACCCGGGAACCCGGGCGTGGGAAAAGAGAACGCTACCGCACGACCACGAGATGCGGGCCCGGCATTGCTGTCCGTGGTGACACACCCTACTAAGAAGTATGTGACTGACTGACAGTTCATACAGTACAACAGCGTTTAAGAACAGGCGGTAAAACTATTAAAATAAAAATTGTGAAAAGCCTAATAGCCCGCTGTAGCTGTATTTCTTTAAGATGATTAGAGACCCACACGACAAAATTTGCATTCTGAAGTTGCATTTTCTGGTGTATATAAATTCCGTGTCATGTGATATAGGGAGTAGCTACAGAACACCGCAGAGTAACAGTTGGCGAGGCTAGGCAAAGTTCTCAGTCCTAATCAGTTCATAAGACCCAGCATTAATGATGAATGTCATGTGTGTGTTAAAATCAGCTGTCGTCACTTTACCAAGCATTATTATAAATATCTTATAAAGAAGCAAGTCTCGCCTTTTGTAATGTCTGTGTGACCATCATAAATCGCAGTAGTTTCTCTCTAATGACTGTCTTCTAATGAGAGTGGCATTTCTGTTCGTTTCACTGAGTATTTCTTTGAGGTAGCTCGTTTACTGTACTGCAGCAGTTTTGTCAAGTATGAACCAAGTATGATCGAATTATGCTACTTAACAGTGACACATCATTAGAAACATATTTTAGTCCTAAAGTTTGCACACCACTGTACACTGAGGCGACGAAAGTCGTTGGATTGAGTTATGAACATATACAGGTGGCAGAAGTGTCGTGTACACAAGGTATAAAAGAGCCGTGCGTTGGCGAAACTGACATTTGTACTCAGGTGATTCACGTGAAATGTTTCCGACGTAATTATGGCAGCGCGACCGGAATAAACAGACTTTTAACGCGGAGCTACAAGCATGCGACATTTTATTACGGAAATCGTTAGGGAATTCGATATGCTGAGACCCACAGTGTCAAGAGTGCGCTAGAATACCACATTCTGGGCATTACCTCATACCACGGACAACGACGTGGCCGACGGCCATCACATAACGAACGAGAGCAGAGCCGTTTGCGTATAGTTGCCAGTGCTAACAGACAAGCAACACTGCTTGAAATAACGGCACAAATCAATGAATCGTACGACAAACATATCAGTTAGGACAGTGCGGCGGCCGGCCGCGGTCGCTGAGTGGTTCTAGGCGCTACAGTCTGCAACCGCGCGACCGCTACGGTCGCAGGTTCGAATCCTGCCTTGGGCATGCATTTATGTGATGTCCTTAGGTTAGTTAGGTTTAAGTAGTTCTAAGTTCTAGGGGACTTATGACCGCAGAAGTTGAGTCCCATAGTGCTCAGAGCCATTTGAACCATTTGAACAGTGCGGCGAAATCTGGCTTTAATGAGCTATGGCAACACACGAGAGAAGCAAGTGCCTTTTCCGACAGCATGTCAAGGCTGTAGATCTTCCCCTGGACTCGTGACTGTACCACTATAAACTGTAGCCTGGTCAGATGCATAACGATTTTAGATGGTAAGAACTCATGGCAGGGTTCGATGTGTCTCTGAACTCACGAAGTCATAGACCCAAGTTGTCAACAAGGCACTGTGGCAGCTGATGGTGGCTCCGAAATGGTGTGGACTGGATCCTCTGGTCCACGTGATCCGATCATTGACCGGAAATGGTTCCGATCGTGTCTTTCGAAGCCATTAGCCAAACAACGATGGCATTTTTATGGACGAATGTGGTGTGTCACCGAATCACAATTGTTCGCGACTGGTTTCTAGGACACTGTGGCTAATTCGAACAAATGATTTGACCACCAGATCGCCCGACATGGAACACATCGAATATATGTCGGACATAATCTAAAGGGGTTGCGACGTACTGAGTGTCTATAACTTAAGTTCCAGTTTCAAAACGGTGTAGAAAGTGAACCACAGCTTAGAAAGACGATTTGAAACATATTACTGGCGCAGGGGGAAATGAGTTGGAAAAAATAGAAAGAAATATTAGCGAAAATTTGACCAGTAGATGGCACTATGGCCGTCAGAATATGCACAACAACAGACATGCAGCACTCGGTTGTTCATCAGTTTTCATCCCAGACGCCCACCATGACCGTCTCCGTGAAGAATAGCCTGTTCCATGTAAACGCTGACTGCGCGCCAATAATCCTGCAGAAGTTATAAACATTCAGGACTATTAAAAATAGTGCAATAGTGTGTTGAGGATATGGAGAAAATGTTTACAAATTTCTAAAAATCGGTTTCTCTTTAAGTGCAGTTGGGCAGAGGAAAGGAAGCACTCTATCCAAAATCTACAGAAAACGTCGCTACAGCGTTGCAGAAGGGGTCGAGCGCTGATGTGCAAACACGCTGCGCAGGGGGGATTTCCCGAACGTTGGACGTGCCTGCGAGCAAGGTGCATACAATCCTACGAAACATCCTGCAGTGTTTCTTGTTGACTTGTCAGTCAGACAAACATTCGCCAGGAATCTTTAGGTCACATGGAAGTGGATAATGAATGGCTATAGAACATTCTGCGGAAAGACTAGGCCCAATTCCAAGAACTGCAGAACATGGACAACGGAAAATCCGCACGCTCATCAGCCAGTGCCACCTCATTCTGCAAAGGTGACTGTGTACTGCGGATTGATGGCATCGCTTATCTAGGGCCGTATTTTCTCAAGAAAACAAATACTGCGGGTCCTGTTACCTGTACCGTACCTCTATTAGAGTCTTTGGAGCACCAACGTCATTCCAACCCTTCGACAACTTGAACGTCACAGTATGATCAATTCTGTGCAACTTGTCCCTCCTCTACACATTCTATTGCTAGTGAAGGGGTTGCTGCATTTCGGAAGTGCTGGAATTATCAGCTGCCATTTCCCTAAAGCGTGGCTGTCCTGAAAACATGATCTTAGTCCACTTGATTTCTGGCTGTGGGATCATCTGAAAGGTGGTGTGTTCAGTGCTCCAGTTGCGCAACGCATTCTCAACGTGACTCCCGAGACAGGTCAGAGTGATTCCGAGCACTCTCCGATCTGTTGTGGTACATCTGGTTTCTCAGTTTTACCTTGTGGCAGAAATCGGTGGACCGCATACGGCGCATGTCTTTCGCCAATCCCACAACAATTAGAAACATGCCGACCCGGGTAGCCGCGCGGTCTAACGCGCTGCTTCCCGAGCGGGAAGGCGTGCCGGTCCCCGGCACGAATCCGTCCAGCGGATTAGTGTCGAAGTCCGGCGAGGTGGCCACCCTGTGGATGGTTCGCCGCGGGGTCTTAGGCGCCTTGCCACGGTTCGCGTGGCTGCACCCGTCGAAGGTTCAAGCCCTCCCTCGGGCAGGCGTGTATGTGTTGTCCTTAGCGTAAGTTAGTTTAAGTAGTGCGTAAGCCTAGGGACTGATGAGGGCCTGCTGACCTCAGCAGTTTGGTCCCCTAGGAACTTACCACCACCACCAATTAGATGTCATTTGGGTTTTATGCCGTTTCTGATCCTAGGACAATTAAAAGCCGATCTCTCGTATACGATGTATGTACGACCTTGCCGTGGTGGATGGACTTACCTGACTAACAGTTCCACAACTGTTGAATGCCGAACGTGTTCAGTCGTGAATGTTGATTAGTTCGTGTGGTGTAATGTACAACTCAACCTTCAACTGTCGTATGGCGATTCATCAGTCATTTGTAGCTGACCTATTTAGGTTAAATGGTTCTTATTCCGTTATGCATCAACCTAGACTCCGAACAGTGGTTTTCTTTCAGCGTTAAGTATGGGCATACTATACGTCCTAACACCTTTATATCTGGGCCAGCCATGCAAGAGGAAGTAACCGATTTTCTGCACTGACCTGTGTCACTGGCAATCTGGCAATCTCCCCTTATTGCGTTCAGAGTTGGTGCTGTGGTAACTGGATGACGAGTTTGTTTGCCCTTGCGTTCCCATGCAGTCAAATATTGGGTCACTGTCACATCAAAATACCCCACAAATCATGATACCGCACGATTCGAGCCAGATCGTTTATGATTTTAGTGACGTAATAGCTGGCCAGGGTAGTCCAGATTGACTATAAATACAAAATGTCCTGAATGGTGGTGCAGGAAAATCTCAATCCATTTTCCAGTTACTATCCCGTCTGAACTGACCATTTATTTTTGAATGGCCCCCATCTTGAGAACCTAAGTCATGTATTAATGCATGAATGAATACCTTTTTATCTTTATAGAATGCTTAAAAATTATTTCCTTTACCTCCGTAGTTTCTTAATAATGACGTACTTCACCAACACGACTGTGAACGAGAGAAAAATATGGACCGCTTTAAGCTGTCTGGCACCTATCGGTATGCAAACTTCACTTCCTTGCTCCACGCCACAAGGACACCCGACAGGAAGTGAAAATTTATTCCCGCGAAACACAGATTCCTCTCTTCAGCGAATTGGTTTTCGGCCGTTTATTTGTCTTCCAAAAATCTACATTTTCAATTACAGACCTGCGCGCTGGTTACCTTTGAAGTTTGCGAGTTGGCGCCTGCAAGTTTCGTGCGCCGGGGGCGCGCGCTCTGCGCCCTACGCCCTGTGCCCTATGCCCTTCCCCCCTTCTCCGACTCCTCCTCCTCCTCCTCCGCCACCCCAAGCCACCCATCCCTCCTCCTCACCGTCATCCTGCAGCTCTTCAGAGACCCCGTCCGGAGGGTCCTCATATTTTCTCAGGCAGGCATTGTGAATACTGTGTAAACAGTCCATTAAAACCTCTCATTTGCACGGAGCGTCTCATTTGCATTGAAACTCGCGGCACAGCGCGGCGCGGCACGGGGTTTTTGTGCCGAGCGTCGCTACAGCTGCCGACGCCGACGCCGACGCCGACGCCGCGGCGTCCTGCCTGCTCCCTAAAGCCCACAGCCACACTCCTGGCTATCAGGCGTCGAGGAGACAGCCGTGCAGTAGCCACTTCTCGCTACTATCGCTACTAATACAAGAACTATCACTGTGTCAGACGTACGAGTGAAATTCAATAACTGATGCAACACATACTTCTCTTTAGGATAATTTCGGCTGAAAAAATAAAGCGGGACTTACTGTGCAACATCGTGGAATATTTTTGCTTCATGAAATTCCGATAGATAACGCCGCTATACATACCCTTCAAAGTGGCGTCTGTAACGGAGGTATGTTTCAGACAGCGGGCTGTCATTGAGTTTCGTTAGGCAGACAACCAGAGCATCGCAGATAGTCGTAGGCGCTTCCAGAATGACCAGGGAGATCTGGCAGTGAACAAAAGTGCGGTGAGTCGTTGGGCGAATAGTGTGTCATCATCGCAACTCAGTCGCACAAACTTCTCCCATCTCTAAATCTGCATCTACATCCATACTCCGCAAGCCATCTGACGGTGTGTGGCCGAGGGTACTCTGAGTACCTCTATCGGTTCTCACTTCTATTCCAGTCTCGTACTGTTCGTGAAAAAATTGATTGTCAGTATGCCTTTGTGTGGGCTCCAATCTCTCTGATTTTATCCTCATGGGCTCTTGTCGAGATATACGTAGGAGGGAGCAATATACTGCTTGACTCCTCGGTGAAGGTATGTTCCCGGAACTTCAAAAAAAGCCCGTACCGAGCTACTGAGCTGCTTTAACCGTGACCTTCACCCAAATCATTTCACATTTCGGATCTCCGTCAATTTACTTCGATACTATTGCACTTTTTATCACTATAAACACGCCTCCCCCTTCACTTTCCAGCCTGTCTCTGCTGTATACATTCCAATCTGAGATTAGCATTTCATTACTGTATACGTCTGGTTTCAGCCAGCTTTCTGTCCCTAGTACTATATGGGCATCGTGACCGTTTATTAATGAGAGTAGTTCTGGGACCTTTCTATAGACGCTCCTACAGTTTACTATTACCACATTAATATTGTTAATCCCGGTTGCGCTTTTCCTACTACTACCTTGTCGCGTCTCAGGAGGCGTCTTGTCGGGCCTAGGGCTCTAACCTAAAAAACCCACATGTGCACTCCACACGTACTCCGCTACCCTTGTAGCCACTTCCTGCGTGTGGAGCATGCCTGACCTATTGAGGGGGACCCTACATTTCTCCACCCAATAGCGGAGGACGAGAAATTTGCACCCTAGATCTCCGCAGAATCGTGTGAGCCTCTGATTTAAGCCTTCCACTCGGCTCCAATCCAGAAGACCGCGATCGGTTCTGGGAGCGACACTACAAATAGTTAGCTCTGATTCCACCCCGCGAGTGAGGCATTCCGCCTTCACCAACTCCGCCAACTGCCTGTATGAACTGAGGATGACCTCTGAACCCAGACGGCTGGAGTCATTGGTGCCGACATCAACAACAATTTGCAGTCGGGTGCACCCAGTGCTCTCTATCGCCGCCGGCAGGGCCTCCTCCACATCTCGGATGAGACCCCCCCTCCCTCCCTGGCAAGCAGACAGAATGAACACTGGCCTTCTTCCCCGACCTTTCATCTATTTCCCTAAGGGAAACGTTGGAGCTCCCAATCACTAATAAACCCCTCCCCCCGTGTGCCTGCTCGGACCTTGCTGAAGGAGCGGCCACATGTCCACTCACAGGCAGAGCGGGCGATGCCACACGGCCAGCCTCTAGACTGACCCCCCCGCCTCGTGCGCCGCGAACGCCGCTGGACCCGCCACTCCCCTTGGGGAGAGGGTGGCCCAACCCGCGAAGATGTATCGACAGCAGGGACCGTGGATGAAGCATGTAACACCTGGGGTGTACCATGCGACGCACCAGACTCCCCACTGCCGCTACACTCCGAGGCAGCAGCCTGAAGACGGCTGACCGCGCGAACGTTCAGCTGTTCGCGAATAGTGGCCAGCTCCTCCTGCGTCCGTACACAGCAGTCATACATCCTAAGAAATCAATTTACTGTAGAGAAATAATAAACTTTTAACAAGACGGCTAATTAAATAAAGGCAGCTGATAGCTGACTAAACTGTGGTTACTAGACACTTCTTGTTGAAAACAATGAAAATAAGCACTACCTGCCTCTGGACTGTATTCAAAACAACCACGAAATCTATGTTACACTATTACTAGTACTCGAAAATTAAAGCTTCCTAAAAAGCAAAAATACAAGGAAGAAGAAGTGACAAGTAATAAAAATACAGTTAATACTTAAATTAACGTAGCTCACTGCACAGCAGATGTGTAGCAGACGGCAGTTACGACGACACTGACACTACTCCCGCCTGTCGGCCGAATATTGTTGTGACTTCTACAATGTTTGAACGTGCGGATACTCTCATTGGAAGTGATCGACGCATCTCCGTCGAACACCTAGCAGCGCAAATCGATTTCTCTGGTATTGCTGACACTCTCGACCATCAGTACTCAAAGGTGCATGCCCGCTTGGTTCCTCGCTTTCTAACAGAAGACAGTAAAGAGCAACGAAGGACCATCTCGGCGAAATTGCTTGCGTGTTAAGAGACTAATCCTGACAACTTTTGTCGAAGACTGGCAGCGTCGATGAAACATGGGTTCATCACTTCCAACCGGAAACAAAACGACAATCCGCAAGCTGTGACACTGTCGCGAAAAAAACAGTGTCCCGTCTAAGTAATAAGTTTCCTTTAATTTATGTCTCTATGGTCACAAACTTTTTGTTATCGGATTACCAGTTTCGGTCTTTGATGACCGTCGTCACATCTGCAGCAAAAATGGGAAAAACATAAAGTATATTTATGTTTTTCCCATTATTGCTGCAGATGTGATGATGGTCATTAAAGACCGAAACCGGTGATCTGTTAACAAAAGTATGTGATTATTGACGTAAGTACGAGGTGCATTCAAGTTCTAAGACCTCCGATTTTTTTTTCACCGGACTGGAAAGAGATAGAAACATGCGCATCATTTTACAATTGAGCCGCGTTCATTGTCAATACGTCCCAGAGATGGCAGCACCGTACGGCAGATGGAATTTTACCACCAGCGGCGGGAATGAGAACTGTTTTAAATACTTAAAATGGCGACGTTTTCCTTACTTGAACAGCGTGCAATCATTCGTTTTCTGAATTTGCGTGGTGTGAAACCAACTGAAATTCATCGGAAGTTGAAGGAGACATGTGCTGATGGAGTTATGGATGTGTCGAAAGCGCGTTCGTGGGTGCGGCAGTTTAATGAAGGCCGAACATCGTGTGACAACAAACCGAAACAACCTCGGGCTCGCACAAGCCAGTCTGACGACATGATCGAGAAAGTGGAGAGAATTGTTTTGGGGGATCGCTGAATGACTGTTGAACAGATCGCCTCCAGAGTTGGCATTTCTATGGGTTCTGTGCACACAATCCTGCATGACGACCTGAAAATGCAAAAAGTGTCATCCAGGTGGGTGCTACGAATGCTGACGTACGACCACACGGCTGCCCGTGTGGCATGTTACCAAGCAATGTTGACGCGCAACGACAGCATGAATGGGACTTTCTTTTCGTCGGTTGTGACAATGGATGAGACGTGGATGCCATTTTTCAATCCAGAAACAAAGCGCCAGCCAGCTCAATGGAAGCACACAGATTCACCGCCACCAAAAAAATTTCGGGTAACCGCCAGTGCTGAAAAATTGATGGTGTCCATGTTCTGGGACAGCGAGGGCGTAATCCTTACCCATTGCGTTCCAAAGGGCACTACGGTAACAGGTGCATCCTACGAAAATGTTTTGAAGAACAAATTCCTTCCTGCACTGCAACAAAAACGTCCGGGAAGGGCTGCGCGTGTGCTGTTTCACCAAGACAACGCACCCGCACACCGAGCTAACGTTACGCAACAGTTTCTTCGTGATAACAACTTTGAAGTGATTCCTCATGCTCCCTACTCACCTGACCTGGCTCCTAGCGACTTTTGGCTTTTTCCAACAATGAAAGACACTCTCCGTGGCCGCACATTCACTAGCCATGCTGCTATTGCCTCAGCGATTTTGCAGTGGTCAAAGAAGACTCCTAAAGAAGCCTTCGCCGCTGCCATGGAATCGTGGCGTCAGCGTTGTGAAAAGTGTGTATGTCTGCAGGGCGATTACGTCGAGAAGTAACGCCAGTTTCATCGATTTCGGGTGAGTAGTTAATTAGAAAAAAAATCGGAGGCCTTAGAACTTGAATGCACCTCGTAAAGGAAACTTAAAACAACAATCCTTGGAGTGGTGTCACACCAATTCTCCTCCGAAGAGAAAGTTCGAAGACGCACTCTCAGTCGGTAAATTCATGGAGACGTTCTTGTGGGACTCTGAAGGGGTTATTCGGTTTCTTGTCTTCCGTTATAATGCAATGATCAACTCTGAAGGGCATTTAACAAGCGACCTAAGCGATTTCGTTGGCACAAACGTGCAAAAGAACTTCTCCTTCTCCATGAAAACACAATGCCTTACATAAGCCTGCGCACACAAGAGCAGCTCACGAAACTTCACTGGACTGTTTTTCCTCGTCCGCCCAACAACCCAGTATTCGCACCTTCCTACTGCCATCTGTTTGGCCCAATGAAGGATGCACTCCACGGGAAGCAGGATGTGGACGATCAGGAAGCTATTCTTTTGTTTATTTTATTCTACTATTTACAAATGGCCTGCCAGTGACAACACAGAATAATTTACCAAAACCCAACATGTTCAAAAGTGTCAGAAATTTTTATTTTGGCACCATATTAAAAAATATCACATTATACTACAGTAATCCCACAAGCTTCGTTGGGCGGCATGTTTAGGCGTATTTTATTATTCCCTAAAAAATTTCCTAATCACATGCACTCAGACACGCTGTGGTGTTTTAGGTTGGCTTGGGCAACGTGGTAGTTTGTTATACTTCACCCCATCACCAAACAAATGGGTTTTCACTTGACACCCTTTTCATATACAATGAACGTTTCTTACTGAATATTCGGTAACCGTTCAGAATTATTAATCAGGGCCCAGCTAGTCTGTGCCCAGAAGCCTTCTTCTACAAACTTGCCACAGACTTAGCCTCCTTACAGACTACAGATAATGTTGCTGAAAGTTTACTTCTCGTTCTCTTTCACTCCACCACAGTAATAAGTCAGATTCAATTCACCATCTTACATTATCTTCGAAATTACAACTTAATACATGATAAATGAGGAGAAGTACCAACTCGTGTACTGACTCTCTGTATTACGTATATAACAGATCTGATATTCAACTTGACAATTAACGATTACAATACATTTATTATCTTCGACATTTCGCGTTCTTGAATTTGATGGAACTCTTTCTTTTGCACTGCCCGCTCCATGGAAAACGTATCTCCACCTCAGCAGGTAGGGTCAGTTGACTGCTACCCACATCCGTATGGTCACTCGATCGTTAGCTCTACTATCAGCACCTACGATTGAAAACACCTCCCAACATTGACAACTTACCGACTTCTCTCAATCACGAACATCTTTTGCCTGACATATTTATTTAAGGACTTCTCATTCCAGGAATGGGATATTTTACTATAACGCACACACACACACACACCATTTCTCTATTTATTTTCGAGTCGTGTTCAAATGTATCCACAGTATTTCCACAAGCTTCTGCAGGTGTCATGTTCGAATGTATTTGAATGCTTATTAAAAATTCTGTAAGCGATCACACACACACACACACACACACACATACACACACACACACACACACACAAACAACGGGCGCGCACACACAAACACACACCTAACACAGTTTATATTTTTACATTATTTCAGATATTTACCTTACTCGCAAAACAGTGTCAACTTGTGCAAAAGATTAATAAACTGTCCGCACAATTTAATCAGCTTGCTACAAAAATTCATCACTTTACCATATAAAATGCATCAACTTGCCTCAAAAATGTATATATTTGCCTGAAAAGTGTATCAGCTTGCCCCAAAAATGTGTCAGCTCTTCCCTCCATATCCATATCAACCTCCCCTGAAAATGAGAGAAATACAAGTACAAATATCAGGGAGTGGGAAGGAATAAAACTCAAACAAAAATACTTTAGGTATTGAAATGATTTGTAGACTTAGTGAAAACTTTTGAAAATGTTGACTGGAATACTCTCTTTCAAATACTGAAGGTGGCAGGGGTCAAATATTGTTGTTGTTGTTGTGGTCTTCAGTCCTGAGACTGGTTTGATGCAGCTCTCAATGCTACTCTATCCTGTGCAAGCTTTTTCATCTCCCAGTACCTACTGCAACCTACATCCTTCAGAATCTGCTTAGTGTATTCATCTCTTGGTCTCCCTCTACGATTTTTACCCTCCACGTTGCCCTCCAATACTAAACTGGTGATCCCTTGATGCCTCAGAACATGTCCCACCAACCGATCCCTTCTTCTGGTCAAGTTGTGCCACAAACTTCTCTTCTCCCCAATCCTATTCAATACCTCCTCATTAGTTACGTGATCTACCCCTCTAATCTTCAGCATTCTTCTGTAGCACCACATTTCGAAAGCTTCTATTCTCTTCTTGTCCAAACTATTTATCGTCCATGTTTCACTTCCATACATGGCTACACTCCATACAAATACTTTCAGAAATGACTTCCTGACACTTAAATCAATACTGGATGTTAACAAATTTCTCTTCTTCAGAAACGCTTTCCTTGCCATTGCCAGCCTACATTTTATATCCTCTCTACTTCGACCATCATCAGTTATTTTGCTCCCCAAATAGCAAAATTCCTTTACTACTTTAAGTGCCTCATTTCCTAATCTAATTCCCTCAGCATCACCCGACTTAATTAGACTACATTCCATTATCCTTGTTTTGCTTTTGTTGATGTTCATCTTATATCCTCCTTTCAAGACACTGTCCATTCCATTCAACTGCTCTTCCAAGTCCTTTGCTGTCTCTGACAGAATTACAATGTCATCGGCGAACCTCAAAGTTTTTATTTCTTCTCCATGAATTTTAATACCTACTCCGAATTTTTCTTTTGTTTCCTTTACTGCTTGCTCAATATACAGATTGAACAACATCGGGGAGAGGCTACAACCCTGTCTTACTCCCTTCCCAACCACTGCTTCCCTTTCATGTCCCTCGACTCTTATAACTGCCATCTGGTTTCTGTACAAATTGTAAATAGCCTTTCGCTCCCTGTATTTTACCCCTGCCACCTTTAGAATTTGAAAGAGAGTATTCCAGTCAACATTGTCAAAAGCTTTCTCTAAGTCTACAAATGCTAGAAACGTAGGTTTGCCTTTCCTTAATCTTTCTTCTAAGATAAGTCGTAAGGTCAGTATTGCCTCACGTGTTCCAGTGTTTCTACGGAATCGAAACTGATCTTCCCCAAGGTTGGCTTCTACTAGTTTTTCCATTCGTCTGCAAAGAATTCGTGTTAGTATTTTGCAGCTGTGACATATTAAGCTGATAGTTCGGTAATTTTCACATCTGTCAACACCCGCTTTCTTTGGGATTGGAATTATTATATTCTTCTTGAAGTCTGAGGGTATTTCGCCTGTTTCATACATCTTGCTCACCAGATGATAGAGTTTTGTCAGGACTGGCTCTCCCACGGCCGTCAGTAGTTCCAGTGGAATATTGTCTATTCCGGGGGCCTTGTTTCGACTCAGGTCTTTCAGTGCTCTGTCAAACTCTTCACGCAGTATCGTATCTCCCATTTCATCTTCATCTACATCCTCTTCCATTTCCATAATATTGTCCTCAAGTACATCGTCCTTGTATAGACCCTCTATACACTCCTTCCACCTTTCTGCTTTCCCTTCTTTGCTTAGAACTGGGTTTCCATCTGAGCTCTTAATATTCATACAAGTCGTTCTCTTATCTCCAAAGGTCTCTTTAATTTTCCTGTAGGCGGTATTTATCTTACCCCTAGTGAGATAGGCCTCTACATCCTTACATTTGTCCTCTAGCCATCCCTGCTTAGCCATCTTGCACTTCCTGTCGATCTCATTTTTGAGACGTTTGTATTCCTTTTTGCCTGTTTCACTTACTGCATTTTTATATTTTCTCCTTTCATCAATTAAATTCAATATTTCTTCTGTTACCCAAGGATTTCTACTAGCCCTCGTCTTTTTACCTACTTGATCCTCTGCTGCCTTCACTACTTCATCCCTCAAAGCTACCCATTCTTCTTCTACTGTATTTATTTCCCCCATTCCTGTCAATTGCTCCCTTATGCTGTCCCTGAATCTCTGTACAATCTCTGGTTCTTTTAGTTTATCCAGGTCCCATCTCCTTAAATTCCCACCTTTTTGCAGTTTCTTCAGTTTTAATCTACAGGTCATAACCAATAGATTGTGGTCAGAGTCCACATCTGCCCCTGGAAATGTCTTACAATTTAAAACCTGGTTCCTAAATCTCTGTCTTACCATTATATAATCTATCTGATACCTTTTAGTATCTCCAGGGTTCTTCCATGTATACAACCTTCTTTCATGATTCTTAAACCAAGTGTTAGTTATGATTATGTTGTGCTCTGTGCAAAATTCGACCAGGCGGCTTCTTCTTTCATTTCTGTCCCCCAATCCATATTCACCTACTATGTTTCCTTCTCTCCCATTTCCTACACTCGAATTCCAGTCACCCATGACTATTAAATTTTCGTCTCCCTTCACAATCTGAATAATTTCTTTTATTTCATCATACATTTCTTCAATTTCTTCGTCATCTGCAGAGCTAGTTGGCATATAAACTTGTACTACTGTAGTAGGCGTGGGCTTCGTATCTATCTTGGCCACAATAATGCGTTCACTATGCTGTTTGTAGTAGCTTACTCGCATTCCTATTTTCCTATTCATTATTAAACCTACTCCTGCATTACCCCTATTTGATTTTGTATTTATAACCCTGTAGTCACCTGACCAGAAGTCTTGCTCCTCCTGCCACTGAACTTCACTAATTCCCACTATATCTAACTTCAACCTATCCATTTCCCTTTTTAAATTTTCTAACCTACCTGCCCGATTAAGGGATCTGACATTCCACGCTCCGATCCGTGGAACGCCAGTTTTCTTTCTCCTGATAACGACATCCTCTTGAGTAGTCCCCGCCCGGAGATCCGAATGGGGGACTATTTTACCTCCGGAATATTTTACCCAAGAGGACGCCATCATCATGTAATCATACAGTAAAGCTGCATGCCCTCGGGAAAAATTACGGCTGTAGTTTCCCCTTGCTTTCAGCCGTTCGCAGTACCAGCACAGCAAGGCCGTTTTGGTTATTGTTACAAGGCCAGATCAGTCAATCATCCAGACTGTTGCCCTTGCAACTACTGAAAAGGCTGCTGCCCCTCTTCAGGAACCACACGTTTGTCTGGCCTCTTAACGGATACCCCTCCGTTGTGGTTGCACCTACGGTACGGCTATCTGTATCGCTGAGGCACACAAGCCTCCCCACCAACAGCTAGGTCCATGGTTCATGGGGGAATAATAACATAAAATGTCGAAATGGCCATATTCTACTGGATGTACTGTTTTGCCATAGAGAGAGCGAAAGGCTCTTTACAATTTGTGCAGAAACCAGATGGGATTTATAAGAGTCGAGAGCATGAAAGGGAAACAGTGGTTGGGAAGGGAGTGAGACAGGGTTGTAGCCTATCCCAGATGTTATTCAATATGCTTACTGAGCAGACAGTAAAGGAAACAAAAGAAAAGTTCGGAGTGGCAATTAAAATCCATGGAGAAGAAATAAAAACTTTTAGGTTTGTCGATGACATCGTAATTCTGTCAGAGACAGCAAAGGACCTGGGAGAGATTTGTCTTGAAAGGAGGATATAAGATGAACATCAACAAAAGCTAAACAAGGATAATGGAATGTAGTCAAATTAAATCGGGTGATGCTGAGGGAATTAGATTCGGAAATGAGACACTTAATGTAGTAGCTGAGTTTTGCTATTTGGGGACCAAAATAATAGATGATGGTCGAAGTAGAGAGGATATAAAATGTACACTGGCAGTGGAAACGAAAGCGTTTCTGAAGAAGAGAAATTTGTTAACATCGAGTATAGATCTGAGTGTCAGGAAGTCGTTTCTGAAAGTATTTGTATGGTGTGTAGGCATGTATAGAAGTGAAAAATGGACGATAAATAGTTTAGAGAAGAATAGAAGCTGTCGAAATGCGGTGCTGCAGAAGAATGCTGAAGATTAGCTGTGTAGATCACGTAACTAATGAGGAGGTACTGAATAGAATTGGGGAGAAGAGAAATTTATGGCAGAACTTGACTAGAAGAAGGGATCGGTTGGTAGAACATATCCTGAGGCAAGAAGGGATCGCCAGTTTAGTATTAGAGGGCAATGTGGAGGATAAAAATCGTAGAGGGAGACCAAGAGATGAATCCACTAAGCAGATTCAGTAGGCTGTGGAATTGCAGTAGGTACTGGGAGATGAAGAAGCTTGCACAGGATAGAGTAGCATGGAGAGCTGCATCAAACAAGTCTCTAGACTGAAAACCACAACAAAAACAACATCAACCGTTCGTCGTCCTCCTCTGCAGAAACTCACAGTGTCTTTAATAAAAGAAATAACATGTTGCTTAGGCTGAATTGCGGACTGCACAGTGGTTTTCACTTCCAAATCCAGCACACATTCCCTGTAACCATCGATGATTCATCTGTTACCAGAAGATGGTTTTACACCTTTCGTTCAGCGCATTATGGTCTCAGACTCACTACCGAGACCACGCTTTTTGCTCGTAGACCGACAGAATCTGTAGGAGGTTCACCATTAAGTTCGTGTTTCATTAAACCACTATCCTATTTATTTTCAAGACGAATATTGTGTCTGTTTTCTCATGGAATATCATAGGACCGAAACTTACATGCACGTCACTCCTATTATCCTCATAGATAATTGGAGTTATAATACGATAAAGCTTTTTCTGTCTGGGTAACACAGTTTTACAGAATTTGCCAGAAACTTTTGTAGTATATAATGGAAAGGGATAAGAAATAATTTCGATACATTCAAAATTTTCTTTCCTACTGTAAAGAGTGTATCAGGGTGTACTTTAAGTCTGCTCAGTTCAAAGGCAACTATAGTTTCGTTAAAATTAGACTCATTTCAAAACTTGGTGTTGCAATTAATACAGCTGCCCCTATCTGCTTTTCTACTATTTTACAAGCCTATCCAGCATCGTTCACGTATGTAATTTTCCGAACACACTGTTATTCATCAGTTCGAAAACATTTTTCTCAGAATCACTGCTTCCACTCATGTGTTTTTGTGCCTTAATCTCAATGTATGGCTTCATGCAGGGCGTCTGCCCAAATAATAACTTTGGTGGCTTTTTTTAAAACAATTTTTATGGCAATATTATTTCAAATTTTCTATTGAATTTAATAGTTTGTCTCACTAAATAAGGTCAAAAATAATTTCTTTGCTTTCTTACTATGGAATGGCAGTGACATTTTTTCCTGGTATTACGGATTATCCGACAGAAAATCGTGGATACTCTTGGGTATTCGAGATCAACTCCCAAGTGTACCCTACGGTGGAATCACCTGGTATATATTCACAGCAATAGTTTCAACACTCTCTGGAGGAAGCCATTGAAAAATAGACTCCGGTATAAACTGCAGTTGTGTAGAAGATGTACACCAAGGTAAAAGATGTAATATTCATGAACTGTGTAATCATATTTGGTCATGAACCTCTTGTACAAAAGGACGTCCGCAAGAATAATGGACAATACCTCATCTAATACCTCTTTCAACAAACTGGGGTTGTTGACTTTTGGTTATAAGCTGCAATTCCTCCTTAGTAATTTTCAGCAGCGTATCTCACGTAAAGCCAGGTGAAGCAATTTATGTGCCGGATCTATTTCACATGATTTAAGGCATATACTGGGAAAGACTTAGGATACATGTGCAAGAAGCAAAACGTCAATTTTCAAATATAAAACGTGACAATCTCCAAGTATTTTGCGTTAGAATAATTTCCATACACTGCTACCTCTTCGACACTCGCCCTCTGTTATAGCTTGACCGTTAACGTAGTTTGAAACTTTTTATTTTGGGGTAAGTGATCTTCATTGATTATATATTCATATGGAAAATCGCCCTTCTGATTAACTAAGTTAACCTCATGATGTGAGAAAAATATGCCCTCATTACCATGATTTCATCAAATTTCAGTAAAGTTTTCAAGGATCATGTCGGAAAATTTAGTGAATCGATAAATCTCTTCTTGATGTATTGCAGCAATGCTCTTTGCTAATGATTCACGTTTGAGTTTATTTGATGGAATCAGAGAAACGAGACCTGTAGTCTTCTTCTTCGTTGTTATCTCTGTGATCAAGGAACGACTCCCGTAGTTGCTAAAGTTGTGGAATATGATAAGCAAATATCAGCTAATCCTTCCTCGGGGCATGTTTCAATGTTTTCATTTTGTTATAAAAACATATTTTTAAGCGCAGCCGTTAGACACAGCTGCTCAGTGAACCGTTTCATGCAGTCATGACCTCAGTAAAATTTCCATTGTCATAGCTACAGCATTTGTAGAAGGTAATTCTGAATGGTTTATGCAAATTTATGTGATTAGAATGTGAACTATTCCGTGCCATGACTACAAATAACAACAGTTTTTAATATGCATTCCGTACTTGTATGATTTTCAAAGGGTGTCACTAGTTTATAACTGAACTTTGTAAGCTTTGCAAACTGATTCTTGCCACCAGGTATTACAATTTTTACTATAGGTTTCCACAGATTACTGCAACCAGTCACCTTTTGTTTTACTACTCAATTTCATTATCCATTACCGGTTTAGAATCGCTTAGTAATTCATCATCAGACGGTACATATTTATTGCATGTTTGCAACATTGTGTGGGTCGTGTATAGTTGCTGTATCTGTTGGTTTGTTCTTGGTGCGCACATTGTTTTGGTAAACTTAGTGTATGTTTTCCAGTGACGTTAATTTTTCACCACTTCACAAAATTAGCCACAGGTAACAACTTCCACATACTTTACAAGGCGTATATTTACGTCATGTAAAAGTCTGTAGGCCGTTAACGGCCAGTTCCTATCTTTATACACTCCTGGAAATGGAAAAAAGAACACATTGACACCGGTGTGTCAGATCAACCGTACTTGCTCCGGACACTGCGAGAGGGCTGTACAAGCAATGATCACACGCACGGCACAGCGGACACACCAGGAACCGCGGTGTTGGCCGCCGAATGGCGCTAGCTGCGCAGCATTTGTGCACCGCCGCCGTCAGTGTCAGCCAGTTTGCCGTGGCATACGGAGCTCCATCGCAGTCTTTAACACTGGTAGCATGCCGCGACAGCGTGGACGTGAACCGTATGTGCAGTTGACCGACTTTGAGCGAGGGCGTATAGTGGGCATGCGGGAGGCCGGGTGGACGTACCGCCGAATTGCTCAACACGTGGGGCGTGAGGTCTCCACAGTACATCGATGTTGTCGCCAGTGGTCGGCGGAAGGTGCACGTGCCCGTCGACCTGGGACCGGACCGCAGCGACGCACGGATGCACGCCAAGACCGTAGGATCCTACGCAGTGCCGTAGGGGACCGCACCGCCACTTCCCAGCAAATTAGGGACACTGTTGCTCCTGGGGTATCGGCGAGGACCATTCGCAACCGTCTCCATGAAGCTGGGCTACGGTCCCGCACACCGTTAGGCCGTCTTCCGCTCACGCCCCAACATCGTGCAGCCCGCCTCCAGTGGTGTCGCGACAGGCGTGAATGGAGGGACGAATGGAGATGTGTTGTCTTCAGCGATGAGAGTCGCTTCTGCCTTGATGCCAATGATGGTCGTATGCGTGTTTGGCGCCGTGCAGGTGAGCGCCACAATCAGGACTGCATACGACCGAGGCACACAGGGCCAACACCCGGCATCATGGTGTGGGGAGCGATCTCCTACACTGGCCGTACACCACTGGTGATCGTCGAGGGGACACTGAATAGTGCACGGTACATCCAAACCGTCATCGAACCCATCGTTCTACCATTCCTAGCCCGGCAAGGGAACTTGCTGTTCCAACAGGACAATTCACGTCCACATGTATCCCGTGCCACCCAACGTGCTCTAGAAGGTGTAAGTCAACTACCCTGGCTAGCAAGATCTCCGGATCTGTCCCCCATTGAGCATGTTTGGGACTGGATGAAGCGTCGTCTCACGCGGTCTGCACGTCCAGCACGAACGCTGGTCCAACTGAGGCGCCAGGTGGAAATGACATGGCAAGCCGTTCCACATGACTACATCCAGCATCTCTACGATCGTCTCCATGGGAGAATAGCAGCCTGCATTGCTGCGAAAGGTGGATATACACTGTACTAGTGCCGACATTGTGCATGCTCTGTTGCCTGTGTCTATGTGCCTGTGGTTCGGTCAGTGTGATCATGTGATGTATCTGACCCCAGGAATGTGTCAATAAAGTTTCCCCTTCCTGGGACAATGAATTCACGGTGTTCTTATGTCAATATCCAGGAGTGTAGAAGGGTAAAGAAACTAAATCATATATATGTTTACTCACCCCTATCACACAACAGTGACTCCTTGTCACAGACTAAGGGGGAAATAAGTTAAAAATTTGTACTACCATTAATTAGAAAACGTTTTTTTTGTTATTACTTCAGACGAGCATGAGAATGGTACATTAGTATGAGTAAGGTAACGAAAATAAAAATTTCAAATAAACTTCTCATTTAGTACAGTAATGTAGATTAATACATCACTAACCGTCAACTACACTTAGTACAATCACATTCTGCTCGATTACTGAATCGCCAATAAAAAAAAATACACATCTGTTTGGTGTATGAAAAAGTGACTAATCGCTGGTTCAACACGGGATGCGAGTGTAGCCAAAATGCTGTATACTGATCTCAGTCTGATCGTCACGGTTCATATGAAAACGAAATCCATTACAGTCTCTCCACAAAACACGCCAAACTATGGGGGAATCGCTAACACCAAACTTACATCGTTGAGCAGAATAAAAGCAGAGGAAAGAAATCTGCTTGTTGTAATCAAACCAAAAAAATATAGCTCAGTCACTCAAGATATATTGTAAGTAGGCTATTTAGGTTCATATGTTGGTAACGCCACGTAGCGCTCTATATGAAAATCACTGACTGTGCTGTGTGAAGTCTGTGGCTGGTTTGCATTGTTGGAATTTTTGCTCTTGTAGTATTGGGCAGTTAGATGTGAACAGCCTGTAGCGTTGCGCAGTTGGAGGTGAGCCGCCAGCAGTGGTGGATGTGGGGAGAGATACGGCAGAATTTTGAGAGCGCACGATGCGGACGTGTGTCCATCAGAAAGAGTAAATTTGTAATACCGTATATCATGAACTGATATATATATATATATATATATATATATATATATATATATATATATATATATATATATATATATATGAGTTCTGAATATTATTAATGTACATACATTGTTTGTTCTCTATCAAAATCTTTAATTTGCTAACTATGCCCATCAGTAGTTAGTGCCTTCAGTAGTTAGAATCTTTTATTTAGCTGGCAGTATTGGCGCTGGTTGTATTGCAATAGTTCGAGTAACGAAGATTTTTGTGAGGTAAGTGATTCATGAAAGGTATAGGTCATTGTTAGTCAGGACCATTCTTTTGTAGGGATTATTGAAATTCAGATTACGTTTCACTAGAAATATTGTATGTCAGTTTAGTGATGATGAGAATAAGTAAAGAGAGGAATGTCTGAGTACGGTCAGTTCTGCTCAGCTGTTTGAAAATCAGCACTGTAATTCATAAATTTTTGTAAGGGGATGTTTCATAATATTAGTGTATCCACTCTCAGTACCAATTCCACTACTATGCGCTAAATCTCTTCAACTGAGTGGTAACAATATCAGACCACAGCTTTTCTGATACAAACAACTCTCAAACACCCTCTACCGGCCCAGTGCTGCCTGCTCTCACAAACTCACAGTAACGGACATTTCACACGTAAAGCTGCTTATCGCAGACTAAATCACAATAACATGCAATGCATTACATGCAAACGCCACTTCAGTCTGTTCATATCCGACGGTAACAGACTGACAGCCATCGTACAACTATCTTCCCTTCTTCTTTTCAAATTATACGTGCTCACATGGCACGACCATGCCTTATCTATTCATTGGCCGAGACCATAACTAAATCTGAAGTACTTCCCATATAGCAAAGATAAATATCTAAATCGGTAAATTTGCATTCGGATAATAAAGGCAAAATCATGTGAAACATATATGATCCAAATGAAGTAAGGCTGAACGAACAGACACCCTTCAACTTCTGAGCCTTCCTGCAGAATCAGCAAGTTCAAAGCAGTTCAGTCTGGTTCATACTTGCTGAAGTTCAATAATTTGCGCCCCCTGTAAAGTATTCTGAAATACTGAAATTTACTATTTTTACGTCGTATTTAAATTGAACATGGCATAAAAAATTCAAAGCATTCGGACTCTTTTATGTTGCCTGTAAAATACTCTCAAATGTAATGTCTGTAATAAACAATTTTAAACATGGCACAAGAAAATCGGAGTGCTCAGGTACTTTAGAGCACTGTAAACTATTTTGAGATTCTGGCAAAAACGTTGATAGTGTTTGGGTACTTCTGAGCAACTTGTGTATTACTTTAAAGTACTGAAAATTAAACCCTCTGTACAATTTTTCGGATAAATACATACGAACATAGCACAAAAAGATCTGACCGTTCAGTTACTTTTGAGCACGTTATATAGAACTTTGAAATAATGCAGTTCATGCACTTCACGTAACTTTTAGATAAACACTTTACTACATAGAGCAAAAAAAGTCAGAACGTTAAGATACTTCTGTGTAACCTGTTAAGTGCTTTAATATAATGAAATTCAAGCATTTTACGTAACTGTTTGGGTAGATCCTTTTTTAACATGAGAGAAAAATTCGGAGCATTCGGATACTTTCCGAGAAATTTGTAAAGTGTTTTGAAATACAGCAATTTACATTTTTAATGTAATTTTTTAGATAAATTCTTTAGAAATTGGAGAGGAAGAATTGGGAGCTTTTGCGTCATTTTCAGCACGGTCAAAAAGTCCAAGAGTTACACTTTCGACGCAAGTTTTGAATAAAAGCTTCTGAATATGACATAAATATTCAGAGCCTTTTGACATCTCACACAAATCTTTGAAATACTAAAGTTTAAACCATCTGCATAAGTTTTTGGATGACAGGCTTTAGCAAATTATAACGCATTTTAAGAATAAAACGATCTATATCGCTAAATGAAAAATATTTGTACATTAAGATGCTTCGGCAATTGGTTTCATCAGATATCTGCAGTTAATATGAAAGGAACATACTGAGAGACAGGCGTTCGTTATACAGCATCAAACGCCAGAAGCTTAAAACCGAAAAAAGAAAATCTATTTTCAAAGGATTTAAAAATCAAACTTTATGACATCTCATTGACCCACTGTGTGAAATGGCTAATTATAAAAAAATATTAAAATACACCTTCGATATCAAGAACGCTTCCAACTCATTTTTCTTCCCAGAGACATCATGTAACGAAACGGTTCCACGTGATCCACTTCATTTAGGTACCACCTGTTCTGTTTCCATGTGGTTGTAAGCTCCAACTACCGATAGTGCAGTGGTAACAACCCTCCGCCACAGAAACGGGCTGTTGTGTACAACTTAGCACTTAAAATTTATACTGTATGTTTATATTGTGTGTGCATTTATTCTCGTCCTGTTCCCTCATTCTGTGAATGAGACGTGGAATGCAAGATTGTGTGCATGGTTTAAATGCACAACTTTTCTAGGTGGGAGGAACCTGTAGCTCGAAGTAACAGTCTCGCTAAGTTATGGGCGTGCGATAGGTACGAGAGGAGTTCTACATCTACCGTGCATTTGTTTGCTGGAGGATTCGTACTGTTAGCTCTTGAGAGTGATCTTTGTATTTCCACCCCCTCTCTCTCATCTAACACCGGGAGCGTGCTCCAGGATACCCCCCGGTAAGAGCAAATGTGTTCATAAGACACTGTGAAATGAAATCTATTCAGGAATTGGAATTGTGCTTAAATTCAAAATAGTGATATTCTAACGCTCTCTTTTCGGTTTTGTGTATTTCAGGATATGTATTTTGGGGTAATCGGTCAAGTAATTTATAGTGTGTAGTAATTATCACGTTTTGCACATGAGTTGCTTTGTTTCGTAACAAACTGTTAATACGCAGGACGGTAGCTGAAATGGGCTTTTTCTTTCGGAATCAGTGCGCAATGAATTTCAGTGTCCCTTTCTTTAGTTCTATTTATTTTGTCTTAGTAAGCTGTAGTGCTTGCTGAACTTGTCGCTTTGCTCATTAGTTTACCTTGTGTTCCCATAACTGTACCTGAGCCTTCATGTCTAGCTATAAAATTTCTGCCTCAGCATCTTCTGCTTTTATTTCGCAATTGCGTGGTTTTCTTCCGTGACTGAATTCATGCAAATTTCGCCAGTATTATTTTCATTCACGCGGTCTAACCTTAGTCTGTCAGACCAACGACTTGCTGGTATTCTATATGTGATACTTGAAGAAGTAATTGAAAGAGTGTAGATGTATTGAGGCAGTGTATGTCACATCACGTAAATGACCCTGATTACATTCATACCGAATTTTAAAATGAGAATACTTAGAGACTTCCTACAAATGTTACACATAATTTCAAACTTTTCCTACCTTTCTTCTCGGTAAGATTTCCACACTAAATAAATAAAGAGAAAGGATTTATCGTTTAATAGATTTTTGCTGTTCGTGCATTAAAACTCCAGAAACAGACATTACGATTTAATTCATTCCTTCATTTCTACTAACTTAGCTCACAACCGAATTTGCAGACAGTATCCACATAGGTACCATGCAATATGACTGCAAAATTACGACACTGCATAACAGTAATTTCAGGAGGTGTGACGTTTTAAATACTGAGAGGCGTGAAAGACTAGCTTTTGTTTAAAACAGAGTGCAAGTAATATGCTATACTCAAGCACTGTTTGACAGTGAGAGCACTTAGTGACATCCAACAAACGTTAAACGTAATTTGATGGTGTTTCACACACGGGAGCTTATCCCTTAAAAAGATCGTGGAGAGGGAGGGTGGAGGTTGAGGAGTTGCTGCTGGTAAATATTACAGTTGTACCCTGCAATAAGTCGCATTAAGACTTGAAAATTACATACGGTTTCCTTATCAAGTGCACTTTGCTAAAATGCTTCCAGAATATCGAAGCCATTTCTCCCACTGTTCCCATGTGTAAGTGTCTAAGCTTACCAGCGTATAGTTTATCTCAAGTATTCAAACGATTCGTCAATCCCTATAAAGTTACTATTAATTTTCAGAGTGACGTGTGGTATTTTATATTCTTAACGTTTCGTCTTCTGCTATTGAAGATAGGAAATTTATGTAGTCCGGAACAATAGTACCACAAGGTGTGATGAATATCAGACCTCTTTAAATCTTTAAATGTCCTGCGAATGTCGTAACAGGACGATACAGACGTTGTTGAAGTATAAGGGAGACGTTCGGGAAATTAAGATGGTCATTTAGGGAAGAACGCCAACGGCCAAGCCTCAGTGGTAACACCTGTTCCCGTCAGATCACCGAAGTTAAGGACTGTCGGGCTGGGCTAGCATCCGATCTGCCGAGCGCTGCTGGCAAGTGGCGTGCACTCAGCCCTTGTGAGGTAAACTGAGGAGCTACTTGATTGAGAAGTTGCGGCCCCGGTTTCGTAAACTGAGATACAGCCGAGAGAGCGGTGTGCTGACGCTAATGGGCTGCGGATGACACGGAGGCCGGTCGGTACCGTTGGGCCTTATGGCCTTTTCGGGCGGTGTTTAGTTATTATGTAGGGTGAAAAAAACCCGTAGTTCAAGAGAAGTCCTGTTGGGTTAATTTAGATAAACACCGTGGGTCCACTTTGTTGCCCCAATATTATGTGTCGTGTAATGTTTATGAGAATAAGATTAGAGAGAGTACGCGTTCGATCAGTATTTGGAAGGAACAGCACAGAGTATTACTAATACTGGTTCGAAGTACCCACCACCGTGCGCTGCACAGAATCTTCCACAGTATATAAATAGAAGTGTATGCGGACATCGATGTGCAGACAGATGATTGAGATTCTCCGGTGTTTATTGATTCGGTAAAAAAAATCTGAGAAACTAATTCTAAGAGAGATAGCCAGCACAGTGGCAGAGTTAGGTTGTTTCGGGAAGAAGACCAGACAGCGAGGTCATCGGTCTCATTGGATTAGGGAAGGACGGGGAAGGAAGTCGGCCGTGCCCTTTCAAAGGAACCATCCCGGCATTTGCCTAGAGCGATTTAGGGAAATCATGGAAAACCTAAATCAGGATGGTCGGACGCGGGATTGAACCGGCGTCTTGCCGAATGCGAGCCACAGTGGCAGGAGACGAAACGTTACACAGGAGAGACGTTTACACTAAGATCTGAAAAGAACCGTATTTTGCAAACGAAGTTCAACCCGATTGTGAAAATCTATGTTGCGTGATTTCACATGTTATCTACTCGGTAGCGCTCGCGTTATATCTTTTCTTTATAGGGATATCCTGTCATTACGCACGTTTAGAGACCGCTATGTTTAGTTTATCAGCTAGAAATAAGGATTCTTTTGATCTCCATTTCCTTCGAGTCATACAACGGCAACACATTCCTATAGAGAAAATTAACCTCATCGAATCGCCAGACAGTGCTCCGGACCTAATCTGATAAGTCGATTACGTATCTGCATTCGCTAATGCTTCCGTGGTGTTGACAGTATGTTTCCGTTTCTGTTGAAAATTCACTCCATGAGTAACTTGATATGTTCTGTCAGAAAGTCATCAGTGGAATCATTTACTTAAGAATGCTGTCCGTTTAATAAAATCGTAGCTATCAGCTGAGAGCGAAGAACGCATTTGTCAAAACTAGGAGTATACAAAATATCGCATATGAAAGACGTGATCTGAGTTTAATACGAGGTGGCTATCTTGAATCGGAGCTAGTTCTTGGGAATGAGCCTCTTTCTTGTTTTGCTCCAGCAATATCAGAAATTCCAACCCCAGTCCCCATTAAGGATATTGCTCTGTAATCCTGCGTATACGTTGATGTAGCCATGTAGCCATGTAATAAACAGATGTGATCCGCGGTTTCTCTCAATCTCGCGAAACTGTTTACTACTCGAGGTAGTCTGGACACATTCAGGCTCCTTCAGGAGTTGATTCTCCGGCGTACTCACATAAAGTACATTCCGTGGTGCACTTTCTGTGTTACTATCGTCAAATGTGAACAGAATTACAAGTTCAAGATACCTCGTAACTGTAGCCGGCCGAAGTGGCCGTGCGGTTCTAGGCGCTGCAATCTGGAACCGCGAGACCGCTACGGTCGCCGGTTCGAATCCTGCCTCGGGCATGGATGTGTGTGGAGTCCTTATGTTAGTTGGGTTTAACTGGTTCTAAGTTCTAGGACATAATGACCTCAGAAGTTGAGTCCCATAGTGCTCAGAGCCATTTGAACCAGTCCTCGTAACTGCCAGTAAACACTCTACTTTAAATAAACAACTGGGTGTTGTGTGATGTCCTTAGGTCGGTTAGGTATAAGTAGTTCTAAGTTCTAGGGGACTGATGACCATAGTTGCTAAGTCCCATAGTGCTCAGAGCCATTTGAACCATTTTTTTTAAAAAAACACTAGTCAGACTCTCTGAATTTTATAGATAACACGTAGTGGTGAGCACTGGGGTACTGATAATTATATTAGAATGTAAGGTAATCCAGATAATGACTGAGAGGAGTGTAAACACTGCTGTTCGCCAGTTTATGGCATATGACTGCAGCAGAGAAGTTCACAAAAAAGAGCGCTTAAAAATAGCGTTCATACACTGACACTTGTCGCAAAGAATGCAATGAAAATAAACAAAATCAAAAAAATTAAGTGTAGCAGTGTAACAAATATCTTGAAGAGAGGTGGAAAATGTTTTAGTAGATGTTAGCTTTTCAAACTGCGATGTTTAGTGATACCTGTCACTTACATTTTCCCTGCAATATTTCGTTTACATCTGACTGTTCAATGATGAAAGTTCAGAAATGAGTTTTCCTTAGATTTTATAAACTAATGGCAAAACTGTGATTATCGATATCATTATGATTGTAAACAAGGAGGAGACGTGGCACTTCTTTTTGATATTCTTTCATCCATTTTGATTCTTCATACCTTACCACATGCGTTCTTTGGGTATTTTTCCATCTACAAGTCACATAATACGCAGTTTAACACCCCAATTGTCTTATGTACCATGGTAGAGAACAGTATCTTCTTGACAAGTAAATTACCTTTAATAAAAACGCAATCATTTGAAGGCGTGTTCGACAGCCCGAAATCAGAAACTGCGCTAGAACAAAGAATTTTAAAACCATTTGTTACGTTCCACACCAGCATATTTTTAAAATCTGATTTTTTCTTTGTGTTACATCAAGTGTTGTTCTACAGCACAAAACTAAGAAAATTTTGTGTAATTTGGAATCAACAGGTAAAGTTCAGACAAGAGGGAGTTTTTATGGATGTAATGCTACAGGAAAATGATGGAAACTGGGTTGAAAGATCTAAAAGCTACTGAGGAGGTAACAAATTACGTTGGGGTAAAAGAAATTTGTGGCACAACCTGACAAAAGAAAGCAATGCTTTAATATGGGTGATCCTGAGACTTCACTCATCATTTTTATAGCGGACAGAAATATGTAAAGTAAAAGTCATAGAAGGAGATAAGACTTCATACTGAAGACTAGGACAACTATAGGGAAAGGCCGACTTGTGCCCTCAGGCGCTGAAACAAAAACAAAACATAAAATGATATTCATATCACAAAAATATTGTTCCGAAGTAATTAAGCGATGATATTACTTCCAACTAAGTTATTAATATATCATTTCCGTTGTCGGTTGCCATTTTCCTTATGAAAGACTTTGAAGAAAAGCTAGCTCGATGCCCACAATAATAAGTCGACGGCACGTATGTAGTATGACACCATGGTGACGTTACAAGAATTTTAAACCGTCTCAATTCAGTCCAAGGACGATTCAAGTTTGCAATGGAAATCTAAAGGGAGGGATGTCTTTCATTATTTGATGCTTTAGTTCGGCACAAAGATGATGGCACTTTGGGCATGCAGTATATAGGGAACCGACACACAGGGATTTGTATTTAAGTGGAAATAGCTGGCACCATCCTTCCCAGAGTGCCCTCAGAACTTTGATTCATAGAGTGAACGTCACTGATGACGAAAGGAGTCTGAAAGATGAGGTTCCATACTTAATGAGAATGTTTAAAGCCTTAGGGTGTTCTCCGAGGCACGTACATAAGGCGTTACGAATGAAAACAAACGTGGGGCTAAGAAATGCAGAGAAAGAGACAGAGAGATTTAACTCCACGGTTGCCCTGAAATATGTGGAAAGCTTATCGTAGGAAAATGGAAATGGAAATTTCGTGTGGCTAGGGCCTCCTGTCGGGTAGACCGTTCGCCTGGTGCAGGTCTTTCGAATTGACGCCACTTCGGCGACCTGCGCGTCGATGGGGATGAAATGATGGTGATTAGGACAACACAACACCCAGTCCCTGAGCGGAGAAAATCTCCGACCCAGCCGGGAATCGAACCCGGGCACTTAGGATTGACAGTCTGTCACGCTGACCACTCAGCTACCGGGGTGGACTTATCGTAGGAAACAGACAGAGCCTCAGCAACCACAGTGGAAAGGTGGTTTTTCGCTCACCACCGAAAACATTAGTGCTTTTGGGTTCCGATGAAGATGATTTGATGATCCGGAGACGTGGGCTTTACGTTGTGATTATAGCCTTTCTTCATTTGCCTGCCGACTCTTTCATGAAAGAAGCATGGAACACCGTAGGTATACCCAGCTGTTACATCATAAGAAATGGCTGTGGAAAAGTACAGTATTGATCCTACTGTACGAAAATGACGAAATTCTTGTTTCGACTTCAGCGGTTGAAATTCTTTAGGCGACGAGTTAATTCAGAGCGATAACGATGTCAGCTTGGATGAGGCATGGAATCCGGTGCTTTCTTTAATAAACTTGCAACAAGTATTGCCACAGTCTAGCTTGCAGTGATACATCGAGTTCCCAGATAGAAGAAGAAGTGGAATTTATGCAGCTGCGCACTGTGACATCCGAACACTCTTGCCTCCTGTTAGAGTGAGTTTTTACCTTTATAATTTTATGAGCCTCTTTGTTAATGTATTTGTATATCTTTATGGAGATGTAGATACTTAACTGAGCCTGTAGTCGACACTTAAGTAAGTAAAGTTGTGCTATCCTCCTCTGTCTTTTATCTACTGTGAATGTGGAGACAAGATCGAATCATGCCTGTAGCATGAGATGGATTCGATGCTTTATGAACAGTTAATTTAGGACGTTGGTTAGTCAGTGCTCATTTCACAGCCATACTGAGCTGGGAATGTGGTTTCACTTAATCACAACTCCCGTTCAGAATAAATTTAAAGATCCAATAGATTCTTTCTTGAACCCATTCTGCTTCATTATTCAGCGCACTGAATGTATGGCGAGTGAAGATGAATCGATGGGACACCAATGAAAGCAGACAGGTTCCAACGTAGCGAGAATAGTTGAGTTTCTGATATCTCGGATGGTTTACCCTTAGCTTTAGATTATCCTGAGTAAATTCTTTGGTTTATCATTAGCTTTAGTTTATTCTGAGTAAATTATTTGATTCAGTACTTCCGGGCTGCACAGAGTGACCGCGCGGTTTGAGGCGTCATGCCACGAATTGCGCGGCGCCTTCCTCCGGAGGTTCGCGTCCTTTGTCGGGAATGGGTTTATGTGTTGTTCTTTGCATAAGTTAGTTTACGTTGAGTGTAAGTCTCGGGACTGATGACCTCAGCAGGGTGGTCCCTTAGGAATTGACGCACTTTTGAACATTTGAGTACTCTCGGCCAAGATACCGACGCTGTTAATGAGTAAAGAAATTTAATACTCTACAAAGTTTTTTAGTGCGCATTAACTGCAATAGCTGAAAAGTAGCCCAAGTGATGAATCCAGTTTTACGGACACAATACCGGGTTTACAGAAATGAAGTTCAAACATATAAATTAGTCGAAAATGGCAGGAGACAGTGTGATACAAGCAGCCTTCGTTGAAAATTCATCCACACCGCTCTGTATCAATGGTTCATCAGACACAGGTTTGACTTCACGAGTGGCTCCCCGTTTACTGACATGTTGTCCACAGAAACAAATAAAATGGTTATGAGTTATAGCAATGTACGTACTGTACAATGCAACGACACACAATTCTAAGATTTTCTCTCAAATGGCAAGGCTAGTGTCTCACAAGTCCAACTGCCGTCCCCTATTCCGAGTCTGAACATTTAGTGTGACGTCTCTACGGGAAGACATCTCCCTTTTGTACTGGCTACCTAGTGCAGGAAAGCACTTCGTATTGTTCATTATTTGACACATCCTGGTATAAGAAACTGGACACGACTAATGACAAAGCGTTTCGTGTGGCCCGGTGTAAATAGAGGTTTAAAAATATGGAAATGGGAATGTTTAGTCTGCCAAAGCAGTACTGCGGCCTTATGGCCAACCCCTATAGGGGACATTTTCCGACAGTTGCGGCGGATTTACGCAGACACATATTGACATGATGGGGCAGCTACCATCGTCAGTTGATTCTGCACCTTGTTTATAGTTATTGATCGGTTTACAAGTTTAGAACAGGCCGTTCCTATTACTCATATTTAGAGCAAGAGACGTGCGTTATCACGAAAAAGCAGGAGCCATTGTATCCGCTTTCCCGGACATTTCGCGTTAATTGCGCTCCGTAATTCCGTAGCTCTGAGCAGTACCATCCCCTTTATGCTGGAGACCCTGATTTCACTAAACAATGGAGCCTGATAATCAAAGAACAGTGTGAGGATCACCTTACCAGTAGACGGCTGGCTCTTGAACTTCTCGGAAAAGGGGACGAGGGATGACGCAACTGCACTTTCTAAGTTTTCGACTACGGTTCCCAGTGCTGGCACCAACTTTCGTTGCCTGCAGCAATGCGCTCGAGGAACGTGTTGCCTTCAATACTGAAACACACCAGGCCCTTCAGGCAAACAGCCATTCGGTTCACTTTTTGTTCGGCATTCAGCTATTAAGAGTATCCAATGGCTGCAGACCTTAAGGTAGCGTATCTCCTACAGGGTGATGTGTTGCACGCTAACGAAGCTGATGTCGAGATCCTTTGCTACCGCACAAATGATTATGTGTCTGTCCAACCTAACAGCATCTTAAATCTCTTTCTCGTCCTGAGGACATGAATGCCACACCATTCCCTTGCATACATTTCGGTACTTACATACACGCTTCGGAGTCACGCTACATTGCACGTATGCAGCAGTAACGCCCTCAAACTTATACCAAGCTACCACCCACAGAGCAATGGCGTGGTGGAAAGGACCTTCAAGGCGCCTATAACGAATCACAAGGGCAAACAGTCACAGGCGCTCCATTGGGTATGCTGTACTTGGCATTCTTTACAAGTCTGAAACTGGTGCGTCCGGTGAGGAAGTGTATTCGATAAGGATATATCCGAGTGCCTGCGGACGTCGTCGTACACTTGACGTCTGTGACAATAAAGATAGACACTTTGTCAATGTTTAAAATTTAGTTACGACAAGAGATGTCTTGACTGGACACATCTCCAGAAACCGAACATGGCCCGACCTGATTTGGTCGAAATGTTTTAAAACGACGTACCCATGTTATGCTCCAGTCGAACGTTATCAAGCCGCCATTTCAGCCACATTATTCGGTGGTTCGGTGAGACAAACGTGGAAAGGAAACATGCTAGGAATAAAAACCCATAGTGGTTTCAATAGACTCATAGATAGATAGATAGATAGATAGATATATATATAGATAGATAGAGAGAGAGAGAGAGAGAGAGAGAGAGAGAAAGACTTAGATTGTTCATTGAGAAGGTGATGTGGTACTATGCTTTTATGTATGTATATTTCTATATTCTCAAGATGATTCATCACGCTACCTTTTCCAGTATGTTGCAGTAGTTGGAGGTCATCTAACCGTTTCTTAGAAAGCATTTTACCTTATTATAATTCAGTATTAAGTATTTTTATAAAATCAACACGGCATTTCCCCCACATCGTTTTTTGCCTGTTGGCTCCAGCATCTACAATGCCAAAATCACTGAACATGATGGAGACGTCACAAGGTAATTTTATACGTCGACAGCCTTCAGAGGATCAACCTATCGGTTCGGCATAGTTAATGGCAATATTTGTTCTTAATAAGTAGCATTATTAACAACAGCTGGCTATTGCTTTTTACTCTGTCGAAAGACTTTGCCTTCGATATAATTTTGCGGAATTGTACAAGAATTGCACAGATCTAACATAATCTGACCTAACATAGAAAACATACGGAGATAGATGCCAACGTTATGTGTTTTTTTAATGAATTTACTTTTACATTCAAGAATCGCACCATGCTCTTTTGTTTTAGCTTTATGTTTAAAAGCCAATGAGAAGTACTAAAAAATGTTGTTGTTGTTGTGGTCTTCAGTCCTGAGACTGGTTTGATGCAGCTCTCCATGCTACTCTATCCTGTGCAAGCTTTTTCATCTCCCAGTACCTACTGCAACCTACATCCTTCTGAATCTGCTTAGTGTATTCATCTCTTGGTCTCCCTCTACGATTTTTACCCTCCACGCTGCCCTCCAATACTAAATTGGTGATCCCTTGATGCCTCAGAACATGTCCTACCAACCGATCCCTTCTTCTGGTCAAGTTGTGCCACAAACTTCTCTTCTCCCCAATCCTATTCAATACTTCCTCATTAGTTATGTGATCTACCCATCTAATCTTCAGCATTCTTCTGTAGCACCACATTTCGAAAGCTTCTATTCTCTTCTTGTCCAAACTATTTATCGTCCATGTTTCACTTCCATACATGGCTACACTCCATTCGAATACTTTCAGAAATGACTTCCTGACACTTAAATTAATACTGGATGTTAACAAATTTCTCTTCTTCAGAAACGCTTTCCTTGCCACTGCCAGCCTACATTTTATATCCTCTCTACTTCGACCATCATCAGTTATTTTGCTCCCCAAATAGCAAAACTCCTTTACTACTTTAAGTGCCTCATTTCCTAATCTAATTTTCTCAGCATCACCCGACTTAATTAGACTACATTCCATTATCCTTGTTTTGCTTTTGTTGATGTTCATCTTATATCCTCCTTTCAAGACACTGTCCATTCCATTCAACTGCTCTTCCAAGTCCTTTGCTGTCTCTGACAGAATTACAATGTCATCGGCGAACCTCAAAGTTTTTATTTCTTCTCCATGAATTTTAATACCTACTCCGAATTTTTCTTTTGTTTCCTTTACTGCTTGCTCAATATACAGATTGAACAACATAGGGGAGAGGCTACAACCCTGTCTTACTCCCTTCCCAACAACTGCTTCCCTTTCATGTCCCTCGACTCTTATAACTGCCATCTGGTTTCTGTACAAATTGTAAATAGCCTTTCGCTCCCTGTATTTTACCCCTGCCACCTTTAGAATTTGAAAGAGAGTATTCCAGTCAACATTGTCAAAAGCTTTCTCTAAGTCTACAAATGCTAGAAACGTAGGTTTGCCTTTCCTTAATCTTTCTTCTAAGATAAGTCGCAAGGTCAGTATTGCCTCACGTGTTCCAGTGTTTCTACGGAATCCAAACTGATCTTCCCCGAGGTTGGCTTCTACTAGTTTTTCCGTTCGTCTGTAAAGAATTCGTGTTAGTATTTTGCAGCTGTGACTTATTAAGCTGATAGTTCGGTAATTTTCACATCTGTCAACACCTGCTTTCTTTGGGATTGGAATTATTATATTCTTCTTGAAGTCTGAGGGTATTTCGCCTGTTTCATACATCTTGCTCACCAGATGGTAGAGTTTTGTCAGGACTGGCTCTCCCACGGCCGTCAGTAGTTCCAATGGAATATTGTCTACTCCGGGGGCCTTGTTTCGACTCAGGTCTTTCAGTGCTCTGTCAAACTCTTCACGCAGTATCGTATCTCCCATTTCATCTTCATCTACATCCTCTTCCATTTCCATAATATTGTCCTCAAGTACATCGCCCTTGTATAGACCCTCTATATACTCCTTCCACTTTTCTGCTTTCCCTTCTTTGCTTAGAACTGGGTTTCCATCTGAGCTCTTGATATTCATACAAGTGTTTCTCCTTTTTCCAAAGGTCTCTTTAATTTTCCTGTTGGCGGTATCTATCTTACCCCTAGTGAGATAGGCCTCTACATCCTTACATTTGTCCTCTAGCCATCCCTGCTTAGCCATTTTGCACTTCCTGTCGATCTCATTTTTGAGACGTTTGTATTCCTTTTTGCCTGTTTCACTTACTGCATTTTTATATTTTCTCCTTGCATCAATCAAATTCAATATTTCTTCTGTTACCCAAGGATTTCTACTAGCCCTCGTCTTTTTACCTACTTGATCCTCTGCTGCCTTCACTACTTCATCCCTCAAAGCTACCCATTCTTCTTCTACTGTATTTATTTCCCCCATTCCTGTCAATTGCTCCCTTATGCTCTCCCTGAATCTCTGTACAACCTCTGGTTCTTTTAGTTTATCCAGGTCCCATCTCCTTAAATTCCCACCTTTTTGCAGTTTCTTCAGTTTTAATCTACCGGTCATAACCAATAGATTGTGGTCAGAGTCCACATCTGCCCCTGGAAATGTCTTACAATTTAAAACCTGGTTCCTAAATCTCTGTCTTACCATTATATAATCTATCTGATACCTTTTAGTATCTCCAGGGTTCTTCCATGTATACAACCTTCTTTTATGATTCTTAAACCAAGTGTTAGCTATGATTATGTTGTGCTCTGTGCAAAATTCTACCAGGCGGCTTCCTCTTTCATTTCTGTCCCCCAATCCATATTCACCTACTATGTTTCCTTCTCTCCCTTTTCCTACACTCGAATTCCAGTCACCCATGACTATTAAATTTTCGTCTCCCTTCACAATTTCTTCGTCATTTGGAGAGCTAGTTGGCATATAAACTTGTACTACTGTAGTAGGTGTGGGCTTCGTATCTATCTTGGCCACAATAATGCGTTCACTATGCTGTTTGTAGTAGCTTACCCGCATTCCTATTTTCCTATTCATTATTAAACCTACTCCTGCATTACCCCTATTTGATTTTGTGTTTATAACCCTGTAGTCACCTGACCAGAAGTCTTGTTCCTCCTGCCACCGAACTTCACTTTTTCCCACTATATCTAACTTGAACCTATCCATTTCCCTTTTTAAATTTTCTAACCTACCTGCCCGATTAAGTGATCTGACATTCCACGCTCCGATCCGTAGAACGCCAGTTTTCTTTCTCCTGATAACGACATCCTCTTGAGTAGTCCCCGCCCGGAGATCCGAATGGGGGACTATTTTACCTCCGGAATATTTTACCCAAGAGGACGCCATCATCATGTAATCATACAGTAAAGCTGCATGCCCTCGGGAAAAATTACGGCTGTAGTTTCCCCTTGCTTTCAGCCGTTCGCAGTACCAGCACAGCAAGGCCGTTTTGGTTATTGTTACAAGGCCAGATCAGTCAATCATCCTGACTGTTGCCCTTGCAACTACTGAAAAGGCTGCTGCCCGTCTTCAGGAACCACACGTTTGTCTGGCCTCTCAACAGCTACCCCTCCGTTGTGGTTGCACCTACGGTACGGCAATCTGTATCGCTGAGGCACGCAAGCCTCCCCACCAACGGCAAGGTCCATGGTTCATGGGGGGGGGGGGGGTACTAAAAAATAAATATATAAATTATGAGACTGAAAATTTAGGCGGTTTGGCTCTGTTTTACTTTTCCCCATCACACAGTGTGAGCTGATAGAGCGTGCGGTTTACCTGTTGATATTTAGCTGCGCGAAACGGAATTTTTAACCCGGCGAAGAGTAATTGGTGGTCAATGATTAATGCGCGGGTCCCGGTCGGAGCACGCAAGTCTGCTGCGCCGCCTACGCAGTCCGGGCCTGCGAGTTCTGGGAGCCGCCTGGTAGGTAGGCAGCCCCGGCTGGCAGGCAGGCAGCGAGGTAGCGGCGCGCCGCCCGCTCGGCTCTCCTGGGCCCTGAAATATTCAGGCGCCGCTCAAGACGGCAGGCGAGCCGCGCCAGACTCGCCCCGCCGGCGAATTTCCGGCACCCTCCCAAATTAACACCGGCACTGCGAGGCGCGGCGCGGCGGGGGCGCTACTGGCGCAGCCGTCGACGGTACGTGCAGGTGCTGGACCACTTCCCAGACGCTCCTCTTCCGTTGCTCCCAGCCTGCAGGGTCAGTGTAAGCGAGGAAGCTGCACGGGGAAGTACAAGGCTACTATAGGTGTAAGGAGAAAATCTTTTGTACTAACAGCTGTACAGTTTATGCTGTAGCCGTTTTGGTACTTGTAAAATACAGCAGATGAATTTTTGACCAACTAATGTACGTTATTACGAGGGTGAGTCGAATGAAAACGTTAAATATTTTTAAATATTATTTATTGTGCGGAAGTGGTACAAAGCTGTATCACTTTTCAACGTAACCGCCCTCTTGCTCGATGCAAGGCCTCCAGCGCTTACAAAGTGCATAAATTTCTTTAGAAAAAATTTCTTTTGGTAGTCCGCGCAACAATTCATGCACCGCGTGGCGTACCTCTTCATCAGAACGGAACTTCTTTCCTCCCATTGCATCTTTGAGTGGTCCCAACATATGGAAATCACTTGAGGCAAGATCTCGTGAGTATGGTGATGAGGAAGGAACTCAAAATGCAGGTTGTGATTGTTGGAACTGTTGTACTGGCAGTGTGGAGCCTTGCATTCTCATGTTGCAAAAGGACACCTACTGACAGCAATCCACGTCGCTTTCATTTGATTGCAGGCCGCAGGTAACTTTTTAGGAGATCTGTGTATGATGCAATGGTGACAGTGGTCCCCCTAGGCATGTAATCCTCCAAAATGATGTCTTTTTCGTCCCAAAAGAGAGTCAGCATGACCTTCCCTGCTGATGGTTCTGTTCGAAACTTCTTTGGTTTTGGTGATGAGGAGTGGCGCCATTCCTTGCTCGCTCTGTTCGTTTACGGTTGGTGGAAATGAACCCAGGTTTCGTCCCCAGTAACGATTCTTGCAAGGAAGCCATCACTTTCTCGTTCAAAGCGCCGAAGAAGTTCTTCACAAGCATCTACACGTCGTTCTCTCATTTCAGGAGTCAGCTGCCGTGGCACCCATCTTCCAGACACTTTGTGAAACTGGAGTACATCGTGCACAACGTGGTTCAAAAATGGTTCAAATGGCTCTGAGCACTATGGGACTTAACATCTGATGTCATCAGTCCCCTAGAACTACTTAAACGTAACTAACCTAAGGACACTACACACATCCATGCCCGAGGCAGGATTCGAAACTGCGACCGTAGCAGTCGCGCGGTTCCAGACTGAAGCACCTAGAACCGCTCGGTCACACTGGCTGGCCACAACGTGGTGTGATGACCCATGACTAATCTGTAAACATGCTGCAATTTCATTCACTATCACACGGCGGTTTTCCTTCACTATGGCTTCAACTGCTGCAATGTTCTGTGGAGTCACGACTCGTTTTGCCAGACCTGGACGAGGACCATCTTCCACTGAAGTCACACCATTTGCGAACTTCCTACTCTATTCATAGACTTGCTGCTGCGACAAACATGCGTTACCGTACTTAACCTTCATTCGCCGATGAATTCCAATAGGTTTCACACCTTCACTATGCAAAAACCGAATAACAGGACGCTGTTCCTTCCCTGGTGCAAGTCGCAAGTGGGTCGGCAATCTTTATACTGCTACTGCGACGGTATGAGTGCATCCGCGCTATGCTGCCACCTACAGGCCATTCTGCACGCTGTTTGTAGTACGCTTTCCAACATACAGGATAACGGCACGAAATTTCGATTTGTCAATACAAATTTAAGGTTTTCATTTGACTCACCCTCTTATCTCTCGTGGAGATAGTAGAGAATAATTGAAGCTGTACAGCCTTTAGCACAAAAAAACGTTTCTTTTCCGAACATTTATCGGCTGCAGATAACCACTTGAAAAAAGCTTTACTACCATAAGCAATCCATTTGTTTTCAAAAGTCTAAATTTTCCAAAGTTTTTCATGTAAAATATGGCTGGTGCATAAACAGAAACATAAACTCACCGGTTTTGTCTTGTGCCCACCAGCTGACATTACGAGTGCAGTGCATTGACAAAATGACGACGAAGCAAGAAAAGATTTCCTGTGTTTTGTAATATGCGACGTGTTTATGTATTACAACAGTGCAACATGTATTCAAGAGGAATTATGGTAAAGAACCACCACGTAAGGATAGTATTGTGCGTTGGTACCGATAGTTTAAGGACACAGATACCCGTCGTCCAGCTGTCCCAAATCCACAGGTTTGCAGGATGATGAAAAGTGTCCTAGGGTGTCCAAAGGAATCGACAGTCCGCACAAGCCACGAACTGAGAATACCGAAGCAAACTGAGTGGAAGAATTTTCGACGGCGCTTACATTTCCAACCGTACCGTCTGCAGCTCGTGCAAAACTTTACACTGAAATATTATGGCTGGCGTCATTAATTTGCATCACACTGTAGGAAGCACTTCAGAATGAACTCTTCAACTCCAGACTGACGTTCAGCGACGAAGCAATCTTCCATTTACCTGCAAAAGTTATATCCCGTAATGTGAGAGTGTGGGGCATTGAACATCCTCATGAAATTGTAGTGCGTGAACGAGATTCACCGAAGGTTAATGCTTTCTGTGCGGTGTCACATACCAAGCTGTGAGGTCCGTTTTCCTTGTATAAGGAGATTATGACGTGTTATCTCGGGAAGTTGCAGCGGTGTTTATTTCCCCAACTTTCTGCTAATTCCACGAATTTTATTTTGCAACAAGACAGGGCACCTCTCAGTGGAGCATCCATGTTCGGCGCTGCCTAAACGACGGATTTCCGCATCGGTGGAGTGAGAGTAGTGCTAAAGATTGTGTGGCTGTCCTCCCTTGTCTCTTGGGCCCTCATGTCGGGCGGCTTAACTGGGTGTGACTTGTTCCCTTTGCGGTTACATTAAGACTGTGTTTACGTACGTCCACCGCCAAGAGCACTGGAACAGCTCAGAGAACGCATCAACGAAGATATTATGACAGTGACAGAATGTTTCTACATAAAGTATGGCATGAAATTGGCTACCAACTGCCGCGCGGTATTAGCCGAGCGGTCTAAGGAGCTGCAGCCATGGACTGTGCGGCTGGTCCTGGCGGAGGTTCGAGTCCTCCCTCGGGCATGGGTGTGTGTGTTAGTCCTTAGGATAATTTAGGTTAAGTGTTGTGTAACTTTACGGACTGATGACCTTAGCAGTTAAGTCCCATAAGATTTTACACACATTTGAACATTTTTGGCTCCCGACTCAATGTTTGTCGTGTGACCAGAGGAGCACTCATGGAACATTTATAGCGTGTAAACAGAATGAAAAATCCGAACTTGGTGAGTTTAGGATACTATTCATTTATCAATCATATTTTTTCATCTCGGTAAGTCTGTTCCTTATCATAACTTAATCTACTACATTCCTTCTAACACTGCTAGAAGCCTAAAAATAGAAATTGTAATACAGACTGTATTTTCTGACTCTTTGTTGAAATGTTTTTTTCGTTACTTGAACTGTTCTACGTTTTTCTATTCGACAGGGCGTTACGGATGGTTAAAACGCTTTATGTCAAACCTAACGATGTTGTACAAAAGTATATGTGTCTCTTTTCATCAGTTCTTCGATGGAAGTGATAATTTATTTTTCATTTCCTTCATGTAGGTTACAGCAGCCATGAATTTTTGAATGATATTGTAATAGGTACAGCTCGGCTGTGATTAATTAACAAATATTTACTTTATTACTTTTCGCACGATTGGTTAATTTCGGCTTTACAGGTCCTTCTAAAGTGCTGTAGGTGTTATGAGGCATCGGTTGTGGTCGGAGCATACAACTAGGATAGACAAAACCAAATTCTCGTGCTCAACCGAATGAGTAACCACCCCAGATGTTCATGCGAATTAATTAAAAAGAAGGATAACTTCGTGTAAAGGAAATTGTGTAATCTAAATGAATATTAATAGGCGTGGTGCAATCGAGCATGAAACACATGGGTAACGCAGCGTTTATATACACATACTAATAGTAAGAGGAATCGTCTACCTATGAATGGAACCAAATGGACACTATTAAAAATATATTAAATGACTTTGGACATGAAATACACCACTAACGCCACAAGAAGTATCATTGATAATGTGATAAGGGAACACGGCGCAAAGTATAACTTTGGCACAGGTTGGTAGGGAGAATCAAATTGAATTGTGTTAATAATTCGCAGACACGGCAGTTGGATGCGTAAGTTGTTAATTAAGCGTAGAATGTACACGGAAAGATAGGAGTGAACACCATGAGATTGCCAAAATGCGTATTGAGAGCAACAAGCTGGATGCATGACTTTAAGATCGCCTCTTGAAGGGTGTGACTTACGTTTCTAAACTGTTTCGGCGAGTGCGACGATGTGCCATCTTACCTGTCAGCCAGGGCGTACATAAACAGGCTGCCTGCAGCAGCGGTTGGAAGATGTGCTTTCAGAGCTCATTCTGTACTTAGTGTTTGAATAGAGACATCGTCACTGTGGCAGCAAGGCTCCTGTCATCAGTCACCTCCACTTAGGTGGGCACTTTACGAATCCTGAGCAGAAGGTTTTACATTATGATGACCTAAGTCCGGATGTTTCCTCTGAGAACCGTCTGAATATGAGGTATCCTGCTGCCAGAACTGGAAATAGTCACCCAACGAAGGCGGAGATATCGAGTTCCGACGAATGAAGCATGCGTAACGGTGTTGAACTGTCTCCTACTCTGTTCTATCACATTGCACCTCAGCAAAGAGATCAGAGGGGGGTCGTTAGCTCCGGGAGTCTTCTCACGCCATATGACGTGATTCTGAAATTCAGGAATGAGAACCTCTGCATGTAGGCACAATACTAATGCGCAGGAACTGCTGAAAATGACAGCGTGAGCCAATCAGGAGGCAGCGTTCTAAGGTTTAAACTGAACTTATTCCGACGTTTCGTAACGAATCAGTCAGGTACCCGGAGTGAAGCACTCTTGGTTAGATATCTCTCATTTGGAAAGGATTTTGTGAATAAAACCTGGTTTCCTTCGAAAATGGTGTGTGCATTCCTCATCTCTCCTGCTGAGCGGACTGGGGGGAACGAACATGGCAGACTCACTACACCTACTGATGGGGTGATACAGTTAAATAGCCAAAAAATCATCTTAACAGTGACCGTAATTTCGGGCATCCATCCCGTGAATCTTCCAGTGCTCCAAACCACCACCGGCTACATAAGAAAGGCAGAAATGAAGGGACAAACAGCGCCCGGCAATGCTAATAGAGATATGCAATTACAAAGGAGTCTACTGAACGACTATTTGGTCAAGGTAATTTGCATACCAATCTCTGAAATACACTCCTGGAAATGGAAAAAAGAACGCATTGACACCGGTGTGTCAGACCCACCATACTTGCTCCGGACACTGCGAGAGGGCTGTACAAGCAATGATCACACGAACGGCACAGCGGACACACCAGGAACCGCGGTGTTGGCCGTCGAATGGCGCTAGCTGCGCAGCATTTGTGCACCGCCGCCGTCAGTGTGAGCCAGTTTGCCGTGGCATACGGAGCTCCATCGCAGTCTTTAACACTGGTAGCATGCCGCGACAGCGTGGACGTGAACCGTATGTGCAGTTGACGGACTTTGAGCGAGGGCGTATAAAGGGCATGCGGGAGGCCGGGTGGACGTACCGCCGAATTGCTCAACACGTGGGGCGTGAGGTCTCCACAGTACATCGATGTTGTCGCCAGTGGTCGGCGGAAGGTGCACGTGCCCGTCGACCTGGGACCGGACCGCAGCGACGCACGGATGCACGCCAAGACCGTAGGATCCTACGCAGTGCCGTAGGGGACCGCACCGCCACTTCCCAGCAAATTAGGGACACTGTTGCTCCTGGGGTATCGGCGAGGACCATTCGCAACCGTCTCCATGAAGCTGGGCTACGGTCCCGCACACCGTTAGGCCGTCTTCCGCTCACGCCCCAACATCGTGCAGCCCGCCTCCAGTGGTGTCGCGACAGGCGTGAATGGAGGGACGAATGGAGACGTGTCGTCTTCAGCGATGAGAGTCGCTTTTGCCTTGGTGCCAATGATGGTCGTATGCGTGTTTGGCGCCGTGCAGGTGAGCGCCACAATCAAGACTGCATACGACCGAGGCACACAGGGCCAACACCCGGCATCATGGTGTGGGGAGCGATCTCCTACTCTGGCCGTACACCACTGGTGATCGTCGAGGGGACACTGAATAGTGCACGGTACATCCAAACCGTCATCGAACCCATCGTTCTACCATTCCTAGACCGGCAAGGGAACTTGCTGTTCCAACAGGACAATGCACGTCCGCATGTATCCCGTGCCACCCAACGTGCTCTAGAAGGTGTAAATCAACTACCCTGGCCAGCAAGATCTCCGGAACTGTCCCCCATTGAGCATGTTTGGGACTGGATAAAGCGTCGTCTCACGCGGTCTGCACGTCCAGCACGAACGCTGGTCCAACTGAGGCGCCAGGTGGAAATGGCATGGCAAGCCGTTCCACAGGACTACATCCAGCATCTCTACGATCGTCTCCATGGGAGAATAGCAGCCTGCATTGCTGCGAAAGGTGGATATACACTGTACTAGTGCCGACATTGTGCATGCTCTGTTGCCTGTGTCTATGTGCCTGTGGTTCTGTCAGTGTGACCATGCGATGTATCTGACCCCAGGAATGTGTCAATAAAGTTTCCCCTTCCTGGGACAATGAATTCACGGTGTTCTTATTTCAATTTCCAGGAGTGTATGTTACTAAACAGTGTCAACTGGCCACGTTACAGTGTTAACACCACCTCGTAAAACAGCCGTCAGGCCTAATAACATGAGACTTGGGGGAGCGCTGATGACAGAAAGCATGGGTCACTTTTCAGTGGTGTCGGTGGAGTCAATCAGCAGGACGGGTTTCATTAGACATGGCCTGCACCTCAACAGGTATGGGAAGGGGAGGCTGGCAAAGCTTATAGGTGACAGCACAGGTAGGGTTGGTGGGATCACTCATGGGAAAATTCCTGCAGTAGTGGGTGTTAGAGCTGCACCGTTTTTAGATTGAAGTCAGCTGATAGGTATTCCTGCTTAAGGGAAGTCTCTCTAACAAAGGAACCACTTTTGAGAAAGCTTAGGTATCCGATTAATGAGGGAATTAGTATATTTCATCAAAATATACAAGGTATTAGAAATAAAGTTTGTGAACTGCTTATAGATGTAGACTCTGAAATTATTGGCATATCTGAACACTTCTTAAATAAGGAGATATTTCAGAGGCTTCCTTTACCACGATACAAGTTGGCTGGCAGCTTTTCGAGGAGCTTTTTGCGATGTGGGGGAGTAGCCATGTATGTGAAAAACGGCATCACATTTGAGTCAATTGATGTTTCAAAGTACTGCACTTAAAAGGTGTTTGAATGTTGTGCAGGTGTGGTTAAATTTAACGGAGCTAAACTTCTAACTGTTGTTATTTATAGATCCCCAGACTCCGATTTCACAACATTTTTTGCTAAAGCAAGAGTTGATTCTTGGTCCACTTTATAGGAAATACAAAAAGTTAGTTATATGTGGTGACTTCAATATTAATTGTATAAGTGATTGTGTAAGGAAGAGGATGCTGGTAGGCCTCCTTAATTCAAATAATCTTATGCAAACCGTATTCTTTCCAACGAGAGTGCAGGGGAACAGTAGAACAACCATAGACAACATTTATGTTCATTCCTCATTACTAGAAGGGCAGTCTGTCAGCAATAAGGTGAATGACCTTTGAGATCATGATGCACAAATTTTAACTCTAAAAGATTTTTGTGCTGCAACGCGTGTTAAATATAGTCATCAGCTGTTTAGGAAAGCTGATCCAGTTGCTATAGAGACCTTTGTAAACCTTATCAAGGAACAAGAGTGGCGAGATGTTTATAGCGCTGATACAGTAGACGATAAATATAATGCTTTTCTCAAGACTTTTCTCGTGCTCTTTGAAAGTTGCTTTCCGTTAGAACGTTCAAAACAGGGTACTAGCACAAACAGGCAGCCTGGGTGGCTGAATAGAGGGATAAGAATATCTAGTAGAACAAGGTGGCAATTATATCAAAACGTTAGAAACAGTCAAAATCTAAATGCAGCAGCTCATTGCAAACAGTATTGTAAGGTGCTTAAAAATCTTATTAGGAAGGCAAAAAGTTTGTGGTATGCAGATAGAATAGCTAAGTCTCAGGATAAAACTAAAACCATATGGCCAGTCGTAAAGGAAGTGGCTGGTCTGCAGAGACAGGTCGAGGGTATAGAATCAGTGCGTAGTGGGAATGTCCGTGTTACTGATAAGTCGCATATATGTAGAGTATTTAATAATCACTTTCTGAATATAGCAGGTGAACTAAATAGAAACCTAGTCCCAACAGGGAATCATATAGCGCTCTTAGAAAAAAGTGTTCCGAGACTGTTACCTGAAATGCTCCTGCATGATGCTGACAACAGAGAGATTGAGTTAATAATTAAATCACTAAAGACCAAGAACTGTCATGGATATGACGGGGTATCTAGCAGAATACTGAAGTATTGTTCTATGTATGTGAGCCCAGTATTTAGCCATATCTGTAATTTTTCCTTTAGGAGTGGTCGGTTTCCTGGCCGATTAAAGTACTCGGTAGTTAAGCCACTTTATAAAAAGGGAGACATTGATAATGTTGACAATTTTAGACCTATTTCTATGGCATCAGTGTTTGCTAAAGTTATCGAGAAGGTTGTATATACAAGCTCACTGGAGCATTTAAATTCTTATAATTTGCTGTCAAATGTTCAGTTTGGTTTTAGAAATGGTTTAACAACTGAAAATTCTATATTCTCTTTTCTCTGTGAGGTTTTGGACGGATTAAATAAAGGGTTGCGAACGCTCGGTGTTTGATTTAACGAAGGCTTTTGACTGTGTTGATCACAAAATATTACTACAGAAGTTGGACCATTATGGAGTAAGGGGAGTAGCTTACAATTGGTTCGCCTCTTACTTTAAGAACAGAAAACAGAAGGTAATTCTCCGAAATACTGAGAGTGGTAGTGATGTTCAGTCCCAATGGGGCACTGTTAAGTGGGGCGTTCTCCAAGGGTCGGTGCTGGGGCCACTGCTGTTTCTTATTTATATAAATGATATGCTTTCGAGTATTACAGGTGATTCAAAAATGTTTCTGTTTGCTGATGACACCAGCTTGATAGTGAAGTATCTTGTGTGTAATATTGAAACAGTATCAAATAATGTAGTTCATGAAATAAGTTAGTGGCTTGTGGAAAATAATTTGATGCTAAATCACAGTAAGACTCAGTTTTTACAGTTTCTAACTCACAATTCAACAAGAATCGATCATACAGAATGGGAATATTATAAGCGAGACGGAACAGTTCAAGTTCCTAGGCGTTCGGCTAGGTAGTAAGCTGTTGTGGAAAGCCCATTTCCAGGATCTTGTTCAGAAACTAAATGCTGCCTTATTTACCATTAGAACAGTATCTGAAATAAGTGACACTCCATCACGAAAAGTAGTCTACTTCGCATATTTTCATACGCTTATGTCGTATGGTATTATTTTATGGGGTAATTCTTCTGATTCAAAAAAAGTATTTTTGGCTCAAAAACGGGCTGTTCGAGCTATATGTGGTGTAAGTTCGAGAACCTCTTGTCGACCCCTATACAATAGTCTGGGAATTCTGACATTACCCTCACAGTATATATTTTCTTTAATGTCGTTTGTTGTTAGCAATATTAGCCTATTCCCAAGAGTTAGCAGCTTTCACTCAGTTAATTTTAGGCAGAAATCAAATCTGCATGTGGAATGCACTTCCTTCACTCTTGTGCAGAAAGGAGTGCAGTATTCTGCTGCATCCACTTTCAATAAGCTACCACAAGAACTCATAAATCTTAGCAGTAGCCCAAACTCTTTTAAGTTTAAGCTGAAGAGTTTCCTCATGGCTCACTCCTTCTATTCTGTCGAGGAGCTCCTCGAAGAGCTAAAAAATTAAGCAAATTCCAGCATTACATTGTTGATTTTACCTGTCACCTGAGAATGTTTTATTATATTTCATTTTATCTGTTTCTAATATCGTGTTATAATTTCATGTATTGACTCGTTCCATGACCATGGAGACTGCTCCTTAATTTGGTCCCACGGAACAATAAATAAATAAATAAATAAATAAGCATTAGCAGTAGGCATGATGTACATTGTCCTTCTCTGGCCCACAAGATAATCAAGATTAAACAGAATAACCGAGTCAGCTCAAGTACGGTTCTCGACTCGAAATCGTCATAACAGAGTACATGTCCAGCGTAATGAACACTTCAGAATGTTCCAACCACATTTATGGTCTAACACACTGCCATAAAGTGTACGTAGCAACAAAGTTTACAATTCACTGTCTCAGTAGAAAACCTACCACAGAGATCCAGATCAGTCTGATCTCCGAGAATTCCCTTTTCATCTTCCTTGAGCTAGTTCAGTATGTGAAAGATTAGCCCTTCATTCTCTCGCTCTTGCCAGCAAATAAAAACGACCGTTACCAGGCAATGAGTCTCAAAATTGGATCAAGTACCTGGATTCGCCACAAGATCTTACCCATGTCCTTTTGTGCAATCTTATTGGTAGCCAAAAAATTTTGCAACATGAGACTTTTCTGACATGTATAAATTACATGAAGAAGTGTCAACAGCTGTCCTGTCAGGATCTTACAGGCAATGACAGTTTAACGAAATGATGATTGTACACCAATAAAACGTCGTACCACCGTAGAATCATTTGATGGGACGAAAAGGAAAATGTCATGTACATGTATAGACAAAGAAATCATTACAATTTCAGAAAAATTGGATGATTTATTCAAGAGCTTCAAAAATTGAAGAAGTCAGTAACGCATTGGTCCAGCTTTGGCCCTTATGCAAGCAGTCATTAGGCAGTCTGTGGCATTTCCAGGCACGTCCTTGGCCTGCAGTGTCATTGACTGGAGTAATCAACTGTCCCTCTTCCAACTGAATCCCGATGACCATGTAAGGCATCATGGTTTTTCGGACCTTACATGGGCTTCATAAGTACGATAGAGAATAAAATCCCCAGAAAATAACTCTATGTGGTTAACACGGAGCAATTGTAATATTCTCATGAACCAAATAACAAAACAATATCCACCCTTACAATGGCAGGGGCATGCACAAAAGAGATAAAGTTAACGCAGTTTGGAGGGGGACTGTACACTTGGCTAATGGCATTGGGAAACACAAGTTAACATTACCAAAAGGAGGCACAGCTGCAGTGCAGAAAGAAATAAGGTGAGAACAATATAATAGCTTTTAAATAAACAGAGCCTAGACCGTGGGTAAGTGGCTAGACAGCATTAACAAAGCTAGTGGCGACCCGGCAAAAAGTTAAATTTCACCCATAACGAGGAAGCGGTTGGCTGAAGCCATACTGTGTAACGTAGAAGAGACACGGTGGGAAGAGTCACGTCATATAAAAGCATTTTTGAGAACTAAATTAACAGAGCTCTCTCGTCTCGCAGCAGGCCACACCTATGTTTGGAAAAATAGCGAAGACGATGAGACTTTTTCGTCTGCGACGTGAGGGCGGTGAGCTTCACGTATCATGGCGACAGACGTAAAGCAGTAGTTCATATTCCTGGGGGAATATTTGAGGGCAGAGCATTGTGAACACCGCTCCATTCCTTAGCGAGTGTGCAATACCCATTATTTAGATTAGGGAAAATTTAACATTCTACGGAACGGAAAGGCCACAGTAGGGAATTAGCGTTTCAGATCCAGCGCAGAGTCGACGCTTCCGCAGTTCCCGATTGGTAATGTACCAACCCACATTAGGCGACATTAAATGTTGAGTCGAGAGTTTTCTCACTCCAACCTGTGTACCCTTTGAATGTATAATTTCAAGAGTTGAATACTAACATGCCCTCCACTGAGTACATGAGAGTTTGATTAGTTTAAAAGATAAAATTTCATTCTCCACCAACTTAGTCCATTGAACAACTACGACAATGTAGATACAAATTTCACTGATCAAGATTTAATTGTTTTGCTACTTATAACATTCTCATATATAGATATAAGGATTTAATAACCTCAAATTCAATGTCTAAAAGTTAATTATTTTGTTGAGAGTTGAAAGTAATTGAACTTGCTTGTATCACTTGAACCCTGAAAGCAGCGATAAATTAAATGTAGAATGAAAAAGGGAGAGGTTGTGTTGTCATTTTAGAAAAAAAAAATCCCAAACTCTCATTTATATCTGATTGTGCAGTCTTGTTATGTCGCAGCTGAATTTCTAATTAATTTGAGATGATTCACACCTAACATTAGCAGTATTACAGAGCCAAAATTAATAGTTATGTAGAATTTCTGTTTACCACTCTGGGCCTGAGAAGATAGTAGGATACGTTATCAACTTGCATGGGATCACAAAATAGCTTTATCCACCAGCACTTTACTCAAAATGACAACCGGTTACAACCAGCGAAGACGTGTCAGGAGACGCCCTGTACAACAGTGGGGTATCAACTTGACTGTCACCATCTTTATGGTCTGAGCTCTCATTTCTTTTCATAGCAGGACCCCTCTGGTGGTCATCGCAGCTCCCTTACAGCACAGGGATATATCAATGGGGTTCCACGCCCCGTTTTCTTGTCTTACATGTCAGGCCATCATTGGCCTACATTTCAGCAATGTGAAGCTCTCCCACAGGGTTTCTACTGGTTATCTTCGCCCTTGCCAAACCCTACCTTGGCCATCATAACGCGACCGCTACGGTCGCAGGTTCCAATCCTGCCTCGGGCATGGATGTGTGTGATGTCCTTAGGTTAGTTAGTTTTAAGTAGTTCTAAGTTCTAGGGGACTGATGACCTCAGATGTTAAGACCCATAGCGCTCAGAGCCATTTGAACCATTTGAAATTTGAGCCATCAAGGTTGCCAGATCTCTCTCCAGTTAATACTTGGAGCATTATGGGCAGGACTCTACAGTCAGTTCGAGATTTTGACGACCTAACGCGTCAGTTGGACATACTTTAGAACGGTATCCCTCAGGAGGATGTACACAATTTTATCACTGCCAAGCCGAATAACTTCCTCCGTAAGAGCCAGACGTGTACTAGCACCTATCGACTCCATCAATTTCCGAAGCTCTTCCTCTTGAATAAACCATGCAGTTTCTCTGAAACTGAATTTACGTCCCATTTGGATAATTCCTTCGCGGCACTACGTTCTTTTCCTTTTTTCAATTTTTGCTTTAAATGTATTTCCGGTTTCAGATTCTTACTATATGAATAAACACGATCTCGCCGATGGTAATCACGAACATGTTGCTTAATTATGAGGGTATTCCAGAAAGTATTAGTAATGCACCGCGTCCTTTTTCTCCAACAGTTCTTTATTGAACATAATGAGAATTACACACACAAAAGAATGGTGTTTTATCTACAAACCCTACTTTTCCACGCAATCTCCATCCTGTTCTATGGCGAAACAAGGACGTGTATGCCCCGTCGGTACCAATCCTTGTGCTGGTGGTGGAGCCAGAGCTTCACTGTGTCAACTTCCTTTGCTGATAGACAGATGCAGCGCCAACTGCCGAGTCGTAAAGCGTCTGTCCTCGCGAATGACAACATTAGCTCGCTGCAACGTGTCAGGTGCGACAGCTGTGGGTGGTCTCCCCTACCACTGCAAATCGAGGAGCTCCGCCCAACAGTCTTCTGATGAGCACACCCGCCGTGCCCAGCGACTAATTGTACTCCTGTCGACAGCAGATGCTCCATAGACTTTGCACAAGCGTTTGTGAATATTCAACACGCTTTCTTTCTCTGCAGTGTGAATTAAATGCGGCCGCCTTTCTTGTAATGTACATCACCTACAGACGCCAATTTCAAACTGTTATACAGCTTCGTTGTCTGTCGGAAGTGATGGAAACTTGGCACGCTCACTCAGCAGACTTCAAATACCCTCATGCTCATAAATTAAGGATATTCCTGATACATGGTGAAATAACGCTGTGGCGGCCGGTTTGCGGTGCATTTGACCTGCGGTCGTTGCACGGGGCGCTTGCAGCAGTTCACATACGGAGAGGTGTTTTGGTGCATGTCAGAGTACGGTGCAGCAGCTAAGTGTGCAGACGTTTTCACACGTGCTAATGGTGACTGTGTGTTGAAGATGGCTCAAAGGACACATATTGATGACGTTATGGGAGGTAGAATACTAGGGCGACTGAAGGATGGTCAGACACAGCAGGTCGTAGAACGGGCCCTCCGCGTGCCACAAAGTGTGATTTTAAGATTATGGCAACGATTCTAGCAGACAGGAAAGACGCTACAGTACGGGACGACCACAGTGTACAACATCACAAGAAGATCGGTATCTCATCATCAGTGCCAGCATACGGCCACGGAGTAGTGCATGTAGTCTTGCTTGGGGCCTTACTGCAGCTGCTGGAGAAGTTGCTTCCAGACACACAGACTGCAGACGACTGAACAGACATGGTTTATTCGTCCGGAGACCTGCAAGGTGCATTCCACTCACCCCTGGTCACAGGAGAGCCCGTAAAGCCTGGTGTCAAGAACACAGTATAATGTCATTGGAACAATGGTCCTAGGTTATGTTCACAGATGAGTCCAGGTATAGTCAGAACAGTGACTCTCGCCGGGTTTTCATCTGCCGTGAATCAAAACCAGATATCAACCCCTTGAAAGGGACCTTTATGGAGGTCGCGGTTTGATGGTGTGTGGTGGGATTAAGATTGGTGCACGTAAACCCGTGCATGTCTTTGACAGAGAAACTGTAATAGGTCAGGTGTATCAGGACCTCATTTTGCACCCATATGTCCGCATTTTCAGGGGAGCATTGGGTCCCACCTTCCTCCTGATGGATGATAACGCACGGCCCCACCGCGCTGTCATCGTGGAGGAGTACCTTGAAACGGAAGATAACAGGTGAATGGAGTGGCCTGCCTGTTCTCGAGACCTAAACCCCGTCGAGTATGTCTGGGATGCTCTCAGTCGAGGTATCGCTGCACGTCTTCAAACCTCTACGACACTTCAGGAGCTCCGACAGGCACTGGTGCAAGAGTGGGAGGCTATATCCCAGCAGCTGCTCGACCACCTGATCCAGAGTACGCCAATCTGTTGTGCGGCCTGTTTACGTGTGCATAGTGATCATATCTCATATTCATGTCGGGGTACATGCGCAGGAAACATTGGCGTTTTGTAGCACATGTGTTTCGGGACGGTTTTCTCAACTGATCACCAATACCGTGGACTTACAGATCTGTGTCGTGTGTGTTCCCTATATGCCTATCCTATTAGCGCCAGTTTGGTGTAGTGCCACGTTGTGTGACACCACATTCTGCAAATATTCTTAATTTATGAGCATGAGTGTAATATAATACATACGTAACGTTTCGTATTCGTAGCATTGTTTTCGGCTGAGGAAAAAAAAAAAATGCGGCGCATTACTTGATGCTCTACATTTTTCCCGCTGCCATCAGAAACCATAGACGGATACCCCAGGCAGAGGACTGTCGAAAGCTGGGGGTAGATAAAGTCTCATATTCACCGTTAAGCTACAAGGTGGTGGAAATATCTGTAAATTCGGATCCTTTATTATCAAATTTCGGCTGCAGAGACACCATGGTGTAGAGACGCTGATTCTTCCATGTCCATTGCACTGGCGCCGTGGAAGGATGTTGAACTTAAACTCCAGGAAGGAGAGCCACCCCTCCGGCCGCCACCTGATTTTCTATCTCACTGCGAGGCTGCATCCGAGCTTACAAGATCGCATAGAGACGTTCCCCGGGCCTATTGCGTTGAATTTCTTGGTCGCTATAAGATCACTACTTGTAGTAGTGTGGGAATTGCCGCCATATTACTGTACATGTGCTGGCTTCTATCACCTTGGAACGGACCTTCTCCAAATACAGTCATTTTTGGTTGGAATGCTACGATTTAGAATGATCGTGAGCAGTTCGGTCGTTTTTATTATTCGATTACAACCCTTCGGCCGCGAGCAGCCGGCACAGCGAGTTCATCAATGCTGATACGGTGAGCTCTGACACGCTGCCGCTGTCTTCGCGTTCTTATCCGTAACTCCTACTCCAGGAGACAGTTCAGTTCTCCAAATAAGACTCTCTAGGGTTTGGACGAGTTATCATTTATTCCTTATAATTTTCCTGTATATTTTTATTGTCCTGCGGCTGACAGCGTGTCAAGAAGTCCTAAATTGGGAGTTTATTTAGTTATAATTATGTAACAAGACTATTTCTCTCTTACTTTGTTCCAATGATCAATATATCGAATTATTTGAAATGTTGAGTCTGTTGGTGGTCTGTAGTTTCCCTCTGTCCACTTTATTCTTTAACTTGTTTTTTTCTGATAATTGGAAAACTTGTAAGGAAATTAGGTCTGATGTCTATGTCATAAGAGTGACAGGTGAGATTACTTCATCGCCTAATAAGGAAACAGTGATAGGCAAGACATCTAATTTCTTTCATAAAATATCTACGTACTTGGCATCTACATCCTGATCTGTGACTTGACGTCTTGACTATATTTCTGCGCCGGGTTTCCCGCTATTCTTCCCTGATGTCGCTGGAGATACCGAGGACGAGACCACAGTAACACGAGACTGAAGACATACATGAGTCATGACCACATTTCGTCCCATCTGATTTGATAGTGATGGTGGTGGGAAGCAGATTCCTTTTTTCAACGTCTCACCAAAGGAAGAATCTGGGTAATAGGGCGAGGTCCTGTAGTGCCTTACGTGCATGCTGATCAAAAGCGCTGAGAACGTTCCGTAAGTAAACGCGGCCGCGCTGTCAGAAGCCACCACCCGCCATTGCGCAAATTTCACAGAAACGCGCCTCCAGTGACAAATTGATGTCTTCCCTGTGGCGGGATAGGTAGGAAACAGTTAACTAAACAGCTAAAGCGTCCAGAAATACGAACGCTTACCTGTTCCCTGCCAGTGGGCGAGGAAAATCTACGTTATATTAGCCCGCCCGGTTAGCCGTGCTGTCTAACGCACTGCTTACATGGCGGTAAAGCGTGACGGGCCCCGGTACGAATCCGCTCAACGGATTAGTGTCGAGGTCCGGTGTGCCGGCCAATCTGTGGAGGGTTTTTAAGGTGGTTTTCCATCTTCCTCGGCGAATGCGGGCTGGTTCCCCTTACTCCGCCTCATTTACACTATGTCTGCGATTGCTGCGCAAACTCTATCTCCACGTACGCGTACACCATAATTACTCTACCACGCAAACACTGGGGTTACACTCATCTGGTGTGAGAAGTTCCCGGGCAGTCCACTGGAGGCCGAACTGCGCAATAATCGGCGTGGGGCGGCGGTGGGGTGAGTGGACTGCTGTAGCCTGTTTTCGTGTTGTGGAACACTGAGGGCTACGGCGGGGACGAACCCTCTCCGTCGTTTCTAGGTCCCCAGTTCCGTACAGCACCATACAAGACTATACGCACATTATATCTCACTGTTTCTTCGTCGCACAAGAGGTCAAAAGGCGCTGATTTGACCATGGCTCTTATTTTGGGATCAATCCCTGTAAAGACTAGTTTCACGAACCATCTATGTGGATTTGTAGGTGCTTAAATGCCTCCCAAATGTCTTCTCGTGAAAATAAGCAGATATGATGGCTGTTTCCCCCTCTAACAGTACCGTACAAAATCACGACCTTCATGCACAATTTGGTCTCCTATTCTTACTTATTATGCTAAAGAAAAGAAATGTGAGGTTAAAAATTGTGTATGCAGAGCTTGGAGTGACTAAGATAAGCATGTATCAGTGAATGTAAGTGGAATTACTAACGCACTTGCAAAGGATAGGTTAGCGTGGGTGTCTGCATGGAAAAGTCATCATAGTAAAGGCCGTAACAACAACAGTTACTGTTATTTAACTAGAGTGCGACCTAAAAGACTCGTACTTCTGAAAGCGGGTCTCATGTAAGAGAGGATCTAAAGAACCAATCTGACATCAGTCGCAGCACTTACACAGTCTAAATCTTATTTGTTGTAGGAAAGAAGACTAGCTCGGTCTTTAAACTGAGATAACAGCTCTAAACCGTGTTTCATCAACAGCCACAATGATAATCGTGAATGTTTGACCCTATGATAGATCTTTGGGTTAGGAAGGCTGAAGTCACAGTCTTTTCCAACGTCGTTCAGTGCTCACGTAGTAGGGAAGCAAGAATCTTCAAATGCCTCTGAGCACTATTGGACTCAACTGCTGAGGTCATTAGTCCCCTAGAACTTAGAACTAGTTAAACCTAACTAACCTAAGGACATCACAAACATCCATGCCCGAGGCAGGATTCGAACCTGCGACCGTAGCGGTCTTGCGGTTCCAGACTGCAGCGCCTTTAACCGCACGGCCACTTCGGCCGGCCAAGAATCTTCAGTCTGCATTTGAAATTCTGGCGTTGGTCAAATCACTGTGGTCTGATAACGCTCCAGGCATGTCGAACGATGGCTTTATTCAAGATCAGCTGTCGCAGTTTCAAGTGTTTACTTTTTAGATCTTCCAGCGCTCTGAATCGACGTTTATGCTCACACGAACTCTACGAAATCGATTACACTTAACGATAAACTGAAATTCGATCCACCGACTACTCCAAACACCATATAAACATTATGAACCTGTGTTTTATTTTTACCATTTAAAGCTTCAGTTCTAGCTGGAGGCATTTAAAGCTGACGCCATAATTGCAGTGCGCTGTGAAAGAATGGAAGTCGTCAACTGAGTCATGTTATCTGTTGAATAGTTCTGTAAACGACACTTTTGCCGTTCGTGTTCTGAGATTTAAGCACTTTGGATTAAGTTTACATCATTCCCAGCATCCACTTTGCATCGACTCCCCCATCTCGAGGTTACATAAGCCACATGAAGCAATCTCTATTTTTATTGCTGATGATGAATCATGAAAACAGTAATAACATACCAGCTACCACCACACTTGAAAATATCTCTCTGAAATGAGGGCAAAGCAACACACTGCTCTCGTATTGATACACGGCTCGCGAGCTTTTAATTAAACGTCCATACGCAAAGTACACCTTTGGGTGTGATCGAAAATGGACATGTTAATCCTTAGATTTCTGCTTTGTTAATTCCACCTCTGTGTATTGTTATTTGAAACCAATGTACCCATTGACACCACCGCATTTGCGGAAAACACAGCGATCCCACTATGTCCCTTCTCCCAAGGGCGCCACGGAGACAAACGGAGCCGTTATGCGTTTGTAATGGAAGGAGAGGTGTTTCCGATTTCTTGATGCAGGGGTTCCCAGGCAGTGGTGCGGGTACCAATCGTGGTATGCAAAGGCATTTCATGTGGTACTCATATAAGTAAACAAAACGCGTCTGATGTACGTAAAACTCTTCTTTTACGTTACTTTATTTTTACAGTAAAATGACAATGAGAAAACTGAAAAAACCAGATTCTGTATAACGTTAAATAATGAGTTTATCACAAACATTGGGTCAAATTATACCCTCCCCATGCCTCCCTTTAATAGTTTTGTCTGCCACGGCCGTGAGTGATTCATCTTGTTTTCCGTTGGCCATATTCTGATCGGGTCTTGGTGGTCGTTCGAATGGTTTGGAGTTGCTTTGCAACTACTGCCATCTTACGCGGTGTGCAATCGTGTGGCGTTGCAGTAATTACTGTGCAGTCACTATGTTTACATGGGACAAATATTCAGTACGACAAAACTGAACTTTGGAAACTGTTTAATCATTGTTGTTTACTTGTTAAAGGCTGAAGGGGATTTACTATCCCAGTACGCTATGGCGACTGGAAAACAGCTGTATGAAATTCTGATTTAGTTAGCACGATGGCTATTTCCTTTGATTAAATAGTAAAGATTTAAACAACTGCATGCTGGTGTAATATTTCTACTTCTGCTTCAATGTACAAAAAATCACTCCACCAATATTATCTGAAAATCATTAGAAATGTGAGCTGAAAACCCAAGCATGTTTCCTTTTCCATCATGAAGTTATAAGAGAAATTTTTTATTTTGTAAACCACTTGAGTCAAATGCTACAGCTCAAAATATATTCGAGACTAACCACCTTTACTTACTAAAAGTAGGTGTTCCAAGGACAGAAATGTTTATTGTTTGTCCAGATGGGGACAACAGGACTGGTGCCAAAAGTTCACCATAGGGACTCCAGAGAAGCAGTCCCTGCCGTTACAAGAAACCAATGTCTGAAACCCAGCTCAGCTGAGCAGCCTGTCCAAAATTATGCAGATGTTGAAATGAAAAGTTTTGACACTTTGTGATGACGGACAGTTTCCTTGAAATGCGTGATTTTTCAAAGTTCAAATGGCTCTGAGCACTATGGCACTTAACTGCTGTGGTCATCAGTCCCCTAGAACTTAGAACTACTTAAACCTAACTAACCTAAGGACATCACACACATCCATGCCCGAGGCAGGATTCGAATCTGCGACCGTAGCGGTCACGTGGTTCCACACTGTAGCGCCTAGAACCGCACGGCCACATCGTCCACCTGCGTGATTTTAAATAAGCCTCAGAATAAGAGCTTTGCCTCACTGATTTATCAGCTGTCAAAATGGGTTTCTGTGGCTTGTTCAGGCAGTCTTCAGAACACGAGGTCCTGCCATTCAGGCGCCATGTTGACACCAACTGAACGCTACAGGTGCCCGAAGGTCAACAAAAGGAAGGCGGTCAGCTAGGGAAACCGTTAATAAACTTGTTGCTCGGTAGTTGCGACCATCAGGTCAACCGGAATTAAGACAACAACTTATAATCGCATCCACAATACCAACGTTTGCATGTAGCCACTAAGGTAATCTGCCTCGTTCTGTTGCCAACCGCCATTTTCCATCATTAGACATTGTCTCCCTCACTGGCCGTCAGTTTCTTAGTGCTTCATATTGTACGTGTCCTGTGAGTATTTAGGTGTGTGGTGTTAATTGATTGATTGAGTGTAGTTTCCTGGTACAACAGTAACTATCTCATATCAAATCACAATTACCATCTATTTCAGTGGCATTTTACTTTGTTCAACTGTGTGCTGTGTGACCTTCATTACTGATGTGTTTATTGATGCAGTTGGCTCGTTTTCGAATAGGGGTGTGCTCCCTCCTTTCACTCTTAATCAATCGTCACGCCTGATCTTCTGCACTGTGATTGCGAAACCAAGTTCGAATCGCACCTATATTGAGAGTGAATTCGGTAATGTAACCAAGGTCACGGCAGGGCGTTGGGCAGTGTGTTCTTGTTTCCAACCCACACTGCTGGGAAATCACCTTTTCACGGTTCCACTGAACTGTATACGACTGAATATTTTCCTCGCATTACCCCAGTTAGAGGTACTAATGACCTAGAATTCGACAGGACGTCAAGCCCTAGTCTTGTTTTTTTCCGAATAGGCTGATAAATCTCATCGTCATGCAGAGGCCTGCAGCCACGCGAGTACATAGCCCAGCAGTTGCTGCAACCCGGACAGCACGCTGCGTCGCACAGGAAAATTGATTTTTAAATGGCGTAAAATGACGCATTAGCGCAGCAGAGCGAGACGGCGCGCTTATGGCTGAGTTGACACTGCATACATGCATGTGTGTGGCTGCGGGTATAGTGTGTTTGGCCGGCGATTGGAGTGCACCGCCAGAGGCACAAGGCAAAGGCACACTTTAAAAAAGCAACCCAGTGAGTAACTGGTCGTGTCTACATAATTGCTTGAAACAGTCGTTGTTTTATTTTCACCGAACTTGGAAATAATCCGGTATATTATTTATATCTATGGGAGATGCATATACATGTTAGTGCTAGATTGCACAATATTGTATCAGATTAACGAGGGCACTTTCCCCGTAGTCATTTGCGATATGAAAATTCGTATTTTATTTTTATTATTCACGTACGGGCCCAGTAGGACCACACCGGGAAAATCCATCAATGTCACGTTTGATGGTTGACCTTTACCTCTGACCAAATTTGATTTGTTTCATTTTTTCAGAATAAAGTCTCTTTCTTTCATCAGACCACAGTGTTCCAGTCCGTTTTCTAATTCCCTTCTGCCCAACTTTCCAATCAAATACCTTTTGTCTGAATGTCTATAAGGTCTGCCTGAGTTATACTGGCTGCTTTAAGATCCTCCTCAATCGCAGCAATCCATTTCATAGACTCAGTTTTAGCCTTACTTCTGTTTTAGTAGAATTCTACTATTTGTTTCGTCAACCTAATGGGTGCCTTTCCTTTAGTGTGCACATACAATTTAAGTCTTCGTTTTCTCAGGTCACCATGTATATATGTGTATTCTTCTATTTCCTTCTCAGCCTATAGTTTCTCCATCTGTAATTTTGGGGCCTAATATTTTCCTAATAATCTGTCTTTCTTTCTTTTGAATTTCTTCAATACACCTCTTCCTATTTAAAATTAACGTTCCTGCTCCATAAAGGCACTTAGGTTTGACTACAGTGCTGCAATATCTAAGTTTACTGAATTTAGAAAGTGATTTTTTACTATAAATATTTTGTGTTAATCTGAATGCAGTTGCCATCATTTGACCGCGAACTTCATTTGCAGCTTTCTCCAGATTGTTTTATTGTACGATTCGCCCCAGGTATTTCAACTGAGATACCCTTTCTATTTTTCCATATTTCATGTTCAAAAACTTTGGTGCTTGTTTGTTGTTTGTGATGAATTCCGTTTTTTCGAATGATATTTGGAGTCCTACCTTTTCCGAAACTTCTTTAAGAATTTCAATTTGGTTTTGAGCTATGGTAACATGCCTATTTAAAACTTCCAGATCATCTGCAAAGGCGAGGAAATCTACTCTAACATTACTTCTACCTAACTTGATTGATTGGTCTATATTTTCTATTGACTTTTGCTCTCGCCATTCTCTAATTACCTTTTCCAAAACACAGTTAAACAGTAATGGAGAGAGTCCATCTCCCTGTCTAGCACCAGTCTTTATTCCAAATAGTTCAGAAATCTCTCCCATTAATTTAACTTTAGACCTAGTGGCGGTTAACGTTTCCTTAATCAGTGTTAGAGTTTTATTATCTAGCCCTCGTTCCTTCAAAATTTGGTAAAGAGATTCACGATGAACTGAGTCGTAAGCCTTTTTTAAAATTCACAAATGTACGTACAATATTGTTATTAGAAATCCTTACGTGTCTGAGGATTAGTTTTAAAGCAATAATTTGCTCCTTACTGGATGTGTTTGGTCTAAAGCCTGCTTGGTATTTACCAATTTTAGGTTCTAACTGTTCTTGTGCTCGATCAAGTAAACAGTGGGAGAGAATTTTGTATGTGACTGGGACGAGAGACATTCCTTGGTAATTATTAACATCGGTCGTATCCTCTTCTTTATGCAATGGACGAATTACGGCAGTTTTCCAGTCCTCGGGTGTTTTCTCAGTTTGCCAGATATGTCATATTAGTTAAATGATCTCTTTTATAGTGTTAGGGCCAGCTGATTTTAGTACTTTTGCGATTATACCGTCTTCTCCGGATGCTTTATTGTGTTTAAATCTCTTAATTTGTTTAGTTATTTCGATTCCGTCAGGCGCTTTAGAGTTATGGTTGGTGTTATTAATTGCTGTGGTTGGAATTTATTCGCTCGCTCTAGACAGTTCAATAGTTTTTCCAAATAACTAGTAAGTACCCTACAATTTTCCTGGTTGTTAAGAGTCAAACTGCCATTTTCATTTCTGAAGCAATGAATTTGAGGTTGGTAACCAGTTAGTTTTGTTTTGAATGTTTTATAAAAGTTTCTTGTATTGTTCTCCTGTAAATCTTTTTCGATTCCAAAAGTTGCGCATTTTCGTAGTTTCCTTTTAGTCTGTCCGATTAATTTAGGTGGTTCTTCTCTCACAGTTAGAAAGGTTTTGTGCTTTCTCCAGTTTTGTTACTATTCCAGACCCTACGGACAAAGAAATCGAGAGGGCTGCATCACGTATCCAACGCGAAGCCCCTGATAGAATACCAGACAATGTATCAATGTACAGTTTATGTAATATGGGTCAATAGCGTTATGTTGTATGTTAAATATCACTTTGGCTGTTAGCAAAAGGGTGAATGGCTTTTCAGGCCATGGTGCACAGATTTTAACACTAAAAGGCTTTTGTACTGAAACAAATGTCACATATAATTGCAAACTATGTAGGAAAGTTAATCCAACAGCAATAGAGTGTTTTTTAAACCTTCTCAAGGAACAAGAGTGGCAGGGTGTTTATAGTGCTGATAGCATAGATAATAAATATAATGCTTTCCTGCCGGCCGCGGTGATCGAGCGGTTCTAGGTGCTTCAGCCTGGAACCGCGCGACTGCTACAGGCGCGGGTTCGAATCCTGCCTCGGGCATGGATGTGCGTGAAGTCCTCAGGTTAGTTAGGTTTATGTAGTTCTACGTTCTACGGGAATGATGACCTCAGATGTTAAGTCCCATAGTGCTCAGAGCTATTTTAACCATTTTAATGCTTTCCTTAACACATTGCTCATGCTCTTGCAGAGTTGCTTTCCATTAGAGCATTCTAAACGGGATACTAACAGCAATAGTCAGCTTGGGTGGCTGACTAGTGGGATAAGGATATCATGTAGAACAAAGTAGGAACTATACAAAAATGTTAGAAGTAGTCACAATCAAGCTACAGTAGTCCATTAAAAACAGTATTTTAAGGTGCTTAAAAACGCTATTAGGAAGGCAAAGAGTATGTGGTGTGCAAAAAGAATAGCTAATTCACAGGATAAAATTAAAACCATATGATCAGTTGTGAAGGAAGTGTCTGATCAGCAGCACAAGGTCGATGATATAAACTCAGTTCGTAGTAAAAATATTTCTGTTACTGCTGGTGCATTAAATAAAAATTTAGTTTATTCAGGGAATCATATAACTATCTTGACGAATACCATTCCGAGATTTATGTCTGAATTACTCCTCTGTGATAGAGACAAGGGGGAGATTGAGTCAACAATTAAATCGCTGAAGACTGAGGACTCTCATAGATTTGATGGAGTGCTTAGCACATTACTAAAGTACTGTGCTGCACATGTATGCCCTGTATTTAGTCATATTTGTGATTTTTCCTTTAGGAATGGTCAGTTTCCATACGATTAAAGTACTCAGTAGTACAGCCACTCTATAAAAAGGGAAAAAATGATAGTTTAGACAATTTTAGACCTCTGCTAAAGTTATTGAAAAGGCTGTGTATGTAAGAACAATTGTTAATTTTTTATCATACGATTTGCTATCAAATATACAGATCGGCTTTAGAAGTCTTTTAACAACGGAAAATGCTATATTCTCTTTTCTCTGTAAGGAACTTGATGGGTTAAGCTATGTACATTTTTTTGATTTAACTAAGGTGTTTTATTGTGTTGCTCACAAAATATTTCTCCAGAAGTTGGACCATTACGGAATAGCTCACAATTGGTTCACCTAGCAACAGACAGAAGAAGGTCATTATTCACGATGTTGAGAACGGCTGTGATGTGTGGTGTGAATGGGTCTCATTTTTCTCTCTTGGTTCTTGTGCATATTATATATTACATACACTCCTGGAAATGGAAAAAAGAACACATTGACACCGGTGTGTCAGACCCACCATACTTGCTCCGGACACTGCGAGAGGGCTGTACAAGCAATGATCACACGCACGGCACAGCGGACACACCAGGAACCGCGGTGTTGGCCGTCGAATGGCGCTAGCTGCGCAGCATTTGTGCACCGCCGCCGTCAGTGTCAGCCAGTTAGCTGTGGTATACGGAGCTCCATCGCAGTCTTTAACACTGGTAGCATGCCGCGACAGCGTGGACGTGAACCGTATGTGCAGTTGACGGACTTTGAGCGAGGGCGTATAGTGCGCATGCGGGAGGCCGGGTGGAAGTACCGCCGAATTGCTCAACACGTGGGGCGTGAGGTCTCCACAGTACATCGATGTTGTCGCCAGTGGTCGGCGGAAGGTGCACGTGCCCGTCGACCTGGGACCGGACCGCAGCGACGCACGGATGCACGCCAAGACCGTAGGATCCTACGCAGTGCCGTAGGGGACCGCACCGCCACTTCCCAGCAAATTAGGGACACTGTTGCTCTTGGGGTATCGACGAGGACCATTCGCAACCGTCTCCATGAAGCTGGGCTACGGTCCTGCACACCGTTAGGCCGTCTTTCGCTCACGCCCCAACATCGTGCAGCCCGCCTCCAGTGGTGTCGCGACAGGCGTGAATGGAGGGACGAATGGAGACGTGTCGTCTTCAGCGATGAGAGTCGCTTCTGCCTTGGTGCCAATGATGGTCGTATGCGTGTTTGGCGCCGTGCAGGTGAGCGCCACAATCAGAACTGGATACGACCGAGGCACACAGGGCCAACACCCGGCATCATGGTGTGGGGAGCGATCTCCTACACTGGCCGTACACCACTGGTGATCGTCGAGGGGACACTGAATAGTGCACGGTACATCCAAACCGTCATCGAACCCATCGTTCTACCATTCCTAGACCGCCAAGGGAACTTGCTGTTCCAACAGGACAATGCACGTCCGCATGTATCCCGTGCCACCCAACGTGCTCTAGAAGGTGTAAGTCAACTACCCTGGCCAGCAAGATCTCCGGATCTGTCCCCCATTGAGCATGTTTGGGACTGGATGAAGCGTCGTCTCACGCGGTCTGCACGTCCAGCACGAACGCTGGTCCAACTGAGGCGCCAGGTGGAAATGGCATGGCAAGCCGTTCCACAGGACTACATCCAGCATCTCTACGATCGTCTCCACGGGAGAATAGCAGCCTGCATTGCTGCGAAAGGTGGATATACACTGTACTAGTGCCGACATTGTGCATGCTCTGTTGCCTGTGTCTATGTGCCTGTGGTTCTGTCAGTGTTATCATGTGATGTATCTGACCGCAGGAATGTGTCAATAAAGTTTCCCCTTCCTGGGACAATGAATTCACGGTGTTCTTATTTCCATTTCCAGGAGTGTATATTTCCCTATTGCTGAGTCCGATGTTTCTCAGAATTTCGCACGTCTTGCACTATTTTACACTGTCGAACGGTTTTTCCAGATCTTAATTATTTTTCAGTCTTACTCCCATTGTTAAGAGCAACGTAAGAACTATTTTTGTGATGCCTTAAGATTTCCTAAAACCAAAATGATGGTTATCTGAAAGGTCATCAGTTTTCTTCTCGGCAACTTGGATTCATGAGCTGTTATTCCGACTGTGCAGTAGTTCTCCTACTTCTCTGCCCTCGCTACCTTCGGAGCTTTGCGAAAGTTTGATGGCATGTAGCCGGCCTGTTAGATTCTACACACCAAGTTGAACAGTCACTTGGTTGCCACGTACCTCCGGAATTTTAAAAATACCGTTGGAATGCTATCTATCTCCTTTTTCGATACATGATCTTAAGCCTTCCACAGGTTTCTAAACTCTTACTCCAGTACCTGATCCCTATCTCGTCCCTGTCGATTCTTGTTTCTTCTTCTATCACGTCAACAGACAAGTACTTCCCCTCACTGAGATCTTCAGTGTACACTTTTCGCATATCTGGACTCTCCTCTGCATTCAAAAGTGACCTTTCCATCTCACTTGCCACCTTTGATTTTAAATTCACCGAAGATTATTTTGACTTTCCTATATGCTGAGTCTGTCCTCCCGATGATCACTTCTTCGTTGATTTCTTTACATATTTCCTGCACCCACTTTAGCTTGGCTACCCAGCACTTCCTATTTCTAACATTACTATTTGCTTTACATTTCTGTATCACTGTCTTTAACTGAAAATTTTTGTACACCCTTGTTTTTTAACTATTTCTCCTGGTAAGCGAGGTTTCTTCGCAGTTGCCTTCCTAATACCTGTGTTTATCGTTCCAACAGCTGTGATTTCTCTTTTTAGAGACGTCCACTCTTCTTCAACTAAACTGCCTACTCTGGTATTCCTTATCGCAGTATTCACATCAGTAGCGAACTAAAACGCGTTTTACAATTTCTCAGTACTTCAGTATCCAATTTTCTTACACATTGAATTTTCCATACGATTCTCTTATACATCAGTCTACTCTTCATCATTACTAATGTTTGATCTGAGTCTATATATGCTCTTGGGTACAGCATATAATCCAGTATCTGATTTGGAACCGTCTATCTTTTCTGTCTAACCATGATGGAACCTTCTTATGTCTCCAGGCCTTTTCCAAGTTTAAATCTTCCTCTTCTGATTCTTAAACAGAGTATTCGCTGCTACCATCTGAAATTTATTGCCGAAGTCATTCTCCTTCCTCATTCTTAATGCCGAGCCAATATTATCACGTAAGCTTTTCTTCTATTCCTCTCGTACAACCGCTTTCCAATCATCAGTGGTTGTTAGACTTTCATTTCCCTTTCCTTACTGTAATACCCGTCCATTATTCTCTTAAGCTTTCTTTGTCTCCTCTTCTGCTGCTTGCTGTTTCGACATATGTTCCTGAAGGTGGATAAAACAGTATACCTGAAGTATCTTTGTCGGCGTTGATTTGCTGTCGGATCTGGTGAGAACAACCCTATCACTGAACTCTTCACAGCTGCCCACTCTCAGCCGTAATTTCCTCATCATAAACAATCCTACTCCAGTTTACCATGTTCTGCTGCTACCCTATTTTCGTTTGACCAGAAATCCTTATCTTCTTCCCACTTCACTTCCCTGTTCCCCACTATATCGGTTTGATAAGAGGTCTTAATCTGAGGAAGACATTTTTGAGAATGCACTTCCGGAACACTGAACTGAATGGGAAAACTGGAAAAGAAGGGAATCAAAGCGATTGACAAGTGGTGTTTCAGATGCATGCTCCAAAACTAAGTTGACGTTCAAGATAAGAAATCAGCAGCTTGTTCACAGAATCATGGAAGAAAGGAAAATGTGGTACAATTGACTAGAAGGAGAGACGGAAAGAGAGGACAGGTGTTATAAAATAGGGTAATAACTTCCGTGGCACTATATGGAGCTGCAGAGTGCAGACACTACAAGGGGGCATTGAGGTGGAAAGATACTTAACGGATACGCGGGAGTGTTTTGTGTTGGTGAGCATCTGAAATGAAGAGGTTGAACGAGCCGGCGAAGTCATGGTTGGATGCATCGAACGAATCTGAAGATTCCTGACATCAACTGTCCCATGCCCACTCCAGGATACTAAACGAAGAAGTCGCCCGCTTAATCGACTAGGGAATAAATGTAACGGAACCACTGGCTGACAGGAGATGAAAGGTGATAGGTGTTTTTAAAAAGACAGTGTTAATTCCCATGGCTGTAGATGGATCCACAGTGGGCAAAAACTGTAGAGGAAGAAAAGTGGAGTACACCTAACAAATAAACAAGAACGTTGGGTGTAAGTGCTATTCAGAGATGAAGAATTTGGCACAAAAGAACTGGATGGATACTTCAATCGAATCTGAAGAGTGATGCCTCTTCCACCCAGACTAGTGTTACACCCCAGAAAAATGTGCTTCCTTGCGGAGCCTCCATCTGCTGGCATTCTATTGAAAATGTTTTGTGATCAGAGTAGAAAGCGAGGAAAGCGAGGGCAGCACAAGAAAGGGAAGTTATCATTTGCCATGGAGATGAGTTAGTGGTACTCCAGTACAAAGAAGGACCGCGCTGACTGGGGCAGTTAATGTGGCGAATCTAATTTGCCTGTACTGCGAGCAGAACACACGTCGCAGGTGCCCCGTGTCTCTGAGGTCCCGCCCACGCTGCCTGCGATTCACCTTTGTGCTGCTCGCTACTCTGTCCTTTTGTCGAATTAGGTTGTGCGGACGGAGTGGCCTAGTTACAACGTAGACCGCAGAGGTCGCCTTATACGACGTTCCACAATAACAGATTCCCAGAAACAGGTGTTTCAGTGCTGCAGCATTGTTTCTAAAGTACTCATTAACCAGCTTTATACTCTCTTGTGTAACTCACGCCGTCATTTTATGTTGCGCTAACGTTAAATGTCGTTACTGGATAACTGCAGCTGGCCGGAGTGGCCGAGCGATTCTAGGCGCTACAGTCTGGAACCGCGCGACCGCTACTGTCGCAGGTTCGAATCCTGCCTCGCGCATGGATGTGTGTGATGTCCATAGGTTAGTTAGGTTTAAGTTGTTCTAAGTTGTAGGGGACTGATGACCTCAGAAGTTAAGTCCCATAGTGCTCAGAGCCATTTGATAACTGCATATGCTCTGTGTTGCCGACGAGCTGCGAAGACAGTCGTAGCCAAATTCTCATATTTGATTGAGAACTACTCGTTCCTTCACAAGCTAAGATTACATAATCCTTATCTATTTATTTTTCACTCTGTGTATTTCATGTCAAGCTGTGTATACTGTTACAATTCAACGTCAAATTAGGCTAAACACAGGAATGTCTCTTAACATCTGTGAGCAGACGACACTTCCAGATCTATGTGGATGTCAGTGAAAAATATATTTTCTAGAAAACTGTTTTTGGACCTAGAAGGTAAGCCAACTTTGTAAATAAGTTTGATTCCATGGAACTGACCATTTTTCAAATCAATAAAACGAAACGCGTATGGTGAAATGAACACACATTTTTAGTAATTGCAAATATGGAATTAAATTTATTTATTCTTACGTGAAAGTAGGAACCCGAAGTTAGTTCTATGAAAGTTAGATGCTCAAGTCACGCTTAATTCTAATTATATGGTATGATTTAATTTCTACTTAAGATATATAGCAACCTTTTTACTTGTTTTCTTTCCTTCCCTAACCTTTAGGCCTGAAGATGGGCAGTGGCGTTTGAAACCAGGATATGAGTGTGCCTGGAAATAGACAATTTCAAAAACATTTTTTGCAATCACGGGCGCTTAGATCGCGACTGAAATGACATTTCTTCAACAGTTACCTCTGTAGGCCAGTTTGTTTCCTAGACATTCTCGGATTCCTGCCTTGGCCGTCACAGTGTCAGCCATAGACCCATAGAACAATGAGGGACACCTTACAATTGATTATGACTGTTATGCTGCGGTGTACGTGGTGCGAAACATCAGAACTACTGGACAGGGAAGAACTGGGAGCAAGATTTATTATGAAATACTTAAAGGTAGATGTAATAATTTTTTTAATTTATGATGTTCTCTCAGCTTCAGTCTTATTTAAGTTTCGATATTTATTTCGGCGAGCTGCTGGCGTTATCAAGTGCCCAGTTTTTAGTATTTTATGCATCTACAGCTACTGTATTTGTATTTATTGAAATAATCGAGAGCCAGTTGCAAAAAAGAAATTTTATTGCAAGTTAGATAAGAATATTCAGAGTTTAGAACGAAAAGTTTAAAACTTTTCAAAATTAAAAGATAAAAAATGGTACACTGTTATAACTAATACATTATTCTCGAGTGCCAAAATAAGATGCATGCAGCGATATTGCTGTGCCGCTAAAAAATACAAGAAGAATGTAGTGTAATAATGAATCCATTGATACAAAAGATGAAGTTCTCAGTGCCTGTGCAAAAATGGTATAAGCAAGCCAAACAATAATTGCAGACACCGTGCTAGCACTGGAGCTAATCAGCATTGCATGCATATCCTGAGGCTGGTCACAGGGAGAGGTTAAAGTACGATAAAGTAGTAAAGCGAAACCTTGCACAACGTAGTTGTCATAAGGCATAAACGAGAATGAGAGAGCCCATAAGGAGCATAATAAGTTACATAAGAAACTAATGATAAATAAACTGACGTAATACCAATAACAAATGGCCCTAAATTTCGGAACTAATCTCCACTCATCTGTGGTGATGTCAGTAGCACGCTAGCGTGGAAACTGTTATCAAAAGCAATGCGCAGAGTGCATCATGGGGATGGAAACTCTAGCTGGAGTAAGTGGAGAGGCAATACTCTGTCATTGGCTAATATTAAGGATAGGAAAGTAACTATAGAGGAAAGGAAGCTTGGGTACAATTGTATACTTCTGTAATACTGAAGCAAATAATACTGGAAGCCTATCATAGACATTCCTGGTCATAGGGGGAAAAATGATTCTAAAACGGGTAGAAATCTGTCGTCTGTTTATTTGTGCTATTTTCTAATATGTACTTGAATCAACGTCGTTAATTGGAATCATAACGGATATTTTTCCAGGAGATTTTACTGCTCTTTTTAGACATTGCCGTACTTCAAGTCAGTTCCAGTGGGACGATGAATCTTGTGAGCAATTTGACTTTGTAGGAGTGGGTAACGCATTACGTCTTGCGATCGCTGACTTCTATACGGAGAAATTCGAACAATCGGCTCTGGACAAAGCAAATAAGAAACCATCTCGCTGGTATCGGTTTGTAGGTGACACATTTGTGGTTTGGTCGCGACGGCAGAAAGGCTTTGGACGAATTCGTTGGTCACCTAAATAAAATTAATCCATAAATCCAGTTCACCATGGAAATGGAAAATGGTAACAAAATATCTTACTTAGATGTTTTAGTTATGAGGCAGTCCGATGGAAGTTTGGAACATAAAGTGTTTTGAAAAGTAACACACACCGACAGATATTTGCATAAAAACTCCAATCACCGTCCACAACAAAAGAGAGGTGTCATTAAAGTCTTGTCAATAGAGAGGAACGGATATGCACATCGGAACACGTGGACGCTGAAATAAAACATCTGAAGCAGATTTTCAAGAAAAATGGCTCCTCAGGGAAAGAGGTAAAGAGAATTTTGCGAGCAAGGAACAGAAGACCAAAGGACAAGGATGAACCGCAACGACGGAAAAAATACAGTTTCTCTCATTTTTATTAAAAAAATAGAGGATCAGATCGGTAGGAGTTTACAGAAACATGACATCAAGCCGGTATGTAGGCCAACAAAGGAAATAAGTCAAGTACTCCGATCTGTAAAGGATAAACGCCCTCCTCTGTCGAACTGTGGTATATACAAAATTCCGTCTACATGTGGTAAAGTTTATATTGGAACGACCAAGAGGAGCGTAAATACACGGCTAAAAGTGCATAAAACTTTTTGCCGACTAGGAAAAATAGAGAAATCAGCTGCAGCATATCATGCTCTTCAGTCAGAAAATCACGAAGTGAAGTTTTCTGAAACAGAAATGTTATCTACATCGTCAAACTATTATTCACGACTGTATAGAGAAGAGACTGAAATTTATAAGCATCTGGATAACTTTAACAGGAAAGAGGAGGCAATGAAACTTAGCGACACGTGGACAGTAGCTCTGCAAAATAGCTAAACAGTTTCATCTTTGACATCAGGACAGTCGATAGAAAAGTTTTACCTTTTACAAGGGTTATCTCTGCTCATCACGTGTTACTTCGACCACGCCCACTTTCCTACAGTATATTTGTCGGTCTCGCATGTCCGACCGGTCAGTAGGCAAGACTCAGCGGAGGAGCTTCTCTGAGGATGTCCAGCGAAGTCCTGGACGAAACGACAGGAAATTTCTTGGACCACGACCTTACATCCCGAAAGTTTCACCAGCAGAGAAGTAAAAATGCCCAACTCCTTAAACAGATGACTGCAAGATAACCGTGTTTGAGCACAGAATATTATTCTAACAGCACACGGTTTTTGAGTACTGAAGACCCTTTTTCTTAAAGATGAGTTGCCCCTGAATATTATTCCATATGACATTTTGGAATGAAAATACGCATAAAATGTCAGCTTAATAATATCTCTCTCTCTGGGGTTTGCAATGATTCTACGTGCAAATGTGATTGACCTAAGATGTTGTAGTAGTTTCAAACGGTGTTTTTACAGTTTAAATTCAAATCAATATAGACACCTAAAAACTTTGAAGTTTGCATCCTGTTTATTAGATGTGAATGTACGAATATGTTGTGTCTTTTTAAAGTAGAGAGTTACACCATTCGCAGGAAATTAGTCAGTGACACTTTTAAGAACATTGTTTACCATTTCTCCTGTTGCTGTATGTATACTTGAATTGATTCAAAAAGTAATGTCGTCCACGAAAACAACTAATTCCAATTACTGCAGATCATTTACGATATGCCTGTCATCAGAATATGTTTTGTTTTCTCGAGCAAAATAGCGGCGTTGTGAAGCGAAATTTGGAATTCATCAGTAAATTTTTGTGTAGCAATAAAATGTACGGGATTTGATTAGGACAAATAAAGAAAACGGGAGTACGTATCTATTTGTATTAATAACTCACCTCGTTATTTAGAGGTAAGGTTGCAATTCAGAATGTAGTGTAGTGACACCTCGATATATTTATATGCGTTCTTCTAGTGTGAGATTCCAGAGAACCCAATCCTCTACCTATTCTGGGTCAGACAAAAAAAGAAAACGGCAGCAGCAGTGAAACTCCTTACGAATAGCATCCTCCCGAAAAACACCATCATGAAACAACATAAATTCCCGCGAAACTAAACTGAAAGTTACTGTAGGTGATGAGAAAGGTATCGCTGCATAGGTTTTCATAAAAGTGACCACCATCTTTCTCCCAAACGCTATGTTACGAAACTAATACTAATATGAAGGGAGTTCTGGACAGGGTCCTACAAGGAAACATCCAGGGCGCTACGACTGGGAATTTCACTGGCCATTACCAACAGGTTACTTTCGACACCACAGAGGACGTGAACGACACGGCAAGTATTATTGTTGAAAGTCTTGTGAAATCCTTAGCACCCTATTGTTAGTTGTATACTTTGAATTATTGTTCTATTTACTTAAATAATTATTCACATTTACTCTCATAAACGTATTCTGAATCTTTATCTGGCTCATAGTTTTTTGTTGCTATTATTTCAGCAATAAACAAACACATTCAGCAAAGACTGACAAATTCTAAAGTATTCCCACGCTTTTATATTACACGTTTCATGGCACACACATTCAAAGTATCTGTTGTGCCAATCTCTTCATCTCTAAGAAGCTCTATCAACCTTCGTCCTCAATTATTTGCTGGATGTGTACCAGTCTCTGTCTCCCTCTACAATTTTTAGTCTCTACAGCTCTCTCTAGTACCATGGAAGTTATCCCATGGTGTCTTATCTGATGCTCTACCATTCTGTCCATTCTTGTCAGTGTTTCCCAAATATTCCTTTCCTTACCCATTCTGCGGAAAGTCGCCTAATTCCTTATCAGTTCATATAATTTTCAACAGTCTTCTGTAGCACCACATCTAAAATGCTTCGAGTATTCTATCTTCCGGTTTTTCCACAATCAACATTTCACTACCATGCAATGCTGCGCTCCCAAAGTACATTTCTTCCTCAAATTAAGGTCTTTGTTGGATACTAGTCGACTTCTCTTGGTCAGAAATGCTCTTTTTCCCAGACCTAGTGTGCTCTTTATGTCCTCCTTGCTCTGTCCGTCATTCGTTATTTTTATTCCTAGGTAGCAGAATTTCTTAACTTCATCCACTTCGTATTCACAAATCCTTAATTGTAATTTCTCACTGTTCTCATTTCTGTAACTTCTCATTACTTTCATCTTTCTTCGATTTACTGTCAGTCAATATGTTACACTCCTTAGTCATTCCTTTCACCAGTTACACCTGAGAATTCTAAACTTTTAAATCTATGCTCAGATATCACGTTATAATCTATGGCCATACCATTATTTGGCCAGTACGAATGGTCAGTGCTTATCTATGGAAACTGGGGTTCGAGAACTCAGTTTTTCGTATTAAAGTGACCAAGGCTTACAAGCAGATAAAGGCATATTAAGTACACTGGTGTCCAAAATTAAAGCAACAAAGTCTTGTTTCCCCGATTTGTGTCTAATTATCACTATAATCATACAAACTGTCAACAGATGTCTGCACGATCGTATTCTGCACGGAAGGTGGCATTCCGGTCTACGGACAACCATGCCAACGATAATGTCAAGGCACCTATCAAACGGGGTTGTGTTTGCCAGGTAGTCCCGCATCCACAATTGCTGTGTACACTGTCATAGACGGTGCAGTACGGCCCAGACGAGACGCCTACCATATTCTCTGCGGTGGAGAGCCATAAGAAGAATGGCAGAGGAACTAATATGGTCCAATAACTTAACGTGAATCTTTCTGTTGTTTCTCTGTTGTGGCGAAGACCAGGGCAGGGTAAATTATTTGTGACATCAGAAAGAAAGGATTGTTATTAGAATGAAGGGCATGATGGTACCGCTTTGGTGCTCTCCGTATCTGGCATCTGACCCCACAGCATCCACTGGACGTGTTGTATCGAGGAAAAAGGTGTACAGAAGGCTTCGACAGAGTAGCTTTCATGTGCACCTCTGCCGCGTCTTCACAGAAGGGAACGTCTAGTGTCTTGAGCATGCCACTAGGACAGTCGAACAGTGGGCCAAAGTTACTTTCACACACGAGTCCCGATTTGATCTGGAGAGTGATTCTCACCGGATTCGCATCTTAAGTGAACGTGGAACTCTATTTCGCGACCCGAACAATATGGAAAGAGACTAATATTGAGGAGGATCCCTAATGGTCTGGGCAGCGATTGTGTTCACAGCTCCAACACCTCTTCACGAAATTGTACAGGTGAACCGACAAGGTCCAACTGCTGTCAGTTATCGTGACGAGATGTTGGGACCTCATTTGATGTTGTTGCGAAGTGCTCTGAGTCCTGACTTTGTATTGATGGACGATAACGCTCGATGTCATAGAGCACGGGTGGTTGATGTTCTCTTGAAGAAGGAAGATATTCAACTTATGGCGTGTCCTGCTCACTCTTCCGATTCGAATCCCATAAAGCATGTCTGGGATGCGTGGGGAGATGGGCTGCGTCTCTTTAGCTTTCACCAACCACTCTCCAAGACAGGCGATCAGCTCTGCAGAGGATCGGGCGTTATTGCCTCAGCATGAGATTAATGACATAATTTAGGGCTTGCCCTGTGATTTGTCATGACAGTATTTTTGCCAGAGTTGGTCACATCATTTACTGAGCACATTAACCAGAAGTCACAGTGGGTGTGCAAATCTGTAAAATTGGAAGAAACGAAGAACATTTTTGTCTACCATTATGCATGCTGCGGTTGTTTACATTTTGTTTTCTTTACATCGTTTCTGCTTTAATATCACCTGTTTATACTGGTTTGTGGGAAAATAGATTAGACTTTAAAAAATTTCCGTTTGTTCCTTCAATTTCTACCACCAGTGTAGATACAGGCAGCAGATCAAATTGAATGAAATTTCCACTCTGCAGCGGAGTGTGCGCTAATATGAAACTTCCTGACAGATTAAAACTGTGTGCCGGACCGAGATCGGATATCGGGACCGTTGCCTTTCACGAGCTCCACCGTCTGAGCTACACAAGCAGAACTCACGCCCTGTCCTCACAGCTTTACTTCCGCCAGTACGTCGTCTCTTACCTTCGAAACTTCACAGAAGCTCTCCTGAGAGGGAATTGTTAGGTTTTTATTTAATACTGTTCCAAAAAGTAGCTTTTCAGAAAAAATAAGGAATAATGAGCTTCAATGTATGTTTTAATGGGGATTTGAATACAACTGGTTTTTTACTGACAAAATCAAAAATGTTGTTTGAGAATAATTCAAAAGACGAAGTTACGTTACGTAATATATAAATTTTCCAGGAAGAAATACATGAAAATATTTAAAATTTAAGTAAGGAATTAATGCATAGGCCAGTATTTATAATTCTGTCTGTTCATAAACACTCGTTCTGCAATGTGTTTCTGTATAAATTGACTCATTTCGCTTGCAATAGTATCATTCAAAACAATACCAATCTTTCAGAAGCCATAGAACTTCTACGAAACTCTTTTTTATAAAGGTTTTGTTTGAAAAGCAGAGATTTTGGTCCAGTGCCATCGTATCAAGGTAGATTTCTTTACCGGTTACCAATAAAAAATAACCGCTGTAATCAAGATCCACCTAGTATCGAAAACCACTGGTTATTCAGAAATAAAATACCTCTGTGTGTTGTAACCGGTCGGGTTATCCATGCCTACGTGGAACTATCAACTAACGTCAAGCTAGTACATCACATACCATTTGCTACACGCAATAACTGTGTGTCTCTTCAACTGTCCCTTATCACTCTTTACAGACGAAGTATCGATTTAAGGGTCAACAGCTCATTGGACTAGAGTAACAATTGGGGGAAGTAACTTAAAATAATTGCTATATCGTAGGAGGAAAAAACAGATTATTCTCGATTTAAACAACAGATTTACTGTTACCAATTACATTTTCATTTATTTTATTTTCGCAACAAGTTTCAGAGGTTTGAATTTTTATCGTCATGTGGATTTTTGTGGATTCCTACGACAGTTACGAGTAGTGTCAAAGAGTTAGGAACAACGTGTGGCACTGTGTCGAGTTACAACAGGCTACCTTTTGCATCGTGTTACATCACATACAACAACTCGTCACTTTGTAAGCAAAGAAGTGAGCGAACTCCAAGTAATAACAGTAAATTTGTTGTTTCTTCACAAAAGTCTGCATCTCACACGCTGGTGGCTTTGGCTTTGAGCACTATGCGACTTAACTTCTGTGGTCATCAGTCCTCTAGAACTTAGAACTACTTAAACCTAACTAACCTAAGGACATCACACATCCGTGCCCCAGGCAGGATTCGAACCTGCGACCGTAGCGGTCGTGCATTTCCAGACTGTAGCGCCTAGAACCGCTCGAGGACACCGGCCGGCATAAGCAGGTAATCATGTAGTTCGCTTGTAATAGATGGTTGTAATTAAAGTGCAGCGGCACACGAAAGTCAATTGACGCCTTTATATATCGTATGGCAGCGAAACTCGGTGGCCGGCAGCTATGGCCAAGCGGTTCTAGGCGCTTCAGTCTAAAATCGCGCGACCCCTACGGTCGCAGATTTGAATCCTGCCTCGGCATCGATGTGTGTAATGTCCTTATGTTAGTTAGGTTTAAGTAGTTCTAAGTTCTAGGGGACTGATGACCCCAGATGTTAAGTCCGATAGTGCTCAGGCCTTTTGAATGGTTCAAATGGCTCTGAGCACTATGGGACTCAACTGCTGAGGTCATTAGTCCCCTAGAACTTAGAACAAGTTAAACCTAACTAACCTAAGGACATCACAAACATCCATGCCCGAGGCAGGATTTGAACCTGCGACCGTAGCGGTCTTGCGGTTCCAGACTGCAGCGCCTTTAACCGCACGGCCACTTCGGCCGGCCAGGCCTTTTGAACGATTTGAAACTCGGTCGATATGCTAATGCATTAATGCAGAACCGATTTGTATTGAAAAAAAGTTATTCCAATTTAGGACAGCAGGTGCCAATCTGGCGCTGTGATGGCAAGAAAGATGTGTAGAAATATTTCCACATGTAACGGATTATGAAAGGGGTGTGGGAAGAAAACATAAAACACGTGAGAAAGGCATACTGTTGATGTTACTGTTATCCACCATAAGTACAAGAGGCGTCGACTAGATCCTATATAGGGCCACACTGACACGTGGTGGCAAAAATTGGCAACAACCTTATTCCAGTGAAAATCGACTGCATGTTAGCGCATTAGCATGTCTAACCAGTTTCACTGTCGTACGATAAATACAGTCCACACTGGAATTCCGTAAGTATTTGCACTTGACTTGTAACCACTTAGTATCAGTCCATTTACGAATAGCTCCATATACTCATACCATTGTCGAAATCGCGTTGCTTCACCTGAAGCCTTTGAGCTCCACAGAAATTCCTGCTTATCGGCTTACAAGGAACTGCCTGACGGCTACCGCTGACCACACGTTTGTGAGAGTGGGGTCTCTGTTATGGCATGGCGGCGGCCGCTGTTTGGCTTTCGGTCGCGGATTCTCGTTGGCGGGAATCTAATTTGCAGCTGGACCGCGGCGGCAGGGCTCACCCGTTTGTACCGAGGACGCGATTGTGGCGATGCCCGTCCCTTTGTGGCGCACTGCCAACACTCATAGCTTCCCCAGAGTCGCAGGCGCCCTCCAGTTAACCGCGCGGCGCGCCACTGCCGCTGGAGGCACTGTCAGACGAGGACGCCCACTGCGTGCCTGGAGTCCTCGCTGCGCCAGCGTCCGCTGGAGCACGGTCGGCCGCGCCCCCACTGTGAACGTATTGGAACGCGGGCGCGCTCGCCTATCCGACCGTTCCGCCAGCAGAGGGCAATGAAAGCGTTGGGGCAGCAAGCGAGCGGCTGGCTTGTTTTTGCAGCGACTACCTGCTCCCGGCGTGTTTTGTTTACGTTCGGTTCCTGCCGGGCAGAGACATCGCTCCGGTCGGCTACGCAGGCAAATGTTTTTCTTCGCTCTCCAGCACCAAGCACCGTTGTGTTTTGTTTCAAACCCACGCACGAAATTTATTTCCCTCAAACATACATCGCCAGTTTGACATTTGAAACGAAACTATGATCACTACCGATTTATTACATAGAAGATCTCGTACATTTGTCTGTGTTTATTATATTGTTTGGACACATACCATAAGGTAGAGGGGTAGATCACATAACTAATGAGGAAGTATTGAATAGGATTGGTGAGAAGAGAAGTTTGTGGCACAACTTGACTAGAAGAAGGGATCGGTTGGTAGTACATGTTCTGTGGCATCAACGGATCACCAGTTTAGTATTGAAGGGCAGCGTGGAGGGTAAAAATTGTTGAGGGATACCAAGAGATGAATACACTAAGCAGATTCAGAAGGATGTAGGTTGCAGTAGGTACTGGGAAATGAAGAAGCTTGCACAGGATAGGGAAGCATGGAGAGCTGCATCAAACCAGTCTCAGAACTGAAGACCACAACAACAACAACCGTAAGGCTTTCCGAAAAATATCATCCGCACAATCCTGTATATATCAATGGCAGATGAATGCGACAACTGCCACCAATTCAGCTCAATGGCTCATCCATCCTGTTTGCTGTCTAGTATACGGAAGAATCGAGGAAGAAGCTGAGCGTCTATCAGATGACGATCAGTTTGGTTTTCTGAAAGGTAAGGACATCAGGGATCATGAGGGAAATGGTGATTGATAAGTAAAGCAAGGCTGAAGAAAAATGAAGATAGGCTCATAGGATTTGTCGATCTAAAAAAAGCTTTCAGCACTCTGAAATTGGGCAAAACGTTCGATGTTCTAAGTAAAATGGAAGTTACTATTTATTCGTCTCAGAAGTACCAGGACACAGACTGGGCTGATTTAAGAATATACATATTTTTAATCATGAGTAATTCAAAGACACATAAACGTATTAAAACAAACACAGAGAGAAAAAAGAGTAAGAAATTCACATTTACATATTACACACAATAGTAAGAAATCTATATTTACGTAATACTCACAGGAGTGAGAAATCAATTTTTACGTAATAAACACATTTACACTAGTTGTGTCCTGTATTTGGCCACATTGACTGCGTTGCTGCAAGCCAAGGCCAGTTGCAGTCCTGTACACTCACACAATGTGTCTCCGCCTTGTGCGATGCCCCATTTCTTCAGGTTGTCCCTCGTTCTTGCTACGCGGGAACGCAGTCTGTTCGAGGACTTCAATGTGCACCCTCCTTCTTGGTGACCAGGTGGCAGAGTTTCTTCAATTACGTTTCGTTCTGGATGGACAGGATGTTTTTTTTTACACAGTTCAACCTTGCCTATACTTTGATCTCTGTCAACTGGGACAGAAGACTGTAGAATTTTCTTGCTGGACTTCAGTCGAGGTGGTGGTGGCTGATGGTTGTGCAAGAGGTGGGCCGAGTTATTGCCAGATCTTTTGCCTCTCGTTGCTAGCAGCTATTTCGCGTCTAATATCGGGTGGGGACATATCTTCAAGTGTATATTGCTTCTGTATTGGCGTTGGCTTCAGACAGACTGTGATCAGCCTGCTGGTTTCATTCAGGGTGACGTACGATATGCTCAAGAACTGAGAACGATAAGACTGAAAGACCAAGAACGAAGGGCCCGGATTAAAAACGGATTAAATGGATTAAAAGGACAGTCAGCTTTGTCTTCCGTAAGGCAGGGATCCAGTTTGTGGCCTTTGCTATTCAGACTATACGTGAAGAAGCAATGACATAACTAAAAGGAAGGTTTAAAAGTGAGATTAAAATTCAGGGTGAAAGATTATCAGTGACAACATTCGCTGCCGACATTACAGTTCTCAGAAGACGAATGCAAACTGATGAATGAAGTGAACCGACTAAAGGGTACAGAATATGGATTGAAACGAAACACGGAAGTAATGGAGAGTAGTAGAAATGATAGTAGCGAGAACTTGACATTGATATTGGTGGCCACGAAGAAGACAAAGTTAAGGAACTCTGCTACCTGTAAAGCAGGATACGTATAAGAATCAAGGAGGGTATACAGTGCAGATAAGCACAGTCAGAGAATTAATTCCCGATAAAAATACGTTTGCTTGTATCAAAAATTTGCCTTAACACAAGGAAAAAGTTCTGAGAGTGTGGAAATAAACATTCTCGACAGACGAGTACATCGGTACATCGTAATAATAACAGTAGCAGAAAACTGTGTAAGGGGAACAGGATTACTTACGAACATGACATTGGGCACAAAGTGCGTTACTGCGAACAGCTGTTGTCGTAAGAACAAACGTCAGAACAACTCGAACAAAGATTATGCAAGGCGACGCCACAAGCATAAAATGAAGAGGTAGAGAAAGTGTATGACGACATTTACGGGTAATACAGTATGTAAATGAAGACAGTAATTCGACCACAATTTGGGAGTGACAGAAGAAATAGAATAAGTTACAGGAAAATACTGGATTGGTAAGCTGGCAGTCTGAATATAAGTAAACGTATCATGAAAGGTTTCGTTTGGAGTGTGGCCCTATACGGATGTGAAACTTGGACAATTGGAAGAGAAGAAAGAAGAGGGCTAGAGGCCCTGGAAATGTGGTGCTATAGAAGGATGATGAAGATCAGCTGGAGAGATAAAGTAACAAATGAGGAGGTGCTTAGAAGAGTACAGGAAACCAGATCTCTGTGGAGGCACATTCAAACGAGAAGAGACAAACTTGTAGGGAACACCCTACGACACAACATCATTGGAAAAATAGCAGAAGGAGCTATTGAGGAAAGGAATCGGCGGAGGCGACCAAGTAAATCATACATGCCACAGATCATGAATGACGTTGGATGTAACACATACGTGGAAATGAAGAGGAAGGCAGACAGAAGAGAGGAATGGCGCTCTGCTGCAAACCAACCTCAGGGCTGAACACTAATAGAAAAGAAAGAAGAAGCTGGCAGTGGACATGAGGAACCTGTGTTGGTGAATGGCATCTGGAGAGTTCGAAGGAACACTGAAATATATTAGTTAATGAAGCAACCCACTATTGTGAAGAAATTAAAAAGTAGGAGACTCGATTGGGATGGGCATGTGGCTACAATGGAAACCTACAAAATTCGTAAGAAGGGATTTGAGGGCACTCTCCAAGCAATAAGATCACTGAGTCGACGTCGCACACGGTGGAAAGATGACCTAGAGAAGGACGTCGCAACATTAGCAATTCGCGCAGGATGGAGAAAGACAGCGGGAGATAGAAGATGGAATCAGGTCGTGGATGCAGCGGGTCGTCTACAGGATCTGTGATCGCTGAAACGAAGAAGAAGATGTAGAAATGAGAGAGGTGAATAACTAATTCAATTCTGCAATAATTTGCAGATAGAAACAGCAGACACACTGTTAAAAAATCGCGCGATAAGTAGTTATATTCAGTAAAGGCCTGGAGATGCAGGGTCACTCCAGCTGTTTTACATTGTAGAGACTCAGAAACGGGACGTGGGCATGAAAGGTCAAACAAGTGAGAAAAGGGTAGTGTTTATTTTATCATTAACAGATTATTCAATATGAGCAACGAAGACGTCGACGAGAGGCTGGGTCCGAAACGACGTGACAAACAGCTGCTCGTAGCAGTTCCGGTGGAATCTCAGAAATGTGTTCCTGCACACTGGCCTTCGGATCGTGTAGAGACTGAACGTGTCCCTGTTAAACACGATCATTTAGACACCCACGGAGCTAAAAGTCACATGGACTCAGATCAGGTGATCTTGCAGGCGACGCATCTCGAAGACATCTGACGATAACACGTTCGTGGAAGGTTGCATTATGCAGGAATTTCAGTCGGCAAGCGACATGCGGTGTTGCCGCATCTTTCATGTAAACAGTGGTTTCCACACAGCACGCCCTTCCAAACCAGGGATCACGTGCTGCACAAAGAGGTCTCAATAGCGTGTAGACATCACGGTGCACTTGACACGCCCTTTGGGTGTATTCTCTTTAAATAAGAACGGAATGAGAATAATGGTGCTTTGAATCCACACAACACACTCCCATAAGGCGTGCAGAGGCCTTTCGTGCACAACACGCGGCTTCACAATAGCCATGATTCGGCAGTTCTGGTCATTCACTGCGACCTGTGCCTCGTCACTCAAGAAAGTGTCGCCCGGCCACATGTTATCAACCGAAGAAACAGAACAGCAAGTTCAGAACGTTTCTGGGGGTTATGAGGTTCTGTTGTTGCATTGTCTGGATCTTGTACGGGTTAAATAGACCGCAAAGTTTTCCTTACTGTTGACCGTAAGGTTGACAGTTCTCACGACACACACGAGCACTAGCAGTACCTGGGACACATGGTAAGTTACAGCAACCTCGTCAATAACTTCCACCGGGGTAGGACGTCTCCCTCTTCCAGGTGTCACACCAAGTTATCCATTTTTCGAAGTTCATTGCCATCCTCTTTAAACCACTTAATAAATCGGGCTTCTCGATAGATCATCCTCTCCATGCCGCACTATAAATGAAGCCGTTCACATAAAACAGCTTCATTGACAGCGCTCGGTAGCCATACTGTTCACTCACATTATGGCTTGCCGAAAGACAGCGTGGATGCAATACCGTCAAACAAACAGTGTTCAGAGCCAAGCTTGCACCTGGTGGCCACAATTAGAGCTAATTTGTTTCCCAGTGTGAATCGTTTCTTCATTAATGGATTACCATATCTACCAAGTTTCGCTGTCATGCGATAATTGCAGACCACAACGTACCTCCACGAGAACCTGCACTCTAATAATTACCACTTGGTATTTCGAGAGAAACAAAGAGCCATAAAAATAAATAAAGGAGGAAGAAAAGGCATTAGATAGAGAAAATTTTGTATCTTAACATAATAAACACAGAAAACTTTCGTATGTGTTTAGACTCAGTCACCCAAGCGAAATTATTGTACTATATGTAGCTCATGTTAACATATTCATGAACACTGCAGATGAAATGAAAAATAAATGCCCAAAGCGAACCACGTTGATGTGAAGTAAAACAACGTGTAAATATAGGTGACGTTGCAAGGTGCCGGGGCTAGCAGTGTATTTAACACTAAATTCTTCTAGAATCTACATATGTAAATGATGCTCTAAGCCCCCCCCCCCCCCCCCCCGTTCTAACTCCGACTTTTGCTGTTGCACATGGATTAAAAAGAAACGCGAATTGACTGTAATCGACCCTGCAAGTGGAGTAGAAACGAGTTTGGCACCTGCAATAACGTAATTTGATAAATAAGTTAAATAAAGGAAAGTTTCATTAACGTAGTGAGAAATGATAGGGCTGCTCTACCGATTAACAGAATGAAAGTTCTGTCCAAAGTAACAATATGATTTATTATGACTAAACTCAAAATAATAAACAAAACACATGAAACATTTACAATACATCAAATTGTCTCAAATTGGATACTCAAATAAATGCTGTGAAGGTGAAGTTGACCCTAAACTAGATTGTGACATTTATGACGAAGTGGTATGTGGAGCCAATTCCTTGCAACTCAAATCTTAATAGAGACACACAGCCAACCCAACATTAATTGCTGCTACAGTAGTGAGAACTCAGACAATGAACACCCAAGACAGAACAAAGTTAGAAAAGACGAACAGGCGCGCTCTGCTCAGCTCTGATTATCACCTAGCAAAAATGCCTGCTTTGCCAGTGCTGCGGACGTACATTGCCAAGCAGTCTTCTTAACTGCACAGACACTATCTGGCGTACCGGAGGCGATGGCTGGTTGCTTCGACGTCCCATCATGGTGATGATAATGTCGTGAGTATGGCCCGAAACAAATTATCCTGGTCTGGTTGTTCCAGACTAAAGACTTCCTAGCAATACAAATGCGCCTCTGAGGGAGACGAAGAAGGCTCGCCACACTATCACTGACGGCACAGTGATTGATTTTAACAAGTGAAGCCACACAGTAATTCCGATACAGTCAACATTAGCCAAAACTGCTCAAGACAGACAACATAGGCCGTGTGTAAGCTGAACGCTCAATTGCCAACTGTACTCGGAAAGTTACGTTGAAGTCGAAACTTCAGCAACTTCGTCAAACAGTTATAATTAAATAAAAGTATATTAGACAGCCAACGGAAGGCAGGCTGTCGAAAGCTGCGAGAGCTCAGTCCTCTAACCTACTCCGACCGAAATGCGAGAGCCGACTACCACTAGAGCACCCGTACGAACCGAACACAGGACATTCCCGCCCCCACGACAGTGGCCATGGTTAAATGTTCCAATCAGCAACTTGAAAACCACCGGAAAATTCCACTCTATTGCCGAAGCACTACCATTCCACCAATGGAGACTCTTGGCGCCAATTTCTGCGCCGATTTTGCTACGTCATGGAGCTATGCCCTGAGCAAGCCAATTTTGCAGAAAACGCGGGAATTTGCCCGACAAGGCTGCCTGGGAACACAAGTCATTCCCACGCCTCGCTGGTAGCCCGCCAGAAAGTGTTTTCGCTAAGTTTCTGCGAAGTAGCGGAATCTCTAGCCCAGCCTCTCCTTCAGGCTCCTGTGGGCGTGTCTCCGCCGCTATTATGACAATGTCGGCGTCTGGAAAGCATTCTATCGACTCCCTCACACCCGTCGGCTTAACCCTTTCAAGATCAGCAGTTCCCACCTGTCACCGGACCACCCGGGTGACGAGAGACGCTGTGGGAAGTCCGCGTGTGAAGGAATAGCAACTTTTCACCGCATGCAATTAGAGAGGAAAATCTAATTACTCAGAGTAAGATAGAAATATGAGAGGGGGCTTCTGCCACTTCTCAACGTCAATGACAATTAAACTTACGTTTATCATGTTGTTCATTTAAATACAAATAAAAGCAGTAGGTACATAACTCTATGTTACGGAGCCCAGTCTCTAAAACGGCACTGTGAATCGTAGTAATTTTTAATGCAAACAATGAATGTAAATCTGTTGCATCTCAGTTTCCATGTATCCTAAGTGACTGTCATAGAGAAAGATAAAAATGCTATATTATGCATTGTACACAATGCAAAATTTAACATCAAATCGTCAGGTAAAATTAAGTCTATGTAATTCTGTTGTCTATCAGTGTAACATTAATAAGCAAGGTAGAACAGTCGTATTGGAAAACAGTTTTGATTTAATACAGTGTCATTTGCAGTACGAAAAGAATGCTACAAATACAATTCAAAGTTAAAGTCAAAGACAGCAAAATCGCTTAACACTAGAACAGTGGAAGGGGTCAAAATCACTCAAGTCGTAAGTTTTTCGTTCACTGTAATATCCAATTTATTTACATCGTTAATGAAATTATATGACATTCCTAATTTTTTTTCCTCTTTTTGAAGACGTTTTAGTGTTTACAAAATATTTAAATATTTTTCACCATTTCATTCAATACACCAATTTCACCGCACTGTAATTTCTCTTCTGAATATAAGTAAAGTATCCAACAATACAGTGGTACAAGTGAGCAGTAACTCAGAGCAGTTGCTCCTCATTGTTGCAACTTTGCACGTTTACATTCCATTCTGCCACAGCTTACGTTGTGTCGCTCAGTCAGTCTTTGTCTGTGAAACACCTTTTCGAACATGTATCGTCAGCTTGGACTTTCTGTTGAAGAAGTGTTACATCAGTTAGAGAATTCCCAATTTGTATCGGAAATTGACTTTACTAATGAAGATGATGGTTACGTACATGACACAGGTGAAGATGAAGACATTGTGAACGAGGGGCGATCAGTGGAAGAGGATTCAGAGGCTGATATACGTCAATCACCACCTATTTCACCACAGCAGGTACATTTGGAAGCGTCTACAAGCGATGGAAGCGTGTGGGAGATTGGAAATTATTCATCTTCTGGAAGGCTGTCAGCTGTGAATGCTCTGAAGGAGAGAGGAAGTCCTACTGCTTATGCTTGCCAACGAGAAGACAGCTCTGTCATCTGTGTTTTCCATCTTATCGTTGATGAAGCAATGCTACTTCTTGCTCGAAAAGTACTAAAAAACGATGCCTGGACTAGGTCACATGAGGAACTGAAGAAACTGATAGCCATTAAGTATGTTCTGGGTGTATTCTGTGCAAAAGATATGTCTGTGGATGATCTCTGGTCGCACTCTTGGGGCCTACTTTTATCAAGAACATTATTCCAAGGGACAGGTTTCAGGAGCTTTTCAGATTTCTCCGTTTTGATACAAAATCATACTGGGCTGAATGCCTGGCAGCCAACAAATTAGCATTTGTACCTGAAATGTGGGGAAAACAGTATTCGCGCTTACCACCATGGAGAAAACAAAACCACTGACGAGCAACTGTTACCATACAAAGCCAGATGAGGGTTTGCTCAATTCATGTCCAACAAACCAGACAAATACTGTCTAAAATTCTGGTTGGCTGTTGATGTAACGACCTCGGCATAGAGGACACGCATAGAGACAAACAACCACTTGGAGAGTACATCGTTCTGCGTTTCATGGAGCCATTTGTAAGAGAAGGAAGAAATGTGATCACTGACAACTTCTTTACGTCTCTTCAACTTTCATCAAAACTCAAAGAAAATAATAGTTGGTACAAGGAACAAGATCCACCGTGAAATCCCTGATGAAGTAAGGAAGCCGAATGCTGAAGTACACTCCACCACAATACTGTACAGTAGTAGCAACACAGACTGCACCACTGTATACGAAGGAAAGAAGAATAAGAATGCCATTCTTCTGAGTATGCTGCATACTGAAGTAGCAATAACCAAGGAAGGAAAGAAAAATAAACTGAAACCGTAACAATCTACAATGCAACAAAGTATAATGTGAACATGGTTGATCAAATGACCCTTAAATATACTACAATGTTGGCATGTATGATATGGCCAATGCATGTCTTCTACAACATATTGGAGATGGCGGTAATAAACGCATGGGTCATCTATAACGTAGTAACGAACAAGAAAATGGAAAGGAAGAAGTTCATATTTCAACTGGCAAATGAACTCAAAGGAACGAAACAGCAAGCACATCAGGCAAAGGAAGAGGATAAGGGACTGAAATCACCTAGAAAGCGGAGGATGTACCAAATCGGGCTCTGCAAAACAGGACCAGAGAAAATTGCGTTAAGTGACACAAAGCCATATACAAAAAACGTATGCCTAAAACAGAACTCACCTGTGCCGAGTTCATCTAGCAGCTTCAAATGAGTTGAGTTAAAAGTAATACAGAGCTGTTTCTAAAAACCACATGAGAGAAAAATGGACCATAAATACTAAATATGCCCAGAAGGTTGTATTAATAGTTAATAAATTAAAATATATAGTTGAGAAACTTGTTAGCAGTAGCAACAATAAATTTGTATGTGTTGGTGCTCAAAGAAATTAGTAATTATTATTTGTAATTGTAACTAATTGTTATCATTTCTAGAAATAAAGTATGGATTAATGAACACTAAAAAAAAGTACCAGTTTAAGTGAAATATGAAAATATTATATGTGGGGTCAAAATGACCCCTTTCCGTCGTTTTGGGAATGTCAGAAACTTCGCCGTTCTAGTGTTAATTTACCGAGAGAGGTAAATGCACGTGTACAGCTCTAAACAACGTAAAAATAACTTCAAAACAAACAGAAAATATGAGGAAAATGCGTCAGTCCACAGTAGTGTACTGATAAAACTTAGTAATGGAAATCTTTTCTGTCATGAGTCTTCTGACTAATTTCATGCAGCCCGCCACGAATTCCTCTCATGTGCCGAACCTTTCATGTTAGAGTAGCACTTGTAACCTATATCCACATTTATTTGCTCGATGTTTAACAAAGTTTGTCTTCCACTACAGTTTTCATCCTCTACTGGTCCCTGTAATACCATACACGCTTTTCCCGACATATTATTTTTCCGATATATTCTTTTCCTCGCATATTCTGCCGAGAATCTCCTGGTTTCTGACCTTTTCACCCCACCTGACTTCCAACATTCTTCTGTAGCACCACATCCAAAATGCTAGATAGACTTACGCAACGAAAAAATTTCAGGCAAGTTTCATGAAATTCGAAATGTCCAGTCTGAAGATAAAATACCAGAAGTATTTATTGCAAGTGCTCACAGCATCAAAAAAGAAATAAATAATAGCTTAGTTCATCTCTTGCATAAAACATCAGTATGTTTTGGGGTCATTGGTAAACCAGGGTACAGAAAATTCTTAAGAAGAGAGAATAGTTAGTAACCGATGTCAATTAATATGGTCGGCCGCTGTGGTTCTAGGCGGTTCAGTCCGGAACCGTGCTGCTGTTGCGGTCGCAGGTTCGAATCCTGCCTCGGGTATGGATGTGTGTGATGTCCTTGGGCTAGTTAGGTTTAAGTAGTTCTAAGTCTAGGGGACTGATGACCTCAGATGTTAAGTCACATAATGCTTAGAGTCATCTGAACCATCAATCAGTACAAATAAGAGAGAACGTTATCTTGCATATAGGTTTCCTTTAGTTATTACAGAAATATGTCGCAGTGGTGACCTGAATTACCTCACGCCATTGCGAGCTCCTGCACTGCCTCATTCCCCTTCATGACCGAGGGCGGAGCCTGGCTATAACGAGTTGGACAGATCTGCTATAAATACTTGTACTTGCCGCCAAGAACTGGCAGGATACTTGTCTTCGATTACTACCAGCGCCGAGGCATATTCCATGCCAGGTTATGTCCCATGTCAGTCAAGCAGCTTCGTCTATAGCTGGCTGAATCAGCTATCTACTGCGTCACACGCCGCTGCTAGATCTGATGATTAAGGGGCCAGAGGAAGAACCACCACATGAGAGTCACCGCCAGGGTAACCTCAACCGGTCTCTGGGCGTCTCCAATGGGCGTTGGGTTCGAAGCCTGCTCTCCATCGTGCCTCACATTTGGCCAGCTGCTAGATCCGCCAACTATCCGGCGCACCCTTCTCCGCGAAACGTGGGTCCACCACTGCAGTCTCGAATCCAAAGAAGCCAATAAAGAGCAGGCGAGAAAAGGGGAGGGAGCCACAGTGAAAGGCAAGACTCGACTATCAGCTGGAAACGTTATCAACTGTTGTTTTTTCGACTGGCGAGTTGCTTTGCTTATTTATTTTTTGCATCAGTAATGCACAATCAGTGCTGCGTGGTAGTGCTGGCTGTTGAAGAAGGTGTGGGACACAAATCTCCACAAGCGACATTACCAACCGTTTCTACAGGTCATCCTCCTCCGTGACAAAGCCAAGCACTATACTGCAGCTCTAATGGTCTCCAAATTACGGGAAACGCACTGGACTAAACTTAGTCATTCACCTGACAGCCCAAACCTGTCACCCTGCAATTTCCGCTTCTTAGGACCACTTAAGGAATCCCTACGAGGGCACCGATTTGAAGATGACGAGGGCATGTGCAGTTGGCTCCTGATGCAACCATCTTTATTCTACGATGATGCAATAAAAACTGTCCTCCTTGCTGGGGAAAATGTAGTTCCAGAGTGAGAAATCATCTGAAGAAATAAACTGTAACTGCTCTTTGTTTTACAGTGCATTAAGGTTTCAGAAAATAAAAATCTGTTTATATTTGATTCACCGCCATAGATGGTGAGCAGGTGCAGTCTGTCTCAATTGGTAACTCTGGAGCAGCAGACATGGACTTATCTAACGATTTGTTGGCCGCCAGTTTGGAGGTTGCAGAGGAGGATGATCTGATTGGTATAACTTTAGACCCTAATCAGAAGCAAGTACAGTTAACTGCATTATGGGAGAAAGTAAATCATTTAGAAGGGACAAAAAATTAGCAATGAAGGAATTGCTGTTAGTATTTGAGGACTTACTTTCCTTTTGGGTCTGAGAACTTATTTTCCTTGTGGGTCTTCCCTGCAAACAAAACACTGAATTGCAAATGGAAATGAAGCATCTGTGTATCATAAACTGCACTGTGTACCTCATCACCTACGATCAGTGATGATAGAAAGTAAGGTATATGGAAGGAACGGAATAATTAGCAATGAAGGATTTGCTGTTTACCTTGTGAGTCTTTCCCTGGTGACACAACACCGAATTCCATCCGGAAATGAAATATCAGTGTATCATAAACTGTACTGTGTACCTCATCACCCACATTGATTAACTAACATTTACTGGACGACGTTATTGGGGAAAGTACCAGTCCTTGCGAAGCATCAGTAGTAGTTGTATAAAAAAAGGTACAGATGGAACCAAACCCTATCAGTTGTGCTGTGACTACTAATATCTTCATATCTGCACAATTATGAATGCCTATCCAATACCGAATATAAAGGATACGTTGAACTATTTGAGACAGTGCAGATACTTCTTCACCATGGATCTGTGGAGTGGCTGACATGAGATGTAGGAGCAATGGTCAACCAAACACGACATTTAACATTCCTTCAGGACACTACCAGTATCATTGTATGCCATTTGGACTGAAGAAAGCACCTGCCACATTTTAGTATTTCTTAGATCGAGTTTTGTGAGGGTTGAAAATGAGGCAGTGTATGGTATATTTTGATAATGTTCTTATCTCTGCGATGGATATGTAACAACATGTGCTATGATTAGAGATGATTAAGATGTTTTATGCACTCTACTTCATACTAAGTACAGGAATGTGTGTCTTTGTACTACAAGAAGATGGTATTTGGTCATGTGATTAATTGTAATTGAGTTCAGACAGTGAAGGCTGTACAGTATTTTGCAGTTCTCATATGGAGCAGGAGCCATAGCAACTCTTGTGGTTAGCGACTTAGTGTAGAAAGAGGTTTGTTACAAAACTTACCGGAATAGGTCTGCTTCTCACATATTAAAAAAAGATGTAGAGCTCCAATGGATATCAGAGTGTTAGCATACGTTCAGAAAATTAAAGGAATTGTTTACCACAGGTCCAGGTTTAATTTACCAAATTACTGGAAGGATTCTTGTTTTTTCTTACGACATAGTCATGTGTTAGACCCTGTTTTAAGACAAGAATTAAACCGATTAGAGTGACCAGTAGTCTATGAGTCACGCAGTTGAATAAAATGTAAAGGAATTGTTCTAGTATGTAGAAGGAAACGCTAACCCTCATATGTAGTGCAACATACTTTTGATGTTACTTATATGATTTGAAATTTAAGGTATTAACAGATTAAGCAGCATTCAAGTGGCTACGTGGGTTGAAAGACCCATCAATAATTATATTAACGTAATGGGCACTGAAACTTAGCGAATTCCATTTTGAGATAATCCATTGACGTGGTCAGAATCATCGGAATGTGGATAACTTCAGTAGAAAGGTCTGTCGGCTACAGAGAGTGCGTCACACCATTGTGGAGTGGCAGGAGTTGCAAGAAGTTGATAAGGACTGTAAATTACTTGCAAAACATGACTGCAGCTGATTGTGCACACTGAGGTGCTAAGTAAGGAAATTTATCTCTGGAATCCTGTTGCCGTTCCACGAATGATGCATGAGGATGTATAGAGACCGGTGCATGATGATGTTTTGTCAACTCAAAGGAACTGCAGAACCATGGAACACCACGTGGATTAGCAGTACTGTTGGTCTACATGTAAAGAGGACGTGGAAAGCCAGTATGAAGGCACTCAAACATACAAAACAGACGAGACATCAGAAGGCGAAGTTACCTCAGTACTGCAAAGGAAAATTTTATTTGCTTACTTATTTATTTAACATGTCCTCATTAGAGCCATCAGGTCCTCTGTTACATTAGACAAGGTTTCACTGATACATTATCTATTGACATATTATTTGCCTAAGAAATAAAAATTTTAATATGGTAAAAGGTACTAAAATCAGTTGAGTGTCTGAAGTGACAATGGGAGTAAATAATATTGACTATGAACCCATAAAAATAATAGTGACAGAACTTGTACTACAGCAACTGCTCCAATTAATAGTGATAATAATAATAATAATAATAATAATATAGTAATCAGTTTAACGAAAATAATGAAGACAGAAAATATAAAAATAATTTATAGGTGTACAGGATAGATGTTTCCCAATATAGCTATTTCTTAATTTGAGCATCAGCTAAGAATACATAGACATGAGGATGTGCTTGTTGGAAAGAAGGATGTACACAGGTAACAAGTGCAGACAGGGACAATGATAATTCTCATTGTTTCTTTTTGTAAATTTGTCATTAAATGTCTTCTGAAGCTGGAGACGTTCTTCAGTTCCCTAATATAATGTCAGAGGTTATTCTGGAGATGGCTTCGTGCTACTGTGAAGCGCTTCGAGAAAGTGGGTGACGTTAACTAGCTTCTACACACCGAAGGGGAAGACAAAAAATTCTTCACTTGTTATCAGGATGCACATCAAGTAATTTAAAAGACCTCACCAGTGACGTAAAGCTACAGCTTCCTACGTCCACAATAGGTTCATCCACGGCTTTTAGGGCGTGCTTGACTCTTTACCGTCATTATAGATACCAGAACGCAGACATGGGAAAAAGAGGAAGGAAGTGGAAGATGCTTCAAAAGGTAGAGCAGGCTGCACCCGCACATAACCCCATATGAATCATGTCCCAGAGTTAAGGCAACGTAGGAGGAAGGGACAGTATATTAGAAATTTTAGTGTTGTAGGTGCCTTTTTGCATATAAAGGAATAAGAATATGCGGAAGGATTGATGTAGGGGTGGAGAAAGAGTTTTGTCTTTATTTGTGAATATTTTTCTTGAGATGGTAGATCATAAGCTGTAATGTGTTGATGTGTTTCAGTTTTTGAAGTATTTTATAGCTATTTGGGGTGCAACGAGTATGTTGTCTATTTGGATTAACTTTAATTGTTGGTTAATTATTTGGAAGACTGTTTGTGATGAACTATATATGATAGGAGATGATCTTTCTTTATTACGTGTGTGATTGTAGTCCATATGCCACTAGATTTGCCTTTGGCAAGCACCAATGTCAGATATGAGTGTTACGTCATTCATCTTAATCCTGCAAAATGGCGAACTTTTGGAAAGCTTGTACGTGTTAGGACAAAGGAAATTTAGCACATCACACCAGACAGGAAAAAAAATGCGTCGATATCAGCAGACAAGCTGCGACAATGTCAGAGAGAACATTGTACGGTATGCCTTTCCATGGTGATTCAGACCGTCACAGGAATGTGTGAGAAAGAATTGTTCCTAGTGGTACCAGAACCTCCCCGTAATTCAATCTTACTTCGATAACGCAAGACCTCACTGGGTATACTCAGTTACCCTCTTCCGGTAGTCCCTATTACCCTGTTGTAGCAATCGCTTCACGCTGCGAGCAGGGTCATGTAAATGATGCAGAATGCTTGGAGTAGCAAGACAGCAGTATACTAGTGGACGGTACAAAATGAGACATCCCCGGATCTACTTTTCGGCTTCCGGTAGCAATGAAGACTCGAAACCTAAATATCCACTACCTCATCTGTCCAAGAATCCTATGGAAGTACTACGCTTTAGGAAGTAGGAACCTGATATTTTTGAGTGATACCTTGGGTCCTACGTTCCTCAGGTCTGTAAACGAGTTTTCGCCACCCAGAAAGAGTTGCATTAGCGCGGAGGAGATGTTGCTACATGTCCAGCTTTATCGCAACAGATAAAAGTGCAGGGTCATAGTAAAGCTACAGCTTCCTACGTCCACAATGGGTTCATCGGAATTTTAACTTCAGGTACCCCTTAATCCTCGTACTCATTTTTGTAGCATATGTCTACAAATGGCGGGGAACCGCCAGATCCCCCAAACGCTCAGTCCCTCGCATAGACTATCGACCAAGAGCGTTATCCCTAAGATTTAAGTAGTTATGAGAGTACCAGTACATGGACATTGTGTGCCAGAGTGTTTTATGTCGTCTCGTGGTCTCTGTGGAGCTGTACCATGGGAAGCAAGGAGAGGATGTTATTTGGTGGCTGGTGCCCTCTTTCTATAACACAAACTGCGCACATATATTAACTTGGTTCTACATTCATAAGAATAGAAAATTGCTTATCTCAAGATCGTCGTTATGGGACAATCTCTCTGCATACTCCACGTTAGCCTCACTGCTGGTGAAGTACAAACTCCGCTATGTGCATTATTAGGGTTGTTATGTGCTGACTGTCTCTGAGTTAGCGGTGGAGCTAACTGCTACTGCGATTCCCGATGTGCTGTAACTGATGATACTGGAATTTAATCGGTGCGACAGACTGCAATAGACGCACAGTCCGGTCCGCAGCGGTGATCTAAATACTGCCTGCCGAGAGGGCCTTGCGGCGCGTTTCTTGCGAGTCTGTTGTGGCCTCTGTCTATCGTCTCGCAGCCTCTTTGCCACATGGTGAACTGACGCCAGCTTGTGCCAACATGGAGTGCACGAAGGACACACAGTGCAGGAACTATCACTATGAGTACAAGTGAATAACTGAATGTAAAAATTGCCATGGTGTCAGCTTTATATGTTCTAGGTGATGCTTAAGACTTTGGGGGCTGATAGGGTGTTGATTTGGGGGAGTGGACCAAACAGCGAGGCCATTGGTCCCATAGAATTAAGGAAGGATGCGGAAGGAAGTCGGCCGTGCCCTTTCAGAGGATTCGTCAGGGGATGTGTCCGACGCGATTTAGGGAAATGACGGAAAACCTGAACAGGGTGTCGGGACGCGGGTTTAAACCGTTCAAAATGGTTCAAATGGCTCTAAGCACTATGGAATTTAACGTTTGAGGTCATCAGTCCCCTAGACTTAGAACTACTTAAACCTAACTATCAGAAGGACATCACACACATCCATGCCCGATGAAGGATTCAAACCTGCGACCGTAGCAGCAGCGCAGTTCCGGACTGAAGCGCCTAGTATCACTCGGCCACAGCGGCTGGCTTTGAACCGTCATCCTCCCAAATTCGAGTCCTGTGTGCTAATCACTGCGCCACCTCACTCGCTCTTAAAATTGATGTCTAACTCTTGTGTGTATACGGCTTTCAGTCGTTTGATATCGAGACTAAATGTCACTGATTATTGTTCTGTAGTCAGGTGATGCTTCAAGCTTGGTATAGAGACCGAGCATCGAGACCGACTTCAGATGGGGACACACCTTGAATGAGGCGAGCAATACTTACGTGGTAATTGACCAACGGTGGATGAACTCCCGGAAATGTAGACGTCAGTCTCGACCTGTGCCGATACCAAAAGGCTCTCTTAGACTGATTCTAATTATTCTTCAGATTAAGTCGTAAAGTCCTTTTAACGTGTATTGCTCATTCATTAATACTCGATCGTATCCTGCGATCACGGCCAGGATGCGATACATCGTGCGGCGTCCTTTGTACTGCCTGGCTGTGGACAGTGTCAGAGTGCGTGTACCATCGTGCTGGCCACTTGGACGCTAATCACCAGGAAGCGGCGGCGCCTCTGGTGTGGGGGAGGGACGTCCGAGCGCGCCTAATTGACCGCCCAGGCCACCCCGGCCTCCTGGAGGCACTGTAGCCGCCCCCAGCCCCCAACTCCCACCCCCCTCACGCTGTATCGCATCACTGCCTCCTGCTCCACTGCCCCTCCTCCGATCACACGCGGTCCAGCGCTCGTTTCCGGGCGACGGCATTGTCCGATCTGTCGCCTGCCTATGCTTGGGACAGTGGGTGGCAGAGCACGGCTGCCCTGAATGCAAGACCACGTAATTACGTCATCCAGCAGCGCACAGTGGTCGGCCGTCCAATTAACTGCCCTATGCTACAGGCGCCACTGATGATTCATGAATATGATTATGCACGTTCCATAAGACACCCTCCGTTAACCAGCTATTGTTGTTCGCTGTTTAGAATATCGGAACTTTTATTCAAGTATAATCTACGAAATGTGTTTGTTTTTCTTTTCCGTTTGTGTGCTATTCCGTTGTACAAATGTGTTTTTATAATGACCCTTATTATTCATTTCACTGAAATATCCTTGGAATTATGGTTCGGCAGATAAGTGCCTACATCCAGAAAACGAAATTCTAATCTGATGTGTATTTCCACTCAAGAAAGCGAGTGTATACCGTCTAAATGTGTCGCTGAAGGAAACAAAAAGTGATTGCAGCAGAAAATATTTTAATTTTTCATTTATACTACAAATTATATATTAATTTATATAATTTGTGATATACAGGACAAATTAAAATATTTTCTGCGGCAACTGGCCTGGAGACACTGAAAGGTTTCAGACAGATTATATAGTAGTAAGACAGAGATTTAGGAATAAGGTTTTAAACTTTAAGACATTTCCAGGGGTAGATGTGGATTCTGACCACAATCTATTCGTTATGAACTGTAGATTAAAACTGACGAAACTGCAAAAAGTTGGGAATTTGAGATGTGGCCTAAATAAACAGAAAGAACGTGAGGTTGGTGAGAGTTTCGGAAAGAGCATTAGGAAACATCTGATAAGAACAGGGGAAAAATGCAGTAGAAGAATAATGGGTAGATTTGAGAGATGAAATAGCGAAGACAGCGGAGGATCAAGTAGGTAAAAAGACGAGGGCTAGGAAAAATCCTTGTATAAGAGAAGAGATATTGAATTTAATTGATGAAAGGAGAAAATATAAAAAATGCCGTAAATGAAGCAGGCCAAAAGGAATACAATCGTTTCAAAAATGAGATTGACAGAAAGTGCAGAATGGCTAAGCAGGGATGGCTAGATTACAAATGTGAGGATGTAGAGGCATATATCACTAGCGGTAAGATATATACAGCTTACAAGAAAATTAAAGAGACCTTTGGAGAAAAGCGAACTACTTATATGAATATCAAGAGCTCAGATGGAAAACCAGTTCTAAGCAAAAAAGGGAAAGCAGAAAGTTGGAAGGAGTATAAAGAGGGTGATGTACTTGAGGTTAATATCGTGGAAAAGGAAGAGGACGTAGGTGAAGATGAAATGGGGGATATTTGAGAGAGCACTGAAAGATCTAAGTCGAAACAACGCCCAGGGAGATGACAACATTCCATTAGAACTATTGATAGCCTTCGGAGAGCCATCCGTGACAATAACTCTACCGTCTGTGAACAAGATGTATGAAATAGGCGAAATACCCTCAGACCTCAAGAGGAATATAATAATTCCAATCCCAAAGAAAGAAGGTATTGACCGGTGTGAAAGTTACCGAACTATCAGTTTAATAACTAACGGCTGCAAATTACTGACACGAATGGAAAAAATTGTAGAAGCCGACCTTCAGTTTAGATTCCGTAGAAATGTAGGAACATATCAGGCAGTACTGTCCCTACGACTTATCTTAGAAGATAGATTAAGTAAAGGCAAACCAACGTTTCTAGTATTTGTAGACTCAGAGCAAGCAGTAAAGGAAACAAAAGAAAAATTCGGAGTAGGAATTAAAATCCACGGAGAAGAAATAAAAACTTTGATGTTAGCCGATGACATTGTAATTCTGTCGCAGTGAGCATAGGACATGGAAGAGCAGTTGAACGGAATGGACAGTGTCTTGAAAGGAGGATATAAGATGAACATCAACAAAAGCAAAACGAGGGTAATGGAATGTAGTCATATTAAATCATGTGCTGCTGAAGGAATTAGATTAGGAAATGAGATACTTAAAGTAGTAGATGTGTTCTGTTATTTGGGGAGCAAAATAACTGATGATCGTCAAAGTAGTGAGGATAAAATATGTAGACTCGGAATGGCAAGGAAAGCGTTTCTGAAGAAGAGAAATTTGTTTACATCGGGTATAGATTTGTCAGGAAGTCATTTCTGAAAGTATTTGTATGGAGTGTAGCCATGTATGGAAGTAAAACATGGATGATAAATAGTTTGGACAAGAAGAGAATAGAAGCTTTCGAAATTTGGTGCCACAGGAGAATGCTGAAGATTAGAGGGGTACATCATGTAACTAATGAGGAGGTACAGAATGGAATTGGAGAGGAGAGGAATTTATAGAACAACTTGTCTAGAAGAAGGGATCGGTTGGTAGGACATGTTCCGAGGAATCAAGGGATCATCAATTTAGTACTGGAGGGCAGCTTGGAGGGTAAAAATCGTAGAGGGAGATCAAGAGATGAATACACTAGGCAGATTTAGAAGGATGTAGGGTGCAGTAGTTACTAGGAAATGAAGAAGCTTCCACAGGATAGAGTAGCATGGAGAGCTCCATCAAACCAGTCTCAGGACTGAATAACACATGAGTAACAACCAAAAGAAGTCAAAGTTTTCAAATCGCAACCAGACATGACCGCCATAATGTTAAACTAAGACTGCAGTCGGAGAGCTCCGTGCCAAAGAAACGAACCTGTGGGACACATATGTCATTTAGCCTTGCGTATCCTCGACGTCGCCAAGTCGCACGAACAAGTAATGGGAGAGTATTATGGACATGCTGAATAACGTGAACAGAGAGCGGTTTAGACGCTGTCCATCTCACGAAAGCTTGCTTATAATGTTCCATGAGCTGTCATCAAGCAAAGAATCTAGAAATTTACTAGTGCCCTCCCATACATCGCTCTTTTATTGACGGACAAAAAAAGAATAGTTAAATTATAGCACCCTCGGAGGCGTTCAGCCAACCATCCTTCCTGCTCTCAATACGCTAATTGATCGGTAGGAAAGTAATAATACGATGGAGGTACACTCTGCCGGATCCTTTTCAGTGGTGTACGGGCAGATCTAGAAACGAGAACTCAACTGAGCCTGATTTTTGACTACCAATGCCGCTTTTGTTCTGTCAGTAAACCGGAACCAAATGCTTAATTCCGTATGATACGTGCGACAGCCAAAGCCAAATTCACGGGACCATAAACGTGACACATGAGATCCAGTACATAAATAGCATTGCACAGCCTATCGGTCAGAAACTCGAGAAATCCCGCAGATCACGCCAAAGAACAACCTCGCTTCTTGAAACTACATGATTTTACTTTTTAGTGGTTAGAAATTTGAGAGCAGATATCGATAAGTATTACAAATCGATTTTGGAATTAGCATCTTAGTTCCTCGACATTTGCACTTCGAATCTTTGCAGATCTTGGGTGGAGAGAAATCAGTAAGCTGGACATATGTTGCTCATTTTTGTTGAATAATATCAAATGGATTAATTTTCTAGAGTGAGGTATCTTTACGAAAAACGTCTTCAATCCTCAAAAAGTATTGTAAAGATTATATGTGGTGCTCACCGACGATCATCTTGTAAAAATTTGTGTAAGGATGTAGGAATTTTGACTACTGATTTATTGTGTATTATTCACTCTGAAGTTTGTTATAAACAATCCACTACAGTTCAAAGGAACAACATTGTTCATAATTATAACACCACAGGAAAAACTGACATTCATTACTCCACATTAAGATTGTCTTTAGCACAAAAATGGGTGCACAATGCCGCAACCAAAATGTTTGGTCAATTAATCATTGATATAAAATGCCTGTCAGACAGCAAAGAGAACAAACGGTAGCAGTTTAACTTGTACAACCCTTTCTATTCCGCAGAAGGATTTCTGTTTTAGTACTATGTAAATCCTAGGTAGTGGGTATATTCCCATCTGCATTCAAAAGACAAAAAAACACCTTGTCAGTTTTGAGCATATAGTCATATTTAAAAATGAATGGGTAAAGTGAGTGTGAAACAACTCGTTCCACAACATTACAATCAATCGTAGAAAAAAAACATGAAACTAACTCGCTAACTGATTTTCACTGAATAGTTAATGTTAACCGGTCCGTCTACTAACTGTTTAAGCCGTATATGGAAGACCTTTCCGAGCACTAACGACGGTGTGGATATTTGCAGGAAGACAGAGAAACAGCACACACTGCTTTGAAAACCTTCTCGCGCGTGCTTGAGGGGTTCTGTGAGGAGAGGACAAACAGCAGAGGCTTCTGACCAACTATATTGCTTAACCTCATGTGTATTCAAATAATGCCCACACACTGGAAGGGCTACAGAAGAACACTAAAGCGCTAGTACTTCTGTACGTCAAGCAGAGCTGCTACGAGTGTCTCACACTTCGGTAAATCGAGCAGAGCGCAACATCGACGTCAACGGTAGCCTTCCCAGCATCTTCGTGAAGTTCGTTAACAAGCGGAAGTCCGCGCGTCAATTTTATTGAAAATATTTTGCGGGCTAGTTTCATTTTCCCCACCTTGTGTTAGTGAATCGATCTCTGGCGTCTTCCGTGGCGATCACTCCTTATTAAAAAGAAACAGGTGTCACTATTTCAAGATGCAGAGTGCTCTCGTGCTTCCCAAGTCGTCACAGATGAACTTGCTCTGTGACATTTTGCTTTTTCTGGGTACCATGACGCGAAGGACAATGGACCGTATACTAGTTCATATACAGTGATATAGAATATATTTCAAAACTTGTTTAAGAAAGGAAATTGCCAGACACAGAACATAGCTTTGGTGCAACTTCCAAATGTGAGGATCAGTTTACAATAGGAATACTGAAAATTTATAAATGTCACTCACGACGACTACGCATTTGATTTAGCTATTAACTGAGAATACACTATCTCCGAAGGCTATTCTGTCTTTCCATCATCTGGTCAGAAAATCGAGAGAGAGGGCAGCGTTTCCCAGACGTCCTGCTGATGCTCCGATCTTCTGGTGTTGGAAACTTATGAAGATTTTATTCTCGAAGATTGCCACCTGTCTGTTTAGCAATGGTGTACTGCATTAGTTTCCATTTCATCATTACCACTAAACAGAATCAGCTAATTATACTTTCACCTATGACAATAACATTTTAACTGATAATTTATCACCACTGTGGTCTCATTAAATGTATTTCATTGTGTTAGTCATGATATTCTATTTGAGCAATCAAGATTTAAGAAATAAAGACTTTAACTCGTGCCTAATTTAGTTGCTATTTCAGACATAGAATGCGGGAAGCTTCACTTAAAAGCGCGATTGAAACATTTGGGAAGGCCGTATCGGCTGCTTGGGATAAAACACAAAGTGCGTTCACGGGATGCATTCATTGACCCACTGCTGTTCTTGCTCTCGGTTAATCATCCATCATTTTGTTCCTTGATTTGGACAGAATCCTTTGGACGGGTTTTAAGCAACATTACCTCATTGTCCTGGCAGATATGTTGAGGTTCAAGTTGTTACATGGTTTTACCAGAATAGGCTAGCTTATTAATGAAAAAAATATAAGTAATCCATTATTTTACCTCCAGTTATTCTCAGTCTACTATTAATACAGAGCACTACCACCAAACAATAACTAGGCTACAGAGAACTAATGCCTAATAATGAAACAGTAAACAAGAAAAATCAAAACATAAACCTACTAAAAAAGATGATTTCAGCTACTTTACATATAAAAGCAAAAGGTTCAGCTACTTTAGACGTAGGAACAATTGCCAACCTTGGGAACATAGAAATCAGCAATTTAATATGATCTGATCATTTTACTTACTGATATCTTATTATTATTATTATTATTCAGCTTTACTTTCTTGTAGACAGCTCAGTCATTTCTGGTATTAGCTAATACTCATTGAATAGCGGTATTCTGATGACATTATTGTCTATTTTGATTAATTACTTAGAGTAGTACTTCTTTCACTTCATTGCAAAATTCTGTCTGTAAACCATTAACCTTTCGATGTGGCAGTACAGGTAACATCAAATAGGCTCACAGTACATTTATTCGGTGGTGGAATTCATGGACAATAGCCTATTGCAGCATGAGACTCTAAAAGATATTCACAAATGCAATAGTATAAGAAATATGTTCAGCAATTCTTTGTAATTATTGCTACTTTTACACTAGAAGGAGTGAAGCACACAGCTATAAAACTCCTACATAATTACCATCGACATTAATGTCTAATACTCGTTGCATAACTGACACTTTCCACGTCATAACATTTTTTGTGAATATAATCATCGGATCAAGGAATAAAATGACAACCTTTTCTTTCGTGTTGGATTTTGGGTTAAACGCCTTGCAACCCTATCTCAGTATTTTAGGTAGTTTACAAGATTTTACAGGGTATGTTTCATATTTATTTACAATTTTCTTAATTAGTTTTAAAATTAATGTATTACTTTGATGAAGAATAGTTGCTCCATTAGTTGGCAACGCTAAACGGGATTTAAGTAACTACACTACGAAATCTGTTAACTGGTTTGCATAAAGCTTCCATTCGAAAAAAAGTGTGATTCTTAACCCCATTATTCCTCCATTACAAAGTGTTATATGTAACATTTATTCGGTGAAAACGGCTGGGGCACGAACGATGATTAAATCGCATGAGAATTATGTAAGACTTAAACTATTTATCTGCATTAATTTTGCGAAGCTAGTGTTTCGAGAAAATTTGCGCCGTTATTTATCCATAATACTTCCCTGTATTGCGTATCAGTAACTGATACTCATCTTCCCTTTAAAGTCTTTCTCCTCTTTATAATGTAGTATTCTCGTCTGATGTTGGTAGCGAGATGTTTTCGAATGTGCCATTTTTAGGTGCAGTTTTCTCTGGATCACCACCCATTTGATAAGACTTATTGTTAGTGTGGCCCATGATCCAAATTAATTTCGCCCCATTCCGATATTTTAGATTTCCTTGTTGGCTGTCGTAACGCCCTTTATCAATGGTTTAATTAGGTTGAGGACTGGTGTGTGCATGTCTTGAGCAAGCGTCCATAGTCCGTTAAAAGCAAATTGTTTTTCATGCAAAAAAGTAAAGCTGCAAGTGCAGCTGTGGCAGATAAATAGGAGAAAAAAATACGTTAGAGTTTCTATGAGAGTGGTTCATCACAGGAGATTAATCACTGTGGACAGCTGTATCTGTCGTTGCATCGGTGAGAATAGCAAAATCAAATTATATATTGCATTACTGTCACTGGTATCATTCGTAACAGCAGCACAAGTTACTGATCTATTGGCTCATCTTCTCCACCTACATACACATGACGCAGTACGTACCGCAGGAGAAATATTTCGTACCGTCGGGATGAAGCGATCAATATTTGTGTGCAAACAACATTCCGTGTCTGTCCCACTCAGCAAACCTACGTCGTGTTTCCAATGGAAGGTCGCTAGCGGCCATCATAAGTCAAGAGAGCAGCGATAACATTTCCTGAGTGTAGTTAATGTGACTGTAGCCACATATGTGTGTGTGTGTGAGTGTGTGTGTGTGTGTGTGTGTGTGTGTGTGTGTGTGTATGTTTGTGTAGATTGCTGGCTTGGATGCCATTTGGAGTGTTTGCGAAACTTCCTCACGCACGAAGGACGAGTGCCACACAGCGTCGTGTTTACCACGAGTTCGACCTCAAGGATTACGATCTTCACTGGTGTTAACGATCTCGCTAACGGACAGCTGACAAGATAACATTTCTGAACTACAAAGACTGAGTCTTGATCCATATATCATCATGATGTGCGTAGGGATGGGTTCGAATTGTGTCTGGGTTGATTGATAAGTATGTGAGTAAATAATTTTATTGGCCCTCTTCCATTTTTTTGTGTTCATCGGATTTGAAACCCATTGCCCGGACATTAATTTCCTATGAGAAGTGCGACACAGTTCTAAAAAAAAAAATCGCTTTTGACAAGTAGAAAATTTGGGAGCTTGAAACGTCATCGTCTTCATAAGATATTCGTATGCAACAAGACTGTAACTCTAACGTCCGTGGCTCTAATCTTCCTTCACGCATTTACCTAACTTTCATCTGAAGCTCATATTTATTTACAAACTAAAACGTTAATAAACCAATACTGAAGCATAAATTTCAGTAAAAGTAAAATTTTCATACAATTATTGCTCGTCTTAGGAAAATAAATTAAAATTTCATACAGATATGTGAAATCTCTTTTTGGTTAACTAAAAACTGTGATGTACACCAATTCTTTTCCATCTCTGCAAATAAATAGGTATTTTGTTTTCTATTTGATGTTTCGTATTTTCATGTTAAATTTTAATTTATTGTGAACAGTCGTCATTCCATACAAACAGCAAATAAATATGTTTTTTTTTAAATTATGGTTTAATATTCGTAAATTTATATTTATTTTGTTAATAACTAATAAATTAAAATAAATATGGGGTGTACCCTAATTCCACAGACAAACTTGCCCAGGTTGTTCAGGAGTATCTTGGCTATTCTTCGTTTGGTTTCTTGCCCCAATTATCTTTGTGTCTGTATTGCACTAAAAATAGTGCAAAACAGTGCCAAGGTCGACGGTATGCGCTGTGTGCCTTGTCTCCATTTCCTCATGGTACCTGATCTTGTCAACAGTAATACTTTCAACAACTCGTTGCATTCATTACTGCTCGGTTTCTGCCTAGGATTCTGTTTTGTGCGATGACGGTGACACACAGGAATATTGTGGATAGGTTTACTTGTGAAGAGTTGGCCGTAATGCACCACAGGTGTGAGTTCACTGAATGCAGGGTAAGAGTGGAACTAAGACGATATAATTACGCCGAGCTGTGCCCACAACGGCGGCAAACCACAGTACTTTTGCACTCGCACAGAGGAACGTAGGAGAAATACATCATCCGTCAGTGTCGTGAAGGCATTTCCACAGAAACAAAGGTAACTGCAGTGAATAATCGTACAAACGATAAGAACATTATTGCTCTGTAACGAAACCAAAATACTCAGAGGGGTATCCCTGAACCACTTGTCAGTTTTAATCTTAGTGCACTGTACATTAACCTACCAAAGAATGTGGTAGCTAATAATATTTTTATACTTAATATTCGTCGGTATTCTTCTTATTTTCAAGGGCGAATTTCTTTTATTTGTTTTGATATTTGCGTCGCACTGCTTTAGTTAATTGGTGTCACTGACACTCAGATCCTAAAAAAATAACGAAACTGGAAGTGATTCAGCCCTAAAGACCCCATGTTCATCTCCTACCATAGCGCCCTCACAACGTGAGCATGACATTTTAAATCCAGTCGGATGAGTCAACTGTTTCTTGTGAGGCTCTCTGACATGGAGGCGTCCACCTCCTCTATCGATATTCCTCCCCATATAGTGAAATATATTTCAATTAGGAAAATTAAAAAGTCAGTTGAGACTAAGGTAGATGAAACGAATTCAGAGGTAATACAATTCCGCCATTGAAATTGTTGTTGTGCAGCCTGTAGTGTTGACCTAGTGATATGAAACTCTACTGCAAATAGATCTAGCTCGTTTTCCAGTTTTCTTTCTTGATACGTTCAGGCGATGGAGCGCATTAAAAGCTGCTTACTGTACTTTGTTTATTTCAGTGATCTATAAGAATTACATGATTGTAATATCGGGATTTTTCATTCGACAGACTGTTCTCTCTTCCTCTGATGAACACATTCAATCTGCTGAAAACTTTCTCCAATTGGCACAGTACTACGCTCTACGGGACACAGAACTAAATACGTCACTTCATCCTTTTCCTGTTCTGGTAGTAACTGATGCGCAGGAAGAGTGGTTGCTTGTAAGCTTCCGTGGGAGCTCGAGTCTTTGTAACTTTAATTTCACGCACTTTTCGCAAGGTGTATTTAATAGGAAGCAGTATATTGGTTGATTCTACTCGGTATTTTGACAGTACATCAAACTGTGAGGGAGAACATCTCTCTCGTAGCCTCTTCCCCTGTATTAGGTTACCGTCCATTAGGAAAGTGGGTGCACTCAGCGACTGTCATATGATTTATAAATTATCGAGCCGAGCTATCAGTCCTCCTTTTTGTTTTTGCAGGTTATATTTGGCAAATCCAGATTTCGGCTAGTGCCTAGCCGTAAATCTGTATTTGGTAAATAAAATCTGCAGAAAAAAGGACGACTGATTGCTGCGCTCGACAATTTATAAATCGTTCCCTGTAATTGTCTGAGCATCTTCGTGATGCTGTCACACTTACTAAATGTACCTGTGACGAAACAAGCTGCGCTCCTTTGGATCTTCTCTATTTCCTCTATCAGACGTGTCTGGTGCAGCTCCCAGATGAAGAGCAGTCTTCAAGCACTGGCCGAAAAGGAGTTTTGTATGCCACTACTTCTGACTATGGATTACAAAATAATGGTTCAAATAGCTCTAAGCACTGTGAGACTTAACATCTGAGGTCATCAGTCCCCTAGAACTATTTAAACCTAACTAACCTAAGAACATCCCACACATCCATGCCCGAGGCAGGATTCGAACCTGCGACCGTAGCAGCAGCGCGGTTGCGGACTGAAGCGCCTAGAACCGCTCGACGACAGCGGCCGGCTGTGGATTACACTTTCTGACGATACTTCCAATGAATCTGTCTGACATCTGCCTTAGCTGAAGTTCATTTTGCGTGGTTATTGCGCCTCAAGCCCCTCCGTACAAATACTCTTGAACAGAGCTTGAATTGTAGTAAATGACGTTCCGCTACTGTGACCATTCAGGGGGTGTTTTTGACATCTAGACTCCCTAAAGCGTTACTTTAACGCTTTTCTGACAATTACAAAAATGAGAATACAAGATTTGATTTACGTCGCTTAACCGCAACAAAATTTCTATTGCACCACATCTCAAAATCTGCGGTTCTGGTAGTTCTTTTCTCTCCAGTGGTACCGGTATTGGTGTACAGGTGCATAATATCACAAATCAAACATTTCTCCTAAACAATTAATGAATAACAGATATTGTTCTGCAATGTTGTAATCATACAATAACGGATTTTTGTGCCAATTTACGTGGAATTTATTAAATTAATTTATGTTGAGGCTCAACTGCCAATCCGTGCACCATGCAACCATCCTCAGCAGGCGTTCACGTATGTCGCTATAACTTCCTCGCGTTGTGACATCAGCATTTGACTTCCTTTAAACATATTTCGTGATGCACACGGCCATGCCATTAAAATACGCTGTGTTGCCCAGCATCACGAGTAAAATGAATATGCGAGTATCTGAAATTAATGAACAGAAGTTTCATTTAGCAGGTGTAATATGGCTTTTTCTGCTTTACTTACTACATTGGCCTCTGGTAACCCTAATGAGCGATAGTGCCAAATTCTGCAGTGAACAAATACCATAAAGTCAGCAACACTAACATCCAGCACACATGTAACTGTTTCATTTTCAGGTTTTCGTGAAAATTCTAGTGTACTTACTTAGTTATAGGCCTGCAATAACAGCTTATGTAATGGTTTTCAACTGTCAAATAACCGGCGTTTTCACATTATGTCCTGTATGATGATGTCAACCGGTCGACCTTTACGGTTCTCAGACAATAATTAAAATTTATTAAGTCACAAATAAACAGAAAACCAATCAGAGCACGTGTAAACGTACAGTTACGTTTTCGTATAGCTGGAAGTCAAACAGTTGAGAAGGGAATCGTTAAGAACCTCACGAATCCGATCTTTTTTTTTCATTTTCTACGTTATACCTATAATAGTTGACTCCTAACCACTTAAACCAAAACATTGTGTTGATTTGAAACTTCCAACAAAAGTTGGTGTGCTAGAAACCAGATTCTACGAAGATTGTTGATACCAGAAGAACGAATCCTCTTTGGATATACGGAAACATATAAGACCTGAAAATCTTTCAGCCAAATCCGTTCAGCATAATATGTAATAAGCCGTAATAAGGAGTTCACTTTTATATACGGTTGTATTCTGTGAATACAGGGCTGTTTATTTTTAACAAAGGATGGGGCCCCTCCACGCCCACACCAACGTGGTGACCAAACCAAAAGTTCTACTGTCACCTCAGTAAACATGTTAGTTTTTGAATCAGGCGTTACAGGATGCGGGCTGTGATGTTGTCCATGCGTCTGGGTAAGAATACTCATTAACATGGTCCATCAGGAGATAGAAGTGGTCGAAAACGATTGAAGGGTAGCGGTTGTAAGGGCAGAGGAGGAAAAGTGCCAAGGCAAGAGCCAAGGGAAAAAAACCTCTGCGACAGTAGGACGGGTAGTAAGGGCAGTAGTGGCTTGCTATCTGCATCAGTGCATGCAAGGTGTGGTTATGTTAGTTCGAGGTATCGTGCATCGTTACCTTTGTCGTTGTTGGAGCTTGTTGCGGTGCTTGCTGCAGTTACTGCGTCCCTGCAACAGTTAGGGTCGTTGTAGATTAGTGGGCGATCGGTCATAGATCGGCTCACAGATAGATCGGCTCACAGACGGTGTAGGGGGTGTGTGTGGCTGGTTTGCGTGCTGTGTACAGTACGGTTTCTTTGCGGTTGCCTGTTTTTCGGCTAGTCGCACATCTGGGTTTCCAGTAATAACTTTGTTGCAGGGGCTCGCCAGTACTGTCGTGTTAGCGTTCTATGGACCATAGATGTTTAGTTCCTAGCCAGTAATGTCTTTGGTCTGTTATGTTTCCATCTATGGTTGTGGTCGCAGTTACCCAGAGAAAGGATAAACGGGTTGCGCGAGTGTCTCGTGTTATTGTACAGTCGTGTGGAGAGTTTTTGGAATATTGCAAGATAGTATCTAGCCGGTATTCCCTGTGAAGGTCCGCGATGCGTGTGTAGCGCGGAGGGTTGCTTATGATTTTGAGTACTTTGTTCTGTATGAGCTGTAGACGGCGCAGGCGAGTTGGCGCAGCGAATCCCCAGACAGGGGCTGCGTACGTCATCAGGGGTCTAATAAGTGTCATGTACATGGACCTAGACACCCTCCTGTTCAGTGTGCTACGCCTATTAAGCATAGGGTAGAGTTGTTTGAGCCTCGCGTTAGCTTTGTTGGTCAAGTGTTGAATGTGGTCCCCCCAGATTAGTTTCCTGTCCAGCCAGACACCGAGGTATTTGACCTTCTCGCGGAAACGTATTGGGCGTGTGTGTAGTGTTATTGGGTTGCAGTGCTGATGTTTGCGCAGTTGCTTCGGTCTTCTAGCGAACAGAACGGCCTCGCACTTGTCGACGTTTACTCTAACACGCCATTTCACCAGCCAAGGCTCCGCCGTTCTGAGTGCAGTCTGTAGTCGTGAGTTAATGTTAGACGGCTTCCAATCTTGCGCAAGGATGGCAGTGTCATCCGCGTAGATTGCTACCGTCGTATTATGTGTAGCTGGGAGGTCGTTAATGTAGAGGTTAAACAGTAAGGGCCCTAGGATACTTCCTTGGGGTACTCCTGCCTGTATACCATGTCGTGTCGATTGTTTGCCCTGCACGTCAGTGTTGAAACTCCTGTCTTGGAGGTATGAGTGTATGAGACGTGCGAGCCCGTCGGGGAACCCTGCGCCGCTAAGTTTGCGTATTAGGCCGTTGTGCCATAGACGATCGAAAGCCTTTTCGATGTCCAGGAACACCGCCCCAGATGCCTTGTTCGTGTTGTATTCGCGTGTTATGTATTCAACGACGCGGAGGAGTTGTTGTGTGGTGATTCCTGAAACCGAATTGCTCCGGTCTCAGGGTGTCGTTTGTGATGCAGTGCCTGGTGAGTCGTTTTAATATTACCTTCTCAACGATCTTGCTGAGCGCGCTCAGCAGACTGATGGAGGGAGTGGTCTTTCCCCGGCTTCCTGAACATCAGGTACTTGGCCGTCTTCCAAAAGGCAGGGAAGTGTTGGTGCTTGAGTATGACATTCGTGATGTGTGTTAGGTAGTCTACAGCTTTGTCCGTGAACTCCTGGAGGACACGGTTTTAAAAGCCATCGTGACCAGGGGCCTTCCTAGCGGTGGTATGCATGATGGCCCATTTGACTTCTGCTGCACTAGCTTGTCGGATGTTGTTGCGCGCTGGATGGGCCAAGATGCGTGTGACCTCCTGGTCCGTATCAAGTGTGAACGCTGGGTCTGAGGGATCCAGATTCGGTGTGAATGATGCTGCGAGTGTGAGGGCCATCAGTTCCGCTTTTTGTTCCGCAGAATATGCTGGTCCGTCGGGCCCTTGTAACGTGGGGGTGTACAGTTTCCCCCTGGTGAAGTGTCGGGCTAGCTGCCACACGCCAGGTCGCGTGGTGTCCAGCCCTTCGAGTTTCTGGTCTCACTGTTGTGTCTTGAATGTTTGTATTTTTTCCCGGATTGTACCCTGGAGCCTGTTAATGTACTGTTTGAAGTGCTGGCGCCTGGTACGCTGCCAATGTCTCCTGAGGCGGTTCGTCATTGAGATTAGGTCCAGGATTTCCTGGGGTAGGGCAGCACTGTGTTGTTGTGGCATGCGGATTGGTATGGTGTCGGCTATTGCGTCCTGGACGGCGCCGGTGAGGGTTTCGACTGCCTCGTCAATTTAGGCTGTCTCGTTAATCGCGTGGGTGGGTGGGATGCGACTGTCAAGCGTTTCCTTGAACTGGGTCCAATTCGCGCGCCAGCAGTCTAACATCTTGCGCTGTTCCACGTGCTGCAGTGTTTCTCCAATGTACAGTATAACGGGTTGGTGATTTGAGGGCAGATCGTTTTCAACGGCAACGTTGAGTGTCGTTGTTATGCCCTTGATGAGGGCCATGTCTAACACGTCTGGCCTGTGTCCCCTCCGGTAGGGAATGTGCGTCGGTTCGGTCGGCGCTAGTGTGATGTAGTTTCGTCCTAGTGCGTGTTCGTATAGTTTCCTGCCGTTGGAGTTTCGTATTTTTGAGTTCCAGTCCGGGTGTTTTGTGTTAAAATCTCCAGCGGCTATTATGCGCGGTGATATGTTGAGTATTGTGCTGATATCGCGTGTTTTAATGTTTTTAGGGCTGTTGTATACTGACACCAGTGTAGTGTAGGCTCCGTTGAACTTGACTCTGACGGCGGTTGCCTCTAGTTTTTCAAGTTCAGGGAGCACTATGTTTGTGTGTTCTATGTCTTTGTGTATGATGATGGCTGTTCCGCCGTGACCGGAGCCGTCCGGTCGGTCGGTACGATAGACGCAGTAGCCGGTGAAGTTTAGTTGGTTGCGTGGTTTGAGCTTAGTTTCGCTCAATAGTGTGATAAGGATACCCTTACGCTCCATGAGCGCGGCCAATTCCGCCCTTTTGTTGTTGATCCCGTCTGCATTCCAGAACAGGATCTGTGTCAGTGTCTGGTTGTTTGCGATGGGGGCGGGGTGTGGCGTGTTATCCATGTATGGGTGTAATCAGTGTGGTGAGCGCTGTTTGTATGGTGGCCCAGTACTCCCCAGGTTGAGCAGACACGAGCCTTGTGAAGAGTGTGGCGACGGCCGCCATGATCTTGTTAAAGATCTGAGCGGTCGTGTGATTGGGGAATATTGTTTCCAATAAACCCTCAAATGTTGTATTGGCGTTGTGTGTGTCGGCCTGTGGCTCGGTTGTGGTGTTGGCGGCCGCTGGTGCGGGTGTTGGCGTTTTGTGTGGGCTGGCGCTTGTGTTGTTGTTATGTGGAACATTTTGAGGTGCCTGTGTGTCAGACGTGGTGGGGGGTGGGGTAGTGTGTGTGTGCCGGTATCACTGGCTTGCTGACTGTGTGTCTGTGTGTCAGTGTTTTGTTGTCGCTGGATACTTTTTTGTGGTGCACGCGTGTTCCCGCTCCTGTTTCCGCGTGTTCGCCTACGCCTTCTCTGGATTTTTGGTTCTGGGGTTCCTTGTGAGAGTGTGTTTTCCTGTGTGTCGTGTGTAGGTTTGCAGGCAGTAGCTTCAAGGGGCGGGGTAGTGTTGTTTTTGGGGGCTGGTGTTGGTACCGATGTGGTTGCAGTGTCGTGTGTTGGCTGAGGCGACTGTGTTGTTGTCGCAGCGGTTGTGTTAGGTGCGTGTGCTGGGCGCGGAGGTTCCGCGGCCTGCTCCGCTCCTCCAGGGCTTGTAGCCATGGCGAACGACACTCCGTTCCTGACAGGGTTTGGTGCGGGCCTTGGTCGTGTTATGACGTTGGGTGGCTTCGACTGTTGATTTTTGCGCCTCTGCGCCTCTCTGTATACGTTGCAGCCCCTGTAGTTGGCCGCAAGGCCTTGGCCACAGTTGGCGCAACGGCGTATGTTTTCGTGTATTAGTGTACATGCGTTGGATGCGTGTTTGCCAGCGCATCCGCGGCAACGGAGTGCCAGGCCGCAGCGGAGGGCCGAATGACCGAACCTCTGGCAGTTGTTACATTGTTGGGGGACCTGTGGCGGTTCTTATACCTCTATCCTTACGTCCATCCGCAGAAGGCTTTTTATCTGCAGAAGGCCGCGCGAGGCGGCCGTGTCGGCCATCTCGACCAGGTAGTGTGGTAGACGGTGGTGGGAGCGGAAGCCTGTCATCCTGGAAGCACTTTTGCAGTCGAATCCAAGGAAGTTGAGCGCCGCTTGTACTGTGCTGTTTGGGGTACTGGGGTCCACTCCCTTTACCACGTACTGCTGTGTCCGTTCTTCAGCGGTCCTGTACGTATAATGTTCGATCACCGTTTCTTTGAGGAAGATAAGGAGATCTTTATATTCATTGTTAGTTGATACGTACAGTGAGGCCCTATCCCCAGAGTACTTCGTGTGTAGCGTGCAAGGTGAATGCCTTTCCGCGAATGTTGTGTTGAGGACGCTGAGGTCCCCGTAGTTCTGTATTACGACTGCGGGAAAACCAGTCTTCTGTTGTGCGGGCGTAGCTGCGGTTGGTACTTGTGTGGTGTTGCTGACCGCAGGTCGGGTCGTGTTTGTTGTTATGTTGGTGTTCCTAACCGGAAGTGCGGGTTTTGGTGTAGGTAGCAGCGCCTTTCGGCTACCTTGCGAGTTTGGTTGCTCGCTTGTTTGCGTGGTGTTGCTCTGTTTGCGTCGTGGGCCCTCCACCTGCCAAGGCCCAGTGTAGTGTTGTTCTGTGTCCGCATCTGCAGCTGCTGATTCCGCCGTTGGAGTCAGCTGTCGCAGTGGGACAGTAGTGCATGAGTCACCAGTTGCAGATGAATGTAGTGTTACGTGGAGGGTACTTGTCCACGTGGGGGACTCACTTGGGCCGCAGAGGTCGGTTATCAATCGACGCTGGCTCAGCCGTTCCTGCGCTTGCGCAGCGATCTGCCGGTCCTTGTCGGCCAACACATCCTCAACGGCGGCAAGCGGGACGGTGACGTCGACGGGAACAGCCGACTCTCGCTCCTCTTTATCTGCAGCCTTGCTGCGGGTTAGGGCGGGGGAATCGCCGGAATTTGCAATCTTAGTGTTTAAAGGAGCTTTATTTGGTGTGAGTGGGCACGACAATTATGTTTTTCTGAAAAGAAGAGGCTAACAAGTAGGTCCTACAGAAGAGGGGGAATGCCCTACGACGTACCGTGCGCCGTTCGTGCAGTGACGCGGCACCTAAAGGAGGTGCGGAGGAAGAGAAGTGGCCTACGGTACGCGGGGTGGTCCGACGTGAACGGGCCCCTGGCACTGATCTACCCTAACACAGAACGAGATAGTCTCGTTAAGTTTGTAACCGAAGTTACGGGTTACTGTGAGTCAGTGACTCTTACGACAATTGAGCTTCTCCGCGAGCTACGCGGCTTTTCAACGAAAGGGAGCAAGCTCAACCATCCGCCGATCCACCGAGCGCTACTGGCGCTTCGAAAGGGAACTCTCTGTAGAGCAGAGCGGTCAGCGAGGCCTAAACCCCAATAGCTATCTTCGCACCGGCCATCACCGGCTGAGAGCTCCTTCCGCTGCGACGGCAGGAGCTGTTTAGGTCTCATTGCACGTCTTATAGCGTCACCTGCGCTCTGTCTCCTGACATCAATGTTCTTGGTGATGTGATAATTTGCCCTGTCTCGTGACATCAGTGTTCTTGGTGATGTGATAATTTGGGCTGAAGTTATCGAGAACTCGTTGTCTTTATATTTTCTTCTTGTTTAAAGTTAGTGTATCCGTGTTTCTGGTTGCTGGCTTTTGATGCGTTCCTCCACGATCCGTTTCAAATATCATTAACACAATTTATAATTCATATCGGAATATTGTAGCAGGCAGAGGACGACAATATGAATTTACTGAAAAGCACAGTAAAAATTTCCATTAACGTTCACACTAAAACAAATAAAGGGCTTCTTAAATGTGAACTTCACTGCGTTAGAAAACATTGTTTAATGGTATAGTATCAGAAACGAAATCAGACTCTGTGTTCAACGAATGTACTTGGCTTCAAACATATCAATGTGGCAGTAGTTTCCGATTTGAGTGGCTTGCTTGCACACTGCAACTACACAGCTATATCACAGGAACAAATGGGTTTAGCCAACAGCTATCGGCAAAAATGAACAGCCACACAGACTAACAACAGTTTATAATGATTTACTGAATGGGTGTTACAACACTTCACTGAAGTTTAAAGATTGTGCTTGGCAATATACATGAACTGTAACTTGCACTGATCTATCTTGAAGGACTGGCGTAGTACTAGGTCCATTAACGATGTCTACCTCCATTTGTCTAATGTCAAATTTGGCTCTGCTTGGTGGAGACTGTAGGTGAGCCCTAAGACACCCATTGAGACGCTGTAATGCGTTGAGGTACTGTCCTTGAGGTACTGACTGACTAACTGACTGGGTGGATCCTTGAGTCTGCTAATATACACATTTGGTGGATGGATGTCAAACTGGGAACTATTTGCCTGTCATGAGGCGAATGCAAAACGTAGTCATTATCCGCTCGCCTTATCTTCTGGAGCACACAGTAGAAATAATGTTTATTTCAAAATGCCATCAGTAATTGTTTCAAATGACTCTGAATACTAATAGGAACGCTTGATAATGGGATTAATAATTATAATTTTAATTTATCTGTTGATTTACTTAGATTGTGTAACTGATTTCGTCTGAGTTTTCATTTTATAGATTTTTACATTTGTTCTGTAGTTATATACCAATCAATTCATGCTTATTATATTATTCTGTAATCTATTTTAACAGAGCGAATTACAACCGAAATGGCTGTTACGGTTGGCTGTGCTCGCATACCAGCAGGTGCCCAATCCACCCCTCCACCGTGCCTCTCCCGCCCCCAATTTATCAAAAACGTGACACGGCAACACGTGCATCTATGCATCGTGCCATCAAAGTAGCTATATGGTAAGCAAAGAGTACATAATTCAACAAATTTAATAATGCTTAGCATGGTTTATCTTCTCTGACGTAAAAAACGTTTCCCATTTCCTACTTTATTTTCTTAGGAAGTAACTTTTCCCTATTTTTTCCTTTCTAAAGCAACGTATGTTCGTGGTTAACGCTGTCTCTATATCAAATTTCATAAAAATACGTTCAGAGGTGTAACTGTGAAATCATAATAGATAGACTCGAAAAATGGTTCAAATGGCTCTGAGCACTATGGGACTTAACTGCTGAGGACATCAATCCCCTAGAACTTAGAACTACTTAAACCTAACTAACTTAAGGACATCACACACATCCATGACCGAGGCAGGATTCGAACCTGCGACCATAGCGATCTCGCGGTTCCAGACTGTAGCGCCTAGAACCGCTCGGCCAAATAGACAGACTCAGTTTCGCATTCATGTTGTTAGTATGGAAGTATAGATTAAACGCTTTGAGAGTTGTACAACGTTTATAACCATCAAATTGAATCGTATTATGTAGATCATAATATTTGCGATAAACTTAATATTTCAAAGACTAAACTGTTTTTTCAAAGAATAGACATTGATAATTTCCAAGAATGATTGCCTATCGTAGTCGCGGGGTCCAAACGATACGCATCGAACGTGCGACCCTAAATCTATCATGCGACTCTGGTTGCGGGCGCTGTGAGTATGTTTACGGTGGTCACTACAGCAACGTCAAAAGAAGAGCGTTACACAAATACTCCTAGTTACAAAAGAAACGACTTACCTTACTCGTCGTCGGTGTTGTCGTCATGTGAAAGTACATGTGATGTGTACGCTACGGGATCAATTCCCTTTTTGCCACAGCCTGCGTAAACTCTGCCGATTTCACGCAAGAATAGGGGTAGACAATCACATGCGCTAACTTTTTAATGCAAACACAAGTTGTGGAAATAGAGGTAATGAAACAAGTGTAGTTCGTCTCTCTGTCCTGGACGCCTTTCTCTTCTAATGGGAGACTTCACAGATTTCCACAGCCGCTCGAAGTTCTGCGTGTGCACACTGGGGTCTTCCGAAGACAGGAAATCCACAGAATGGTTGACGAACTTGTGGTGGAATCCTTCTGCTTTGAGGGTCTTGTAAGACTGAAACCCGTTTCTAATGACTTTACTACCAGGCGGTATGAAGTGCTTTGTCAGACGCACTAAAGTGACCTAGTCTCTGGAGAATACTTTGACAGCGAAACACTTCTGGGACTCTCTTTGCATTCCACCGAAAACCCAAATATGATCGATTTCACTCTTTAAAGGTCGTCCTCTCTGGTTCTTTCTTCTTCCTATGTGTGATCCGGCAACTTCAACAACTTTAATCGGTCCACCAATCGGTACACTGTCGTTCGTCATTAACACATAACATACTTCTATGCAAAAAGTCAAACAATTTTCTACGCTGGATAAGCATGGGATTCGATTTTTCCATGTGAGAGAATCCGCCGAAGAAACGTCAAGAACACCAGACATCCCGCTCACTACCGACATAAATCGTCTGGGTTTCCCTAGAAACTCAGAAATAATTCGCAGAAGTATGTAATTTGGAACAACTAAGGGAGCGACAGAAAACAAATAAAAATGACGATCACAAATAATTGATCATAGCGCCCGCCACCAGAATCGCATGATAGATTTAGGATCACACGTTCGATACGTATCGTTTGGTCCCCACGACGTTGATAGTCAATCATTCTTGGAAATTACCTAGTCATTTTCCGCTAATTCGCCTTATATTCTTCAAATCAGGATATAACTTATATTACACACTTCGTAAAGTGGCCTGAGCTCTTCCTCAGCGTTCAAGCTGTCTCCATACCAAATTTCATCAAAATCGGTTCAGCCGTTTGGTCGTCAAAAGCTAACAAACACCCTATCGCTGTTATAATATTAGTATGGTTTGTGTACGTTCTTAATTTACTTTAGTATGATAATGTGCTGATCGTTGATTTCATGTTCCTACTTCTTTTTGTTTTGGTTGAGCTGCCACTTGAGTGTTATTAATTAGTTGAGACATAGACTGATTAATCTGTAGATGATTGAATGCCATTCGTTTAGTCATTCATATTGGTGAGATAACATAAGTTACATACAATGTGTTTTTGTGTGTGACCGTACACTATGTATGAAGTCTATGCAACATGGTAAGTGTGAATAAAATTTCTCCAGAAGTATTTCGTCGCCGCTACTGTGACCTTTACATTCTCTGTATTTATTATCTTCGAGATCTCGGAATAAAATGCTATAGTTCTCATATGGATCCCTGCTCTCTTTTATATTCCTTTAACGTCCTGGCATATTTTAGAACTCCAGTTCGTAAGGAGAAGCGACTGTAAATCGAAATCAATTTATTAGACTTTCTGTGATATTCCCTTTGTTGTCATTTGGTTCACAATAACGTGGTAGTAGAAAAGAATCCACTTACCACGCTCTGTTTCTCGTGAATGAAACCGTGAGGAAAGAGGGCTGTGTTTGTAGCAAAGGACACGGCGCCTTCTTGCGGGACTGTTTGAGAATTTCTGCCCTAATTCGCCGCGTTGCATTCGGATTTAAGAGGATTCCAAGTTGCGACAGCATTTCGAGCTGCCTGGCTCGTTACTAAAATATCTCCCTTTCCAGCTTGTTGCTCAACTCGGCGGAGGATTGACTGCAGCGAAACCGGAGTTAAACGAGCTGCTATTGAAGAATTAACGCTGGGATTGCAGACGTCTCCAAGAGCTGCGACGCTGCAGGGAATTGGAAGTTCAGAGTGCGTCTGGACAAGGATGAACTAGTTCCCCAGTAGCCTCGCTGGCACGAAGACCCATCAACAAATAGTAGTATTACAGTGCTTGCAAATGACAACCGAAAGTACTAAAATTACGAAGTAATAAATCAGTAATAAGCAGAATGAGGTATACATCAATTTCTACATCCACATCTACGTCTACATCTACATGGTTACTCTGCAATTCACACTTACGTAAATGGCAGAGGGTTCATCGAACCATTTTCATACCACTACTCTGCCATTCCACTTTCGAGTGGTGCGTGGGAAAAAGGAACACCTAAATATTTCCGTTCGTGCTCTCATTTCTCTTATATTAGAATGATGATAATTTCTCTCTACGTAGGTGGACGTCAACAAAATATTTTCGCATTCGGAAGAGAGTTGGTGACTGAAATTTCGTAAATAGATCTAGCCGCAAAGAAAACCGCCTTCGTTTCAGTGAATACCCCAACACGCTTATCATATCAGTGACGCTCTCACCCCTATAGCGTGATAACAGGAAACGAGCTGCCCTTCTTTGCACTTTTTCGACGTCCTCCGTCAATCCTACCTGGTAAGAATCCCACACCGCGTAGCAACATTCCAGCAAAGGACGGACAAGTGTAATTTTGGCTGTCTCTTTAGTGGGTTAGTCGCATCTTCTAAGTGTTCTGCCAACAAAGCGCTGTCTTTGTTCCGCTTTCCTCACAATATCATCCATGTAGTCTTTCCAATTGAAGTTGCTCGTAACTGTAATTCCTAGGTACTTAGTCGAATTGACAGTACTCAGATTTGTGCGATTTATCGTATACCCAAAATTTAGCGGATTTCTTTGAGTACCCATGTGGATGACACAACACTTTTCAGTTTATGCCAATTGCCACTTTTCGCACCATACAGAAATTCTCTATAGATCATTTTATTCTTGGAATTGATCGTCTGATGATTTTACTAGACGGTAAATTACAGCCTCATCTGCAAACAATCTAAGGGGGCTGCTCAGATTATCACCTAGATCATTTATGTAAATCAGGAACGGCAGAGGGCCTACGACACTACGTTTCGGAACGCCAGATATCACTTCTGTTCTACTCGAAGATTTATCGTCTGTCACTACGAACTGTGACCAATCTGAGAGGAAATCACGAATCCAGTCACACAACTGAGACGATACTCCATATGCACGCAATATGATTAATAGTCACTTGTGAGGAACGATATTAAAAGCCTTCTGGAAATGTAGGAATGCGGAATCGATCTGAGATCCCTTAATGGGAATAAAGAGCTAGCTGTGTTGCACAAGAACGATTTTTCTGAATCCGTGTTGGTTACCTAGCGATAACTCATTTTCTTTAAGGTGATTCATAATATTCGAGTACAGTATATGCTCCAAAATCCTACTGCAGATTTAGGTCAGTGATATGGGTTTGTAATTCAATGGGTTACTGCTGTTTCCTTTCTTGAATATTGGTGCGACCTGTGCTGCTTTCCAGTATTTATGAACGGACCTTTCGTCAAGTGAGCGGTTGTATATGATTGCTAAGAAAGGCGCTATTGTGTCTGCATACTCTGAAGGGAACCTGATTGGTATACCATCTGGACCGGAAGACTTGCCTTCTATCTACATCTATCGAGTATACTAAAGCAGAAGACGGTTACTGGATAGACTTAATGTTTCTGCGTCATTTGTGGATGGCTCAGACGGTAAGAGCGTCGCGTATAAGATGCAATCGGAAACAATGATGTGATTGCCGTGAACGTTTTTAGACTCGTATACTTAGTTGCAGAAGGAAGTGTCGATTCAGAGAGAACAGTTACATCGTGGTCGAGGCATTTATTGCCACAGAAAGTCACACAGGAGTGCTGGTACAGCAATATTCAGTAATGTCTGCTCTGTTGTCGCTTCTTTAAGAGGCAACCATAAACACTCTCTGGAACATCCTTCGACACGGCAGACAAAAAGGAATTGTCCGTCGATGTTCCTTTCTCTATAGCTGTCGAATCCAACGACTTTCTGCATCCAATGATATTGCGAACTTAATTACATTCCTGATTCTCATTTTTTTAGTGTGTGCAGTGTGTGGTTATCCCCAATTTGATTCAGTTCCATCTAAAAATGCAAAAGTTGTATCAAGTCGGTATGTATTTAATCCTTGATTTTGTCCAAAATAGTGCTTGCCTTCAAAAGTTTATCATCGTGATGAATCTAAATTATATACGCAAGGTCAGAACGGTATTTATTGTATTTTTATTTTCCATACCTCTATGTATCTTTAAGCCCCATATTGAAGTTCCTGTGCACCTTCTGAAGGCAAAGCAGAGTATTTGGAAACAAAAGTCACTCAGGTGGTCTCGCGTGACATTTCTCATATCACTTTACGAAATTTCAAAAATAATTTATGGCTCCGAAGTTCTGTCTGGTCACATTGGCCACTTTTTACCGTAATTATCCTCCTCAACCAAAAATAGAAATAGTCGTATCATTGAGAAATGGGGACTGAACCATCAGATGAAAATATTATAAGAATTCAAGTAGGAATCCATAAAATACCAGACATTATCAATAATTAATTGAACAGTATGTTTTTAATCAAATAAGAGTAATTTTTCACGAGGTTTGTCTTGAGTGACACGTCTTCTAAGATCTTTTACAATGACATGAAAAATTAAGGTTTCATCAGCGCTCTGCACATAGTTACTAAACTTAATATTGCAAATTATGCGGCTCAGAACTTCGTCAAACTATTACCGGACTGCAACAGATAATGAAGTATACAGAAAATCATTGTTTACGATTGGTGAGACTTAGAACACTCTTTAACTACAAAATTGTTTCTGCCAGCTAATTTTTTTGTTTAGTAATTTAGGACGATAATTTTATGGATCGAAACCGGACATACGATAAAGAAAAATTTTGCGATCGATGATTCTGAATGCCACAAACTGCAATGATCTAATCAGGTGTGTCAAAATATACAGAAGAGTTGATGTCAATGGATTAGAAAGGGATGTAAATGCATGAAGATGAAGGTTTTTGACTGGCCCCATATTACTCATCAGTGATCTACGAATGTCCGCTTCGTGCTGAAACGTCGAGCAACAACAGTACTTCCCGGTTCGCTGATCTTTGCAGACGCAATCACAAGGCGTTGCTTCCCTAATTGGACGAATAGCTGCTCTCAGAAAGAACAATTTTCTTTAATAACGTTGCTAAGTTACGTGAATTACTAACACCTGTAAACACAATGGTACGTGAAATCATTAAAGCAAATGTACATTTCGAACAGAAGCTAATATATTATAAGCCACGCCACCAGATAATTTTAACACCCACATAGAAGATCTTCCTTTATGACTGTATGTGAATTACCTTGAGTAGATGTGGCGACACGTTTGTTTTGCGGACTAATCTAGGAACGGACATCTGATGTGGAGAGTTGAGGAGAAATGAAGTTGGACAACGTCTTATGTACCTCAAAGGCTCTTCCACATAATAGAGATTTACGTATTACATAATTCGCCAAAAAAATTTTGTGTTTCGTGTTATACACTGCTCGCTTGGAAATAATTACACCTAATATATTCTGTAGATACTACCAACATTGATACCAGATTTTAGTTAAGTTCTTATACCGTTTCCGCTACATGTTATGCTCGAGTCATCTTCGAAAATGCTGATCGTGAAAATACAATGTGAAGAATGTAATTGCCTCAAAATTTAGACCACTTCGTAATATATACAAAAACGCAGTTAGAAGTACACATCGATAGGGTGTTCGTTGTCTGATCAGCACCGTTTGAAGGGCAGAGGTTGTTCTGCATATAAAGAGCTTATAAGCTCAGTTACGATTCGTGCATCGTTATTCACCACATGTCAGATTTTTAAGTGCATCTGTAGGCATTATCAATGCCAAAGAGCACTTTGTGAGTGACTCATAAATTTCGAATAAAGGCTGGTGTTCCACTCTTGACAAGAATGTGTCTTATCGCCAATTCGCAGATCGTAATGGGCCGTGTGTGCAAGACATGGGCAGTAAAGGCACAGACGAGCCGTAAACTTGTTAACGGGCCATTAAATGTTACGTCAACACAAATACCTCTTTCACATGACACCGAAGGACAGTAGAACTTCGCCTAAACTGAAGGCGCAGAATTTGGGAACTGGTACGAATGTAGCATTGTTATCCATCCAAGAAAGAGAGAATCATCTGCTTAAAGGTATTATGGTGTACAGTGTGTCCAGGACAAAAGAAAGACAATTTACCTACAGTCAGCTCTATCAACCAGCAGTTTTGTGCCAGATAGTATGTATACAAGTGGGGTGGGTGTGAGCGAGCACCCGCGCTTATGGGTATGCAGTAACATTAATGTAAAAGTTAACGTTGTTACTGATCAGCATATAGTAGCATTCCCAGAGAAACGAAATTACGTTTTTAAATCAGATGACATGTTCCGCTTCTTGCAATATGAAAGAACGTAACTGCCTGACCATTCTGTTCAGGTCCTACTTTTGTCGTAACCTCCTCGTCGAGTCCCACCTCTCCCTCCAACTCAAGAATGTTCCGTACAATCAGAGATGGTCGCGTGAATGTTGCTATTGTAATTTACTATCAGAATTCCGTACAGGATATTTTTTCTTTAATATTGACGGCACGAGAGAATGGATGTGAAACCTATGGTTCCACTAAATATGCAGAATATCAAAAGACGAAGAGGTTCCGTAAGAAGATCGATGTGGTTCCAGAAAATGAAAATGTACGAGACAAGCTAGTCGTAATGGACAGACGAATAATTACGAGATCCAATGGTGGACACAGAAAAAAGCATTCGACAACGAAGCTTGAATAACAAGTCCACGGTCTTGGCAGATGTTAGGCTGCAGTTCAGAGATATGACAGTATTCTATATCTACAAAAACCAAATGGGAATAACAGAAGTCGACAGTGAAGAATGGAAAGTTCGTAATAACAAGCGTGTATGATTATTTTGAATCCACAACGTCGATTTTTACTTTAATTAAATAAGGTTCAATTTCTTTACATGTTCCTTATTCAGTTCATATTTTTACTGTTTGTACATCCTCTTGACTTAATTTCTGACTTCCGATGTCACTCTTCGTAATCTGCTTTTTGTGAACCTCCTTTCATTCTACGAATCATCTTCGATCCTACCTTAATTATTACATCCTGTTCTTCTTCAATATTTCATTTAACAGTTTCAGTTTGGTTACTGGTGACCACTTCAAAGCAGTTCCATTTCAATCAAGTTCTGTCTAGATTTTCTGTCTTCTATTCTGTATCAGTGTTTATCGGTATTCCTCCAAAATTTTACCACAACTTTCAAATCCTTGAACGTAATGCGTTCTGTCTCGCACTTTGGATCCTTTTAACCTCCCACACCCGTACCAGGTACCAGCCGATAAAATACCTGCCGTCCACTCTGGCCGAGCGGTTCTAGGCTCTTCAGTTCGGAACAGCTTTGCTGCTACGGTCGCAGGTTCGAATCCTGCCTCGGGCATGGATGTGTGTGATGTCCTTAGGTTAGTTAGATTTAAATAGTTCTAAGCCAAGGGGACTGATGAACACAGATGTTAAGTCCCAAAGTGCTTTGAGCCAATTGAACCATTGGGTAAAATACCTATATCTCTTCAGAACGCTTGGAAAACAGTCGCAGAACCTTTGTCCCCTCAAAATAGAATCCCGACATCAACAGTCCATGTGTTTTCACTAGTTCAACGAATCTCCCTCTCAACATCACGAAACCATTTCTCAATTGTTTCTGTTGTTGCCCCACGGCGTCTTTTAAGGAGGCATCACGAACGCGTTGACACAAGAAGCTTCAGAGGTACCTAGGGAGGTACACCGACTTCAAAGTGACACACGTCAATCCTTCATTGAAATGGCAGGCCTCATGTGTTATTCATAATTGTTTAACGTCACTACTATCTGAAAGCTGTTTCCGTCAGTTAGTAAAATATTTAATGCTTGTAATTAGTAACATCAGTGATTGACCGAATTAAGCTGCCTACTTTGGTATTAATTTTTTCTCTTTCCTAGTGGCCGTTTTGCATGTAATATTTAGCTGGATATGTGATAAGCCAGGCTGCGCATATAAGCACAGGCCAGTGACTTCGTGTTATGTACGGCCTCCCTGAAAGTTGCATATCGCCTTTCAGAGGAGAGAGTGAGGAGGTAAGGCGGGCTGACAAGACATGCACCGGACGACGGCCCAGTATTGTTTTGCGCAGGTGTCTGTGTGTCGCATTCCTACGGCATGTGGCACAATGTGCTCTGCGTAACATGAGATACACGGCTACATTCACAGATGCAGTGCAACGCATGATGCATGAGGAACACCTGCGCTAACACTGAACCTTAGTTTTTACTATCAGCGCTATTCAGTCAAATAACATTTCAAAGGAACTTTGTTTTGTGGTGACAAGTCGCCTTCTGAGAATGTTGCAGGTGTGGAAGTCAGTAATAGATAATGATCATAGTATTCCGTGAGCAACAACGGAGGTGCATTGTGGACAGGAATTCCTTTCTCTTCGTACAGGGGTGGGCAGATTTTCTGGCATCACTTTACGTGTGGTGAACTGAACTCTGCCTGACCCAAAAATTTGTAAGAGTAAACCTTAAAAAGGGGAGGAGAAGGAGAAGTCGGGACATTTATTTATTTAACCTGGGAAGATTAGAGCCATCAGGCCCTCTCTTACATCTAACCAGGCATTCTACTTATTTTACATTCGTATGTTTTAGTAGGCATGTTAAACTACATCTAGTACAAAAAGTGAAATAAACAATTACAAAGGCACACTTGGAAAATATATAGATATAGAGTTTATATTCGTAGATGATAAGCACTGTTATAATTAGACATTATGAAAGAGACAGATTTTAGATAGGAGTGCTAGCAGCAGGGAGTGTGAGGGAGACTGGTGGTGAAGGAAGGAGAAGAATAGCGACATGATGTAACATGATTAAGGAAATATAAAGGAAAAGAGGATTGCGTGGTTAATAGAGATAGATGAAGTGGAAGAAGAGAAAGGAGCAAGATAGGATACACTAGCTTTGCTATTTGACAGAGGAGAGGATTGGCTTTGTACATTAATTTTGTGGAAAACGTTATGAGGAAGATAGTACGAAATGCTTCAACTTCTTCTTAAAAACAGCAGCGGATTGAATTGCGCAAGGTAAGGAGCAGTTTGTTCCAGAGGCGGACAGCGGCAACTGAGAAGGAGTTTGCAAAAGTTTTTGTTTTGTGAGTGGGCACAGTTAGGATACCAAATAAGAGTGACCTCGTGTTTCGATTGTGATGGCATGAAAGGTGTTTAATCTCTGAAGCAAGATTCTGGGGTGCTTACGCGACGAGGAGTCGGTGAAGTAGACATGGAGTGTGGTAGTCACGCAATTTGTCCAGCCGCAGCCACCCTAGCTGGGAGTATGAAGCACTAACATGATCATATCGGCGAATGTTGCAGGTGTAACGCACACAGGGACATGGATGTGGACGTGGATGTGAGAGTAGAGGGTGAAGTAGAAAACTTAGCTGACGACTGGGACAGTAACTCAGCATTCTGTAAGAACTCCATATGTAGGAGTGGAACGATTGGTTAATGTTGTAAAGCTTTTGCTAGAAGGCCAGAATGTTGCAGAGGCCTATTCATCGGTGCTCTGGAATTGTGTGAGGAAAAACAAGCGGGTGATGGTGGAGAACACTTTTTCGGTGATTGTGAAGAGAAAATGTTGACTCTGGCTCGGGAGGTGCGACGCAACACACCAGGAGATCAACTAGAGCGCTGATGTGTTGCAGTATGGAGCACCTCGTACACCAATGATTGCAGAATGTGGTGAGAAATTGCAGTTTACGCTATGCCTGAGTGAGCGAAGTTTCGTTGGCTACTAGATCAGTAATGCTGTCTACATGTGTAATTTTGCACTCTCCTTGCGGATTCAGGCAAACACTGTGTGGCCGCTGCGTACCTATCTTTCTGTAAATCATTCGTAAATAGCGGTTTCCTCGCGTTCACTTCACGTATTCAGTGAGATCGGTACTGTCTTATGTCAGTTAATTTTCTCATTTTCTGCGTTTCCTGTGATCGAAGGGGTCCTGTAATAATTATTTTGTTCGTTAGCACGGAAATTTAGAATAAACAGGGATTAATTTGGACTATTGTTTCATTTCATAGCCAGATGATCATCTTGTTTGTTACATCTACTTCTAAATGATTGTCTTGCAATTCACAATTAACGCCTGACAGACCGATCATCGAACCACCTTCGAGCTACTTCTCTACAGTCCCATTGTCGAACAGCGCGCGGGAGAAACAAACACTTAAATCTCTCCGTGCGAGCTTTTTCGATGTCCTCCGTCGGTGCTATCTGATGCGGATCCCACACCGCTGAGCAGTACTCCAGACGAGACGTACAAGCATAGCGTAGGTAGTCTCATCGGTAGACCTGTTGCATTTTCTCAATATTCTGCCAATAACTAGTAGTCTTTGGTTTGCTTTACCCATAATACAGTATTATCTATGCAATCGTTCCAAGTTCAGTTACTCTTAATTAGAATAACTAAGCATTTAGTTGAACTTCCGGCCTTCAGATTAATTTGATCGAAATTTAGCGGATTTCTTTTGGTACCCTTATGGATGACTTCACGCTTTTCATTGTTTAAAGCCAGTTGCTAGTTTTTGCGCCGTACAGATATTCTGTCTAAGTCGTTTTGCAGTTTGTTTTGGTTCAAATGGTTCAAATGGCTCTGAGCACTGTGGGACTTAACATCTGAGGTCATCAGTCCCCTAGACCTTAGAACTACTTAAACCTAACTAACCTAAGGACATCACACACATCCAAGCCCGAGGCAGGATTCGAACCTGCGACCGTAGCAGTCGCGCGGTTCCGGACTGAGCGCCTAGAACCGCTAGACCACCGCGGCCGGCTTGTTTTGGTCATCTGATAACTTTGTTAAATGACAGCATCATCTGCTTACAATCTAAATCGTTTATGTAGAACAGGAACAGCAGAGAGCCCGTAACACTTCCTTGGGGAACTCCAGCTATTACTTCTGCTCCACTCGCTGATTTTGGGTCAGCTACCTTCTAAGGCGCGCAGTCATGGACTGTGCAGCAGATCCCGGCGGAGGTTCGAGTCCTCCCTCGGGCATGGGTGTGTGTGTTTGTCCTTAGGATAATTTAGGTTAAGTAGTGTGTAAGCTTAGGGACTGATGAACTTAGCAGTTAAGTCCCATAAGATTTCACACAGATTTGAACATTTTTTTGGTCAGCTACTATGTAGTGTGACTTTTTTGACAAAAAATCACGAATCCAGACACTCAACTGAGATGGAAGAGCACAGGCACACAATTTGATTAGAAGTCGCTTGTGATGTACAATGTCAACAGCCCATCTGGAAATCTAAAATTATGGAACCAATTTGACACCACTGTCAAAATCATTAATTATTTTGTAATAACAAGGAGCTGGGTGTGTTTCACAAGAACGACTTTTCTGCATCCCTGTTTGCAGTTTGTCAACAAACCATTGTCTTCGAGATAACTCATAGTGTTCTAACACAGTATATGTTTGAAAATCCTACTGAAAAATCGACGTCAGCGAGTTGGATCTGTAATTCAGAGGATTACTTCCTTTTCCTTCTTGGGTATTGGTGTGACTTGTGCAACTTTCCACTCTTTAGGTACGGCTCTTTCAACGAGAGATCGATTGTCTGTGATTGCTAAATATGGAGCTACTGTACCAGCGTACTCCGAGAGAAACCTGACTGGTATACAGTCAGGACCGGAGGCCTTGCTTTTATTGTTTTAAGCTGCTTTGCTACATCGAGGGTATCTACTTCTAAGTTACTCTTGTTGAAAATCGTTTTAGATTCAAATTTTGGAATATTTACTTCATCTTCAATCGTGAAAGAATTTCGGAAAATGGTATTTAGTGTCTCTGCTTTTGTGGCACAGTTATCAGTAACATCACTACTTTTATCGCGCAGTGAAGGTACTGATTGTGTCTTTCTGCTGGTGTGTTTTACATACGAGCAGAACCTCTTCGGGACAGAGTTTCGTTGTGGAAAGTATTAAAGGCATTTCACATTTAAGTTCGCACTACATTCGAGCTTGCGTAAATTTTCATTCGTTCTGCAATGGTGATGTTACTTGCTTAGTGCCCGCCCGGTTAGCCGTGCGATCTAACGCACCGCTTTCCGGGCGGGAAGGCGTGCCGGTCGGCGGCACGAATCCGCTCGGCGGTTTGGTGTTCAGGCCTGGTGTGCCATCCAGTCTGTGGATGGTTTTTAGGCGGTTTTCCATCTGCCTCGGCGAATGCGGGCTGGTTCCCCATATTCCGCCTCAGTTACACTATGTCGGCGATTGCTGAGCAAACACTTTCTCCACGTACGCGTACACCACAATTACTCTACCAGAGATTAGGGTTACACTCGTCTGGTGTGAGACGCTCCCATGGGCGTCCACTGGGGGCCCAATCGCACAATAACCCTGCTTTCGGTGTGGGGCGGCGGTGGGGTGAGTGGACTGCTGTAGCCTGTTATGGGGTTGTGAACCGCTGCCGCTGCCGCCTACGGCGGGGGCGAAGCGTCTCCGTCGTTTCTAGGTCCCCAATTCCATACAATACGATACCTGTTTAGTGTACCACAGGATATCCGTACAATCTCTTATTAATTTATTTGGTATATGTCTCTCAACAGCTGTCGATACTATTTCTTTTGCATTCAAATCACATACGGTCTACGCTTACATATTCAGAGTGGAAGGAGTGAAGACGGTCTCTTAGGAAGATTTGAAGCCTTTTGTGAGATGCGATAGTAATGTCTCATGTTTTCTAGGACCACCTCTGTCCTATTAATCATCTATTGTACGATACCTTTTACTTAACGCATATGAGCCAGGCACATGAGAGGAATTCGTGGTCGGCCGCTTCAAACGAGTCGTAAGAAAAAAAGTCCGTGGGAAGCGATCTGGCTATCGGATATCCCCGCTGTTGCGAATCATTCTGATATCCACAGGGGTATGTCGAAAGCTTAGCTGCGCCCTCAAAATTGTAAAGGTAAAAGATTTTTTATGGTGACTGCGGTATAAGGGTCCAGGCAGGCGACCTTCCAGCATAGGTTTTTAAAGTCAGTACCGCCATGAGACTGTTGTTTATTTGCATTGTTACATTTACACTTACACGATCATGATTTCGGCTTCAAAGAGCCATTATCAAGTGTTCTTAGTGTTGTACAGTGCCGAAGATGGCACATTATTAGACACATTGTCTAAGGGTCGATATTTTTGATAAAGCCTACTGCTTTGTTTCGGCACTGAGTATACCATCTTGACATAGGATTGCCAGAGGACCGCATGGAACATTCTTCTATAATTACTACTTATAACAGGTGCAGGTCTTATTGCCTGTAGACTTGCCTCTGCAGCGACGGTTTCCTCGCTGGTTCGTTGGACAGGCGACAGCGTAGCAGGGGTTTCTGTCAAACATTATATTCACAAATAAGGCCTCCTTATGGGCGTTGGCATCATCAACCTTCACAACACCCAGCTGTGGGATATGGAGAATCCTCACGGTATGGTGGCAGTCAACCATTAGCACCATTTGAACCTCAGTGTATGGGAGGAGCCATCTTTCCACAGCACTTCACAGGCGCGGCATATCTACAATTCCTACGGCTTACCCCGCCATCGACTCCCGAACACGTGCCTTCGGCGGTACGAAAGCTAGTGTGACTGCAGCGTCAGAGCAACCTGGTTCACTGCCCTCTTGAATGCGGGGCTAAAACGTTATTACAGACAGAACATTAACACTTACTTGGTGTATTCCCATGTTCCCTTTCAATAATTGAAACCTACACTGTCAAATATCTTTTATCTTCACCTTCAGATGGGCATACCCTCCATGGAACGCATTTCCAGAGATTTATCGATATAACTCGCTTGCTCCCTTACCCGCTCTGATATCGTTTCTTGCAGATTTTCTCCATTTAGAAAACTCACCCTGCATATTTTCAAAGTGTGTGGTTATATGATGTTGACATCTCCAATGACGTTGCTTTGTGATCATTACACGTTACGTTTTCGGTAGATATCATTCTTAGGCTTTTCGTTGAGATATAACACGTTTTGTGACTGAAATTGTGAACTAATAACAGACCAGAACCGTTGCTCTCTCAGCATGGACTGAAATTTAACGCTGTATCTCCTGACCGTTGTCGTAAGGCACACAGTTAAGCATTCACTGTCTTTTTACTTAGGATGTGGTTTGTCTAATACAACTAAGCGAGACACTGTTATCATTGTATCTTCAGCCTTTCGATTCTTGAAACAAGTTCAGTGGCCTGTAATGCAGTTTACTTTTCTATATAACATTTGCGTTACATAATAATTACAGATTTGTCACTGCGATACAGTGTTTTGTTATTCTTTAGTTGTTAGGTGAGAAACAAATTTTTCTACCAAGCGTTTCGTGATGCTACGTTAATACACGTTTACGTGACACTTCACCACAACGTACTTTTTAGATTAAGGTACCATTTCTATTTAGGGCCCACAATTTTTCGTTAAACGGCCAATAGTGACGCTCTGTTTAATTTCCCCTTGAGGTGGCTCTGCTGTATTTTGACTTTCTCGCCACTTTATTTAGTGTGCTATCACTTGATTGTTCTGCTGTGAATCAGTAGTTGGACGTCTTAGTTCTTGTTTTATTTGCTGAATTGTACAATATGTGGTGTGTGAATTAAAACGACTATACTTTCGCAAAAGACTTAATTAAGTCATTAATTCTTTCAAACGTAATGATTCCCTTTTTCGGGAAAATGTCACCAAAACATTTGAAGTGGGATATTGATATTAATTTGGAAAACATGGAATGTCTGTCACGCTAGAGATCAAACTAGAAGTTTTATGTCACATAGAAGGTGGTGAAGAAACCATAAACATTTTTAGGCCAATGACACTATCGATGTCCACTGTTCAGAATATTCGGGATAGAAAACAAGTAACCATACCGCATTCGTTACCTGCTGCACATTCAAGCGTTTTAAAATAAACTTGCCAAAGAAGTAAATAATGGGTAAGAACGGAAAAATTGTTAGATACGTGGACTGACCGCTGTAATCAGTGGAGGATGTCAGTAAACCAAATGACTATCCAAGGAAATTGTTTTTCAAAAATTACAGAGGTGAAGATGGTAATGGATCTATGAAAGACACAAAATTTCAAGAAGCCTAGGTTGGTTAGAAACATTCAAAATAGCCACAATTTGCACAATTAAAAAATGAAAGGTGAAAGAGATAGTGCAGATACTGATGCACCTAAAGAATATCACAACATTTTGAAGAGAACTGTGAAACTGGCGAACAGTGACTTGAACAAGTTTTCGTTGTGAACGAGACAGGGCTATACTGGAGCGAATGCCTGATGGAACTTACATTTCTAAATGGGAATAGTCTTCATGTGGATATAAGGTGTCAAAAGAGTGATTAACTTTGTTCCTTGGTGATTTTAAGCTAAAATCACTTTTCGTATATCTTTCCGAAAATGCAAGTTGTTTTAATTGACCGAACAACAAACAATCTTCCATCATTTATAGGTCCAACAAGAAATTTGGATGACTAAAATTCTCTTCCAAGCTTGCTTTAAAAATTACTTTTGCGCAGAAGAAAAAAATTTGAAAGACAGTAACTTAAGCAATACTTATTTCAGATAAACTCGAGTGCACCCGTTTAATTTACCATAATTTCTGTTGAGTGGACACTGGATATCTTCCCAAAAATACAACAGTACAATGGATGAGATTGCAATAGCCACTCTGAAGCCTTATTGTTTACCCAAAACTATTCACAAACTTATACACGAAATCGATGGTGAATCTATAATAGGACAGTTTTGAAAAGAAGAGAAACAACACTAGATATGCAGTAGACAACGTAGTGAATCGTGGAAGGGATTAAATTCCATGATATTGTAGTAAGTCTGAAAAAATGGGCCATAATGCATAAAAACTGATGAATTTGTAGTTCACTCTGTTTCTGATATTCGACAAGACATACTAAGCTTAGGAAGCCATCTTGGGTCTGAAGATTTGTAGAAAGTTTGTTTGATAGTCCTTCTAAATGCTGACAGAGAACCTCTTTCAAACAAGGAACTGAACCATTTAGAAACAGAACGAGCACGTGCTGAAGAGCTAGAACCTGCTGTGTGTCAACAGCTGAATGCAAAAAAAGCTTGTCGAATGCTCTTTCTTCGTCTGAGCATGAAATGAACATTCTTCTTTAGAATGATACCGGCGGGGACCGCATCGCTAAAGTCTCACTGGGAGTAAACTAAGCCTTTGGCTGTTAAAAAGCATTGCTAAAAGAGGCAGAATCCATATGAAACAGAGTTCTTTGCGCTAGTATTTTAATGTGGTGCAATCCGTAACAGTTGAAAGTGAGGATGGTAGATGAGGATGATAGACTATGATAGTTTAATGATTCTCCGTGTTAAAGTTCGTCATTACATTAAAAGAGTCTTTAAACGTTTTTATTGTGTGTATAAACGTATGTATGTGATATTATTTGTGTTTAAATTTGTTATAGGTTTAAGTAATTTTAATTTTATCTCGCTTCTCGTAATTGAAATGGTTAATATTTTCTGTCTCTTCTATTGGATTGTTATTTATCACTGACATCCATTATGTTACTACGATTCCCAAGGTCCAATCTGCGCGTCTTTTAATTTGGTTTGTACCTTGTGCTTCGCTTCACAGCATTCAGTGTGTGTAACTTGTAGTTCTATTTGACGCATAGCAATCTATTTTAGTATGTTGACAACTCCAAAAGATTGTGTGTGTTTTAATTCTTTGTTTCTCACTCGGATTTTGACGTTGTTAGTTTTCTTCTCTTTCATAATCTACCGACACCGCGAGCTGTGTTTTAATTTAAATTAAGTTCATTGTGCAATGTTTTGTGCTCACAGGTTATATCCTATCGTATGTGGATTGTCAAGTGATGTTCGGGCCGGTCTTTTGACTGTTTTTTGGAGATGTCTTAGTGAACATGCATAGCTCTACATCCACACACACACAGGTACTCCGCAAGCCACCGTACGGTGCGTGGCTGAGGGTACCATGTACTACTACTTGTCATGTCCCCTCCCGTTCCATCCGAAAATAGATCGAGGCGAAAACGACTCCCTGTACGCCTGCTTATGTGCGAGCCATAACTTCTAGTATCTTATCTTCGAAGTCCTTACGCGCGATATATGTGGGCGCCAGTGGAATCGTTCGACAGTCAGCTTGAAATGCCCGTTCTCTACATTTTCTTAATAGTGTTTCTCGAAAAGAACGTCGCCTTCCGACCAGGGATTGCCATTTGAATGCACGAGGCATCTCCGTAACACTCACGTGTTGTTCGAATATACCGGTAACAAACATAGCAGCCCACCTCTCAATTGCTTCGATGTCTTCCTTCAATCCGACCTGCTACGGATCGCAATCACTCCAGCAGTACTCAAGAATAGTTGGCCCGACGGTCCTTAGTGTCGTCTCTTTTACAGGTGAGCACAACTCTTTGCTGAAATTCTCCCAATAAACCGAAATCGACCACTTGCCTTCCGTACCACAATTTTCATCTGCTCGATCCACCTCATATCGTTTTTCAACATTGCGCCTAATTATTTAGACTTGGCTGTGCCAAGCAGGACACTATCAATACCCAATTCGAACATTACAGGTTCCTTCTTCCTACAGTCCACATTAACTTACATTATTCCACATTTAGGGCAAGCTGTCATTCAGGACAGTAACTGGAAATTTTGTTTAAGTCGTCTTGTCTCTTCTACAGTGACTCAACTGTAACACCTCGGCATCATCAAAGAACAACCGCAGATTGCTACCCACCCTATCTGCTATCAACGGTAGTATCACACTGGGACACTCTTGATGAACACTAGATGTAGATATAGATCATGCATGGTTCACATCAGTTCATCCAAGGTTGTACAGGGACGAGGAAGCGAGACTTTTTTTTTTTTTTTTTAATTTGTGGTAAGCTCATATGGGACCAAACAGCTGAGGTCATCGGTCCCTAGGCTGACACACTATTTAATCTAACTTAAATTTACGCTAAGGACGACATACACACTCATACACACACACACACACACACACACATATATATATATATATATATATATATATATATATATATATATATATGCCCGAGGGATGATTCGAACATGTGAGGGGGGGGGGGGGGGGGGGAAGCCGCACGAACCGTGGTAAAGCGCCGTAGACCGTGGGGCTACTTGTTTTTACGCACAATTGTACCTTGTAATTAGTGGCACACAGAATATTAGCTTTTTCGAGTACTTTGCTTTACTGTCTACTTTGTTCGGTAGCTTATGCTGACTTCTAGTGCTTTCACTTATGTAGTCTTAATCTATAGGCAGATATGACAATGAAAGAAATACCTACACTGTATGAAACTGCTCATCATATAGTGAGCATCCTAAACAGCTATTGCGGATTTAGACTTTCACTCAGTTTTAATGCAGACTACTTCACCATCTCTGATTTTAAATTAGTTGATTGTCCCTCACAGTGAACAAGTTTTTTTAGCTGCGGTTGCCCGACTTATAAAATTACTTGTAGAGGGGTGTGTTATATGGAAGTCTGACTCGGTCCGAGGAACGTGCACATATAGCCTAAGTGGTAACGCGATTGCTCCTATTGAGCGGGAAATAAGGTTTCGAGTCGCGGTCTGGCAGAAATTTTCATATGTCTGTTTAGGTAGTACAACCTATTACAGTTAACTTGAATATCAGGAATAAATTTCAACATGACGGAGAAGGCCATAAATGGAACAAAAGAAAGAGAAATAATAAAGAAGATGAAAGAACACTCAGAATCGAGGGCACTCTGGGGCCGAAATATTTATACATGTTATCATTCAGAAGAAAACGACTTGCTAATCCTTCGTTTCAGTGTCGATAATTAACGTCTAATCATATTTAGGTTTCACTATCTCATTCAGTATCAGTGCTACAGAAACATAATTTTGAATAAGTAATAACACAGTGGTTGGCTCTACAGTGAACCGGGTTATTCAACAATTTGTCAAACACTTTAAATTGGAGCATATAAATGTTTTCTTAAATGATTAGGAGAAACAATTTGCTACTAAAAATATTTGTTAAGTACACAAAATGAGAAACTGATTTTATTACCGCTTTATTCCTTTAAGCAGCTAATGTTGGAAACAGTAAAATTTGATTCACCTTTTATTTTGAATGGTCAAGAAGTGCCGTTTAACTAAAGTGTCGCACGCAGTGCCACCGCGGTATGAGTCGACATGTCACAGACTGCGTTGCCCCTCTAGTCCGAGGTTCGAGTCCTCCCTAGGCCATGGGTTTGTGTGTTGTTCATGGCATAAGTTAGTTTAAGTAGTGTGTAAGTCTAGGAATTCCCATAGGAATTCACACACATTTGAACATTTTTGAACCTAACGTGAAATTACACATTAATTCAGTACATAAGATAAAAATCAATTATCACTTCATTATGGAACTCTGCAGTATTTAGATTCTAGTCATACAGCGGGCACAGTATACAACTTGAAGGTTTCATTTCAGTACCTGATAAATTTTTTGTGTTCTTGCGTTTCAAAGTAGAAGGGAAAAATGTAGGCCATGACGTCTAGCAATATTAATTACATTGAGCCAAGTTGTCAAACGTGTGATTTTTGCCACATATTTCGTGTTTGCAACTGTACCTTGGAAACCGTGGATGCACCGACTTGTGATGTTTTAGGTTTTACGGTTTGAGTTGACAATGCGCGTCTGAAGCTTGTTTTTAAGTGGTGACGAGGCCTAATGGCATAGAAAAAATTTTAAAATATTTATTATCAAAAGCAGTCTTCATCACAATTTATTTATTACGGTGACCGGTTTCGACCACTACTGTGGTCATCTTCAGACCTACAAGTCGTATACAAAGCTTTAATTAGAGGGCTACATACATTAAAGAAGAAAGCTATAAAGCTATAAAACGATGAATTACCAATGAGTAAGAACCTCCTTCTGCTGGAGAATCACTACTGGAGAAAACAGTGCACGTCTTACTTTATGTAATGGAGGCTCCGCCCAATTCTGACGGTATGATGTCATTACTAACCAATGACTTATAAGTCGAATAAAATGTAAAATTTCTTATGTAAAAGGACATTGTCAAGAAATAGAAATCAACACACACTAAACTTAGCTTATTTAAAAGCTATTGTCAATTAAGAAGCCTTAAAAATATTTAAACATGTAGGATAAATGAACTTCGTTCTGACAGTACATGGGTTGCCCTCTCAAGGCCTGTTAGTGGACCATTTGGAACCACTGGTTGCCAAGGTGAAGTTGGACGCCGTTCCAAAGATGAGGCAGCAGGCTTCTTTGCACTGAAGCTCTTGTAAAGTCGATAGGTAAACTAGTGGTTGTCATGGTGAGGATAAACGCCAGTGCAAATATGTGGCAGCAGGGTTCTTTCTAACGAAGTTGTCGCAAAAGTGGAATGGCAAAGACTGTCACATGAGACGATGTACTATTGAGCAGCAACAAACCGGTCACCGTAATAAATCAATTGTGAGCAAGACTGTTTTTGATAGTAAATATGTGCAACACATTGATCACTGTCACTCCCATAATGTATTCAAAAGTAAAAAATTTTAACACATTTAAAGAGCGATATGATGCTCCGATACATGTTGTGGCAGTTATCACACGGTTGACAACTGGACTGAATTTCCCCAATATTGCTTGAATAACAGTTTTGTGATGACTTCACATCAATTATCATGACATCTAGGATGCCATAGGCCTCCTAAACAGCACGAAAGTACTATTTGTAACGCGACAGAAACGGCTTGTAACTCGTTGTTGTCTCCAGTGGTGATTAGACGCAAGGTAGTGAGCATTAAATTAGCGAACTTCCGGTTGTTGAGCCAGGGGGTGGGGGTGGGGGAGGGGGAGTCGAACGGTAAGTCAGTGTTCCCTCATGCGGAAGATGGTCCTCAGCTGTTAATAGCTGAACGTGCAAACATCTAGGATCCAATAAGGTCTCCTAAACAGCATAGAAGTACAATCTGTAATGCGGCCGAAACGGCTTGTGAGCCGTTGTCTCCAGTAGTCATTAGACGAAACGTTGTGAGCATTAAATTAGCGAACTTCTGGTTGTTGAGCCAGGGGGAGGGGGGGTGGGGGGGAGGTTGGACGAACAGTAAGTGAGTGTTCCTCCATGCGGAATATGGGCCTCAGCTGTTAATAGCTGAACGTGCAAAGATCTAGGAACCCATAAGGTTTCCTACGCAGCATAGAAGTACTATTTGTAATGCGGCAGAAACGGCTTATAACTCGTTGTCGTCTCCAGTGGTCATTAGACGAAACGTAGTGAGCATTAAATTAGCAAACCCCCGGTTGTTGAGCCAGGAGGGGGGGGGGGGGGGGCAGTCGAACAGTAAGTGAGTGTTCCCTCATGCGGAAGACGGTCCTCAGCTGTTAATAGCCGAACGCGCGAGCCGCCGACCAACACTTGGTTTTTGGCCCGGGCTGCCGCGCCGGAGCCGAGTGCGCATGCGCCGACCTGCGGCCGGGTGCGAGCGCGGCGCGCGCGACACGACGCTCCGTCGCCAGTCAGTGTGGCACCGCTCTGCGAGACGGACGCTGCCCGACGCCCACGCACCACACGCACGACGCCGACGCTCCGACGCAGGCGGTCTTCGACCTGAGGAGCGCACCCACACTATCCCTCCAGGACGCTGCGAATCTGCAGTAACCTCAAAACAGTTGCGCCACAATAGAACCGAGTGACACTTGACACGACACCGACCTCGGCGGACACGCAGTGTCAAGCTGCTCGTCTTGACCTCGGGCAGCGCCGAGCGATAAAGAAGTCTGAGACAGCCTCAATAGTGGGGGGACTGCAGATGGTGTGAGCCGGGGGACCACCGTAAAGTGGAGGCCCTTCTTCCAGGACACCGTGTACCCGAGTGATGACGAGACTGCCAATATGACCACGGGCCCGCTTCCTCTTCTGACCGCCGGTCTCCTGGTTGCCGTGTACGGTAAGTGACAGTCCTCTGCCCTATTCCCACTCTGAGTCATTGTCGTGGTTCATTGTTAGCGTTTGATAGGTTTGTTCGTCTACCTTTCCCTCTTGAAAGGTTCTAAAAGATCTAATGAACGCAATTAGCATCAGCAATTGCTGATGCTGGTCGCTCTTTAATCATACACTAAGTAGAGTTCTGCCTTACAGTTTAATGCCAGAACGAATCATCTTATGTATCAAAATTAAATGAAGATTTATCGAATAATGAGAGTCATTTGTAGCCTCTAATCACTGTTGTACTGACGACGCGTAGAGACTGTTACAGGTACTTTGTATTGACGATATTCTATTTGTACTACGAACTAGACCTTGATAAATCTAGAATATATAGATCTAGTATGTATCTCTTAGATGGTAATCTATCATGACAAGACGCCACTTGCGCCGGGTGGGGATATGAACCTAAATCTCCTGCTTATGGTTACTAGCTGACAACCAAAATTTGCAATGCGAGCACGTTTCCATTACCGACTGAAACTTTTAATGGCACAGAGCTTTGGTTCCTGTTACTTTCAAGCACATGAACTAATCGTTCTCCAATAAAGTATTTCAGAAAATCTGCAACAACGGAACAAATTTAATGGAAATTTTCTGACTTTCAAATGTGTCAAATAGCACAGTAACTCAGAAAATGAGCAGAATTCACTGATATATTGTTTTTCAGTGTTAAACCGATATCTCCGACATTAGATTTGAAGTCGCATTGGGAAATATTCACATAAAACTGACTCAGAGCTACTTTTCGCCATATCGAGTCATATTACACATCATGAAACAGTCCACTGTGAAAGCACTGTTATCGTATTAATCAACAAGTTTACTGTCACCAGCAACAGTTTACGGACATCGACAATGCGGTTCGAAGGTGTAGATCTGCGTCGATGGATTTATATATGTCACGACTGTGGGGTAACCTTTGGCACTGTCTCCAATCGTCACAGGCTTCTTTGGGCTCTGAGCACTATGGGACTTGACTTCTTAGGTCATCAGTCCCCTAGAACATAGAACTACTTAAACCTAACTAACCTAAGGACATCACACACATCCATGCCCAAGGCAGGATTCGAACCTGCGACCGTAGCACTCGCGCGGTTCCGGACTGAGCGCCTATAACCGCGAGACCACCGCTGCAGGCACAGGCTTCTTTCTCTGCAGTAATACGTCATATATCAACTGTCACACTTTGAAAATAAAAGAAGTGTGGCACTTTATATGTTTTACGACGAAGAAAGGATCCTGTGACGACTGGAGACAGTGCCGCAGGTTACACCAGAGTCGTAACACAGCACACATATGTGCTAGTAACACATATGAATCAACCCGATGAGGGAGATTTATGCCTTTGAAACGCGCTGTGGGTGTAAATAAACAGCAGCTAATAACCGTAAACTCGTTGTTTCATACCATATCAGTAACAGTCACGATAAAACCTGACCTAAAATATGAGCATTTAAAGATAAACGCTGTTGTTGATTAAACATTGATTACTTGTCCTTCATTTGTTCTAATTCCGCAACGACTGAAACGTTGAACCAGTTGAGGTGCTGGACTCACGTTCGGGGACAGTGGGGTTCAAATCCCGTGAAGCAATTCCGATTTATATGACCTGTGATTACCAGTAATTACTAGAGGCGAAGTCCTACAAAATAATCTCTTATTTTTCTTTTTGCACAATACGGCAGAGCAGCATCAGCTATTAGTATTTGTGTAGACGTTTTACTCATATCCACAGTCAGGTTTAATTTACACAGATATTTTCGATTTCAGCTCTATGGTCTTCATCAGATAGTCATCATCCCTGTCTCTAAACAACGATAATCCGAACAAGAGACGTCGCCAGAATAAGATCAACATCTGCAGTATAAGCGTGTGACGACAGAGGGTGTCTGTGAAAATGACCATAGGGCAGCAACTGATAATAGCTGGAAACGGTTACTATTCAGAAGTTTCTATGCTCCAGTAAGCCTGGAGTCTATTTGCACACCCACCGTTGTTGAATGAACTCCTAATCCACCCCTAATGACTTCGTCACGACGGTATATTAAATTCCAGCCCTTCATCCTTCGGTTTTGCAGCTCTCAATACGCTAATTAAAACGTACGTTATTGTGCCCTACCAGAACGACAGTTCCTTATCGACTTAATTTTCTTTCATTCACATTGCCTATCTGACAAAATTCGCCCGTTCTGGCAATGCTGTTAGCCTATTAACATTAGCTCTTCATTTACTGCGACGTTGCATCCGAACAGTGTCGTGCAGTGACTAGCGTTATTTTTTCGTACCGTTGACGGGCAGGGTTCGAACCTCGGTCGAGTCATAATGACTAATTTTCCCCAGTTTTAAGAAAATGGCCAATCTGGTGTACTAAATCATTACAGTTAATCAGAACTAGAGCTCTATGAGTAGAGTCGGCGATTTTCTGTGTCCAATCTTCGTTTCTCTATTATTTTTTTTTTACCATTCGACAAAGAACATCAACATTTCCGCTTACACCGTAAGCGTCTAACCTATTAATGATTCTCTGTGAAGAAGCTACTCATAGAAATGTTGTAGCAACAGTCGCAACAAAGTATTTTTAAGATTCACCTCTCCGAGAGCGATATACCTTTCACTGCAGTCATAACGTGTATATAATATTTCCAGCGGCTAATTTCGTAGAGATAGCTCTCTCTCTCTCTCTCTCTCTCTCTCTCTCTCTCTCTCTCTCTCTCCTTCTCTCTCTCTCTCTCTCTCTCTCTCTCTCTCTCTCTGTGTGTGTGTGTGTGCATCCCATTTCGATTTCGTACGTTAATAATCATAAAGGATCTTGTGAGATGGATGGGCTAGCATTTTCTTTAAATGTGAAGGGAAGGAACTGCTTTTCATTAAAAGTTCAGTTTACACGCAAGCAGAATTTCTATCTATCTACAGACAGCGGTGTTGCTATGAAAGATACGTAAATCTCGGTGTTCTTCGTGGTGAATTCTGTAAGTAGGAAGTCAATTATAAGTAGAACGGGATAGTTGGTGAAGACTAGCAGTTGATTCTCCTGACGCGGATCGGAATTGTTTAAATTGCATCCATAGTCGTGTTTCTCTCTTTCGTGTACATGGAAACACAGAGATTTTAAGAATTTGATAAGCATTTAATGGAGGAGGAAATATAATATCCTTGATTTTTCGCTGAATTCTCTCCAGTAATGAGCACGCGATAATACTGCATACGTTCGATTGGTTCAAATGGCTCTGAGCACTATGCGACTTAACCTCTGAGGTCATCAGTCGCCTAGAGCTTAGAACTAATTTAACTTAACTTACCTAAGGACAACACACACATCCATGCCCGAGGCAGGATTCGAACCTGCGACCGTAGCGGTCGCTCGGCTCCAGACTGTAGCGCCTAGAACCGCACGGCCACTCCGGCCGGCTACTGCGTTCGTATCTTATTTGTGTGCAGCAGGTTATGTAACTCCAGACCAGTTGTTCTTACATCTACCGTACAGTTTCTTCAAAGGTTCGTCATTTATTAGCATTATTCGTCACTCTGCTTAAAAACTTAAAAATGTAACATTTGCAGAAACGATTTAGTAACGTGCAGGAAGCCAATGGGATTCTTCACGTGGTTTACAGAAACAATTTTAACGCGGATATTACATAACTTCTGGCCAGTATGAAAGATCTAAGATTACATAGTACCTAACATGAAACCAAGTGTGTAGAAATAATGACTGTAATTAGTAAATATTTCCTGGTGCGACTGCAACATCTCACCTTGAACGATGTCACTCAAAGTCACTATAGACAAGTGAGTGGCATTTTACATCTATAGATTGGCTGTCATTCCGATTCATCATTAGCTCTTGGCTTCATCTGCATCACCAGAAATGTCATTTCTGGCTTTGGACCATTCAAATTAATCCCATTGTAGTACTTATGGAAATGGATATTGACACCGCGTGAACTATTGGAGTCTTAAAGTAACCATTTTACCAGAACTGCACTTGAGGAAGGGAAGGATTACCTACTTTGACTATGTAGTCGGACCAGTGAATAGTATATCACTAACTAGCGAAAGGAAGGAAAACGAAGTTTGTGAAGAAGCACGGGGACTGTGCTCTAGGATTTTCGAACTAGCACTCAAACGTGCCTCCATCTAAATTGAGTGCAATGTGGCACCTTCACGGACCTATGGTTACCTCGGTTAACACTTCCAGGCTGAGACGCTGACGCTGATACGCAAACCTAGTTCCTAGCGTTTCGTTCCCAGCTGGGAGAGTCATCTTCACCAGCTAACTGCAGTTTATAACCCACAGCTATAAATAGTGAAACTACGGCTTTACTGTTCCATCAGACGTTATCTGGTAATCTGTAACTTCGTAAGCCTTCAATAACAATAGAGGCCTCAGTTCATATTTCCTATGAAGTCGTCTATGAGACGTGAACTCGAATTCCCAGACGAGAATTTCTGTGTAAACCTTATGATAATAAGTGTAGACGCGATGTCCTGTGGGTAGACAGTTCAGTATCGTAACTTTACTGCTGGCTTTAAATTGCGCACGTCGTCAGATGCAGCGTTTGTGTTAGAAACTCTTCGCTAAAGGGTTACAAGAAGCAAGTAGAGTTCCATTAGCAAGAATCATCCCAGCAGTCACCTGAAATGACATACCGAAAGCAAACTGGCCAGATCAGAGTTTAAACTTAATTTTCATCTGCAAATGAGTACAGCGTCGCGATAGTTATGTATCATTGTAATTAACTGAAGTTGTTTCACCTATATCAAAAATTCCAGTATACAGTTGCAGCAAATTTTCTCTTACATTTTCATCGTGTACTATTAGGGAATGAGCGTAAAAACTGCTGATTTCTTTTCTTTTTGGAATTTCTGGGATATTTATCTGCTGAGACAAAGAAAAATGCGAATGAAAATAATGTGAACGGGTACTGTAAAGCTAGTTTTAAAATTATCTATTCAGTCCAGGTGCCATTTCAGAGTATATAAATGTTGCCAAAAGAAATGTAATCTTATGCCAGTATGTTTTCGGACTGAAATACTAATGACTGGTGAAGTCATTTTCACTACTTAACCACATATTTCCACGCCCTGGCTCGGGTCAAAAAATTTCGATATTCTTTATATCACAATTCTTGGTTGGCATAGAATTGCAGACCAACTTCGTTAACGTCCGTTTGTTTGAGGATTCAAGAGAATATTTTAAGCTTCGAACGTCCTAATGTTCCTGGGGGGAAAAAAGGCTTCCCTCCTCCCCCCCCCCCTCCCCTCACCACTACCCCAAATAACAAAGAAGACCTATTTATGTCCATCATAAGGTCATCGGAAAAAATTATAGTCACCCCTGTGCACAAAGACAGATGAATCAAACCACGAGCTTAATCGTTCACGCATTGCCTCTACGATAGCATAAGGAAATAGCTATCAGTCAGACATTGTTTTTTCAAGCGGACGTTGTACGTAAAGAGGGTTAATTGTAGTTGTATGGACGTCACAGATTGTCAAAAAGTGACGATCGTGTTTGGCCGTGCCAATGGATTTATAGTGTGTGAAGTTGCTGGAGTTGTATAACTTTCACGGCGGACTGCTCAACGTTTGTACAAGCGGCGGCATAACACACGTGACCACGAAACACGATGTTAGACTTGTGGTGGGAGAAAGGTCGTGACTGACGCGTACTGGAAGTTTCATATCAGCACACACTCCGCTGCAGAGTGAAAATTTCATACTGGAGACGCATTTCACAGCTTCTGAACCCAAATCCCTACCAAACCCTACAGTAATTTCTGCAGGCAGTGAATGAACATCTATCCCCTCGTGTTAGCTAGAGAACATTGCGACGGGAACTGCACGGAATGAAGATTGGCAGTTGGTCACCTTGCACGGGCACATAAAGCTCCGCGTCTTCAGTGGGCCACAAATAGCAGAACGTGGACAGCAACTGATTGGCAGACGTGATGTGGGCTGACGAATCACGTTTCTGTCTATATTGAAATGACGCACGCTGTAGAGTGCACCAAAGGCCACAAGGAGCATATCATTAGGAATGTGTGCAAGGTCAGGTTCAAGCCGGCTGTGGGCTTGTGATCGTTTTTCTTATCATGAACTGGGCTCACCTCACTGAGGTAAACAGTAACTTGAGTCAGCGTACTTATTTCAACATTCTGGAGGATCAGGTGTTGCCTGCAAATGTTTGCGTGGTGATACCATATTTTTTAAGACAATGATAGAATTCGTCAGGCTGGAAGAATATGCCACTGGTCTTCTGAACAGTCCCTCGCCCTATTACATCTCGATTAGTCTGCAAAATCGCGTGACTTGAAACCCACAGAAAGTTTGTTGGACATGTTGGAACAGCGTGTAAAATGCAGACACCTGTATCCCTACAATTTGGTGAAACTGCACGATCATATCCTCAGGAAGTGGCTTAGCATGGATCCGCCGTACCAGCACGACATTGTGGACTCATTTGCTAACGGAACCCTGGCGGCTATCAAGACCAGGGGCGTAATTAGACGGTGTTAAATGGAGCTTGTAATGGTTTACCTAGTGATGGCTAACTTTTTTTTCCAGCGAGCTTTGTTTGTACACACGGACGAAGGTTAAGACTTAGATTTTGTCTTCAGAGATTTCAAAGAGGCATTCGATACCGCACCGTATTGTCGACGAACAACCGACGCACTGTGCGACAGAGTACCTTTCCCGATAACAAAGTGCCGTGGAAGAATGACTAATATAAAGCAGGGCTTTATACTGGACGGAAAATATTCAATAGAAACAAACGTAACGTCAGGTTCGCTCCAATATTCTGAACACACATAAATGCTTTATCAGATGGTGGCGGGAACTTTATTACACTGATGTCGTCTACTTAAAGCCTCTAATCTGAACAACCGTAAGGAAATGAAGAAAGCTACAAAATTCTGAGTTTTGTGTAACGAACACAAGATGTCCTTTAACAATGTACCAACGGTAGAAAATTCTCGCTGTAGATAGAAAAATGCCTAACAGTGTCCGATTGAGATACTAGAGGTAAAATGTCGTGAGTTTTGGTAACACATGAAGCTGACAGCAGAGGTGCCATCTGTAAAGGAAACCGTATACAAAACGCTACTGCGGACCGTTCTAGCGTACTCGGATGGTATTAGTGACACCAGACATTGTACGTTTTCAGAAGCGCACTGTTAGTATGCTAACAAGTCGATAAAGCCAATACAAAGCTATAACTGACATGCTAGGGAATCTGAAAAGGGAGGAAAGACGACACTGTTGTTTTGAAACTCAGAGAAATGATATTAGCAGGAATATACGACTATTTTTCTGGCAGCCTCGTATACGTTGCGTAAGTATAATGATAATAAGGCAAAGATTAGGAAACTTGCAGAGAGATTTATAGGTTTTCGACTGCCAAGTAGCCGGACGCGGTGGCCGAGCGGTTCTAGGCGCTTCAGTCCGGAACCACGCGACTGCTACGGTCGCAGCTTCGAATCCTGCCTCGGGCACGGATGTGTGTGATGTCCTTAGGTTAGTTAGGTTTAAGTAGTTCTAAGTTCTAGGGACTGATGACCTCAGATGTTGAGTCCCATAGTGCTCAGAGCCATTTGAACAATGCGACAGCCAAGTATGCAGATAAAATATGACTGAAAAATAATAGCATCTGCGCAAAACACGCTCCGGAATACAATGTACAACTGCGTACGAAACGTATATGAACACGTAATGATTCATCGGAATAGGACGCAGCGAAATTAGTCTTACGTGACTGTAAACTAAGAACCTTATCTCCAGCGACCTATAGGTTGACGAGACACTGTACTCCTAGCTTCCTTGCTTGTGAATGAGTTTCAAGTCAGAACTTCGCACCTGTCTCAGCATAAACCATTCACCGGCTTCTTCACAGAAGATCTGAAATTACTTTGCGAGCTTGAAAGCCAAACAAATGCATAGACGTCAATGCGAGGAAGAAATTTTTAGTAACCGTATAGTTGTATTGATCACTGCATTGAATGGTAGACATAGTGAATTGAAGGAACGCTGGGAAAGTAGAGAATGCAAGCTCTTCATCTCAGAGTAGGACTTGAGATCTACGTCCTCACTTATTTGCTAATGTATTCCAATCTCTGTCTTCCTCTACATTTACTGCCCTCTACAGCTCCCTCTAATGCCACGAAAGATATTCCCCGATGTCTAGACAGATGTCATACTATCCTTCTTCTTGTCGTTGTTTTCTACGTATTCCTTTCCTCTCCGATTCTACGTAGAGCCTCCTCATTCCTTATCAGTCCAATTAATTTTCAGCATTCTGCCGTAGCACCACATCTCAAATGCTTCGATTCCCTTCTGTGTCTCATTGCCCACAGTCCTTGTTTCACAATCACACAATGCTGTGCTCCAAGCGTACATTCTCAGAAATTTCCACCTCTCATTACGGCCTATGTTTGATACCAGTAGACTTTCTTTGGCCCTTTTTGTCACTGCTAGTCCGCTTTTGATGTCCTTACTCCATCCGTCAGTGACTATTTTACTGCGTAGGGAGCAGAATTCCTTAAGTTCATCTACTTCCTGACCATCTAACCTGATGTTAAGTTTCTCGCACTTCTCACATTTCAGCCGGCCGGTTCTAGGCGCTTCAGTCCGGTGCCACGCTGCTGCTACGGTCGCAGATTCGAATCCTGCCTCGGGCATGGATGTGTGTGATGCCCTTAGATTAGTTAGGTTTAAGTATTTCTAAGTTCAGGGGAATGATGACCTCAGCGGTTAAGTCCCATAGTGCTTAGAGCCATTTGAACCATTTTTTTCTTCTCATTTCAGCTACTTTTCATTACTTGCCTCTTTCTTCGATTTAATCTCAGTCCATATTCTGTACTCATTAGACTGTTCATTTTATTCAGCAGATCCTGTAAGTCTTCTCCGTTTTCACTGAGGTTAGCAATGTCATCAGCAAATCATATCGTTGATATCCTTTCACCTTGCATTTTAATTCTACACCTGAACCTTTCTTTTATTTCCAAATTGCTTCTTCGATTTATAGATTCAACGGCAGGGCAGAAAAACTACATCACTGTCTTATACTCTTTTTAATCTGAGCACTTCGATCCTGTCCGATTCTTATTATTGTCTCTTGGCTCTTGTAAACGTTGTATATTAACCGTATCTCCGTATAGCCTACGCCTATTTTCTTCATAATTCCGAACATCTTGCACCATTTTACATTGTCGAACGCTATGAACGTGTCTTGATTTTCCTATAGTCCTGCTTCCATTATCAACCGCAACGTCACAACTACCTAAAGCCAAACTGATCGTCATCTAACACACCCTCAATTTTCTTGCCCTTTCTTCTGCATAATACTCTTGGCCTCGCTATCTTGGATGCATGAGCTTTTAAACTGATTGTGCGATAAATCTCGTACTTGTCGGCTCTTGCAGTCTTCGGAATTGAATGGATGATACTTTTCCAAAAGTCGGAGGGTATATCGCCAGACTCATACAATCTACACGCCGACGTGAGCAGTCGTTTTGTTGCCACTTCCCCCAATGATTTTAGAAATGCTAATGGAATGTAAAAGGTGGCTACACTGAATCACAGTGGCTACACTGAATCACAGCGCCAGAGATTGCGCCAAAGAGTTTTATTCCGCCGCCTACACTGACAGTGCTTCTTCAGAAGTTGTGGTGGTTAGTGCTTTGCTGGGAGGATGTTGATAGCTGTACTATTTGAGGCCTTGTCGTGTGCAGTTGTTTTGATGGGCTAGACAGCAGATGTTGTTCGAATGGAGATGTTGTAATGATCAGAGTGTATTTTTCGTCAGTATATATGAAGGTAAAAAAAATGTTTTTTACCTTCATATATTGACGAAAAATACACTCTGATCGTTACAACATCTCCATTCGAACAACATCTGCTGTCTAGCCCATCAAAACAACTGCACACGACATGACCTCAAATAGTACAGCTATCAACATCCTCTCAGCAAAGCACTAACCACCACAACTTCTGAACAAGCACTGCCAGTGTAGGCGGCGGAAAAAACTCTTTGGCGCAATCTCTGGCGCTGTGATTCAGTGTAGCCACCTTTCAAATGTTATCTACCCCTTCCACATTATTTGATATTTCGTCTTCAAAGCTGTTTTGAATCCTGATTCTTATTGTGGATTCCTGTCTATTATATATCGACTCCTGTTGCGAGCTAACATCCCATACATGTTCGGGCTCACGTGCGGTTCCTGTTCGTCGGATTGTCTTGGCTCAAACTCGTCCATCGGTTGAGCCGCACGTGTCGCATTACACACACTAAAGTAGACACTAGTATGGGAAATACCAATTTAACATATTATAACAGTAATAATAATATCTGGAACTAAAATAACGAACCATAAATGATGTAGGCCACACAGTTGCGAACTTCTTAGAATAATGTTTATTCAGAAAGCAAACTAATAGCGAAAGAGGTCGTATTTAGAGTTACTGTAACACTCGAGCGCATATCCATTTGACACAGTTCCGTCATTCACAATCTCACAGAGAATTACAAGTTCGATACTCCACCTCGTTAACTATGCGAAAAGTTAGAGTTCACATTAGGAGCACGGCTGCCCACGCTCAGAGACTAAGTCCCGCGATACCACACAACGTGACATTTTCTAAGTCGTTTCACTTCCTAGCTGGCTAAAGACCGAATGTCCGTTTTCGTGTCTCAATCCGAACTGTACCCTTTGGCGTTTCTAGCCGCACTGTACTCTTCGATGTCTAGACCGGAACTGCCCTCTGCCTGTCTCTGACCGCGTTTCCCGAGCGCCGAACATCTTCGCTCAACTGGCTAACGTAGTTCCCTTTCCTGAAACCTTCCATCCGATTGTCTACAGCTTATTCTATATTACTTTACATTTTAACAATTTAAATAATCAAGGCTTGACCACTTTCACGTTCTAAATAAAGTAACAATAATATCCATTACATAATGAAGGTTACATTCTTTTACATAAAACCAATACAATTTCCTTCTTAACTTTGAATGTCACGGCACCAATGTGCTTTCCGATAAATAAATAAAGAACAGAAGTAACTATTATGCACTAAACGAATATTCTGTTACCTAATGATTCAGTTACGGTGTCATGCTGTCATCGATCAATGTGTTTTGTGTGGAGGAAATGATGATCTGATGCTTAACTGAAGATAGTGATAATTTATTTACTATACCTTTTACACAAATAAAGTTACAGAGTTGATATTTTCAACGTTTGCCATTTTAATGATGCGGTTCTATATGAAATGTCGTTCGCGAAGGTCGACTAAAGGTTCAGATTTTAGAATTCAGATTTTTGTTACAAAACTTTTGAATTTCACATTAACAGTAAATGCTAAACTATTATAGATATGATAGATCTTCAAGTTTTGTTGGGATCACAATGAAAATTTATGAAGGATGGTAGATCAAAATTGCTGTTTCTTGATTCCCTACACTACTACAGAATTAAATAAGTTTTCATAAATGTTTCCCTTAATGGCCGATCTTAGTTCCGCCATATTTAACACTGATGCGTCTCCTTGGCCACAAAAGCCTTCTTCTGGGTTTCCCTATGACGTAGGTCCTCGTCTGTCTCACTCGCACACTACAGAGCTTAGGCCTCAGTAGACAATAGACGCCTGTGAGTTTCCCCATCTCGTGGTGAATTTGCGCGCTCTCTGGCATGCAGTCCTGGACGACAGGGTTCGTTTCACAATTACTGTAGGCTGCTTCTTTCGGCCATATATTTAAATGAGAGAGAAATGCTCTTTAACTCACACTGTCTCTTTATCTGTCTCATGAGACAAATCTTCCCATCTTCAGAGCCGTCTTTTCACTTATCCGCCTCTCCTCTGCATTTAACAGCGAGTTTCCCGTTACACTCTTAACATTAACACCCTTGCTTTTAATTCCACCTATGGACGTTTCTGTACGCCGAGTCAGTTCTTCCGACAATAATTTCTTTGTGATTTCTTTGTATGTTCCAGTATCCAACAGGATACTGAGGACTTTCGTCGTAAGAGCTACCCTGAAGTGAATGAAGGGGCAGAGGAGAGTAAATGTAGTGTGCTGTACCATACTGCCTTTCGCAGCCAGTATGATATCTTTTGGTAACTAAAGAACCATCGTACACTGCCTCACCACTTTGTTAACATAGCTCACTGGTGAGATGTACTATTGGCGTATCCATGGCATTGATTGTGCGATGTATGAGAACCAGAAAATGAAAACACCTCTCTCACATATCCAAAGCGTCATATTACCGAGACATTTCTCTCTACCCTGGAAGACTATGTGGAGGATGCGGTAGTATGACATTGTAGGAAGTGCTAATGTAATTCACAGCTGCTACCTTCTCTTTTATTTTTATTAATATTTAGCTGTGTCACTTGAATGAGGCGAGTTAGAACTTCATGTGCGATCGATACGCGACCTCCAAAAGTGCACGCTATAAATTACGTAAGATTAACAAGCCCCATGGACCTCAAAGCTGGAACTGTCCAACTTCTATGATCTCCACAGTCCCAACCGTTATTCTTTTGCACTAGTACATACAGTGGTCTATGTTTCGTCGTCAAAATCCTCAAACTTGTTACGGAGGTCAGCTTTGCAGGTCATGCAAAATCACTCAGTGAGTTGGTGCATCGGCTGATACACTGGTATCGTACTCAGGAAGCCAGCAGTTCAAATCCCAGTCTGTCCATTCACATTTAGGTTTTCCGTTAGTGTAACGTTTTCGGGCTTCCCGCATTGTCAAAAAGTTACACATCCACGAGCTCTTACCAGAACGCTCCTCGTTCACGTCTGCTACACACGCTTCAACCACGCAATAGCCGCTTTCTGCAATGTGCTCTGCTGCAAACCACCATCTTTATTTGTAGTGTAGCTTCGTTATTAAACTTCGCTATGGAGAGGGATTCAAATGTAATGCTAGTCACCTTGGGGTAGATTACGTATAACAAAACATCAAAAAAAGTTAATATAAACAGATGTGTGAAAAATCTTCGTCTTCGAGTAATTAATGAAAGTTTACAATGGAGGTGACTGGAGCTCATCAACGCACAATCTCAAAATAAATGGTCGGAATGTCCTCATCTTGCTTCTACGCACGCATGCACTCGTCGAATGACGGAAAGGACTGTCATACCCTTTACAATACTCTCTGGTGGCCTCAAACGGATTCACAATCTTCGATGAGGATGAGGAATTTCTGGAATTGGCCGGTCTGCTGCATAGACTAATTGCTTAAGGTGCCGCCAGAGATTATAACCCCAAAGGGTTGAGGTCGGAGGAATGCGCAGGTCATGAAACTGGTCCTCCTCTATCCATCCATATGTCACGGTAGATACCAGCTAGTGCACTTCCAACACTGAGAAGTCGTGAGGCTCCATCACGCATAAAACACACGTTTCTTCTTATTAACAGGCGCATATCTTCCAATTGCTCTCGGTGGATGTTTACAATGAAGTCTCTGTAGACAGGTGGAAGAACATGTGGCTGTACCACAGTCATCTACAATTCCACACATTAATCTTAAACTAATACTTATGTCTAGCCTGTGCTTTAGCTTGAAGATTACGCTCGTCTCATTTGTTTCGGATGTGGATATTTGTTATTAAACCTCCTCTAAAAGTTGCTTGATTTATAAACATAGCAAACAATGGATTGGCAGTTTGTGGAACAAACCGACACCAGAAGTTCTACCGTGGTGGATGATCGGTAGGCTTAAGGTTCTGCACACGTTGATTATGACAGTGATACATGGACTGCTCGTGAAGTATCCCCTGTGCTGAGCTTAGAGATGGACCGCACTCCAATTGACTTGCGCTAATTCCCGATTCTTCTTCGACAGCTCGTAGAATGTGCTCTTCCCGGTCAGGCGTACGAGCAATAGGTGGTTTATCTCGGTCAGGCAACGCCTCCTGATACAGCCGTGCAGCCAAGTGGCCAATACCTTACTCGTGGCCATACATAAAAATCGTGTTTGACTGCTCACAAAATAAATATCCTGACCCATTAGAATGGAGCCTGCGGTACATGTACACAACGAACGCGTCGAAGACAGACAAGTAAATAACTCTCCCTGGTAACATGACATCTAGAATACAACGAGTCGAACATGTGCATTGAAACTGTTTGGTTGTAGGGCCTACCTGGAAAGCCAATGAACAACAGTTTTCATGAATAATTTGAAAACGAACGATTTTCAAACCTATGTTTGTACAGTATAAACCTTTTCATGTATTTGTGTGAGAAACATGGCCCCAGGGTCTGAAAAGTATTTCTGAAACACCCCGTATATCATTAGCCTTCTCTGTAATAGAGGTGACGTTGAGTGCAATGTAACGACTGCCTTCCAACGTATGTCCAGCTACCACTGATTTCTCTGGATGGCGAGGTTACAGAAACCTGTCATGTTGTATCCGGCGTCGTCCTATCGTGTGCATGATCTGGGTAACGTAATGCTCTCCGCACTCACACGGTATTTTGTCAGCAATGGGCGTTCTGCAGCCTACGTTACCTTTCAAGGACCTCATAAGGTTATCCGTAATTTCCGCTGATCAATTCTGGTGAATATTGGCAATGAAGTCGCACAGTTTGATATCCTTGCTAATCGTTCTCCAATCCTAGCTTGTACTCCGTCTCTAATGACTTCTTCATCAACGAAACATTAAACCGAAATCTTTCTTCCGTGTCATACACAATCCGAATTGTAATACAAGTTATGTCCCGTCTGTTGCGACTGTACTAGACCCGGGTTCCCAGGTTCGATTCCCGGCGGGGTCAGGGATTATCTCTGCCTCGTGATGACTGGGTGTTGTGTGCTGTCCTTAGGTTACTTAGCTTTAAGTAGTTCTAAGTTCTAGGGGACTGATGACCATAGATGTTAAGTCCCATAGTGCTCAGAGCCATTTGAACCATTTTTTTTTTTTTTTTTTTTACTGTACTAGAAGTATTATTTTGACCCTACGGATTTCTCTATCTTACAGCATCTTCAATGGTCACTGTAACAGCAATGTTTTTGTTAGAATCTGCTCCCATGTTTTTAATTATTACTATTACAGTGTAACGTGAGTAATTTACTAATATTTATTAGTGGTAATTTAAAACATGATGCCGGCCGCAGTGGCCGTGCTGTTCTGGGCGCTACAGTCGGGAACTCAGCGACCGCTTTGGTCACAGGTTCGAATCCTGCCTCGGGCATGGATGTGTGTGATGTCCTTAGGTTAGTTAGGTTTAATTAGTTCTACGTTATAGGCGACTGATGACGTCAGAAGTTAAGTCGCATAGTGCTCAGAGCCATTTTTAAAACATGATAATTGCTTTTGATCTAGGCACACAGATTTGTACTAGAAAAATACGTATTGTTACTGTGACCACTGAAGAAGCCTTAAAATAAGGCGAAACGTGTTGCAAAAACAAATAAATAAAAAGAGCAAGAAAGAGAAAAGGAAGGGAGAACTGCGAGTGTTAGTCGCGCTCTGATGGTTCCGTAGAAACTAAATTACATATATATATAGTGTAAGTAGATTAATGACGAACACTACCTTCACTTAACGAAGGTTTATTAAGTACTTGCACATACAAGAGCGCGGAGCGAGCTGCCTCCGGCCAGAATACATACGGTATACATACAGCTTCAGAACACTCCAGTACAATGACTCCTTCCATCTGTGGATACTTCTAGAATGTACTCGAATCGAATATGGAAATTAAAGTTTTACACTTCAGGTGAGCTTTGAACTCATGACTCTCCATGCAACAGTCTAGTATCATTACCACTTCACTACGACGACTGTACTACTCAGCTTCTTTTGCGACATTGCTCCCCCCTTAAGAGAACGTGTTCTCGGTGTTGCGTCGTCCTAGTCCGGGAACGAGCCATCGGTCCTGCATACTCCGACTCCCGATGACTGATGTTCACCCTTGCGGTGACCTTTTTAGAACATCTCTTGACACTACGTTCTTCGTCACCTTTCAGCTTGTTGCCTGTCGCTGGAGCTTCTAATTTACGCTGGGATGCAGGAGCCTTATAGAGCTTCATTCAAAGGACGTGGACCGTATCTCTGACCTTTCGTCGTCTTGTGTCGGGGTCGAAATCTTCAACTTCATAAGTAACATCAGACAACTGTCTTATAACCCTATAAGGTCCAAAGTAGCGCCTGGGGAGCTTCTCAGACATACCAACCTTCCGAACAGGAGTGAAGATCCAGACGAGGTTACAAGGTTGGTAGACAACAGGGTGACGGCTCGCGTCAGACCTTCGGCGATCGTTTTCTTGAGCCTGCCGCGTGCGGAGTCGAGCTAGATGATCTTGTCTCGTAGTGGTTGCGCTAATTTCGCCCGCAGATTCGGCATGGGAGGTTTCTATGACGCTCAGATGTTCTGCAATTAACGGCTCAGCGTTTGCTACGCACATGCATCTTGGAAGGATCTGTGGTTCTCGGCTTAACTATCTACAACTCACCGACTCTGTTCTTAAACGAGATGACAGAGGCTGGGATGACCAAGCTATTCTTCAGTCGTATGCATCTCTTACATTCCACTACAAGATCCATGGGTTGATGCAAGGCATGACACATGACAGTTACCTTTCTAACGCTGACTGCAGGAATGATTTCATCCAGTACACATAATCTCCACACACCCAGAGGCACATCTTCCTGTCTACAGTATCTCATCTCGTCTAGCATAATCTTCTAGCGACCACAATCCATAATTGCCTGAGAAGCTTTCAAAACGTCCCATCCGAGAATGACGTCATGACTACAATCTCGTAAGACTACTATGAATTCTAGGGCTGTGTATGGCCACTTATACGCACACGAGTACACATCTTCCTGCAGGATTTACACATTTCCCATTAGCCTCGTTGAGCAGAGATTTTTGCTGTCGATGAATGCGGTTTTCTGCAACTGGAGACGGTACTTCTCCGAAATGACTGAATATCATGCTCCAGAGTCAACAAGAGCTTGGGCTGGTCGTCCATCCGTTGAGAACATATATTTACTTGAATTACAACGCCAACTACCAAGAATCAGAACAAATGTTTAAGATAAAATGTACGTAGTTTTTTATGCAGAATCTGACTGTGCAATAAAAAATGGGGGTTCCTATTTGAAATTTTAAAGTTGCCTCCCTCCCCAACACCAGGGGGCTGAGGTGGCTGGCTAATTTTAGCACCAGCAGATGTCCTCCTTGGATTCTAGACTTTTTTGTGTGAAGCTCATTTTTCGAGTTATTCTAGTCTGTCAACTTTTTTACTCCATGTATACACAGCTACAGGACATTCCAGTACAATGATTCTTGCCATTTGTGGATACTTTTAGAATGTACTCGAACCGAATGAGGGAGTTTGCCTGTATCGAAATAGGTGGGTTTAAGTGGCCATAATATCTGTTGACTATATAGAGTTAGGAGAATAAATTAGAAGTATAGATGAACAGACTCACTGACAACAGAGTGATATTGTAAGGGTTCTATTTTAACGATTGAGGTACGGAACCATAGAAAAATAACATGTATAATCACCATTGTGCCAACCATTCTGAACTAAGATTCCTTACTTTAGTGAAAGTTGCTTGAAACTGGCACGACGTTCCGACTGAGAAGACTGCCGGTAAACTACAGTGAGTGAAACGTTTGTGCGGCGACTCTGATGAAATAACTGGTATTAAGTGATTAAAATTCATTACATTCCGAACTTGTGTCCATTGTCAACTTTGGCATAATGTGTGACCAGCGCGGGTACGAATATACTTTTACACGCGTTGTGATTTGGAAAGAAACAGCCTCTGATTGCCGGCTTGAGAAATTTCTCGCCACGCTTAAACACATGGTTCAGTTCATGAAGCGTGCTGGTTGTGGACTGTTATGAAAGTAGGCTTCTTCCCATTGCGTCTTAGGGGTAACAGAAAAGAGTAATACGATTTCCTCAAGATGTTTCTGGTCTGAACTGAAGTGAGCGTGATGTCTTGCATTATCCTAGCTGATGGTGCCTTTTGGCGACACGATCACGAATGTTTTGGCATAAGGATTTCCCACCGGCGAATATGGAAAATCTCACTCTCCTGTGATCTTTCACGAGGTCAACTAAGGACACAATGGAATCGGTCTGGTACCCACGAAGTGAGATTCACCGCTGAACTCCACAGAATGCCACTGAATAACCCACATCACACTGGCTTTACGACCACAGAAGTCTGCGTTGCTTGCGGTTTGGTATCACCAGTAAACGACGTATCGGAACTGGTGGTTTTGAACTCAGCTGCCCCTATTCTGTTCCCGACGTATCGTGGCAACACTCTTCCTGTAACGCGCTCGCGTTTCAGCTTCTGACAGACTTCAGTTCATTAGACCCAGTCTAACAACCCTAAGGCGCTTTCGTAGCGCATTCCTTGTCGAAGGTGCTCTCCATGCCGTTTTCGTCAGTCGGTCTCGTCAGTACTCATTCTACAGAAAACATTGCAACTGCCTTCACGGTTTATCGGCATGACATTCCCATGTCCCTCATTATAATATTACTTTATCATGAAGGTTGATGACGCAACCAGCCACAAAAACTTTTTAAAGGTTATATCTAAGTACCATAACTGGTTTCGGGCTGTCATGACCGTCTTCAAATGGCTAATATCTTTCTTTACATAGATATTTTGGTCAACAACATGTCGTCTGCTCCACACTCCACAGGAATATCTGAGTAAACAAGTGATAAAGCGGCACTAAAATCTCCAATATTCTTGTGCAATATGCAGTGTGGAGCAGAAGACAAAAGACCAAAGATCTAAATAACGAAAAATATTAGCCATTTGAAGACGGGCATCAGCGATCACAGACCCTGCAGACTACGCGCTGCTTCCACAAACTGCCTCCATTCCTTTCTGTTTTGTGCCCCGTTCGTCCAGGTGTTTTCGATTCCCAGGGCTGCTAGGTCTATCCAGCACTGCCTTGGTCGTCGAACTGGGTGTTTGGTTTCCCCGCTAGTGCCGTCTTCGCCTGTCTTCCATCTGGAATACGGGCTACATGGCCCACCCATTGTATTGTTTTGCTCTTTGTCTTCTGTAGGGTAGTTGGATGTCGCATCAGAAGGTAGATTTCCTCGTTTTCCCTCCTCCTCCAATCACCGTTATCTAAAACTGGTCCCCATATCTTCCTCAATACCCTTCTTTCCAATATTAGTAGTTTTTCCTTTTCTCTCTTAGTCATGCTCCATGTTTCTGAAGGCACTAAAATAAAACATTTAGAAATTATTTGTGACTTATTGCGTCATTAAGCAACTGACATTAGCGGCTGCAGGATTCACAAGATCCAACCTGGATAAAATAACATTTTAGCATATATTGTTGTCGCCAGTTGAAAATCATTTTATTTGCCAAGGTCAATATGCTAAGACAGCTAAAGGACATGACAGTGATACAACTACCATTGCACAATTACATAACAATGGTGTAACTATAGCTGCTAGGTTTTATAGATATTAGGACGGCTATACATACTGCCCAAACTAGTAATCCAGTAATTGTGTTTACATAGCGATCTTGGTAAATACGCGACATGACTATGATATAAAATTGCAGATCGCCTCCTGCACTGAATTATCATGTCCGCTAACCATAATATTTTATCCGTCTAAGAGTCCTGATGTAGCGATATGCTCCACGTCCATGTCTCGTGGTTAACGCCGGCCGGAGTGGCCGAGCGGTTGTAGACGCTAAAGTCTGGAACCGCGCTACCGCTACGGTCGCAGGTTCGAATCCTGCCTCGGGCATGGATGTGTGTGATGCCCTTAGGTTAGTTAGGTTTAAGTAGTTCTACGTTTAGGGGACTGATGACCTTAGAAGTTAAGTGCCATAGTGCTCAGAGCCATTTGAACCATTTTTTCGTGGTTAACGTTAGACATATATTATAGCTACCAAGTAGTCACACCATCTAGATATACAAGACTACTATGGCAGAGGGATAATCGAAGCACCTTCAGTCCATATTTCTACTTTTCCGCTCCCGAACTGCTTGAGGGGAAAATGAACACTTAAATCCTTCTGTTCTAGCTCTGATTTTTCTTACTTTATAACGATTATCATTTGTCACTATGTAGGTCGGCGTCATCAAAACAACTTCACATTCAGAGGAGAACGTTGGAAATTGAAATTTCCTCGTCACAAAGAAAAACGCCTCTGTTTTAATGCGACCCCAACTCCCATATCATATCGGCGAAACTCTCACCGGTGCTTTGCGACAATATATTACAAACTCCCCTTCTTTGAATTTTTTCATGTCGTCCGTTATTCCTATCTGGTAAAGTTCCCTCAACACACAGCAACACTCCAGAACAGGACGGAGAAGCGTATTGTATGCAGTCTTTAATAGTTTAGAGGCCCAAGGTGAATGGCCTCTTCAGTGGGAGAATCCAGTAGCGGCAGTGGTTACTCGTCAAGATGTTGGCCGTTGGTAAGACATGAAAACAGCATCAGTAGTGAAACATTTTATTCAGACTCAAGTTACAAGCGTTGCTGTGCACCTGCGGACACCCCCCCCCCCCTCCCCCCCATCGAGGCACCCCTCCCACCTGTGTGAGTGGTGAGGACAGCATACGGAGAACCGCTGCGTTCAGCAGGAGGCTAGAGGTCAGTTGTGAGGTGAACGAGCGGTGGAATGCTGACGCCGGCGCAGCTGCACGTGCACCGGTTATGCACAGCACGACTGCTTGCTGCAATGCCTGCTAACTGGTGCGAAGGCATACTGTAAATCTTGCAGGGGATTTCAGCTGTTAGGTAAGGAATTCACCCTTACAAGTAAAGACGCCCAGCAGCAGGACACTAGCACCAGCGCAGGAGGGTTAGCGACTGCACTGCTCTGGTGTCGAACGGCTGCCCTCCAGGGCAGAAGTCTGCTGTGGTTGGAGTGAGCTGGAATGCGGGTCACCAGAGGGAAGACACCACGTCAAAGACGGCAACTCAATGCCTGCAGTCGGGGTGACGCTGGTTAACAAAGAATCTGGCGGTAGCTGCTTTCAGCACCATATCGCTCCACCGTGTGGCACTTTGTAGTAGGTGCTGACGGACTGGGACCCCACTGGTTAGCAATGATGACTGTTTATACTGGTTATGAGCTCGTTTGTTGTGCCGATGCATCACTTCTAACCACGTACGCAGCAATCAGTCCGTCGCTCAGAAGTGTGTCAGTCCTGCGTTAGCGCTGTTTGTTTGTTGTGTCGCCTATATTGTGATACTCGGCTCGACTCGGCTGGCATTGCGTAAACAGGCCAACAGCCGCAACCAGTATCCACAACTGCGATTCCGGTGCTTTTGGGTCATAAAGGGTTATAAGGCTTCTCACAACTGCTCTAGCAGTGATGCTATCTTCGTAGCAGTGCTCACAAAATATTACTGCGCTATAGTCATATAGCGTTTGTACCAGGTGTGATTAGAAAGTAAGTCCACTAAATTTTTCATATATATTTGAAAAATATGTGTTTCAAAAAATTAAAAGATATTGCTGATACACTTGTCGACTATTGTTCCACAGAATTGTCATCCAGTTCAGTGCATGTCGTCGCCCGCGGCACAAGCTTCCTTATGCCCTCCTCGAAGAACTCTCCCACCAGCTACTTCCACCGATTCATAACCTATTTCTGCACCTTTTAGTAGGATGAAAATTTAATTTCACCTATGTATCCCTTCAGGAGGCTGAAAAGATGATAATGTGAAGACACAAAGTCCCAGACAATTTAGTGCAAAAACGCCTACTCCTCTTGTTAGCATTCAATGTTTTGAATGTATTTTTTTGAGTTCTTTAAGATCTCACAATTTCCTTGTCTATTGATTGTTTCCTCGTGAAGCAGAAATTGGACCAAATGACACCTTTTCGGTCCCAAACCTGAGGCCATGATTTTTTCCCGAAACTGCGGGTTTGAATTTTTAAAACACACGGGGAATTGGTGTGACACCATTGTGACTACTGCCTTTTTGCCTCAGGCGTGTAATGAGCCTCCCACGTTTTACTTTCAGTCACAATAGAGCTCAGAAATTTCTCACGTTTCATTTCAAGTCGCACAAGAAACTAGTGGGTGCTGCTGATCGGATTTTTGTTGTGCTGCTGTGTAAACTGTTTTCGAACACGTCTTGCGTAGTTTCCGGTATGTCCGCGTTTCTCCCACTTTCTCGTATAAGAGAGTTCTGGATAGTTGTGGAAACATCGCAGATATTTTGTGCTCTGTCAATCAGCGGTCTTCACGAACAGTTTCCTTGATCTTTTTTCCTTTCTTTTGCACAAACTCATAAGTTAAACCGGAAGGTCTTCCACGCCTCTGGTCGTCATGAACATTATTTCTGCCTCCATTACATTCCCTACATCTGTTAAATACCTTCGCCGGCAACTATTTTGAGCCGGCCGGTGTGGCCGTGCGGTTAAAGGCGCCTCAGTCTGGAACCGCGTGACCGCTACGGTCACAGGTTCGAATCCTGCTTCGGGCATGGATGTGTGTGATGTCCTTAGGTTAGTTAGGTTTAAGTAGTTCTAAATTCTAGGGGACTGATGACCACAGAAGTTAAATCCCATAGTGCTCAGAGCCATTTGAACCATTTTGAACTATTTTGATTTGCGAAAAATTTTCAGTAGGTGTTACTCCTTCCAGGGACTAGGACGCTGATCACAGCACATGACTCCACTTGGCGGGACTCCTTAGCGACGTCCTTCATACAACTGCAGAGTACAACGTGAGTTTACGCACTACCGTGTTCCTGAGATTCGCACTCTTGTCAGGGAGTCCCTCTCTACCACTCAGTGCTGCCAAGACTCAAATAACAAAAAACGAAACAAAAATCACAGCCCATTATTCAAGTATCTCTCACGGGAACACAGAAACAATACTGATCAAGTTTTAATACACTCATTCATAACGAAATACGTCAGCTTCGACAGTAAGAACAAAAGCCATAAAATACAGCGTCTCACTAGGTACAGGTACAGAGACTAAAGTCGCCTGACTGTATATAGTACGCATTAACACTGCTAGGAGCTTCATAGGAAATTGCTCTTGCAGGGATATAATGCTGAAGAATATCGTCCTGTTTAGCTCCAGCACAGGCCCAGGAAAGTCTGTCCTTAATTCAGTCTAAGGCCATAGAGGAAGCTGAGAACTGGGGAGTCGGTTCCTACGATGTGCTTCGAGAGCGTCCTGAGTTGCATTTGGGAGAACTTGTCGAAAATGGTTTTTGTTGGCATGTCAGATTTACAGATTGGTTTCATGGATGCGACTATATACTAAGGTGAAGAAAGTCAAGGGATAGCGATAAGCACATTGAGGCCTACAGATGACAGTTGTATCACGTACACGAGATGTAAAGGACAGTGCATTGACAGAGATGTCATTTGTATTCAGGTGCTTCGTGTGAAAAGTTTTCCTATGTGATTATAGCCGCACGACGATAATTAACATTCTCTGAACTCGGAATGGAAGTTATATCTAGATGCATGGGACATTCCATTTGGAAAATTGTTAGGGAATTCAATATTCCCACACCCACAAAGAGTCTGCCGAAAATACCAAGCATCAGACGTTGTCGATTACCACGGATATGGCAGCAGCTGATAGCCTCTACTTAACGATCGAGAGCACCGGCGTTTCCATAAAACAGTCAGTGCTAATAGCAAGCAACACTGTGTGAAATAACAGTGGAAATCAATGTTGCACATACAACGAACGTATGAGTTAGGACAGTGCGTCGAAATTGGGCGTTAATGGTCCGTGGCAGCAGACGACCGACGCGTGTGTCCTTGGTAAAAGCACGACATCGCCTGCAGCGTCTGTCCTGGGCTCATGAGTATACCGGTTGGACGCTACATGACTCGAAAACCATGGCCTTGTCAGGCGAGTCCCGATTTCAGTCGGTTAGAGATGTTGGTAGACTCGAGTGCGGCGCAGATACCATGAAGCCGTGGAACCAACTTCTCAACAAGGCACTGTGCGTGCTGGTGGTGCTTGCATAATGGTGTAGGCTGTGTTTGCATGGAATGGACTGGGTCATCTAATCCGACTGAACCGATCATTGATTGGGTATGTTTATGTTTGGCTACTGGGCGACAGTTTGCAGCCCTTCATGTACTTCACGTTTTTATGGATGACAATGTGCTATGTCACTGGGTCCGAACTGTTCGCAACTGGCTTGAAGAGTATTCTGGACAGTTCGAGAGAATTATTGTTGTCACCCACATAGACCGATATGAAACCCACTTAACATTTACTGGATATAGTGTAGAGGTTAGCAGGTGCCCACAATCCTACACAGCAACACTTTCGCAATTGCAAACGGCTATAGAGGCAGCATGGCTCAATATTTCTGCAGGTGACTTCCATACCACGTTGAGTCCATACCACGTAGAGCTGCTGGACTACGAAGGGCAAAAAGAACTCAGACACTGTATTAGGAAATATCCCATAACTTTTGTCACCTCAACGTGCAGCTGTCGGGTGCGGATTACTGGTGAAACAGTTTCCTTGTCACGTGTCGTGCGGACGCGTCTAGGTCCCTCGGAGAGGCGGCCTCCGCCAGAGATGTTATCACCGTCAGTGGCCCGGTCGAGGCTTCGACATGGAGAGCACGCGATGATAAGGCTTGCAAGAGCCGTGTATATTCCACGTGGGCAGGGGTGCCCGACAGGTTGCAGCTCCCTATTGCGTAGATCTCTGATTTAACAGTTGCGATCACAGTGGACTTACACTACTGGCCGTTAAAATCGCTACACCAAGAAGAAATGTAGATGATAAACGGGTATTCATTGGACAAATATATTATACTAGAACTGACATGTTATTACATTTTCACGCAATTTGGGTGCATAGATATTGAGAAATTAGTACCCAGAACAACAATCTCTGACCGTAATAACGGCCTTGATACGCCTGGGCATTGGGTCAAACAGAGCTTGGATGGCGTGTACAGGTACAACTTCCCATCCAGCTTCAACACGATACCACAGTTCATTAAGAGTAGTGACTGGCGTATTGTGACGAGTCAGATGCTCGGTCACCATTGACCAGACGTTATCAGTTGTTGAGAGATCTGGAGAATGTGCTGGCCAGGGAAGCAGTCGAACACTTTCTGTATCCAGAAAGGCCCGTACAGGACTTGCAACATGCGGTCGTGCATTATCCTGCTGAAATGTAAGGTTTCGCAGTGCTCGAATGAAGGGTAGAGCCACGGGTCGTAACACATCTGAAATGTAACATACACTGTTCAAAGTGCCGTCAATGCGCACCAGAGGTGACCGAGACGTGTAACCAATGGCACCCCATACCATCACGCCGGGTGAAACGCCAGTATGGCGATGACGAATACACGCTTCCAATGTGAGTTCGCCGCCATGTCGTGAAACACGGATGCGACCATCATGATGCTGTAAAGAGAACCTGGATTCATCCGAAAAAATGACGTTTTGCCATTCGTGCACCCAGGCTCGTCGCTGAGTACACCATCGCAGGCGCTCCTGTCTGTGATGCAGCGTCAAGGGTAACCGCAGCCATGGTCTCCGAGCAGATACTCCATGCTGCTGCAAACGTCGTCGAACTGTTCATGCAGATGGTTGTCTCGCAAACGTCCCCATCTGTTGACTCAGGAATCGAGACGTGGCTGCTCGATCCGTTACAGCCATGCGGCTAAGATGCCTATCGTCTCTAATGCTAGTTATAGGAGCCCGTTGGGATTCAGCACGGCGTTCCGTATTACCCTCCTGAACCCACAGATTCCATATTCTGCTAGCAGTCATTGGATATCGACCATCGCGAGCAGCAATGTCGCGATACAATAAACCGCATTCGCGATAGGCTATAATCCTACCTTTATCAAAGTCTGAAAGGTGATAGTACGGATTTCTCCTCCTTACACGAGGCATCACAACGTTTCACCAGGCAATGCCGGTGAACTGCCGTTTGCGTATGAGGAATCGGTTGGAAAGTTTCCTCATGTCAGCACGTTGTAGGTGTCGCCACCGGTGCCAACCTTGTGTGAATGCTGTGAAAAGCTAATCATTTGCGTATCACAGCATCTTCTTCCTGTCGGTTAAATTTCGCGTCTGTAGCACGTCATCTTCGTGGTGTAGGAATTTTAATGGCCAGTAGTGTAGCATCTGTAGGTGATCGGTGTTACAAGCAACGTACTGTCGATTAATTTCTGACTGCAGTGGAAGAAACTGTGGAGAATATTCTCAAACGCTTTTGCGAAGTCTATGGAGCATCTGCTGTCTACAGAAGTATTGTTAGTCGCTGGGCACGGAAGGCGAGGTCATCAGAAGGCGGCTCGGTGGAGCTCCACAGAAGAAAAAATTTAACGCAACAGGCTCACCATGTTCTGGGACTGTGAAGGTGTGATTCTCATTCATGTGATGCCGAAAGGCGGTACCATTAATTCAAAAGCATATGTGAACACATTACCAAAAATCAAGACGCACTTCCGGCGACTTCGGTGCCAAGCAAACCAGGAGATGTTTTACTGCAGCACCATAACCCAGGGTCTAGCATAAATCTGAGGACTGCGAAACACATCGCAAAACATTGTTGGACAGGGTTACACCATCCACCCTACATCCTTGACCTAGCCCTCTCGGACTTCCACTTGTTTGGGCCATTAAATGATGCCATTCGTGGAAGACATTTTGAGGACGATGAGGAGGTGATTCATACAGTGAAGCATTGTCACCACCACCAGGACCAGGTTGGTACTAGAGTGTTGCAACGCTCAATGCTTGACCGGAAACGGCTCGCCTGTTGACAAGGGGACCGAGCCGCTCGTGTCCGGCGCCACACGACTCGGCTCGGTCCCATATTCGCCCCATGTCTGTTGACCGGATTCCGGACACGCGGATAACCGAGCATCACCGGTTACCGCTGACGTCTCACCTCGCTTCGCCCCGGCTCGCTGCACTGTACTGTACCGTACAAATCCAACGCCTCTCTCTCTCTCTCTCTCTCTCTCTCTCTCCCTCTCTCTCTCTCTCTCTCGCTCACACACACACACACACACACACACACACACACACACACAGACACACTGTATTTATCTCTGTCTCACTCTCTGTTTTATTACAAAAGGAACGTTTCAAAGAACGGGTGCGTGACACACCTAAATTTATAAGGCACTTGGAAAGTAAAACGATATTTCAATACAATCACGGATAGAACACGAGTCTCATTTCCAAACAGAAGATATGTTTCTCCTTTCGCTAAGAGGAAACATTAAATCAGTACTGTCCCTGTAATCTAGAAGACAACCGTCTTCATAAAGAAAGCATACAAAGAACATTAAACATTTACAGACGTAACTTGTCGTACTCTTCACTTGTTTGCAACAGAAGCAAAATCATAGGTATTGTTGATCAGCAGTAGATCACTACCGCGTTCCGGATTTATTTGGCTGCGGCGATTTGTTAGTAACATGCCGGCGGTAGTAAAGCGTCTTTCACTAGGTGCAGTTGTTGCTGGAGTACATAAAGTACGTCTTGCAACTGCAGCCAGGCCTGGCAGATCTGTTTCATATCTGCTCCACCACTTTAAGATGTCATCATCATCTCCGGGGAGCATTAAAATGTAGAGATCTACTTCATCTGCTGAGGATGATCTGTTGTTCCTCCATTCCTTGAAACGATCTCTCTTTCTGGGTGGTGATGACATCGTACTTGAAGAATCTATGATAATAAACAAAAGCTCTTCAAAATGGCTCTGAGCACTATGGGACTTAACATCTGTGGTCATCAGTCCCCTAGAACTTAGAACTACTTAAACCTAACTAACCTAAGGGCATCACACACATCCATGCCCGAGGCAGGATTCGAACCTGCGACCGGAGCGGTCACGCGGTTCCAGACTGAAGCGCCTTTAACCGCACGGCCACACCGGCCGGCTAAACAAAAGCGATAAGTAATACAGAACTGATGTGGAAATCATCGAAACGTTCCCGTAAAATCGAGATGTTTTGCGTTAATGAAATATTATACGTATTATAACATTCCCGTTTCTCTAAATTACACTGGCCACTAACAATGCAAAAACGATTATGTTAATTATTGCATGTTGTACCTGCGTACGTAGGACACATTTGTCGCACATTGCAAATAATTTCCTGCTTTTCATTTATTTCAAACATATTAAGATCACGGAAGGACGCCCAAAGAAACGTAGCATTTTCTTTCTGGAAGTGATCGCAATCTTCTCACAAACGTAAGTCAAGGCTCGATTTTTAGTCCTTCGTACCTCCTGTTAAAAATACATATCTGTTAGTACACATCAATTACGCTAGTTAATTATAAATCTATCGCGTATCGTAATAATACAATGCTTTTAACTACAGTAATCACTCACCTGACAGTCAGTGTCATTGACACTGCAAATTGCTGGCAGTTTGTGAAACCAAAGAAGAAGTAACTGAATTGTCGGTTCTTTTTCGCCTTCTGTGGCCTCTTTAAATGGTCTCAGAAAATACGCAATTTTTCCTAAAATCTCAGTATCACATGCTTGCAATCTGTAAGCGGAGTCCTTTTCCGTCAGCAAAACATCAACTTCGTTATACTGAGTGCGTAAGGATTCCAGCATAGTGTACAAGCTGTTCCAGAGTGTGCAGACCACTTGTTTCGACGATGATTTCAAAGACGAGCAGACGCCTTTTTTCTTAATGTACCTTACAATACATTTTGCAGTATTTATTGTTGATGCGATGTTCTGGGCTTGATTTAACTAGAAGTTATCTTCATCGAAAGTATAGCTAAGTACTGTGTTTATACAATGCGCAGCATAAGGAATCCTTTCGCGAGTTCCCAAATCCTTTATTACATTGGCACCCCGGTCGAAGACAAGAACAAAAGTGCGCAACATGTCCGGCGAAATGTCCCAATCAGCCACCCTCTCTTCAATTTCTTTCATAATATTTACTCCCGCCTTCTTACCGTCCGAGAATTTTGTTGTAAATTAAATATTGTTCACCAGAGACCAATCTGAGTTAATTTAAGCGTCAGAAAGTGCACCTGATTATGCGAATCAGTCTACATATCAACTGTCGCAGCACATGGTTTATTAATAACTTCCGCAATAACAGAAGGCATTATGTTGTTTCGTACTGCGTCAGCTTGTTCTTTGACATGTCTGCTTGTAGTAGAGGGATGTGGCATGACATCTGCCACGTTAACTTCTCCATAATGTGCACCTAGTCGTATTAACTCTTGGCCTAGTTCTCTGAAACCTTCACCGGACACGGCATTAAAAGGTCTCATATCTTTAGCACGCATTGCAACACACTTTGCTGTAATACTATTTTTTATTACTGCCGGTATCCCTGAAGGAGCTGTATCTTTGTGGGGTTTCTTGCAACTGTGTTTCTTAACGAGGGCCGTTTGAAAAGTCCTTGCAAGTCCCAGAGATGGCACCACCGGCTCGTATCGAGGTTATATTTAGTTAGTAGCATCTTTTGAGAGAACGCACACCAAGTGTCAGCCGTATTGATCTATTTCTTTGTGTTTGGCATTAGTGTGAATCAAGGAAGTCGGGCGACTGTCAAAAAATGGATGATAAAGAATTTCATGTGGTGATTAAGCATTACTTTACGGAAGGCAAAATGCCTCAGCAGACTAAAGAGAAGCTTGTTAAATGTTATTATATTATTGGAATAGATCAGTTTGTAAGTGATTTCAAAATTTTTGGAGTGGCCATATGGCCAGAAGTGATGCTGAACGTTCTGGACGCCGTGTGGAGTCTACGACTCCAGAAATCATTGATAAAATCCATGATATGATTATGGATGACAGAAGAGTTAAGGTGTGTGAGATTGTTAGTGCTGTGAGCATCTCGAATGAACGGGTACATAATATTTTGCATAAACATTTGGACATGAGTAAGCTATCCGCAAGATGGGTTCCGCGATTGCTCACGCTTGACCAAAATCGGAATCGTGTGAAGTATTGCAAGGATCGTTTGTAGCTTTTCAGGAAGAATTCGCAGGACTTCAAGGTCGTTTCGTCACTGTGGATGAACTATGGATACATTACTATACTCCTGAGACCAATCTAAACAATGGGTTACCAAGGGAGTTTCTTTACCAAAAAAGGAGAAGGCCATTCCTCCGGCTTGAAGGTTTTTCGTGACTGTCTTTTGGGATTCGTAAGGGATAATCTTCAACGACTATCTGGAAAAGGGTAAAACTATTACTGGTGCATATTATTCATCGTTAATGGACCGTTTGAAAACTGAGCTACAAGAAAAACGCCGGCGATTGGACCCCAAAAAAGTCGTTTTCCATCACGACAATTTACCAGCACACACCTCAGCAATTGTGGACACAAAATTAATGGAAACAGGATTCCAACCCGTTTCACATTCCCCAATCTCCAGACTTGGCTCCCTCGGACTACTGTTAGTTCCCCAATTTGAAGAAATGCCTGGCGGGACAAATTTTATTCAAACAATGAGGTAACTGCAGCAACTAATAGCTATTTGGTAGACCCGGACTATTAGTGTTATTCGTAAGCGATCAACAAATTATAACAGCGTTGGACGAAGTGTAAAAGTCTAAAAGGATACTATGCTGAAAAATAAAAAAGGTTTACCCCAAACACGTAATTAGTTTTTATTTTTGCATGGACTTTTCAAGCACCCCTCGCAAATGAGTGTTTCCCGACTGGAAACACAATAATGTGGAGCAGTTTAGGCACGATACGTGCCCAGTAGACGCACTGTTTTCGTCTACAGTCAAAAGAAATCTACTCCATACTTGGCTTTTTAGACATTTCCGTTTCTTCAACGTGTAAACATTGGTTTCAATCTTACGTCTTACTGCACTGGCTTCCTCGCGCTGCATGATTACAGAGAGAGACACACCACAAATGAGAAGCCCGTACTGGCTGCAGTCTACACATGGGTAATGACACGTGTAATGTGTTTGAAGTTACGTGCTACGTATTCGGTCACGGCTTCTATGCTCGGTCACAAGAACTAGTGCGGGCAGCCTATCCAGTTAGAGTGTGCTCGCCCCATCTACATCTAGATCTACATCTACATCTACTTACATAATCCGCAATCCACCATACGGTTCGTGGCGGAGGGTATCTCGTTCCACAACTAGCATCTTCTCTCCCTGTTCCACTCCCAAACGGAACGAAGGAAAAATGACTGTCTATATGCCTCTGTACGAGCCCTAATCTCTCTTATCTCTGTGGTCTTTCCGCGAAATGTAAGTTAGCGGCAGTAAAATTGTACTGCAGTCAGCCTCAAATGCTGGTTCTCTAAATTTCCTCAGTAGCGATTCACGAAAAGAACGCCTCCTTTCCTCTAGAGTTCCTGAAGCATTTCCGTAATACTCGCGTAATCAAACCTACCAGTAACAAATCTAGCAGCCCGCCTCTGAATTGCTTCTATGTCCTCCCTCTATCCGACCTCGTATTTTGTGCTCGCTTACTCGGTCATGCTGGACTCTAATTAGTATCGACCGGACATACACGCCCTTGTTTCGCGCTGGAGGAAGGCCATATTGCGGGATGGAGATTACGTGGGTAAATAGGGTGTGCAGATAAAACACCTTTCTTTCGTGTGTGTAATTTTATTTATGTTCAATAAAGAATTGTTGAAAGAAAAAAAAAACGTGGTGCACTAGTTTCTGGGCAATCCTCGTAGCTTCTTCTGCACTAAAAATGAGCCTTCAAATAGTTCAAATGGCTCTGAGCACTATGGGACTTATCTTCTAAGGTCATCAGTCCCCTAGAACTTAGAACTACTTAAACATAACTAAGGACATCACACACCTCCGTGTCCGAGGCAGGATTTGAACCTGCGACCGTAGCGATCGTGCGGTTCCAGAATGTAGCGCCTAGAACCTCTCGGCCACTCCGGCCGAAATAAGCCTGCATAAGGACGAGATTTTAATCAGTGTATCCCACAAGCTACAGCGTTCGGTAAGGGTGTTCGTGCTGTAAAGCACTCCACTGCCATTAGCAGAGGTCGGCACGGCACCTCTTACGAGACGAACGCATTTGATCTCAGAACTCTGCGACGGCCTAAAAGGGCGAGTACCACAATGAGTCGAAGCGTCGTAACGAACGGAAGAGTGGCAAATTATTCATGCCGGGAAGTTGGCGGAACTAAGTTTGTCGAACGTGATAACTGAATAGCTTGGCAGCGGCGGCGATGGGCTGCGGCGGGGGGGGGGGGGGGGGGGGGGGGGCGGTGGCGGCGGCGGCCGACGCCCGGGGCCCGGCGGCGGATGTTGCTGCGCCAAGTTGAGCGCCGGCGCCAATTTGAATGGCCTCATCCGGCGCCCGGGGCACGCGCGCGCCTTGTTAAAGCCGCGGAATTGTTGCGGTCTCGCTGGAGGCGGCGTCGGCGGCGGCGCCTCTTGCGAGGAACGCGGGGGCGGCTGCAGCGCCCCCAGCCAAAACCCACAACTTGCCGGCCGCTCACTGCCTGCTGCTGCATTTCGCAATAACTTCATTCTAGCTGCGCCGGTCTTAGCCGAATTCGCCTAAAAGTTGCTCCGCTCCATCTGTGGGGAGCGCACAATTAGCGCGGCTCCTTGTATAACACACTCCCTAGTTCGCAAGTTTCGGCGCGGAAGTCGGAATGTTTACACGGGGTCGGTTTATTAATGCAGACATTTTCTTACCCTTTCCAGTACTGTGCAGACTTCAAACATCACCTAACTCAATAGGCTCCATGTCCGTAGAAAACTGCATGGTGTCTGAAAAGTTACGGTGAAAACTTTAATGTGTTATAGCATGCAAACTATGAGGGAAGTCAAAAATTATCCTCTGTTTACCTATACCATTTACTGCAATGCAAATAGCACACGTACGTTAATATTCAAATATAGCCCCATTACTTTTTAATGCACTTATCCATCGCTGCACAAGCTACCTGGTGGCAACAGAAAAGAACTTTCTCGACAGCGCAGCGAGTCACCCTTCCATCGCGTCTTGACAACCTTGCCCGAGATGAATCGACAGCCCCTTAATGCCTCTTTGAACGGGACAAACAAATGCTAGTAGGAAGAAACAAGATCGGCACTATACGGAGGAGAGCCATTGCTTCAGACTTCAGTTCCCGGAGCGTTTCAGCAGTGTGAGCAGCAGTTCGTGGACGGGCACTGTCATTCGACAACATTACACCTGAAACTTTCTGACATATTAAAACTGTGTGCCGGACCGAGACTCGAACTCGAGACCTTTGCCTTTCGCGCTCAAGTGCTCTACCATCTGAGCTACCCAAGCACGACTCAAGTCCCGTCCTCACAGCTTTACTTCTACCAGTATCTCGTCTCCTACCTTCCGAACTTTACAGAAGCACTCCTCCAAGTTCGCATGAGAGCTTCTGTAAAGTGTGGAAGGCAGGAGACGAGGTACTGGCAGAAATAAAGCTGTGAAGATGGGCCGTGAGTCGTGTTTGGGTAGTTCAGTTGGTAGAGCACTTGCCCGCGAAAGGCAAAGGTCCCGAGTTCGAGTCTCGGTCCGACACGCAGTTTTAATCTGCCATAAAGATTCATATCAGTGCACACTCCGCTGCAGAGTGAAAATCTCATTCTGGAACATTGCACCTTTCGACAATAGTCAGCGGCGTTTGTTTCGAACTGTATCTTTAGCCCGACAGTAATCATCTCACTGTAAGGTACATTGTTAATCGTTTTGCCATACTTCAGATAATGTTCCAGTACTGGGCCTTGTTCGTCTCGAAAAGCGGTAAGCATCAGTTTTCCTACGGATGGTTGGCTGTTGAACTTTTCCTGCTGGGCGATTGTAGATGTTCCCATTTCGTATTCCGCCATACGCTGCTGGATGGAAATGGTGGATCCGTGTTTCGTCATCAGTGCTGCTTCTGTCTAAGGAGCCATGACGTTTGTAACGATAGTGATCCAAATGTTTTGTAGATGTCCAAACGCCTTTGTTTATGCAACACTGTGACTTGTTTCAGTATCCATATTGAGCCCAGGGACTCCTGCCAATCTGGCGATCTGGAGACACCTGGACTAGAACATCTCGCACAGACTGAACCCAATGTTTCGGTGCACTGTCTTGTAGCAAAACGACTGGGTCTTGGTTGTCAGCCTTTTTTCATCGAGAACAGCTCCAGCAAATTAATGTAACTGTTGCAGTTAACTGTTTCTTCTCAGAAATAACTGGTAAAATGGAAATGAGCGTTTGGCGTCAGTGGCAGGCAGGCCCCTAACGGAGCAGATCCGGTTGCCTTGGTGCAGGTCGTATGATACTCGACGCCACATTGGTCAATCTTCACCCCGGATTGGGGATGAAATGATGACGAAGACAACACAACGCCCAGTCCCTGAGCGGAGGAAATCCTCGACCTAGCCGGGAATCGAACTTGGGCCCCTTAGGACGGCAGTCCGTCACGCTGATCATTCAGCTGTCGGGGCTGACAAAAATAACTTGTCCCACAATTCCACAGATCAAACAACACCACACATTAACTTTCGAGCGGTCTCGTTCCTCTTCCATCACAGGACGTGGATTTCTTGTGCTCCAGATGCAAATATTGTGTTTATGAAATTGCAGTGTCTGTGTTATTATTAAGAAGTGCAATGCAATCCACTGCAGCGACCACGTCTGCCAAGAAATACAGGTAACGTATTCGCAGTTGCCGGTATGAACCACCATCGGCTGTGTATTGGAATGATGACACGGGCAACTGGTACCGGACCGGGACACGGAACCGGATTTCCCGTTCTACGCGAGCGGTCGCATTCACCGCTTCCGCTGTCCACGAACGAACCATAACCAGACCCAAACTTACATATGTCGTCATCATGTGTCACAACCCGCACACGTACGTTATGTATTTTCTCGTCAGAAGGAACACTGCATCATGTTCTTTCTTCGCCAATACTAGTGGAATACTCCAGTGGAAGATTCTGCAGGAGAGACGCTCAGTAGCTCCGTACGGGCTTTTGTTGAAGTTTCGAGAACATACCTTCCCTTCACCAAAGAGTCAAGCAGTATATTGCTCCCTCCTACGTATATCTCGCGAAGAGACCATGAGCCCACACAGAGGAATACCGACAATCCTTCTTTCCACGAGCAATACGAGACTGGAACAGAAGGGAGAACTGATAGAGGTACTCTAGGTACCCTCCGCCACACACCGTCACGTGGCTTGCTGAGTATGGATGTGGATGTAGATGTAGATTCAGGGCCTCGACTCTCCATATATATGCCCTTTTTGGACTGATTGCTTTGATTTCACTTGTACCCCCTCTTCTGCAGTATTGCTGCGCTGTGTTGGATCCGCATCAGACTGGGTTGACGATCGAAATCGAAAAAGTCCAAAGAAGGGCAGCTTTTTTTGTGTTATCGCGAAGTGGACAAGAGTGTGTGTAACACTTAAAATTCAGATAAAATATCTTCTGCACCATCAAAAAATGTTCGCCATTTAATATCCGTTGATAGCTTGTACTGCACTTCTGACTGAATCTGTAATCTTTATTACAGAAACTATACTTAATACGTATTTCTGATTGCATGGAACCCATTGTTTAGGTCTCTAGAAGAGCGTAGCGTTCCAAACGATTGGAAAGAGCACAGGTCATCCCCGTTTTCAAGAAGGGATGTCGAACAGATGTACAGAACTATAGACCTATATCTCTAACTTCGATCAGTTGTAGAATTTTGGAACACGTATTATGTTCGAGTATAACGACTTTTCTGGATACTAGAAATCTATTCTGTAAGAATCAGTATGGGTTTCGAAAAAGACGATCGTGTGAAAGCCAGCTCGCGCTATTCGACCAGGAGACTCAGACGGCCATAGTCACGGGTTACCAGGTAGATGCCGTGTTTCTTGACTTCAGCAAGGCGTTCGGTACAGTTCCCCACAGTCGTTTAATGAACAAAGTAAGAGCATATGGGCCATCAGACCAATTATGTGATTGGATTGAAGAGTTCCTAGATAACAGAACGCATCATGTCATTCTCAATGGAGAGAAGTCGTCGGAAGTAAGAGTGATTTCAGGTGTGCCGCAGGGGACTGTCGTAGAACCATTTCTATTCACAGTATACATAACACCGGAAGTTTACTGAGGCATTTTGGGGATGATGCTGCGGTATATCGAGAGGTTGTAACAATGGAAAATTGTACTGAAATGCAGGAGGATCTGCAGCGAATTGACGCATGGTGCAGAGAATGGCAATTGAATCTCAATGTAGACAAGTGTAATGTGCTGCGAATACATAAAAAGAAAGATCCCTTATCATTTAGCTACAAAATAGCAGGTCAGCAACTGGAAGCAGTTAATTCCATAAATTATCTGGCAGTAGGCATTAGGAGTGATTTAAAATGGAATGATCATATAAAGTTGATCGTCGGTAAAGCAGATGCCAGACTGAGATTCACTGGAAGAATCTTAAGGCAATGCAATCCGAAAACAAAGGTAGCAGGTTACAGTACACTTGTTTGCCCACTCCTTGAATACGGCTCACCAGTGTGGGATCCGTAGCAGATAGGGTAGGTAGAAAAGATAGGGAAGATCCAACGGAGTGCAGCGCGCTTCGCTACAGGATCATTTAGTAATCACGAAAGTGTTACGGAGATGACAGATAAACTCCAGTGGAAGACTCTGCAGGAGAAACGTTCAGTAGCTCGGTACGGGCTTTTGTTGAAGTTTAGAGAACATACGTTCACCGAGGAGTCAAGCAGTATATTGCTCCCTCCTAAGTATATCTCGCGAAGGGACCATGAGGATAAAATCAGAGAGATTAGAACCCACACAGAGGCATGCCGACAATCGTTCTTTCCACGAACAATACGAGACTGGAATAGAAGGGAGAACCGATAGAGGTACTCAAAGTACCCTCCGCCACACATCGTCAGGTGGCTTGCGAAGTATGGATGTAGATGTAGATTGTAATTATAATGAAAATATTGTAAATCGCTGGGTAATATCCAACAGAACTTTACTTAAATATATCGATTGCAACGACTAAATGGCAGCAGCTGTACTGTTGAATATCCTTGGTATGGAGAAACTCTGACGCTTTGAGGGCAGAGAGGAAGCAGAAGAACTTGAGTCATGAAAGTTCAGAAGTGTTTGCCGGGCGCTCCCGTAGACGCGGTGTGCAGCTATGATTGCGCCAGTATACGCGCACCAAAGTCGTTAACCCCTGAGTATTGAGGCTGGAGAGGCGGAGGAAGCTGCGTTCTAAGTATTGCCTGTCCCGTAATTATCCGTGGCTCTAGAGACAGCTCGTGGTTATCAACCAGCACCAACATCGACAGTTTAGCATTGTCGTTGGATACATTCTTCGTCATCCGCACAGCTACAATATCGTAAGACTGTCAAGTGAAAAATTGTAATCTTATACAGCCATTACGAAAAGGCATTTGTTTCACAAAGTAAGACTAACCTGAAAAATAACCTGCAATGGTTGACATTTGTAGGGCAACTTTATTGTCATTGTCCTGAGACATTACTACCAAGCAAGGTCTCTTTCCTACCCAGTCGTAAAATTATGAAAACTGATTAACATTTCTGTGACAGTTTTGTGTGTTTGCTAATAACCAGTTTCAGTCTAAATTTTCTGCCTCAGTAACTGTTCATTCTTGTACTGCATAACAGAGGCATAAGTAATCTGCAGTTTTGAGTATTAACTTAATTTACGTAAAGTAAAGTAAAATTTCACTGGCAAAACTAATAACCAAACATACAGCTCAAATTAAGAGAGCACAATTTCATTTATTCTGTATTTCGCTTAGCAAGTGACTTCTGCCGACTTGGTATGTATTTTATTGTTGTTATATTGAAAGTAAAATCATTTGTTTATTTGCTTAAAGGGAATTCAATTTAGTCTTTCAGTAATCAGAAGTAAATTGCCTGCCCTTTTCTAAATTTTGGCAACGGCCTTGCCGCAGTGGATGCACCGGTTCCCGTGAGATCACTGAAGTTAAGCGCTGTTGGGCGAAGCCGGCAATTGGATGGGTGACCATCCTGTCGCCATGCGCTGTTGCCATTTTTCGGGGTGCACTCAACCTCATGATGCCAAATGAGGAGCTACTCGACCGAATAGTAGCGGCTTCGATCAAGAATGCCATCATAACGGCCGGGAGAGCGGCGTGCTGACCCCACGCCCCTCCTATCCGCATCCTCCTCTGAGGATGACACGGCGGCCGGATGGTCCCGGTAGGCCACTCGTAGCCTGAAGACGGAGTGGGGTTTCTAAATCTTGCGTTACTTTACGCTGACGTTACTGAAACTAATTTTTTATACATAACAAAGAGTTTTACTTACACTTATTTAACAAGCAACTCCATTTAATTTTACTTTTTACACTTAGTATTTCAGAATAAAAAACTGCAAGCTCAGTGCTTTCTGATCCACTTACTTTCTTGTTAAATTTTCTGCTGTGGAAAAGCGTGACAAACGTCTGTTGCCACGTCACTGTTTATTTGCCTAAATTTCTTTGACATTCCCTTTCTTAAGATCCTGAAGATTTCATTGCTCTCGCTGGCTAGCCACCGCTTAAGTATCCCCTTTTAAGCTAATAAGTGTTTTCTTTGTATTATCAGTATTTTTTGTGGTAAATATTACGTGGTGCCACTTTCCACCTGCTTCAGAAATATCATCGGAATTTAGATTAGGTTTTGAATAGATTCTTCCTTCAGAAGGGTTTGTGGTACACTTCCCTCCAACTAAGCCGTGTTATTTTCCTTCGGTAACAACAGTGTTACTTATGTAAAATTTCGTTAGACATATGCGATCACGGTCAGTTATATCGCAGTCAAATAGGCCAATTAGGAAGGGGAAGGTTACAGGTGTCACGGGTATCATACGCGTATTGGGGTGGCAATCACTGAAGTAAAGGTGTTTCTTGTTGCGGCAGGATCTTACTACGAAATTTCAGTCTGAAACATTCTCCTGAGAATGTTAAAGTATTTTGTTGGCGCCTTGTCCATAAAGAAAAAAGATCATCATCACAAAACAAGAGAAACCAGATATCGCAAGGAGAGATCTAAGTACTCGTTTTCCCAACTAGCTATTCGAGAATGGAACGGTAGAGAAATAGCTTGAAGGCGGTTCGACCACCAACTCCCTGCGAAGCACAGTTGTGAATTGCTGAGAACTCATATAGATGTCGATGTAGGTGCAGAACCCGCGTTCCTCTGCCGACATTTGTTTCCGCTGCTGCTTCTGTCACCCTTCAGATCACATATTCCTACTATTTAGGCACCACATTGAGACTGTTTAACTGAGTGCTATAGGCACCAGGAGCGAGGGGGCCCTTAGACATTCGTTAGTTAATCGAAGATCTTCTTGGTTGTTGTTTGCTAATTGTTGTGACAGGAAAATTACCCTGAATTAAGTTGGCAACTCGTAATTACGACCGCAACATGAACATCTAATCCTCTGTGCCGCTTGTAGCGTAATCTTCCACGTTCTACTGCCATGTGCCATTATTAAACAGTATCACCCTCTCTCACTCTCAATTACATGTCTCATTTCTTTATTTTGTACAGATGCTCTAATTAGATACATGCGGGAATTTTCTTGATTTCCCGTTGTCTCCATTATTCAGTCGTCTGAGCTTCATTACTGATGGTTTTGTAGATATTCATCAACTGCCTTCAGAACGATTCTTCTACCACCAATGTGCATCTACTGCTACAACAGCGATATACGTATATATACACATTCCCTCTCCTCCGCATAGTGCCTAGTGGTGTGTATATGTGAACGTAGGTGTAGTTATATCAGGTGTATAAGTATGAAACCGAAATTTCCCTACAGATGGTGCTAACTGTCAGTGTAGGGCCCGTGAGACCGCGTCTGTAGCTGCATCTGCTTCCTGTAACGGCTGACGTTAAATGTTAACACACAGTAACCCAAGTTCCACACACCGGGTATCTGTTTCAAACCCGTAAAGATGTCGAGTTTTGTGCCTACGAACTACGATTTTGCGGACAGCATTTCTTTCCTGTTATGATTTGAAGAAAACTGCTGCAGAACCGCATCGAATGCTTGTCAAAACTTTCGGCTAACATGCTTTTGGGAAAACACTGTTTTTCGAGTGGTTCAAAAAATCAAAAATTGGTTACTTTATCGTGTGAAACGACGAGCCCGTAAAACCACCGAGCAAGTTCGAAGACAACGATATGCAGTCGCTACAGGATGAAGATGATACTAAAACTCAAAAGAAACTCGCGGAACAATTGAATGTGACGCAGAAAGCCGTTTCTCTTCCGTTGAAAGCTATTGGGAAGATTCAGAAAGTGGGAAGCGGGTTCCACATGGGCTTGTGAAATGCAGCTCGCCAGATACAAAAGAAAATCCTTACTCCATCGAATACTGACAATTGAAGTGAAATGAATATAGTTTGAGAATCCTAAGCGTTGTAAATCACCGATGAATCCAGGCAAACCATCGACATCCACATTCACTGCAAGACCAACTTGATATGGAAATAAGACAATGCTCTGTGTTTGGAAGGATAAGAAGGATGTCATCTATTATGAGCTGCTAAAACCTGGCGAAACCGTTAACACTGGTCGCTACCAAGAGCAAATGGTAGATTTAAGTCAAGCATTACGTGATAAACGACGGGAATATGGAAAAAGACAACACAAAGTCATATTGCTCCATGATAATCCCCCATCACATGCAGCAAAACGGGTCAGGGAAACGGTTGTGGCGTTCAGCTGGGAAATAGTAGGCCATGCGGCTTATTCTCCAGACTCGCCTCCGTCCGATTATCATCTACCTGCATCACTGGGACTCGCTCTCGCTGAACAACGCTTCAGTTTGTATGAAAATGTACGAAAATGGCTCGCTGACTGGTTCGCTTCAAAGGAAGAACTGTTTTTTGGGCGTGGAATTCATAGCCTGCCGAGGTGGGAGACATTTATAAAAAGCAGTTGAGATTATTTTGAATAAAATATTGTTTATCAGTTTCAAACAACAGACGTGTAATTATTCCAACTAAATTCCGGTTTCATAATTATGCACCTGATAACGGATGTTTTTTGAGTATGCAGAGCTCCTTCCAGGTTTCATTTCTAGATTTGGTTCATGTATTGTTGTATTTCCTTCTATACGCTGTTACTCTATCGATAACGTATTCTGAGTCTGTTTCATTGAACGGTTTCAAACGTTATAGGCCATTTTCATAATTCTATAGCCTGGAATAATGGCTTATAATTTCAATGCAGCCGACATGATAAATATTACTCTGTAGCCAATAGAGATCCTATGTGGGTCATAGTTAGTTGATACTGCTTGTAATCACAGGGGTTACCAAAATGCTTTACGTTTCAACTCGTCGTATTTCTCATTGGTGTTATGCAGGCCCATAAAAAGTCACGAAATATAATTAAAACATATATTTTCAAACATCTTTAATTCAGCCCACAAACACAAAATGAGGCTTGAGCGTGCGGCGTACGCATTTTACTGGAAAGAAGAATTGCTCACATCGTGGAAGGTTTGTTTAGGATTCGCACAACTCTTCCAGCGGGTTTACAAGTATACGGTTCACAGAATTTGCTTCGAACGCCATACTATCGACCTGAGAATGACATGTCACCGATATTAGTGTCCAATTCAAATGCAAACAGCGGTAAATTTGAACAAATGCATCAGATGGTGCGGAAATTTAACTTCAACGAAAATTGTTCACAGTAAACATACACGTATTGCTCTGCGCGATAGGTGATAGGCTAGTACCCGATAACGACTGGATTTCTCGACGCCTGATAACAGTACAATGAAATAAATTCGAATCGTCAACATGTAAGGTCGTGGCGATGGTTTTTGGGATCTGTAACGTATTCTGTTGGTGTCTTTTGCGTCAAAATGTACATGGAGATTAATCTCGTGCTGCTCCATCAAATTTCTGGCGTCCGGTATAAATCCCACTATTTCTTCAGAGTGAGCCAAACATGAAGAGGATCGACGTTGTTTCAGTTATACACTGGATGATAATTTAAGAGTAGTGTTCCGCTCTCTAGTTCGCCACCGGATCCCGCTGCAATGAGGCAGCAATAAGCTGATACACGCAATGGAAGTGGATGCAACCATCGTTGTCGTGTTCAGTAACAATAAGTTTATTTACAGTGGTCACTATTTTGAGATATTTTTAACCATCTGAACCATTTGTAACACAGGGGTTGTACCAAGTCTACGAGTACATGCGTGTATAAAGTGGAAGTAGAGAACATTCTGAAAATTTTTTATGGGTTTGTAACTTGAGGCGGGAGGAAATCTTTCTTTCAGCAAAAACAAAAACCCCCGCTTTTCGATATACACTCAACTGTTTCGAAGAAAAGTCAAATACCAGGACAGAGATATGTGATTACAATGAAATTTGGAGCATGTTATTTCAAATTGCTCAAACCACAGCCAAATTTCCACATTTTCCAAAAACTAACCCGTACTGGCTGTAGAACACATTTATATTAGGTCAAGACCAGTTTCGCGTCAATAGAAGATGCATTTCCAGGTGATAAAGACACTTTTTAAAAAGTCGTCGCCGAAATGTAGCTGCCCTACAGCCACTCCTCGTCACACAGTCAAAGTTGCAAACAAACAGCGCGCTAAAGGCGGTAGTCCGTATTTTAAACCAAGGGAACTACCACTTATAGCGGGTCACTTGTTTACAACTTGAGTGAATAACGGGAAGAGGCTCTAAGACAGTTACCATTTGGCGATGACTTGTTAAAAAGAATCTTTATTACCTGAGGATGCTTCTTCTCGTGCCACGAAAAACCGGTCGTGACTTTTAAAAGGACTACTCTAAAGCCAGTGCCGACTGTTTATTTGCAAACAATGAAATTTATTCCACCTATTACGGACATGACACTAGACTTGTACGCGCGCTGTGTCTGTGGAAATTCAGTACGGAGTTTCGTCACCAAGAACTACACTCAGAGCCGCTAGAGGTCCTGGCATAGAATCAAGGAGCGCATGAATATACTACCGGGGAATACTCTGCCACGCGGTTTGTAGGCGCGTCCACAAAACATCGACTGTGGTTACAGGAGTACCTGAACGGAAGACTTGCTGACTGACCATATCTCAGACATGTTCAATGTGCGACATGTCAGGCTAACGGGCGGGCCAGGGAAGCAGTGGTACTCGTCGTCCTTCGAAGAAGGCTCGCAAGTTTCTCGGCACTTGCGGCCGTACGTTGTCCCGTTGAAATATCGCATATGGAAGTGCCTGCAGGAGGGGCAGTGCCTCGGCTGTAAAACCTTCCTGATTTACCAGTAGCTGTTCATATCTCTCTCAAGACGTAGGAGGAGAGATTGCATGTTATAGGCGTCCCAAACCATTATCTCAGCGTTAAGATGATTCTTGTTATATTGTTGATTGCGGTTAGTTAAACTTATGGGTTGACTTTTTTGGTTTCGTAAACATTTTTTAATCTATTATTAGTTTTATGTTGTAATTTTAAGTACTGACACGTTCCATAACCTGGGAGATTTGCTCCTCAATTTGGTCCTACGAAACTTGGCGTGTGAATAAAAAAAAAAGTAAATCAAAATAAATGTCCGCTGTAACGTTCAAGTCTCAGCACGATTGGGTTCACCGAAGGAAGGAAGGAAAATTGGGTTCAGCGTCCTGTCGACAATTAAGTCGTTACAGGCGAAGTACGAGCTCGGATATTGTCAAGGATGGGGAAGGATATCGGTCGTGCGCTTTCAAAGGAACCATCCCGCCATTTGCCAGGAGCGATTAGGGTAAATTACGGAAAACTTAGATCTGGATGGCCGGATGGCCTGAATGCGAGTCTAGTATGCTAACCACTGCACCACCTCGTTAGGTGACTGCGTTCGGCACAGCGGCGTCAAACGCGCAAATACACTACCGGCCATTAAAATTGCTACACCACGAAGATTACGTGCTACAGACGTGAAATTTAACCGACAGGAAGAAGACGCTGTGATATGCAAATGATTAGCTTTTCAGAGCGTTCACACAAGGTTGGCGCCGGTGGCGACACTAGAACGTGCTGACATAAGGAAAGTTTCCAACCGATTTCTCATACACAAACAGCAGTTTACCGGCATTGCCTAGTGAAACGTTGTTCTGAAGTTTCGTGTAAGGAGGAGAAATGCTTACCATCAAGTTTCCGACTTCGATAAAGGTCGGATTGTAGCCTATCGCGATTGCGGGTTATCGTATCGCGACATTGCTGCTCGCCTTGATCGAGATCCAATGACTGTTAGCAGAATATGGAATTGGTGGGTTCAGGAGGCTAATACGGAACGCCGTGCTGGATCCCAAGGGGCTCCAATAACTAGCATTAGAGACGACAGGCATCTTATCTGCATGGCTGTAACGGATCGTTCTGCCACGTCTCGACGACGTTTGCTGCAGCATGGACTATCAGCTCGGAGACCATGCCTGCGGTTACCATTGACTCTGCCTCACAGATAGGAGCGCCTGCGATGGTGTACTCAATGACGAACCTGGGTGCACGAATGGCAAAACATAATTTTTTCGGATGAATCTAGATTCAGTTTACAGCATTATGATGGTCGTATCCGTGTTTGGCGACATCGCGGTGAACGCACATTGGAAGCGTGTGTTCGTCATCGCCATACTGGCGTATCACCCGGCGTGATGGTATGGGGTGCCATTGGTTACACGGCTCGGTCACCTCTTGTTCGCACTGACGGCACTTTGAACATTGGACGTTACATTTCAGATGTGTTACGACCCGTGGCTCTATCCTTCATTCGATCCCTACGGAGCCCTACATTTCTGCAGGATAATGCACGACCGTATGTTGCAGGTCCTGTACCGGCCTTTCTAGATACAGCAAATGTTCGACTGCTGCCCCGGCCAGCACATTCTCCAGATCTCTGACCAATTGAGAACGTCTGGTCAATGGTGGCCGAGCAACTGGCTTGTCACAATACGCCAGTCACTACTCTTGATGAACTGTGCTATAGTGTTAAAGCTGCATGGGCAGCTGTAACAGTACACGCCGTCGAAGCTCTGTTTGACTCAATGCCCAGGCGTATAAAGGCCGTTATTACGGCCAAAGGTGGTTGTTCTGGGTCTGATTTCTCAGGATTTATGCTCCCAAATTGCGTGAAAAGGTAATCACATCTCAGTTCTAGTATAATACATTTGTCCAATGAATACCCGTTTATTATCTACATTTCTTCTTGGTGTAGCAATTGTAATGGCCAGTATTGTAGCTACCACTGTAAGACAAGTTGAAGCGGTATTCGTCCGAAAACACTACATTTTGCCACTCAGCACGACAGTGTCGGTGTTCACGTGTCCATTGCTCTCTGCGGCGTTGGGGTGATCTGGTCAATGGAAGACGAAGCAAAAGCTTGCGTGCCACCAGTCCAGCCAGTTGCAACAGCGTCGAACCGTCCACACAGACAATTCCACCCCGTTGAAGTGCTCCAAAGGTGCTTCAAAACTGTGGGCCAACCCGTTCTGTCCGTTAAGGCAAAGCGACAGGATGGCGGTTATCTCTTGCTGTGGTCACACTTTGTCACCCGGTACCCATTCGGCTCTACGTAGGGCCATCTTCTCTCGGATAGTTCCACAAACATCTCACTGTTGAAACAGGTGCACCGTACCAGTCGCAATGTCACGGAACGAAAGACACGTCTCTTGGAGACCAATCCTTCCGCTCGTTCGAACGCATTCGTATGCCGATTTTCCACACTGTGTTGTTGGGAAGCCATAGTGGCACTTAGCTAAACATTTCCTCTTCTTATGGTGGCTCCGCACCAACTGATCGTCCCGTTACACTGACCTGTCCGATCACACAACAGAGGGTGCTGCTGAGACTACGTTGACGCCACATCTTTGCCATTTAAATCACTTATTACCGCTCCGTTGTTCTACACATCGTGTTATTGTGGCGTGTTGCAGACCACTGCTTCTGAGTGTTCCGCTTCTTGCCGACAATAGTGTATTTACGAGAATATCAAACAGTAGGTCAAACGTTTTTATGGGAGGTTAAGCAACCTTTATTGAATGCTGCACTACACTTCAAACTGACACATCTATGACACTATTTTTCAACGTGGTCGTCAATTCTCTGCAAACAATAGTCGAAACCTCCTATCAAAGCTTGTAACTTGTTTTCTGAAGTCTCCGTGTATACGGAATTCCTTTTCCTTTGCGTGGAATCTCCGTTGTTTGTAGAAGATATTACCAACTTGCCTGAATCCTCTGCGAACCACGTCCATCAATTAGTATAAACACGAGTTCTCGAATGGCTTCATTTTGATTTCGTACAAAACATTTTTGTTGTTCTTATAGGGTTCACGAGGATTCGTTTAAACTCCCGTTTGCAGTTGAGTATTAATATTTACGCAACAGAAAGATACACACGGAATTGTGAAGGGGAGCTCACACTGTAGGCCAGCGATGCTACTGAAAGCGAGTTCAGCAAAAATAAACATCACCCGATAACAGACATTGTCATTTCAAGTTTTGTTCTTAAAATATACTTCGCTTGCTATTTACGAAATTCAGCACAAGAGTCTCAGACAGGCGATTTTTCCTGGTCGTTTGTCTGGTCTCAAAATTTACAAGAAAAGGCGTACGATCTCTATTTTTTTCGGGAGGCAGTGGCGCAGCTAAGGTATTTCACTTCTCTTTTGCTTCGCTGCTGTTATTTCTGTCGCAGAACAACACGTTGGTACGTGAAGAATGTATCAGGAGGTTTTTCCTCATCGCAGTACGCGAACTCCAGCTTAAATGGTGTATTATGAATTTCAAGAGAAAGAAATACTGGAACAATACATTCGACTCGAAATGAAAGTCAGTGTTTGTTACGAATAAACTGGTAATTTATTGCGGTGGCACACTGGCTGATAATCTTGTAAGGGAAAAAAGAGATATTAATATTATGAACCATATTCTTTATCTAGAGTGCGGATCGAAATTACTGTTGTAGAAGAATCTGACTCAATAAGAACTTACAAAACATGATGAACAGTTGTCAACAAATAGACGCAGTTTTCACAGAATGGGATATTTTTAATAAGAAATACTGTAATACCAAAAAGTTACATTTTCCACAGACAGATGTTATTTCAGTAGAGTCAGTATCTCATTTCATTCCAGTATCTCATTTATCTATGTAGTACATTGCACAGCAGTAGGTTCTCACATTTTCAACAGACTTACAAGCCAATATACAACCCGACCGTTTACGAATATCGTTGCATAATGCTATAAAGTTATTATAAAGAGCAGCAGCTACATAAAGACCAAGGCGGTAATGACTAAATGGTGAAAGAAGAAACGTGCCACGTTGAAGATTACTGTATTGGATGTATCAACTCTACGAAACACTGGCAGTAGAAAGAAAAATTACTAGGAGAAGTTGGAATCACGTAGAAGCGGAATTGTTGGAGTACAGCTACAATGAAAAACATACAATGTCAAGACGTCGCACACACGAATACAAACGAAAGTGGTGAAACAGCTCACATAATGTGTAGCACAACCACGTGTCAAAAATAATGTCTGCCCATCAGTCAGATGACGAATATCACTGGGATTAACAACGAAAGATGAAATGACCATTAACGTAAGTAAGAAGTTCAAGTAACAAGAATCACAGCGAATTATAATCATGAGGTAGAGGGTGGAAGAAATATAAAGAAAAGTAAGAGAATATTGATGTACTATGCAGAAAGAGAAAGCGATGAAACGTTCAGACATATGTGTAAGAAGGAATCAATATTATTCAGGATTAACGTTTTGCGATTTGGCGATAGATCAACGGCAACGGAACTCAGAGTTGGTACAGATTGCGGGACTGAGCCATTTTTGTATTCTCTTTCACTGGTTTGGGTAAATCATAGAAAATGTCAGCGTTGACATATCGGGATATGAACCATGCAACTAGGGAAGAGTTGAGCGTACGGTTCTTCATACCTTGGCCTGTCTGAAGAGCACTTCGATAAAAGATAGATCGTGGTGAAATACAAATATGAAAGCATTGCGAAAATTAAGGGTACATCTCGAATGGAAAATTCGGTATGGGTTGCAGTTCTTTGCGAAATGTAGAACCGAAAAACGAAAAGATGTAGTGTAAGGGGGAATTAGCAGAGATGGAAAGCATCTGGCAGTGGACAACCCTCTAGCTTCATGTTACTACATAAATGGAAGACTGTATAATTGAATATTTACTTAGAGCAAAATAGGAAAAGGTGTTCATATGCAGGGTGATCAAAAAGTCAATATAAATTTGAAAACTGAAAAAATCACGGAATAATGTATATAGAGAGTTAAAAATTTCACACATGCATGGAATGACATGGAGTTTTATTAGAACAAAAAAAAATAAAAATTAAAATACAAACGTTCAAAAAAATGTCCGAGACATGGCGCTTCATCTGATCAGAATAGCAATAATTAGCATAACAAAATAAGACAAAGCAAACATGATGTTCTTTACAGGAAATGCTCAATATGTCCACCATCATTCCTCAACAATAACTGTAGTCGAGCAATAATGTTGTGAACAGCACTGTAAAGCGTGTCCGGAGTTATGGTGAGGCATTGGCGTCGCATGTTGTCTTTCAGCATCCCTACAGATGTCGGTCGATCATGATACGTTTGCGACTTCAGGTAACCATAAAGCCAATAACCGCACGGACTGAGGTCTGGGGACATGGGAGGCCAAGAATGACGATAGTGGCGGCTGAGCACACGATCATCACCAAACGATGCGCGGAAGAGATCTTTCACGCGGCTAGCAATACTTTGTTTTTTTTGCGTTCTAATAAAACCGCATGTCATTCCAAGCATGTGTGTCAATTTTTACCTCTCTATCCACATTATTCCGTGGTTTATTAAGGTTTCAAATTTATACTGACTTTTTGATCACCCGGTATATAACGTGTTACTTGTTACCGAGTAGCACGAAAGCGTATCACAGCTATCAGCATTAGAATGATGTTACTACCCTTTTTGCTGCTCCTATTTTTTACACTGTCCTCCGCTCATCTGATACTATCCACAGCAACCAAGAACCGAAACTCTCAGACTCAACCAGAATGTGACTCTTTCGTGACGGATATTTGGAACCACCCTACTGAAAAATGTGTGGCGAAGGATTCTCATTGGGAACACGAAGGTCGAGGTTGTGGCTGAAGCGATACTAGCTCAAGCCGTTCCATCCACTTACGGCTTCTGCCTATCCCGGTAGAAAGCATATTTTTCTTAGTAACGCGTAGGTAAGAAATCCTTCAGCCTTGAGGAGAGACGTTCATCACGTAATGTGCGAGGATGGATCTTTCAATGTACAATAAAATCCATTCAGTTGAGGTAATGGTGGTACATAACGCCAGTGAAGAGCCCCATACGATAACTCATCATTAATAATCTGATTTTGCTTAGTATGAAGTAGATAACAAGCTGCGTTTATTGTTCAGCTCACGACCCGTTTCCGAGGATTACGCATCAAATTGAATGAAAACTTTGCGAACAAAAAGTCAGAAGTTGAAAATATTTTTAATAATCATTTTCTGAATTTGTGGATATAGTAGGATCCAGGTGTTCATTGGAAGATGCTAGGCTGTTAATGGAAGAGGCCATGCCTATGCAATTTGATACAATTGAAATCTCACCCACTTCTCCCTCTGAAATTAGGAAAATAATAAACTTGCTTAAAAGCAAAAACTCACATGGAATTGATGGCATTTCCAGCAAAATACTAAAAGCTTGTTCTCAACAGATAAGTAAGATTCTCAGCCACCTGTGTAATAGCTCTCTGGAACAGGGCAATTTCCCTGATAGACTTAAATATGCTATTGTTATACCTTTGCATAAAAAGGGGGATAGATCTGATGTCAACAATTACCGTCCGATCTCCCTTCTAACAGCTTTATCCAAAATTTTTGAGAAAGTAATGTATTCAAGAGTAGCTTCACATATCTGTAAAATTGAAGTACTAACAAAATGTCAGTTTGGTTTCCAGAAAGGTTTTTCAACAGAAAATGTCATATATGCTTTCACCAGTCAAATTTTGAATGATATGAATAACCGAACACCACCCATTGGGATTTTTTGTGATCTTTCAAAGGCTTTTGATTGTGTAAATCATGAAATTCTGCTAGACGAGCTCAAGTATTGTGGCATGAGTGGGACAGTGCACAAATGGTTTAATTCGTACCTAACTGGAAGAGTGCAGAAAGTTGAAATAAGTAGTTCTCATAACATGCAAAGATCAGCACATTCCTCAAACTGGGGAACTATCAAGAATGGGGTTTCACAAGGGTCAGTCTTGGGTCCTTTGTTGTTCTTATTATATATTAATGACTTGCCATTCTATATTCATGAAGAGGCAAAGTTAGTTCTCTTTGCTGATGATACAAGTATAGTAATCACACCTGACAAACAAGAATTAACTGATGAAATTGTCAATACTGTATTTCAGAAAATTACTAAGTGGTTCCTTGTAAACGGACTCTCACTGAATTTTGATAAGACACAGTACATACAGTTCCGTACAGTATGATGCCATTAATAAATATAGACCTTAATCAGATGCATATAGCTAAGGTAGAATATTCCAAATTTTTAGGTGTGTCCATTGATGAGAGATTAAATTGGAAGAAACACATTGATGATCTGCTGAAACGTTTGAGTTCAGCTACTTATGCAATAAGGGTCATTGCAAATTTTGGTGATAAACATCTAAGTAAATTAGCTTACTACGCCAATTTTCACTCATTGCTTTCATATGGCATCATATTTTGGGGTAATTCATCACTGAGGAATAAAGTATTTATTGCACAAAAGCGTGTAATCAGAATAATAGCTGGAGTCCACCCAAGATCATCCTGCAGACATTTATTTAAGGATCTAGGGATATTCACAGTAGCTTCTCAGTATATATACTCTCTTATGAAATTTGTTATTAACAACCAAACCCAATTCAAAAGTAATAGCAGTGTGCATAACTACAATACTAGGAGAAAGGATGCTCTTCACTATTCAAGATTAAATCTAACTTTGGCACAGAAAGGGGTGAATTATACTGCCACTAAAGTCTTTGGTCACTTACCAAGTAGTACTAAAAGTTGGACATATAACCAACAAGTATTTAAGAAGAAATTAAAAGAATTTCTGAATGACAACTACTTCTACTCCACAGAGGAATTTTTAGATATAAATTAAGAAAAAATATTAAAAAAATAAAAATAAAAATAAAAAATAAAGAAAAACAAAAAAACACAAAAAAATAAAGTTGTTATATTAACTTAAGTATGTTGTTAAATTAATCTAATTATGTCATGTATTGGAAAATTCGACTCGTTCCACATCATTACGAAATATCGTATTAATGATCCATGGAACTTGTATTAATCTAATCTAATCTAATCTAATCTCAGCAGGATGCGGTTCAGATAAAAAGGCATAGACACTTTCTAGTTATTTAGGCAGTTGGTTGCATGTTCCATGGATTATTTTGAAAGACAAATCGTAATGATGTGGAACGAGTCATTTTTACATTCACATGACAAATTAATTTGTACATGCCGCTACATTCTGAACATTTCAATGTTTTCTCTTAACCTTTTTAAAGACAAAAGATGTACACATGTGAGTTAGTAATTCCTACCCATCGTCGCCTACTCATTACGATAATAGAATCCTTCCACGAAATACAAGGAACTGTCAAAGAGAAAATTCCTGAGTTTGTTATAAGATTTTACCTTGCTACCTCTCACACATTTTATATCAGTGCGTATGTGATCAAAACTACTTGTTGCAAAATTGTGCACCTCTTGTGCTAAACACAACCTTAATGTGGAGCAATGAATATCAGTTTTCATTCCGGTATTGTAATTATGTACCTCACTGTTCCTTTTGAACCATAGTGGGTTACTTACAACAAACTTCAAGAAGGAATAAATATACAGGGAAGCAGTAGTCAAAATGTTCAACTCATTAAACAGATGTCTACAAGCTGATTGTTGCTGAGTATTATATATTACTCTTACAGCACGTTTTTGCACGATCTACATCTACATCTACATCCGTACTCCGCAAGCCACCTGACGGTGTGTGGCGGAGGGTACCTTGAGTACCTCTATCGGTTCTCCCTACTATTCCAGTCTCGTAATGTTCTTGGTAAGAAGGATTGTCGGTACGCCTCTGTGTGGGCTCTAATCTCACTGATTTTATAATCATGGTCTCTTCGCTAGATATACGTAGGAGGGAGCAATATACTGCCTTACTCCTCGGTGAAGGCATATTCTCGAAATAACACCAATAGCCCGTACCGAGCTACTAGCGTCTCTCCTGCAGTCTTCCACTGGAGTTTATCCATCATTTACGTAACGCTCTCGCGATTACTAAATGATTCTGTAACGAAGCGCACTGCTCTCCGTTGGATCCTCTCTATCTCTTCTATCAACCCTATGTGGTACGGATCCCACACTTCTGAGCAATATTCAAGCAGTGGGCGAACAATTGTACTTTAACCTATTTCCTTTGTTTTCGGATTGCATTGCCTTAGGAATCTTCCAATGAATCTCAGTTTGGCATCTGCTTTACCGACGATCAACTTTATATAATCATTCCATTTTAAATCACTCCTAATGCCTACTCCCAGATAATTTATGGAATTTACTGCTTCCAGTTGCTGACCTGCTATATTGTAGCTAAATGGTAAGGGATCTTTCTTTCTATTCGCAGCACATTGCACTTGTCTACATTGAGATTCAATTGCCATTTCCTGCACCATGCATCAATTCGCTGCAGGTACTCCTGCATTTCAGTACACCTTTCCATTGTTACAACCTTTCTATAAACCACAGTATCATCCGCAAAAAGCCTCAGTGAACTTCCGATGTCATCCACAAGGTCATTTATGTATATTGTGAATAGCAACGGTCCTACGACACTCCCCTGCGGCCCACGTGAAATCACTCTTACTTCGGAAGACTTCTCTCCACTGAGAATGACATGCTGCGTTCTGTTACCTAGGAACTCTTCAATCCAATCACACAATTGGTCTGATAGTCCATATGCTCTTGTTTCTTTCTTAAAGACGAGTTACCCCAGAACATTATTCCATTTGACATTAATAAATGAAAATATGTAAGCGAATTTTTCTTTGACCTAGATCTACAATGATTCTAAGCCTTAACGTGGCTGAAATGAATTGTTTTAAGAGTTTCAAATTTTTTTTCCAGTTCATATTTTCATCAATATGGACCCCTCAGATTTTTTAAGTTTCCACCCTGTTTATTATTTCCTCACCGTGTGTTACACATATCACTGATGTAGTAACATTAGATGTGCAGCACTGAATATGTTGTGTCTTTTAAAATCGAGGGTGAGACAGGTCTCAGAAAACCAGTCAATGATACTTTTAGATCTTTGTTTACCGTTTCTTCTATTTATGTACGCATGTTTGGATTGATTACAATACTAGTGTCATCCGCAAAAAGAAGTAATTCTGCTCGTTGTATACTGGACTAAAGATCGTTTGCATATATGAGGAACAGCAGTGGACCTAAGACTGAAACATCGGGAGCCCCATACGTGATTTCTTCCCACTCATAATTATGTCCCTGAATTTTATTGCTTCAATTGCTAAGTACAAATTTCTGCACTCTTTGGTTAGATATGACCTTACCCATTGGTTGCCTATAACAGCAGGCTCAAAAAACTTCAATTTTTGAAGTAGAATGCTGTGATTCTCATAATCAAATGCCTTGGGGAGGGAGTAGAAAATTCGAGCTGCTGCTATTTTATCATTTGATTCTTATAAAATCCGGTGGGTGAACGTGTGAATGGCATTCACAGTAGAGCAACCCTTTTGAAATCCAGACTGTGAGTTGCTAAGGATACTGTTGTTGCTAAGGTGAGATACTATTCTAGAATACATCATCTTCTCAAAAATTTTGGAGAATGATGTAAGCAGTGAAAGAGGTGAGTAGTTATTGACATCGTTCTTATCACCTATCTTAAAGAGGTATATTTCTGTCTCTCTGGAAAAATGCCTTGAGTAAATGATGCGTAACGTATTTCAGATAAGACTGGGATTATTTCATGGGAACAAATCTTCAGTACTCTACTAGAAGCACTATCAAAATCAGACGAGCTTTTATTTTTGAGAGAATGTATTAATTTCTTAATTTAGGAGGGAGATGTTGGTGATGATTGAATTTTATGGATGTTACATATTCACCATACTGGTGTGATTTTTCTCTTGAACTGTTTGTTCCTATGCTTTCTATTATATTTAAAAAATAATTATTAAACGCATTTTCTACCTGTGACTCATTATTTATAGCCCTTCCATTGTTCAATAGTGCTGTTGTTTTCTTCTGTGCCTGGCTGTCCTGTCTCTCGCTTCACTTCATTCCATATAGCCTTAAGTACACTATCGGAAGTTCTGATTATTTGCATGTTTCTTGTATTTTTTAATAACCTTTCTTAGTAATTTTGAGTAATTTTTGTAGTGTGCAACTACTACAGGATCCATACTTGTTCTTGCTAAAAGATACATATCCCTTTTCCTTCCACAAGATACTTATATACCTCTAGTGATACATGGTTTTTTACATGGCTGTTTAGTGTCCTTGCTGAATAGCTTATGCGGAAAGCTATTTTCATATAATGGTATGAATTAATCATGGAATATATAAATTTTATATTAACATTTGGTTCACTATAGACTACATTCCATGCAATCTCCTGTCAACTATTCTTGAACACATTTGTCCTGGAGTCATTAATCATTCTAACTGTTTTCCACTGAGAAGTATTCAAATTACGCTGCTGTATGTTATTTATCCTAATTGTGCAAGGTGATCAGAGAGGGCATTTGTTACTGGTTAAACAGTTATTTTCTTACTTTGAGATTCATCTAAGAAAACATTATCGGTTAGGGTCCTACAGTCTTTTCCCACCCGTGCACGAAAGTTTGTTATGGAGATCTAATTAGAGAATCCAAATAAGGTTTCCATATCATTTTCTTGTCAGAATCCCTTATGAAATCGCTGATATAAATCTGAATCTAAAATCTATGTACGACTTCTTCTGATCAACGTGAGGTATGATCTTACAGTGGTCACATGTTCCTCTCCCGGTAATTTTACGTCACACACACTTTCTATGCACTCAGCAAAGTAAAGATGCTGTTTTAGTTCGATTGCATGTGTGTTGGTTGGCGTTTACGCACCGTTGCTCTCGATGCTCACCTCCTCAATCGATGGAATTTGGAAATCCTCACTTTTTGGGTTCTGAGTTGTCCGGACAGTTTACAAACTTCAGCGTTTCAGATACAGTTCACTGTATTCTTGACCCCAAGCTTGCTGATAACGTACATATACCGCGTGACATCAGAAACTAAACAGCGGAAAATAAGACAGCCAGTCCAGAACAACACAGCCGAAATTCAGCAATTGATCTACAAGGTTTATTATGGAAGACTGCTGCACACGTGCTAGCATTTTAGCGGAGATGTCCGAGCAGGACCCAGTAATACGTAGTAGCATTTCATAGCGTGCAACAGGTATGTCCTGGTTGACAGCGTCATTCAGCTGTCCCCACAGAAAAAAGCCTGAAGGCGTCAAATCCGTGGAATGCGCCGGCCGATATACAGGTCCTCTGCGTCCAAACCAACGATTTGGAAAGTGTTCGTAAAGACACGCTGATACCACTGGCTCCTCCTAGTCTGAGAGAAACCTGTTCTAGCATTCGTAGAAGGTGGTCTGTTAGGAGGCTCCGATGCTTGTGCGTGTTGACCGCTCAGTCTATGTAAAACGGGCCTATCAGCTGATGGCTCATTGTCAAACACCACACGTTTACACTCCGTGGGCGCTGGCGTTCAAATGGTTGAAATGGCTCAGAGCACTATGGGACTTAACTTCTGAGGTCATCACTCCCCTAGACATAGAACTCTTTAAACCTAACTAACCTAAAGACATCATACACATACATGCCCGAGGCAGGATTCGAACCTGCGACCGTAGCGGTCGCGCGGTTCCAGACTGTAACGCATAAAACCCCTCGGCCACCCCGGCCGGTCGGCGCTGGCGTTCCAATGGGGTTTTCACCAGACGAATAGCGCACATTTTGGTGATTTACTTGGTCATGATTGGTGAATGTGGCTTCTTCACTACCCAAGATACATCTGGAGTTGTCTCAACAGTCATGTACAGAAGTTAATACGACTTTCAAAATTGTTTCCATACAGCTCTTCATGGAGGGAGGGAACCTATGTCGAAGGAGAATGCGTAGGACACGTGCCTGACTCATGTCAATTCCTCTTGCGATTCGGCGGGAGCTAACGTGCGGATCACCTGCAAAGCAACAAGAACGTTAATTTCCCCCTCTCCTGTCGTTACTTGTTTCCTTCTGTTATGTAGTCTAGCCCTTAGACTATCACGTTCACGTAACTGGTTGAAGAGACTCACGTAACTGATTGAAGATACTGATAAGTAATTGCCGAGATGGTCAACGTCTAACGTCATACCTTGCCGCATAAACCGTACAAGAACGAACTGTGTTCTTTCTATCCTCTCCATACCCCCTGAGCCTGTTCGCTTTTTCTGCCTTGGTAAATCCCATCACCCACTCGCAAACTGCGGCTTGGACTGTGACACACTGACTGACCAGCAAGTCGCATTGCATTCAGGGAACATGCAAGCACACTGTAAACAGACATGTCAACATTGTACCAATCAACTACGCAAGTTGAACAGCACAAACAAGTGTAGTTGTGGCAACTTTTCCAAATACATACGCCGAAAACGCTTCGCACTAGAATCCTACAACAAATACCACTCACATTCTAATTTACCTTACTTTTAGCCTGTTAATCTCAATAGGCATTGTACCATTTAAAGACGTGAGTGTTTGTACAGAAATGCACTTTCTGTGTATCGTTACGGTCTGTTTATTGCAAACAGTACAAGGCCCTGACTACCAATCGAATCTGTAGCACTTTCCATTTCCGCAGCATTTATGGTGCAAGTCTTAGGTCAGTCACCCTGTATATCACTCCGTCACCCCGCGCAAACATAATACTACAAAAAGCAACCACGGGTACACTGATGTCAAAACAGTTCATTATCCTCCATGAGCCTGAATGCCGCCTGTTACCGTTGCTGGATCGCGATGCTGTAAGGGCAGTATACAACAGGAGCAGAGAGGAATAGGGAATTATTCTAGCGATGATTCTATATGGAAAACGAGGAAATCCAATAACATAAACGACATCGACAAAGGGCAGATTTTTACGGTCCATCACCTGCGATTGTGCGTTTCGAAGATCTTCAACTGTTCGTGTGGTACTTGCATTAGAACCTGCGGAAAGTGGTTGAGCCGACCGCTGTGGACGAGTGGTTCTAAGCGCTTCAGTCTAGCGCCTCGCGGCTGCTACGGTCGCAGTTTCGAAGCGTGCCTCGAGCATGGATGTGTGTGCTGTCCTTAGGTTAGTTAGGTTTAAATAGTTCTATGTCTAGGGGAGTGATGACCTCAGATGTTAAATGTTATGTCCCATAGTGCTTAGAGCCGTTTGAAAGTGGTTGAAGGTCCGTGAAACTGAGTAGACGACAAGGTTTTAGACATCCACGCCTCGTCACTGAACGTATACGTCGGAAGTCTGGCCGCCTCTCTAAACAGGATAGGCAGCCATTGTGGCAGATCTGACGACCGAATGCAATGCTTGTTGCTGGCACATTGTTGAAATACGGGGCCCTGCAGGAGAGAACTGCGTTTTTCTGTGATGAGCCAACGACCTCATCAGTTACGATTGCTGTCGGCCCGGGATTATCGATATTGGTCAGTGGGTCAATGGAAGCACATCACTTGGTCACGTGGATAATGTTTCTTCTTACACCAAGTCGATGGCAGTTTCCGCATACGCTGTAATCGAAAAGAACTGCAACTCGATATACTTACAGCTGCACGAACGCAGTCTGGCGGAGGTGGGGTGCTGCATGGGACGTTCACTAGGGCTTTCAAAGGACGTTTGTGAGTACTCACAGGCACTGCGACGACTGAGGATTGCAGACAACCTGTTTGCTATCGTGATTGATGTGCTACCAAACGGTAAAATGGAAATGGGCGTACGGCAATGTGGGCCGGGAGTCCCCCAGTCTGGGAAGTTCGGCCGCCGAGGGCAAGTACATACTGTATGCGAAGCCACATTGGGCGACTTGAGGGTTGGAGGTGGGGATGAAATGATGATGAGGACAGCACAACACTCAGTCCCTGAGCGGAGAAAATCTCGTGCCCCAACCGAGAATTGAACCCGGGCCTCTTGGTGTGGCATTCCGCCGAGCTGACCAATCAGCTAACGGGAACAGACTCACCCAAAGGTGATGGCATCGTCCAGCAGCATAACTGCGTCACAAGGCCATAATCGTGCTACAGTGGTTTGAAGGACATGATAGGGAATTCACGTTGATATGTTGGCCATCAGATCAGACTGATCTAAGCCTAATGGCAGCATCTGGGACGCGGACGGTAACTGCCGGTCCGCAGTTTGTACTTTCCTCCGAAGACGCACCTAGTACTTGTGCATCCATATCAGATTCAGAACTGCCTTTTGCTCTTAATTTTGATCAGTCGAGCGATAGTATTATCCACATCAGACACAATCACCTAGTTTAGAATCAACACGAGTAAGACAGAAACTCAGGTAGAATCAATACTACACTCTGACGTAAATGTGAAACAAACCGTAACCTTTTTATACATTGTTACAAAAAATTCGACTGTAAGAGATACTGTGTGTGTCACACTGGCTGCGTAACAGCACCCTACGACTATCCACAAAAAGGCGTTGATCCCTCCGTCTCGAATTTTGTGTCTTGCTTAGTTGCTGAATAAGCGTATCGAGTGTATTCAGATGCAAGTACGAAAGAAATTTCTCAACAACAACACAGTAGATTGGGAAGAAACGTACACCGAAGACTGTGATCGAAAGGTCATGGATAGGGAATATCTAGTCAAAGCTTTTTTTCCGATGCATCAGCTTCTGCTTTTATATCTACGTCAATATGGTGGAGCAGCTTTGACAATTTTCTGTGCTTTGTTTTTTTTATAAAATTTCTGTCTTCCAAGGTAACACGTACGCTCTAGCAATATTTCGCTGAAATGTGCTACACCACAAATTTTTTCGTACTATAATAAGATTACAAGGCGAAAGAATCAGGCAAAATTTTCGTTCTAGAATGCACGACACGTACTCTTCATATTTCCTACGGACCATGCTGTTTATTTCTGCCTGAAACACATATCAATTTTAGAGTTGACACCTTGGAATAAATTGTTTCTCTCGTTCACACTTAGTTTACATTTTCCGGAATATTGCAATATGATGCTATGTTATAATGAAAGAATGACGCTTTTTTGATTTAGTTTCTTTCGTTTCTCTTGCTAACTTACCTCTTCGACGTAACAACTGCAAGATTTGGTGTTCACGGTTACACGAAATGAACATTAACACTAAGGGGCCATAATTACTCCAATTAACATTGTCTCTTTTCACAATCAAAGTTTCTGAACAGTTACTACCACACGCACTTCTCTCTCTCTTTCTCTCTCTCTCTGCAGATTTTGTTGCTGTTGTTGTGTTTACAGTCCGAAACCCTGTTAGAAGATCTCTACACGGTACTTTATCCTCTACGAGTCTCTTCATCTCGGCTTAATATTGTAATCTACATCCTTCTGAATTTGTTTCATCAAATTTACATTTCACTGATGCTTCATGATATGATTTGTCAACCGAAATCTTCCTTTAATCAGGGTGTACCATAAATTTATTTGCTCTCCGGTCAATTCAATACTTCCGCATTAGTTATTGTATCTCCATATATAATTATAAGCACTATTCTATAGCACTATATATCAAAAACTTCCCTCCTCTTGTATGAACTGTTTATCACCCATGTTTCACCTCCGTATAAGGCTACTCTTCAGAGAAATGCATTAAGCAAAGACCTTAAGCATTTACTGTTATAAGCGGCGTTAACAGATTCTTCTTTTTAAGAAGTGTTTTATATCACCTCTATTTCAGCCATCATTTATGTATATTTCTGCGCAAATTACAAACCTCATTGACTACTTTCACTGTCTCATTTCCAAATTTAGTGCCGTCAGCATCGTCTAAATTGTTCCATTCCCTTATGTTAATTCCTTTGTTGCACATATCTTCTTTCGAGACACTATCCCTTCGATTCAATTGCTATTCCAAGTCCTTTGCTGTGTCTGACAGAACTAAATTCTCATGAACAGACTATAAAGATTAGTTTCTTGTCCCCGACAGCTTACTCCATGTAAAAACTGTAAACATCTGGGATTGCACATAACTTCTTTCGAGACACTATCCCTTCGATTCAATTGCTATTCCAAGTCCTTTGCTGTGTCTGACAGAACTAAATTCTCATGAACAGACTATAAAGATTAGTTTCTTGTCCCCGACAGCTTACTCCATGTAAAAACTGTAAACATCTGGGATTGGCTACAAGTCTGTCTCCCATCCTTCTCAACTACGGTTTCCATTTCATGAGCCTCAACTTTAATAACTGCAGTCTGAATTTGCAGAAGATATAAACGTAACTCCATCTTTGCTATTTTCTGCTGAAATGGCAAAATTAAAGTCTACCGTATGTCAGTTTTCAAATGCTGTGCCATGATGCATGATCCATAGTCTGACACTAACTTGTCATGCCGAAGTAACAGAATATCCTGTTTCAGAGAACAGACAAATCAAATTTATCGGAGGCAGTCAAATGAAAATCGAACACTCGCCACAAAGGGCCAATGATACGGTTCCATCAAAAGTGATCACCACATGTGTTACGACATTCACTCCACTTGCAGACGAGACGATCAGTTCCTGTTTCGTGGAACGTGGTCAGCCGCAGTGGGATCCACAACCGCATCCACTCATGCACTTCCTCGTTGGACTGAAACAGACGTCCACGAAAGTCTTTTTTCAGGTCATCTAAGACGTTGAAATCACACGGTGAAATATCTGGGCTGTACTGAGGTTGCTGTACTGCTTTCAAACCAAATCGCTGTGTCATAACCATCGTACGGTGGCGGTGTGAGAGTGAGAGCTACCGTGCAACAGGAGGATTCCATCCGAAAACACGCCTTATGCAAGTGCTGTACCATAACCTTAAAGTTGAAGGCAGATAGTGAAATAAAACTATCTTTTTAAAGCAATTATGGTATAAAGCAACAGAGCAGTGTCACCCTCTGAGAGGAATTTTGTTATGTTGACCGTGTACCTAACGGAAGTGGCTTATCGGAAGTGAAAGTCAGAATTACGTAAATATTTGAACAGTAACAAACAATATTTTTGACTAGCTATACTGTTTAAAGAATAAGGAAAACGGTCGCCAGCCTAATTAGGCAAGAGAATGATTAACGTTCTTGTTCAAGAAAGCAGTTATTAGTAACTTTAAAGGATAAACACAACCTATACTTTGTCACACGCGAGTGCAGTGAACTCTGACACATACATATGTTTATGGTAAGATTGAAGCTAACAGCTAGAGCAGCACAAACTATTTGTATAAATATAACAAATAACGACACACATTATTACTTTCAGTGTTTATTCAAACTGAATGGTCTTTATAACGTTATTATTCCTATTCACTGCAGAATCATAAATTGGACATGGGTTAAGTCTCTCTCAGTTAAATACTTTACTATTTAAAAGGAGAGTTAATTGGAATCCACTAACAGGTTGCTTCTCACCATCTTTTGAATAAAGAAATTATGGTTTTCATAAATAGTGTTCTTCCCGTTACTTGTTACCTAGCATTAGCACAATAGACAAGCTTTGGATCCTGTTATACTATTAATATGCACTTCCAATACACAAGAGAGACTAACAATTAGCAATCATGAAGATATAATTTTCTACTATTGCAGTTTTCCACTTTTACTACAGTGAAACACAATGTTGACAAAATTGTAGGAAACTGACTCACCTTTTAGAATTTATTACAGGCAGCAATGTAATCATTTACAAGGCAAAATTTTATAAGCCTCAGTTTTAAGAGCTTTTAATCTTTAAAATAAACTGTAAATTGTCTTTTTTAACACAGTCTTCTACTTGCAAGTAAATAATTAAATAGGAGACTTTGAAACTCCACAAAACTTTAAATTAGACTGTTTCCATCCCTGGGAGGCTTTCACAAGATCACATTTATTACCTCCCACAATTTCACTAAATCCGCAGTAAATCTAAACACTCCCTTCTTACCAAAGATCAAACAACATTATTTAATGTTCTGAGGCTTTCATTTTTTTTCCAAAACTAGGACACTCGGTAATGATAATTTAAATGGAGAGGAACCTGAAAGGTGTTTTGATAGGGAAAAATCAAGGTAGGTACATAAATTCAGTTATAATTTACCTTATATTTGTGCTCACTAAATCACCAAATAAGCTGATCCTTCACTGTACATTGTTATAGTACTCCTTTACAGTCATTGCGCAATGTGGTGGCAACTGCATGTTGGTAGGTGGATTTGCAGAAAGAATTGCTGGACTCCGGCCTTTCTTGGTGGCGATGATGCATGCCAATTCCAGAATCGTTCCAGCTATTTATCTATCCATCCGAGGCATTGGAAAGTAGCAGAAAAAGCCTCTCTCGGAACCAGCACAATATAAACCTTTACATGGCAGTGCACAGTTTTGTAGCTCGTCCCCGACCAACTCTTGGTTCCACCTTTTCTACCTAGGCCAACCACAATTAGCGCGCGCTACACAGTTCCGTTCCCGAGGGGTACCACTACACCTTTTACATACAAACTAACTAAGAACCCTAAGTGAGGATCAGCAGTTTACATAACAGCAACCAAATGCATTAAATAAAACAGAACATTTGCGCGTACTGACATTTCTACAAAAAATTATTCACACAGAAATTACACTTATGTATAGTAACTTTTGTTTCCTCCAAATGGGACAAAGAATTTAAATAACAGGTATACTACACTGCATAGACTCAAACCACGACATCAAAGTTTTAACAAAGAAAGGAGTATACAATTTTATGTTACCGATGTACGGGACAAAAATGCCTGCCGTTACTTGTGGACTCAGACCAGACTCCATTCTGTCAATCTTTTGTCCATTCTTCAGAAGATGCGGCACCCACTGCGTCCAAATTTTGAGGTAATGCAAGTGGTCTATGATGATGGCATGTACGGAGCCGTGGCTAATACCATCCTCAACACGAATTTCGTCCTTCACGATTCGTCGATCTCCTCGGATAAGGCCACCAATCCAGCCCTATCACATCAGGGTTAACGGCTTCATGGGGCTGCTTGGGCCCGGATCATCTTGCAGTGATGTGCACCCTTCCCGTAATCTGTTTTGCCACTCGTGCACAGACATCAGGGTCATGCTAGGATGAATTTTGCGTTCTACAGCACCCTCATCTACCCGGAAACGAATCATACCTCATAAGAGCATTTCTTTGATAGCCTCCATGTCGATAGCTGGACGAACACACTAGACCAGTACGTCCACAGCCTATGTCAAAACCCAACAACTACGTGCAGGTGTGATGCGGCACTACACTGCTCACCTACAACCAAACGGTTACAGTACCGAAACGTAACGACACTGGGTCCACCTGTCGCACGGACTGTGTACTACGGCAGGTGTTCGGTTTCAGTTTGACAGCCCCTTACATTGTACGTATGACTGACTTAACATTCACTACTTACGAACATTTTGCTATCAAACTGCCATTTCTGTGAACTTTCTAAGTTGTTCACTGTCCACCTGGGCCACCCAGTATAGACCAGAAAGTTTCCTCATGTGAAAGATTTTTCAGAATTATTTGACAAATTTCGGAAACTCTAACACAAATGTAGTACTGCCAAAGCGGCTGTTGCCTCTCTCCGACATACCAGGCTGTTACAGTAACTGACCTGTTACTTGCAGCCGATTTCGTCGCGAAGTGCGTTAAGGCAAGAATCGAACGTTCGAGTCCACCTACGAACCATTGATTTCCTCGATGCTTCATTGCTCAGTTTTTGACATATGATACCACCAGGGTCGTGTGCGCTATTTCGACGACACATTCGCTAACCATTTGGCATTTATGGATACATATATTTCGCACGCATTTGATTAATAAATGTGACAACTGCGTATATTACTAGCCAACACACATTTGCATTCTGCAAATGGCAGCTGTCATCATTTGTCCGTAGAAAATCTCTCGACGGTTTTTGTATATCAGACAAGCTAATGTCTGTAATAAATAAATATTAAATGTGGTACAATTTAAAGGATTAAGAAATGTTACATCTTTGTTTCTATAAGGCTTTAACTAAATATTTACGATCCCCCAGGTCGCCTTCTTTTGTAGGCAACTCAACTTCGGCGGCACACGAAATTCAGGGCTTAAAGACGCTTCCCTTGTTTACCACGTCTCAGGGAGTTCTCCCAAGTGCAGACTACCTAATGGGAATTCGATACCCAGCTTTCCGCTTTACGGCAATATTTAATTTAAACTCCAGCGACGTTCTATCGATCCTGCCCAGAAATGTGATCTAGCTCAGCCGTGAGTTTTAATAATTTACTTATGCCTTAATTTACACTCGGCGGAGCGCAATGGGTCGTAATCGTCCGTTTGTGAAACTTTGTTCCTTGGAAAGTGTTCCCACTGACTGCTGTGTATAAATAATCTGTACACCTTCTTTCCGAAAAACTAACATAAGCACTACGTTATGTGTGTGAAGAGCGGAGTACATAAAATGGACCCTATTCTATCATTCGCACTGCTTTGGCATCTTGTTTCATTTGGTACGTCAGTACGCCAAGTATACGTAATGTCTGAGACGTATTGAGCCGGCCGGGGTAGCCGAGCAGTTCTAGGCGCTACAGTCTGGAACCGCGCGACCGCTACGGTCCCATGTTCGAATCCTACCTCGGGCATGGATGTGTGTGATGCCCTTAGGTTAGTTAGGTTTAAGTAGTTCTAAGTTCTAGGGGATTGATGACTTTAGAATTTAAGTCCCATAGTGTTCAGAGCCATTTGAACCATTTTTGAGACTTATTGAGGAATAGGGTCTGGTTTCACTGTGTGAAACGGTCAGCTCTGGGTCGAACTATTCACATTGAGGCTTTGGGTCTTTTTTAAATCACATCAGAGGTTGATGTAGTTGTCTTCAGAGGCGTTGACAAATGTCGTTTAGTAATTTTGATACATTCAGCACTATAGTGGACATACAACTATTTCCATACGTCCCCAAATCTCTCTCTCTCTCTCTCTCTCTCTCTCTCTCTCTCTCTCTCTCTCTGTCACATCGTGTCCGCCCAGCGTAGCGCAGCAACCCGACGAGGCACGGACTCAACTTGTCGTTGGAAGTCGTCTGCAAATACACTTAGCCCTGATGTCTCTATAGCGATCCATAATTGTGAAAGTATTGCCCTTGCAAGACTTTGTCCATAGATTGACCTCTCAATTACGTCCCATACATGTTGACTGGGGTTTATGTAGCGCGGTCCGGGTGGCCAAAGTACTCGCTCGAATTCTCCAGAATGTTCTTCAAACCAGTCTCGAACAACTGTGGCCCAGTGAGATGGCCCTTTTTCGTTGACAAAAATTCCATCATTATTTGGGAACATGAAGTCTATGAATGGTTCCAAGCGGTCTCCACGTAGCCGAACATAATTATTTCTAGTCAATGATTGGGTTCGACCAGAGGACCCAGTCCATTCCATATAAACACAGCCCACATAATTATGGAGCCATCACCAGCTTACACACCGCGTTGGTGGCAACTTGGATCGACGGTTTCGTGGGGTCTGCGCCACAAACGAACCATACTATCAGCTCTTGCCAACATATATCGGGACTCATCTCACCAGGCCACGGTTTTCCAGTCGTCTAGCTTCCAACCGACAAGGTCACAGGCCCTGAGACGATGTCGTGGCTGCCGACCTGGGTGGCCGAGCGGTTCTAGGCGCTACAGTCTGGAACCGCGCGACCGCTACAGTCGCAGGTTGGACTCGTACCTAGGGCATGGATGTGTGTGATGTCCTTAGGTTAGTTAAGTTTAAGTAGTTCTAAGTTTTAGGGGACTCACGACCTCATAAGTTAAGTCCCATAATGCTCAGAGCCATTTGATGTCGTGGTGTTAGCTAAAGCACACGCGTCTATCGTCTGCTGCGATAGCCCAGTATCACCGAAATGGCCTAACGATACGCTCGTCGTACGTCCCACAGTGATTTCTGCGGTTATTTCATGCAATATTGCTTGTATGTTAGCACCGACAACTCTACGCAAACGTCTCTGCTCTCGGTCGCTAAGTGGAGACCGTCGTTGCGTTATCCGTGGTGAGAGATAATGCCCGAAATTTGGTATTCTCGACACCATCTTTCCACTGGGGATCTCAGAAAATTGAATTACCTAACGATTTCCGAAATGGAACGTCTCGTGCGTCTAGCTCCAAGTACCATTCCGTGTTCAGAGTCTATTAAATGCCTTCGTGGAACCATAATGAAATCGGAAACTTTTTCATATGAATCGCCTGGGTACAAATGACAGCTCCGCCAATGCACTGGCCTTTTACAATTTGCGTAGACGGTAGTACCGCCATCTGTGTATGTGCATATTTCTGTACCGTGGGTCTGTCACCTCAAGTGTAATCATTAATACGAGATATGTCCACCTTTCGCCTTTCTGACGGGTTGAACTTGGACCACTTACCATGAGATGTATGGATGCCTGTGGAGAGAATGGGCACTGGGGACTGGAGCGAAATCGACTTTGTAACTCATGCCAAAGGTGTCCGCTGGGTTTAGTTCGTGTCTCTTGCGCAGGCCAGGTTGTTTCAGGAATGTTATGGTCCACAAACCGTTGCCTCACAATTCTGCTTTATGAGAGGGTGCATTTTTATGCCGATACAGTCATCATCTCCAAACTGTTTCTCTACTGTTTGCAAAAACATACTTCTGTAAAACAAATTCTTATCCTTTCTCGTTCGGCGTTTACTAAAGTTCAAGAAGGAAACCACACAATAACCACGAAAAACACGCGCATACCGTAGCACTATATTCTCCATACATCACTGCAGACACCCCACAAGATGACAGGTAACATTCTCCAGCCATTCTCCAGGTTATTCACAGGTACCTCCGCGGTTCCAGAGATGACCGTGCTATACTACGAGACACACAGAAAGGCGACACATATCAGTGGACAGGGCATTTTTCCAGGTTTCGATTTGTAATGTGCACCATGCAAAGAGAACTACCAGGCGACGGCCTGGTCAGGAAATGACACATAATGGAGGGTCGTAAGAGTTCTGTGTCCCTGAATTCGGCAAACGTGAATCACAAGCTGCGACATGGTCGCGAATAAAACAGTGATCCGAATAAAGAAAAAAATTCCTTTACTTTACGTCTATGGTCACAAATTTTTGTTATCAGACATCGGTTTCGGTCTGTAATGAGCATCTTCAGATCTGTTTTATCAAAATAATGAAAAGTCCTAATTTACTGGAGCCATAGTGGTATTGTCAAATGTGCTGGTTCCGATTTTGTGTTTGACATTAGGACATGTTTTTATAAAACAGATTTTAAGATGGTCATTATAGAACGAAACCAGTAGTATGATGACAAAAATTTGTGACCGTAGACGTAAAGTAAAGGAAATTTAAAGGTGAGTCAGTTGTAAAAATTCAGCGACGTCTTCGTACCGTGTGTCAGGTAACTGCTCCAAGGGAAAAAAGAAGTCCTCGGATGGTACAACGAGTTGTCTCTTCTTCGGTGATCCCACAGTCACATGAATTCACTCTAAATTATTTTTTCATATCAGGTTATGTCAAAAATTCTGTGTTCCTGCCTACATTGTCATTTAATGTGTATGACTTGCAAGGACGGATAATTAATGTAGCGCTGATAATGATTATGACTTTTGGAACACATAGGGCAGGAGCTGATATTGACTTATCCGCATCAGAAAAGTGTCCGCTTTGAGCACCTGTAATGTGAGTTTAAAAAGTGGGCTCTTCCCAGTGCTATATGTCTATTTTCTTTGTGTCTTGCAGTTTTCTCGCAGTAGTCTCCCGAAATCCCAAAGGAGGTTTGGAGTAACCTACTATAATAAATTTTTTCTGTTGCAAAGGTTTTGGGTGCTGCTAGCCGATGCCGTTGGAAGGTGAAGGTTGCAACTCTCCGGCGTTGTTGTGGATTTCGTGTAGTAGAGCTAAAAAGTGGACATTACACACTGCTGTGGACTGTGAGATATGTGGGAAAAGTTGTGTGTCCAGCAGCACTGAATTTTAAGCTACTGTATCATGATGGACTCTGTTTCTTTTGATGTGAACTGTTATCTTATCGGTCTGCCCAGCCACCTGTATTAGAGAATTTAATTTATCCCTCGACTGGAATATAAAGTGGACAGCAAAATTGATTAAGGTATTGTGGAGATATCATGTTGCATCTGTAGAGTGAACTGCTATAACGTTTTTTCAACTTAGCAGAAGAATTCATCCCTTGAACAAATTGTGACATGACCATATTATGTGGTGGTACTGACTGGCTATGGGCGAGTCTGTTATTTAGGAGATAAAGGGAAGTATCACCTTAGTTTCAGCATACCTACTGTACGTTGGTTTAGTAAATTACTAGGTTAAATATCTTTAATTAACGTCGTTAATGTGTAGGTCATTACAGCTACGTGCGTCCGAAGTTGCTTCCTGTGAAGTTTAATATGGTCACTGGGTGATGCTAACATCTTTAGCAGATTCCGTCTAATGTTAATCTGTCTCGGCTAGTTAAGGGATTGAGGATGTTGGGTCACATTCACGATAACGAGGCATATTCAATTCCATTGTCTTTTGAAAGATTTTGGGTCTGTTAATATATACTAAAGTTACCTTTTAATAAAGGACTTAAATTTTTCTGAAAAACGCGATGATGATGATAAGCGTATGGCATTGGTGGCCGAGAAATCCCTCACTGGGCGGTTCGGCCGCCGCTCCACAAGTTCTTTAACGCCACTACGGTGACTTGCGAGTGAATGAGGATGAAATGATGATGAAAGACACACAACACCCAGTCATCTCGAGGCAGAGAAAATACCTGACCCCGGCGGGAATCGAACCCGGGACCCCATGCGCAGGAAGCGAGAACGCTACCGCGAGACCACGAACCGCGCACAAAAAGACGATCATAGTATTAATAGGAAAAAGCACTTTTGTTGTTATTTGGTTAAGCTTTTGTCTGTTTATGCGTATTCTATCGAAATTAAATTTTGTATTTAGCAAAGGACTTTTATGAATTGTGAGAGCGAGAACTTTAAATGAAGGTGCTGCGATGTTCTTGCAAATAACTACAAAATATTAATGCAACCAGCCCACTAAGCAATTCCTTCATAAAAATTTATTTGTTCTAGCAGCACGAATATATTCTGGAAAATGTTTCTCAATTTTGCTGCATTAAATTTTACACATTTATTCCGATCGGTTTCGGTTTTCATCCATCATCCAGGGAAAAGCAACGAACAATACGACTTTACATTCCAGATATTATGCTACAGACAATGCCACACTGCAGGTCATATTATGATACACATCAACGGTTGTCAGTGAAATAATGCATTAGTCTGTAGCGTGATGTATTAAACGTGAAAGTCTTTTTTTTTCCTGGCTAATGGTTGAAAACCGGAACCCGTCGGAATAACTGTGTAAAATTCAACACAAGAAAGTTAACACGCATTTTCTAAAGCAATTCCTGTTAGTTTTACTGTTATATTCTTTCGAGGATGCCTGAGTTCTCGATGTGGTAACAATGCGCATTTGCTTATATTTGAGGTGGCGTTAAGCTTCCTTAAGGCACACCCGAACAACCTTTCATTTCTATAGAATATTCGACATTCAGTGTAGTGTATTAGATTCTATTAATCTTAGATTCATCGAGCCGGTCACATATTTGTGACAATAAATCTTATGATCCCATCTTGTTTGGCAAGCAACAACATACTGCTGTGACGAACGCTTTTGGAAATTTAGGAAGATGGATCCCGGGTCTTCACCTGCAAACAGCGGTATTTAAAAGATTTGTATGAAACGGGCCGAATGTGTTTCATACGAATGGTTTTTCCAGAATCCATGATTATCCTTTGAGTGAATCTTGTTACCGTCGGGGTGCCATAATATTTAAGTTTCAAATACTTTCACGATCCCACAGCAGACGGATATCAGTTAGCCCTCTTATGACATTGTTACAGTATCATATTTAGTCTACTGTGTGAGCACAGTATTTGGACCGCCGTTATGTAGTGGCAATGGGTGAACAATAGCATAGCTGTATCTGAGATCACTGGCCGGACCAATGACAGCCAATGATCGAAATATTCAGTTCCCTTTACAGACAATTCGTGGACACAGTACCCGGCACAGCCAACCGTGTATTGAGGGAGACCACTTGCTCTTCAAAGATTGCAATTTGCAACATGTACGGTATCCGATAACTGGCTGGAAAATATAGCTGTGAGAGGGCTCCGCGGAGGTTATTTAATGAGCAGCCTCTGTTCATAATTATGATGAAATTCACACAGGACCACAAAAAAGGTCACGCAACTGAAGACACGCTAATACCGATTTTAAACTAGATTTCCTCTATGTCATTTTCAGCTGAAGCCACGCTTTGATGACTATATGTCACTGAGCTAAATAACTGCCGGGATGTTGTTTCACCCGCTGTTGCAACTGTGTGTCTAATTAAGTCCGTAGGCACCAGCATAAAGCTTGGAGAATGAGCCAGAGCAACTCCTAAGTGGAGGAAAGTCGTCTGACAACTTCGTTATCGATTTCATAAACAGAGGGCTTAATTAAGTGCGAGCGAGAGTGGAGAATAGACACAGCCTTTACCTAGCGTGGCCTACATACTGTGCGCTCGTCGAATCTTCTACATCGCTGAGCATCAGTGTAACTTCGCTGAGGCAAATTCCTCTAATTTTTAGCTTTTAATTGCTGAATAAAGGTTTTAATACACCACTCCTGGTCTCAGGTTTTACAGTCTGCATAGTCGCCCGTGTTGTCCATTCTAATTTTAAGCTATTCAGTACACATACCCTTATGAACATACGAGATATTTCGAAATAATGCGATTCATGGAAGCAGATCCTACTAAGTTCTTCATTTCTTGCTGCAGCACATTCCTCCGGGATACTATCTCATTTTCTTCGTTTTAACAGTGTTGTACCAGCATTGTATTTTAATTTACCCTTTCTACATGCAGTGTAGCTGACGAAAATATTCAGCCTCATAGTATTGCGTAGCAAACACTGGCGCAGCTACTGAAGAACATATTAATCACTGTAACATGTAAATTTTAATTTGAGTGTTATTATAATGGAGATTCGTTCTTTTTTCCGAAAATTCGACTTCGCTGCAGACCGGTTCCCAAGCACGGAAAGTACATAAAACTCTCTTCGTCTCAAAACGCTTACGTAATAATGCCCCCTACAGTTTATACCTATATATTTACTGCTCTTAGTTGTTACTACTACTGTTACACACACACACAAATTCGGTAAAAACTCATTTCTAATTGTTGTTGATGCTCCACGGTGTGCTTTTAAAGGTCACAGTATATCGATTATCTGGTCATCATATAAAGTTGATAGTCGGTAAAGCAGATGCCAGAATGAGATTCATTGGAAGAATCCTAAGGAGATGCAATCAGAAAACAAAGAAAGTAGGTTACAGTACACTTGTTCGCCCACTGCTTGAATATTGCTCGCCAGTGTCGGATTCGTACCAGATAGGGTTGATAGAAGAGACAGAAAAGATCCAACGGAGAGCAGCGCGCTTCGTTACAGGATATTTAGTAATCGCGAAAGCGTTGCGGAGATGATGGATAAACTCCAGTGGAAGACTTTGCAGGAGAGACGCTCAGTAGCTCGGTACGGGCTTTTGTTGAAGTTTCGAGAACACACCTTCACCGAGGAGTCAAGCAGTATATTGCTCCCTCCTACGTATATCTCGCGAAGAGACCATGAGGATAAAATCAGAGAGATTGGAGCCCACATAGAGGCATACCGACAATCTTTCTTTCCACGAACAATACGAGACTGGAATAGACGGGAGAACGGATAGAGGTACTCAAAGTACACTCCGCCACACACTGTCAGGTGGCTTGCGGGGTATGGATGTAGATGTAGATGTCCTCTTGTCCCAAGAGCTCCTTCACCAGCACTATTCGATGCGGCCGTGCATTGTTACCCGTAAAAATGAAGTCAAGGCCGGATGTACCCCAGGAAAGCACGGTTATCAGGAAAGAGTACAGTGTCAGAATAACCTTAACTGGCAAGTGTACCATGTGACAAGATCTGGAGGTCAGTAGACGCCTGAAACATTATGCTTTCCCATACTATAGCCCTTGGACCACCAAAACGATCATGTTCGACAATATTCCTGGTTGCATTACATATTCACACCTCCCGCCACATGTGAGTAGCACGTCCGACGTCTAGAATCACTAGGCCGGCCGCTGTGACCGAACGGTTATAGGCCTTCAGTCCGGAACCGCTCTGCTGCTACGGTCGCAGGTTCGAATCCTGCCTTTGGCATGGATGTGTGTGATGTCCTTAGGTTAGTTAGGTTTAAGCAGTTCTAAGTTCTGGGGGACTGATGACCTCAGAAGGTAAGTCCCATAGTGCTCAGACCCATTTGAACCAGTACCACTACTCAGGCTGGATCCGCTCTCACCCGAGGACAGCACGCTATCCAACGCTTCGTTGGTCCACACCCTGTGATCTTGAAACTGTCGTACATGGTGCCACAGATAAGCGGGTGTCAACGGTCTTGCTGGTCGTCGGTCAAACAGACCACCCACAAGCACTCACTGCTCCCCTATGGAGCTTGAGATTGCATGCCTTGCATGCTTGTTAAATGTGGTTGCAATTGTGCCCCCTGTCTGCCGTTGGTCCTTTCTTGCATGATACACAGTGCAGCCGTCATATGCTGCCGTAGTTGACCCTGGTTTACCACCTCCTCTCCTTCTGACAGTAGTATCTGTGGTTTGGAACTCTTCCCAAGCACGTGAAGCTATACTGTGACAAAAATGGTTCAAATGACTCTGAGCACTATGGGACTTAACATCTGTGGTCATCAGTCCCCTAGAACTTAGAACTAATTAAACCTAACTAACCTAAGGACATCACACACATCCATGCCCGAGGCAGGATTCGAACCTGCGACCGTAGCAGTCGCGCGGCTATGCTGTGAGCTTTATCAAACTATCGAGATACACTCGTCACACTTCGATATTCTTCCAGTTTGTCGGTAATTCTACCCGGTGCGAAGTCATCGAAATGTTGGTTCTGAGCCATATTATAAATAAAAATATCACCATAGTGTACCGTACATGTGCTAGTGCTTCTTCCTGGGCGTAGAGTCGCGTCACTTCGCAAGGTCGTTGTTAACTGAGTGGATATATTTGACCTTTCAGCCGTGGTTGCAGTGTACTTCTTCTGCGTCAATTAATGCAATTAATACGAGCTGCGTTAAATGAATTCCAGAAGTTTGTCCACAAATTTTTTCTGCGCTGACCTTTTACTTATTCTGCATGGTCTCCTTTGGAATAGTCTCCTCTACAACTGACACACAGCTCCCAACGGCGTTTCCACATCAGGAAGAAGTCCTGGTATGCCTCTTGCAGGAGCGCGCAAAGCGCCGCTTGCGAATTCTGCTTTATCTTGGTTGTTATTGCAAATCCATGTCCTTTCAATGGGGTTTTCAACTTTGGAAATAGAAAGATCCGCAGGGGAGATTAGGCAGCACAGTGAGTTCGCTTTTTTTGTGCAATAGTCACGCACCAAGAGGGATGAGTGTGCAGGTGTGTTATCGTGATGCAAGAGGCACTTTTCAGAATGTTTCCTTCTCGCATTTTCTCGCACGTGTCGCATTACGTCTCGATCGTACCATCGATCAACAGTTTGTCCCTCTGGTACGAATTCATGATGAACTAATCCTTCAAAGCTAAAGACAACTATCAGCATAGCTTTGACATTTGACTTGATCGGACGAGCATCCCTTTTTTTAGGAGAACTTCTCCCAATCCATTTTGAAGGTTGAACCTTGGTCTCAAAATTATAAGCGTAGACCCACATCTCATCATCAGTTATGATTTTCTTAAGGAACATCTTGTTCTCATTTGCACGGTCCAAAAGCTCTTCACAGTTTGCGACTGAAAGATCCTTCTGATCGTGACTCATGGGACATGGGACGAACCTGGTGGCAACGCTATCTACATCTACACGGATACTTTGAAAATCACATTTAAGTGCTTGGCAGAGGGTTCATCGAACCACCTTCACAATTCTCTGTTATTCCAATCTCGTATAGCGCGCGGGAAGAATGAACACCTACACTCCTGGAAATGGAAAAAAGAACACATTGACACCGGTGTGTCAGACCCACCATACTTGCTCCGGACACTGCGAGAGGGCTGTACAAGCAATGATCACACGCACGGCACAGCGGACACACCAGGAACCGCGGTGTTGGCCGTCGAACGGCGCTAGCTGCGCAGCATTTGTGCACCGCCGCCGTCAGTGTCAGCCAGTTTGCCGTGGCATACGGACCTCCATCGCAGTCTTTAACACTGGTAGCATGCCGCGACAGCGTGGACGTGAACCGTATGTGCAGTTGACGGACTTTGAGCGAGGGCGTATAGTGGGCATGCGGGAGGCCGGGTGGACGTACCGCCGAATTGCTCAACACGTGGCGCGTGAGGTCTCCACAGTACATCGATGTTGTCGCCAGTGGTCGGCGGAAGGTGCACGTGCCCGTCGACCTGGGACCGGACCGCAGCGACGCACGGATGCACGCCAAGACTGTAGGATCCTACGCAGTGCCGTAGGGGACCGCACCGCCACTTCCCAGCAAATTAGGGACACTGTTGCTCCTGGGGTATCGGCGAGGACCATTCGCAACCGTCTCCATGAAGCTGGGCTACGGTCCCGCACACCGTTAGGCCGTCTTCCGCTCACGCCCCAACATCGTGCAGCCCGCCTCCAGTGGTGTTGCGACAGGCGTGAATGGAGGGACGAATGGAGACGTGTCGTCTTCAGCGATGAGAGTCGCTTCTGCCTTGGTGCCAATGATGGTCGTATGCGTGTTTGGCGCCGTGCAGGTGAGCGCCACAATCAGGACTGCATACGACCGAGGCACACAGGGCCAACACCCGGCATCATGGTGTGGGGAGCGATCTCCTACACTGGCCGTACACCACTGGTGATCGTCGAGGGGACACTGAATAGTGCACGGTACATCCAAACCGTCATCGAACCCATCGTTCTACCATTCCTAGACCGGCAAGGGAACTTGCTGTTCCAACAGGACAATGCACGTCCGCATGTATCCCGTGCCACCCAACGTGCTCTAGAAGGTGTAAGTCAACTACCCCGGCCAGCAAGATCTCCGGATCTGTCCCCCATTGAGCATGTTTGGGACTGGACGAAGCGTCGTCTCACGCGGTCTGCACGTCCAGCACGAACGCTGGTCCAACTGAGGCGCCAGATGGAAATGGCATGGCAAGCCGTTCCACAGGACTACGTCCAGCATCTCTACGATCGTCTCCATGGGAGAATAGCAGCCTGCATTGCTGCGAAAGGTGGATATACACTGTACTAGTGCCGACATTGTGCATGCTCTGTTGCCTGTGTCTATGTGCCTGTGGTTCTGTCAGTGTGATCATGTAATGTATCTGACCCCAGGAATGTGTCAATAAAGTTTCCCCTTCCTGGGACAATGAATTCACGGTGTTCTTATTTCAATTTCCAGGAGTGTATTTCTTTCCGTACGAGCTCTAATTTCCCTTATTTTATCTTCGTTGCATTCCATGATGTTGTGTCAAGATTTCATGACATGAAACTACTGAAATGTTACATTATTCTGCTATCTCTCGGACAGTCGGGCTTCGATTGGCACGCACAAATTCAATGAGGTTCCTGGCATGAGCGTAGTCGGTAGACGTCGAAGGACTTCCTGAACGAGGATCGTCTGTAACTTCCTTCCGGCCATTTCAAACCCAGTGAACCACTCGTAAAACTGAGTACTGCTTAAGCACTGATCACTGTAGACCTCCTGCATAATGTGTCTCCTTAAAAGTTTTTTAGAGTTTAAGGCAAAATTTAATGCAGACGTGCTGCTCCTCTAACTCTGCCATCTCGAAATACGTAAACTGTGTGACACAACGTTCTACTCAGTACAGCACTGAACAATAACTAACAGACATACAACAATGTAACTTCCCGTAGTTACGCACAGTAGACAAAGGAGTGTGCAGCGATGCCAACCGCATTACTGGCGAGAAATTACGAATTTTCCGGAATTTTTTTAACAGACTCGTACTCTCTGGACTTATACAAAAATTCTTACTCCACCTCAACAATCTAACCTGTTGCATTCCATGCACATAAATAAACAATATGCATCACCGGTATTGGAAAACACCTGTGACATTCATTTCCTGCACTGATTTTATTTCCTTGTCACATATCTTTCTGTTCAGTAGTGACAATAAACATTGGTAACAAGCGTTAACCAAAGAGTTAGGGCCAGGACAGAAGCTGCAGAAGAGAGCACCCACCGGGTGCATGACACCAGATCACTCGCTCCTCTAGGCGGATAAACAGCATACGTGGGGCTTCGCGTGACACCGGTGGACACAGGGACGCCCCACGCATGTGGCCGAGTGTGACACCTCGCCTCCTACGGCCAGAGAGGTCAGCCGTGTCACGCTCTGTACTGAGTGTTTTTCCACGTCCAATATAAAAGCTTTTACGTTGCAACTCGTTTGCGAGTACACTGTACCCTGCAGAGAAGTATTACGATTGTTTTTTTAGACTGTAAATGTAGTCTACCCTCAGACAGTTAGCGGTGTTCTTTTGCGTTGTTGATGACATGAGAACACTTTGCTTACGGAATCAAAACGATTTCAGTCGATGAAAATGTATTTTTTTCCTATTCACAGTTTTGTTACAGAATGTAGTTTTCCATCAATATACATGTCATTGCAGAAGATGCCGTGGCAAAGTAGGTACAGTTCACACTAGTTTGGTATCACTTACCTCAGTGACTTACAGTATCATTACATCCATAAAAAAAAGAACAAAAAAGAACAGCAGTGATTACGTGTGAGAAAAAAAGTAATTTTTAGCAAGCTAGCAGAGAAATCCTTTCTTTAACTCTCGAGTCTGAATCCTAAAGCCAGCTAGTAATTACGAGCACCTCTTTGTGACATTGCCTATTTACTCGTATTGTGACAGAATACAAGCACCATATGTGGCACTCCGTCTGAACTTCAGTTCTGCAGTAGTGACATTAATGCATGTATACGGTTAGCATATGGTTTTTTCGTGGTTTCTTCAGCAAATTTTAGGAAAATATCTATGAAGGCCAAATTCTTCCGTGACGTTGTAACGATGGGAGCCACTGTTCCGAATTTACACTGCGCAAGAGAGAGAGACAGAGAGAGAGAGAGAGAGAGAGATGGAGATAGAGATAGAGAGAGAGAGAGAGAGATGGAGATAGAGATAGAGATAGAGATGGGGATAGGGATAGAGATAGATAGAGAGATAGAGAGAGATAGAGATAGAGGTAGACAGATATAGAGAAATATAGAGAGATAGAGATAGATAGAGAGAGAGAGAGAGATAGAGAGAGAGAGAGAGATAGAGATAGAGAGATAGAGGGATAGAGAGATAGAGAGAGATAGAGATAGAGAGAGAGGGGGAGAGAGAGAGAGAGAGAGAGAGAGAGAGAGAGAGAGAGAGATAGAGATAGAGGTAGACAGATATAGAGAAATATAGAGAGATAGAGATAGATAGAGAGAGAGAGATAGAGAGAGAGAGAGAGAGAGAGAGAGAGATAGATAGAGATAGAGAGATAGAGGGATAGAGAGATAGAGAGAGATAGAGATAGAGAGAGAGAGAGAGAGAGAGAGAGAGAGAGAGATAGAGAGACAGTGAGAGGGGGGGTGGGCAGAAGTTCGTGTGAGCTGTAATGTGGGTTGACGTCTTCACATTGGCACCAAATTTCACCACAAATCTGCCCAACGTCACCATGCACGTTTCACATAGCGATAAGTTCATCACACTGCCTCTTACCCACATTTCATCCCTCAACGATGGAGGTCAGAACCACGACGACCTAGGTTTAAATCACGCAGTTTTCTTATGGGTGGCCGACAAAAACGTTTCATATACGTCGCCGCCCAGAACTGACACGAAAATACCTCGGGAGGTGGCATAAATGGCGTAAATGAAATCATCGCTTTGCTTCGGCTGGAACCTCCCTTTGAAAATTAAGATTGACATTGCTGGAAAAACTCTTACGTTATTTGATTTACAAACAGCTGAGATAAACTGAACGTACTCAGAAAGTTCTCTCTTTACTTATTCTGATCATCACAAAACCGGCACACAATATTTTTAGCGCAACGCAATCTGAGTAACAATAACCTATACCTTCATGAATCATTTACCTCACATAAATCTTCGTTAGTCGAACTACTGCAATACAGCGAGCGCCAATATTGCCAACTAAATAAAAGATTCTAACTACTGAAGGCACTAAGTACTGATAGGCACAGTTAGCAAATGAAAGATTTTGATAGAGAACAAACATTGTATTTACCTTAATAGTTTTTTTTTAAAAGAGGTGGAGCCCCTCCACGCCCACACCGGCATGATGGCCAACACAAAAGGTCTACTGCCATCTCTGCATAAGGGTTAGTATTCACTAAAGTGAGGTGTCGCAGGATGTGGGTACTGCGATGTTTGCGTACGTCTGGTTAGGATTAACCATTAATACGCGCTCATCTGGAGATATATTGGTCGAAATCTGACGAAGGGTAGCGGTTTGAAGGGCAGGGGAAAAAAAGTGCCAAGGCAAGAGCCAAGGGAAAAAAACCTCTGCGAAAGTTAGGTCGGGCGGCAAGAGCAGTAGCGGTTGTTATGCTGCCTGCGATAGGTTGTGCAAGGCATGTCGATGCCTTGACGTTGTGCGTTTGTGCTGCTCGGTGGCTGGCGCTGGGTGCTGGTACAGAGTCCTCGTTCGGCGTCAGCAACCTGCAACAGTCAGGTTTGTTATCGGTCTTGTGTCCGATAGGTCATCTACCGGAGGCACAGTGTGAGGGAGTGTTGGCAGATTGTTCGTGCGTCTGTGGGCGAGCTCGTCGGTGTCCCTGCTGTGGCCTGTTGGTCGGCTCTAATAGCAGCTGGTAGTTGCCAGTCAGTGTTGCTGATATGCAGGGGCTTGCCGACGTTTGTCGCTGTTTGCGTATGTTAGTTAACCATAGGTGGCTATGCCCTAGCTAGCAGTGTCTTTGGCCGCTTGTGCTTCCACCTGTGGTTGTGATCGTAGTTTCCCAGAGTGAGGATGAAAGGATTGTTCGAGTGTGTCGAGTTCCTGTATAGTCGTGTGGCGTGTTTTCTGAATACTTCCTTGAGGGTATCAAGGCGGTATTCATGGTGAAGATCCACGGTGCGTGTGTAGCGTGGAGCGTTGCTAATGATTCGTAGCACCTTGTTCTGTATGATCTGCAGGCGGCGCAGTCGTGTAGGAGCTGCATATCCCCAGACGGGACCTTAATAGTGTTCAAAAGTCATTATATATATGAGTGACATGCGTCCAGATCGTCCGCTCATAGTAATCTCTCAAATCTCCGCCATCTCCCCACATGCACCACTACTGGCGGCTCACCTCCAACTGCTCCAACGCTACGCGCTGTTCACATCAAACTGCCCAACACTACACAAGTGAATAACCCAACAATGAGTCCAACCAGCCACAGGCTGCACACAACGCAGTCAGCGATTTTCATACAGAGCGCTACGTGGCGTTACCAACATAAAAAATCTAAACAGCCTACTTACAGGGCATTGACACTCAGAAATTCCGAAGTCGAAAACGACTGTCCGCAATGCGATGAACAACAGGGCAAAGTTGGCAACGTTCGACACGTCTGACACACCCTGGGCTTTTCAACTCTACTCTGAGGATCTCGTGAGATTATCGCCCCTTTTGAAGCATGACAGCAGTTTTTTGCTCTACTATACAGCCTGGTATCACCAGGGACTGTTAGAAACGATTTAGACGAGTTCTGAACGTGATCCGTAGCAGCAAGGGTTCTAGGTTTTGTTACTCTGTTAATCTCTCCTGTTTTGCGCCCTACGGCGTGATCACAGAGGGTGTGGGCTGGGGGAGGGGGGAGGGGAAGAGGGAAGGAGACTGCAGCATTAAGATATTAAGATCAGCTGAATAAAACGGCAAGGGGTCTCTCTACGACGCTCTCAGTTCGGCAACATCCCGGTGCCACCCACACGGCAGATGAACACGTTACAGATGTACCTGTGGGTTAGGCAATCCCTTTGACGCACCAAAGGTGGTGTTTGCTTGCCTTGAGGTACGATTTTTATAATCGAGGTAACAGACTCAAGGAAATCGGCGCACAAATAAAGTCACGTTTAGCCGACTGTAGAGGCTCAAAGTTACTTGGGCAGTTTCCTACTATCTTGACAGCCTCATAACCTCGTCAGAAGAATTGAATATCTTCTCGGGATGGTTTGCCCCTTAAGAACACCATCTGTTAGCTACACATCGTGGCTCTGAAAAGCAAAAGATACTCATCATCACATTTCGCAAAGACAATCGGCCTTCGCCTTTATCGGCGATAGTCAATCCACATGTATCGACGGCTTGCTTTGTTCTGTTACATCGGGATCATGGCTATATGCCCAGCAGTCATCCAAGGACATTGGGTGATTTAAGATGTCATCTGCATTGTCGTGACAAAACTGCAAAGTTTCCGTTGCTGTCTCAGTTCGGGTAAATTTTTTAACGGTGACGAACACTCACCTGATCAGGAGGGCGGCGGCGTCCTTTCTCACATTTCGTAATGTCGTGCAATATGTTGGAGACTGATCAAGATTAATTTTCACTTTTTATCGTCTCGCACTTTCGAGCCCATTTGTCTTGCGTTTCCCAGTTCCCTAAAGAAATATTTGCTGCTATGTTCTTGGTCCTTCAGACGTGCCTGACATAACTGGAACCGTCAACGCGGCCTAACCACTGTGTCATCTTAAGGTACACTGTAGCACGTATTGCTGCAGCGTGATTTCTGTTGAGATGCAAAAGAATTAATTATCGCACAATACTGTAGCTCATCTATGGGCTGCACTATCTGTTTTGGCTTTCTGGCATGTGGCACTTAGTTTTCAGCCTTAAACTATTTTACCCTAAAGCAGGCAGCTATAAGTACGAAGCGTATTTGGAAAGTAAGGTCCGATTAGGTGCCAAATGGAAACTGCTGCGAAAATCCGATGTAACTTTGCACAGTTGCTTTGGGCAGTGTCTTTAGTGTGCCTGTCGATCGCTTCACGTCACTCTTATCGGTTTAGAGCGCAAAATGATCACGTAGAACTGTCTAAAACAACAGTGTTTCCCATCAAGTTTGTGGATCTGGTGAGAGATTTCGCCTGAAGCTCTGCAGCCCACATTACATAAATGTCATTCGTTTCTTTCCTCAAGATAATTTTCTGCCTCATTCTGCAAGGGCAAGAAGACGCCCCTGCAGCGTTTCCGATGGGAAGTGTTTGATCACTCACAATACAGCCCTTAATTGGACCCCTCCGCTGTTCATCTCTGCCCACACGAACTGCTGGCTACGAAGACAACATTTTGGCACAATCAACGAAAGGCAGACCAGCGTAGAGAACTGGCGGGAAGCACAGGCGGCTACTTTCTGTGACGACGGTGCTGAAAAGTTTGTACAACGCCACGACAGATATCTAAGTGGGAGCAGCGACTATTTAGAGAGGCAGTTGAAAGATGTGGCTAACTGTTGCGAATAGAAAAAAAAATTTATTTTCACTGTGGTTTTCATTTCGCGACAGGTCAGATCTTACTTTCCGAACATTCCCCGTATCAGGCACATGTATCGGGCAAAACTATCATCTAATCGGGAGACGCATTTTTCTTAAAAAATTATGCCGTCTACTTTATTTGGTTTGATTTTTAACTGGTAGCAAAATTTTCCTTAGTATTTTTCTTCCTGTTATTTTCGGTGCTTCCGTCATCCCTTTTTGTTTAAACATTCTGTTGCAAAAAGTACTCTTGGGCTGATTAGAGTAGAGTAGTGTCTAGTTTGGTTTAGCATTTACTTAGAGAGGTAGCTAGTCGTTTTCATCATATTAACTATTGCTTTAATAGCTTCTGTCTCCGAAATTTCTTGTTGAGTTACTTGTACTAGATACTCGAATTAATTTTTTTCTTCATTAGCTTGGGCGCTGCCTTAATCTTTGTCATAAAATTTTGTTTCTTCAAGGATATTAGTAAGCTTTTGCTTCACTATTCTCTCAGCAATTGTTTTTAATAGCTGTTTACATTGAGTAATAGAATAGGTAGGTAGTCTGGAAACGCTAGACATTCTACTTGAAGGTTGTCCCTTTTCTAACTTAACATAATTCTCTAATCGATGTCCATTAAACATCACCTTCGCTACTGTGAAGTTGGTCTCTTCTACTGAACAAGTGCTCATCGGTGATAAGAGTCTCATTTTAGAGCCCATATTTACCTGTCAGTTTTTTCTTATTTTGATTCATACTACCTCCCCAAATATAGAAAACAAAGCGCTTGCGATAGAAGAGATTTGTTTCATACTATCGAAGACAAAGAAGGGCGAATAGATCTTAAGGTATGCACCTTACATCAAATGTATACTAGACGTCAAAGGCTCGTTCCTGACGTGTTCCTGCGTATTGACCAATCTTCATGGGGCACACAGTATGTCTCATCGGGGAAGTTATGATTTTTATGATTATCTGCTTTTTTAAAAATCTTTATTCTTTGAATACAAGATACAAAATAACCCACTACCTCACTATCTACTACATTAGTGGGTCCTAATTTATGCTTATTATAATTATACTTGCTGCAGCTTATCTAGTTCTAGAATATGGTGTTCCAGTTTTCACTATGGGCATTACTTGCTGTGTCTTTGGGTTACCATTGTTTTACTTATCTACTACTTATTGCTAGTCTACTCTACCTGCAGCGTTACAGGCTTTTAAACATGCATTGTTGGCTGTACCTACCTAGGGCATGCCCCTTGGGAATGCCCTCGGCTCCGGTTTGGCCCAGAATAGTGAATCGCTGCAGTACCATGGAAGGATTATCTGCTTGCTTCATTGTACCCTGTCCGCAGCTCGTGGTTTTGCGGTAGCGTTCTCGCTTCCCGCGCGCGGGGTCTCGGGTTCGATTCCCGGCGGGGTCAGGCATTTTCTCTGCCTCGTGATGACTGGGTGTTGTTGTGTCTTCTTCCTCATCATTATTCATCCCCATTACGGTCGGAGGAAGGCAATGGCAAACCACCTCCGCTAGAACCTTGCCTAGTACAGCGGTGGCGTTCTCCCGCACCGTCGCCTACGCTCCTTGTAGTATGGGACCTCATCATCTTTGTCCTCTGCCCGCCCATTTTCTTTGTACCTGTAATAGTAGACAAATAACGCCTTTCTTACCTACAAAACAATAACTCGCCGATGTTGCAATCTGAAATGTGCCCACTTGAATAAGTTTTGAAGTCTTAAAATCCGTTGTACACTAACTGGTGACGTAACTGAACTCGGTATTCGAATTAGAAACTGATATCGCTCACACTGCAATGGCACCAACGCGCGATCGTGGAGCTTACGTGGTTCCTGTAAGTCGGAATGCGTGTGCAGTGTGTGAGATTCAGACAGCAGTCTGCCCGTAGGCGATCTCAGACAGCGGCAGGGAACGGCAGCGGCGAGATTTAATAATGCAGCCAGGGGGGCAAGGGGGAGGGGCGCGCCGCCGCCGCAACGGTCTGACTCTTCTCAAACAGATCTGGAGACCGCAGCGGAGCGTGATCAGCTGGGGAAGTGATAAGGTCTTAGGAATGTGCAAACGCCATCTGCGGCTTCGTATTCGTCTGTCATCCAATATGAGACTAAGGGGTAATTTGGATATCGACCGTGGTTAGCAGACAGGTCATGATCATCATAATTTTTCATTTGTGTGGCCAACTTGCCAGTTGTTGCTTTAAAATTCTTGAAGGTAATTTCGTTCTGTCGTTGCAACTACAAAAAGTGCTTTTTCCTTTTATTTTTCACCAGACGCGTTTAGTTATATTGAGCTAAATCATCATCAGTGGTCTGTAATATATTAAGATGTATACATTTTAATTTGCTCTAAGATCGAGAAACAGTTCGTTAACAATGTGCTGGGCCTTACTTATGGTGATTTCCTCTTGATTTCTCGCCTACATTGGGAAATGCCGTCTGCTAGCACATCGTTGATGTTTTTCTTCCTTAGGTACTGATAGCTGTTGTCTAGTTTCTAGTCCCTCTGAAATATTATGCATTTTTTTACGTTTTACACTGCACACCTTTTCACACACTGTTTTCCGTTTCTTTTCATACTTGTATTTGTGTATTGTGGTTTGTATTTTGTAGTGTTGTCACCATAACCTTCTCCCAAGTTTGTCTTGGATCTATACACTTTTTTTAGTTTAGTGTATCCGTGTAATTCTGTTTAATTATGTAATATAAATATACGCAATACAGCTGTATACAAATATCCGGCAACATAGTTACATTCTTGTCATAATTCAAGTTGCTGGCAAGAATAATATCTACATCTATCTTCGTGATTACTCTGCTATTCACAATTAAGTATCTGGCAGAGGGTTCAATGAACCATCTTCAAGCTGTCTCTCTACCGTTCCACCCTCGAACGGCACGGGGGAATAACGAGAGCTTAAATTTTTCTGTGCGAGCCCTGATTTGTCAAATTCTATCGTGATGATCCTTTCTCCCTATGTAGGTGGGTGCCAACAGAATGTTTTCGCAATCGGAGGAGAAAACTGGTGATTGAAATTTCATGAGAAGATCCCGTCGCAACGAAAAACACCTTTGTTTTAATGATTGACACTCCCACTCTCGTATCATGATTGTGGCACTATCTCCGCTATTTCGCGATAATACAAAACGAGCCGCCGTTCTTTGAACTTTTTCAATATCATCCGTCACTCCCACCTGATACGGAACCCACATCAGGCAGCAAAACTCCAGAATAGGCCGGTCAAGTGTGATGTAAGCAGTTTCTTTAGTAGATCTGTTGCACCTTCTAAGTGTTCCGCCAATGGATCGCAGTCTTTGGTTTGCTCTACCCACAACATTATCTATGTGATCATTCCAATGTAGGTTACTTTTAATTGTAATCCTTTGGTATTTAGTTGAGTCTACAGCCTTCAGATTTGTGAGAGTTATCGCGTAATCGAAACTTAGCAGATTTCTCTTAGTACTCATGTGAATAACTTCACACTTTTCTTTATTCAGGGTCAATTGCCACTTTCGCACCACACAGATATGTTATCTCAATCATATGATTACTTTACAAAATGGTAAACGACAGCATCATTTGCAAATAATCTCAGAGGGCTACGCAGGTTGTCTCCTATGTCGTTGATATAGACCAGGAACAATAGAGGGTCTATACCACTTCCTTAGAGAACGCCGGATATTACTTCTGTTTTATTCGATGACTTTCCGTCTATTAGTACAAACTGTGACATTTCTGACAGAAATCACGAATCCAGTCGCACAACTGAGGCGATATTCCATAGGCACAAGTTTGGTTTGAAGACGCTTGTGAGGAACGGTGCGAAAGCCTTCTGAAAAATCTAAAAATATGTAGTCTATTTGACATCCCCTGTCGATAACACTTCTGTAAAACTTGGCCAATCTTCGGGATTTTGCGTTCTCCTAAATCTGGCATGTTGTATTCCTCAAGAACGATATCTTCTGAATTCGTGCTGACTGTGTGTCAGTAAATCGTTTTCTTCGATGTACTTCGTAATGTTCGAATGCATTATATTTTCCAAAATCCTACTAAAAATTGATGTCAGTTTTATGAGCCTGTGATTCAGCAAATTACTCCTATTTCCCTCTTTTGGTATTGGTGTGACTTGAGAAACTTTCCAGTCTTTAGGTACGTAACCTTCTGTGAACGAATGGTTGTATATAATTGCTAAATATGGAGCTATTGCATTTGCATACTCTGAAAGGCACGTGACTGGTATACCATCTGGACCTGAAGCTTGCCTTTATTGAGTGATTTAAGCTGCTTTGCTACACCAAGGATATCTACTTCTATGTTTCTCATCTTGAAAAATGTTCTTGATTGGAATGCAGGAATATTTACTTCGCCTTCTTTGGTGAAAGAGGTTCGGAGAACCGTGTTTAATAACTCTGCTTTGGTGGCACTGTCATCAGTGACTTCACCGTTTTCATCGCGCAGTGAAGATATTGATTGCATCTTGCCACTGGTGTGCTTTATGTATGACCAGAACCTATTTGGGTTTTCTGCTATATTCCGAGACAGAGCTTCGTTGTGGAAATTATTAAAAGCATCTCGCATTGAAGCACGCGCTATGTTCCGAACTTCTGTAAAACTTGGCAAATCCTCGGTGTTTTGCGTTCTTTTAAATTTGGCATGCTTTTTTCGTTGCTTTTGCAACAGTGATTTGACCCGTATTGTGTACCATGGGGGATCAGTACCATCACTTATTAATTTATGTGGTATATATTTCTCAACTGCCGTCGGTAGTATCTCTTTGATATCATTTCCCATCTTTTCTACGATTACGTGATCAGATCGGAAAGAGTAGAGACTGTCTCTTGAAAAGGCGTTAAGAGAATTTTTATCAGCTTTTTTAAATAGATGTACTTTGCGTTTCTTTTTGACGGTTGTGGGTGTTACGGTATTCCGTCTTGCAGCAACTGCCTTGTGGTAGTCTTCATGATACTCCCTATTCGTCCAGGATCATTATTTGCTAACAGCTCAAGCATGCTTTCGCAACCATTTACGCTTCAATTAGGCTCATGAACTAATTACCTAAATAAAATATACAGAAGACTTGAAAATAAAATCAATGTTTTGTTAGATGAGATAAGTTTGGCTTTAGGAAAGGTAAAGGCACAAGAGAGGCAGTTCTGACATAGCGTTTGATAATTGGAACAAGACTGAAGAAAATCATGATTTGGTCATAAGATTTGTCGACTTGGAAAAAGCGTTCGACAATGTTCAGTGGCTCAAGATTTTCGAAATTCTGCGAAAAACAGCAATGAGCTATAGGAAGAGACGGTTAATAGATAATTAGTACAAGAACCGAGAGGGAACAGTAAGAGTGGAGGGCCAAGAACGAATTTCGTGGATTAAAAGAGTGAAAAACAGGGATGTAGTCATTCGCTCCTACAATTCAATCTGTACACCGAAGAAGCATTGACGGAAGTAAAATAAAGGTTCAAAACTGCAATTAAAATTGAAGGTGGAAGGATATCAATAATTAGATTCGCTGATGATAGTGCTGCTCTTAATGAAAATGAAGAATTACAGTATCCGCTGAATGGGACGAACAGTCTCACCAGTACAGAATACGGACTAAGAGTAACTCGTAGAAAGACGAAAGTAATGAGAAGCAGCAGAAATGAGAACAGCAAGAAACTTAACATCAATAATGGTGATCGCGAAGTAGATGATTTAAGGAATTCTGCTACCTACTGAGAAAAAGAACCCATGACGGATGGAATAAAGGGACATAAAAAGCAGCCTAGCACTTTCAAAAATGTCCTTCCTTGCCAAGAGATGTATATATGGTATCATACACACCTTAATTTGAGCAGGAAATATCTGAGAATGTACGTTTGGAGCATAGCAATGTACGGTAGTGAAGCGTGGACTGTGGGAAAACGGGAACAAGACAGTTGAAGCGTTTGGGATGTGATGCTATCGAAGAATGTTGAAAATTAGGTGGACTGATAAGGTAAGAAATGATGAGGTTCCCTGCAGAATCGGCGATGAAAGAAATATGTGGAAAACACTGACGACAAGAAGGCGCAGTATGGTAGGACATGTTTTAATGACGCCAGGAATAACTTTCATGGTTCTATATGGAGCTACAGAGGGTAAAATTTTAGAGGAAGACAGAGGTTGGAATACATCCAGCCAATGGTTGAGGGTGTAGGTTGTATGTGCTACTCTGAGATGAAGAAGTTGGTGCAGGAGAGTAATTCGTGGCCGCTTGCATCAAACCAGTCGGATGTCTGATGACTTAAAGAAATATATCCACTTGGAAATGAGGCAGATGTTCACATGTGATAATATTACCACCAATTTAATTATTCATTCTTTCAAAATACTGACCGGAATTATTTGTGTAAATGGGGAAAAAAAACTAGTAGGAGCTGACATTATCAAAACTTGGTATAGGCTTGGTTTGGAGCTCGCAGCTACAAACTGTATGTACCTGCTTCGCCAACATCCGAGAACATTTCTGTGATGCTTACCGCTGTGGTTCTCCCCTTGCTATCAGCGAAGGTCCTTCGCTGCAACAAGGGAATCTAGGATTCGTTCAAATTGAGGCTTTCCTAGTTCTTGTTGAATCTATTGTCATGTTTCTAGATTTCTATACCTTCTCTGAACAAGCGGGTGTGGTAGCTCTTTTCTACAGCAAGACTTTCCCTGTGAGCGAATTATGAAAGGTGTTCGGAAATTCCCGGTGTAAACTGCTATGACTTGTAGAGGGGAGTGAGTACATAATATTTTGAACAGGAACTCCTGTCCCTAAAACGCATCTTTTCCGTTCTACGACGGTTTCAAATTGAGATGTTTAAGGGGCTCCGGAACGCCCTATACTTGCAATGTTAAAATAACGCTTATAAATTACATCTTTCCTCACAAAGTATTTGAGGTAGGAAGTTGAACTTTTCACAAATTATTTATTGGAATATGGGCTACAACTTAACGCAGGGATTTTACAAAATTTTAGTTCAGTTATTAAAGACGATTTTTTTTCAATTGTAATGAAAATTCACAACATTTTTTTGCAATTTTTTATTTATATATTCAAAAATATACAGTTTTTTGGAAAAAGGCTGTGTTAAATTATGCAGAATGTACTGCGTAACATTTACTGAAAGTTTGAAACTAATATGTTTGGAAGATCCTTAGAAAACATGTAATTAGTATGAGAAAATAAAAGTTTTGGGAATCGAGCGACAAAGATTGGATTAACTTTTTAGTGCATTCCAGGTCCATAGGATGGATTATCTTCATCCTCTGCAAACTCCTCCTCCAGCTTCCTCTTATTCCTCCTCCTGTTAACTCTTGCTTGTATTTCTAGGCTCTTTACAGCCCTGTCTGCAGCCCGAAGGCGTTTCTTGTCTAAAGCAAGCATCGCTCGTTGTTGTGTTCGTAGATTTTGCTACCATTTTCTTCAGTTGCAGTTACTGCAACACTGTTCCAAAAGGTGGTCATGTATGAACACTTATCACATTTCAGTTGTATTTCACTAGCAAGTCCTACGTGCTTTGTTATGGAGAGTTCCAGACCAATTTCACTACAATGAATACATCTTACACGGTTTGAAAAAATTTCTTTGAGAACCGACATATCAAATATTTCATTCACATCCGATTCTCCCATAAAACATTCATAGTTTTCACTCATTGAAACAAGCTTCTTCTGTGAATTATTTTCTTTCCCACTTTGACTGCTATGGGCAGGTGTACTTGAGAGGTTAGGTTCACTCACTTGGTTATCGTCTTTATTGTTTACAGTAATAACACATACCTTTGGCTTTCCAACATTTCTCCTTTTCTTAAAGGCCTTCAGAGGATTTCTAATAACTTTACTTTTACTCATTATTATACTTCAACAAAACAGAGACTCAAGAAACAGAATTAATTACGATTATTTTCGAGATAACGACAGAGTAAATAAACATGAAACAATCGACAATCACACCAGCGATATATATAGAACCATCACAGGTTAGCCACAACACATACTTTATCTCACATCACTAAAATGTACCTGATGAACACGGACGTTAATAATAACACCATCTGACAGCAGTTTAACAGCGCCACAGTGGGTCACGCCCATGTAAAACACAGTTCAAATTTTTTTTAAAAATAGTTGTAGTCTTCGGAATTGAATAAATTATATATCTATTAAAAGGTAATAGTCTGCAGATTCAGAAAACGCAAAAAAAGTAAAATTTGAACTTTTCATGATTTTGAGCCTTTCCGGAGCCCCTTAACTCATCCACGTCTGCTTGAGGAACTGAATTAGGCGCCGCGCAGTGTAGTTATTAGGTAACAAGTCGATAGTTAACATAACGAAACATCCATCTATCAGTTAAGCACAGTTGTTTGTAAAAAAGCTTAAACAAAGAAAAAGAAAAAAAACATATTGTACGCGCAAACAGTACTGATGCGTTTCAACAGCGGTTCGATGTGGCGGCGTCCAACTTTGTTACAGGCATTGTATTTACAAAGCATGTTCTGTTACACTCCCTCCATCCTGCCTAGTACCTCCTCAACTGCTAGTGCTGAGGCAGAACTACCGCCAGCAGATCTCCCTCCGTTTTTACCGGAGGCTAGTAAATTGAACAATGCGTACGACTCCATCGGATGCAGTACACTTTACATGTCTACCCTACTGCATGGCACGACTAGCAATTCCGAGAATTTTCTCTTTCCCTGGTACCCCTGGTATCTGCAGGTACCACTGCGTTTCATTTTGCCATTAACTCTCACTTTTAAGGGAAATTATTTTATATAGAGGCTTTAAGGAACATATTTCTTGTACATAATGGCCTGGTGCTTCCTGTCGGAAGATTCAGGTGGCATCCTGGAGACATTTTCGCTGGTGGCTCAAAAGTCCGATGCGAGAGCCGACTTGGCGCCCACAAGCGAGGAAAATATGAGTCACCCCAGCATGAGGGTTAGTCATACGTTCATGTCTGCGCGATCGTTTTGCAGCTAGATTGTTTAGCCATACTTGATCGTGCAACTTGCTTCCATTTGCAGTAGTTTCCACCATTTTAGAGACTTTCAGGGAGAGCATTAGGGAACCATTGACAAGAATGGGGGAAAGAAATACAACAGTAGAAGAAAGGGTAGCTTTGATAGATAAAATAGTGAAGGCAGCAGAGGATCAAGTAGATAAAAAGACGACGGCTTATAGAAATCTTTGGGTAACAGAAGAGATATTGAATTTAATTGATGAAAGAAGAAAATACAAAAATGCATTTAAATGAAGCAGGCCAAAATGAGATTGGCAGGAAGTGTAAAATGGCCAAGCAGGGATGGCTAGAGGACAAATGTAAGGATGTAGAGGCGTATATCACTAGGGGTAAGATAGATAATGCCTACAGGAAGACTAAAGACCTTAGGAGAAAAGAGAACCACTTGCATGAATATCAAGAGCTCAGTTGGAAACCCAGTCCTAAGCAAAAAAGGGAATGCAGAAACGTGGAAGGAGTATACAGAGGGTCTACACAAGGGCGATGTTCTTGAGGACAATATTATGGAAATGGAAGGGAATGTAGATGAAGATGAAATGGCAGAAATGATGCTGCGTGATGAGTTTGACAGAGCACTGAAAGATCTAAGTCGAAACAACATTCCACTAGAACTAATGATAGCCTTGGGAGAGCCAGCCCTGACAAAACTCTACCATCTGGTGAGCAAGATGTATGAGACAGGCGAAATTCCCTCAGAGTTCAAGAAGAATATAATAATTCCAATCCCAAAGAAAGCAGGTGTTGACAGATGTGAAAATTACCGAACTATCAGTTTAATACGCCACGGCAACAAAATACTAACACGAATTCATTACAGATGATTGGAAAAACTGGTAGAAGCCGACCTCGGGGAAGATCAGTTTGGATTCCGTAGAAATGTTGGAACATGTGAGGCAATACAGACCCAATGACTTTTCTTAGAAAATGGACTAAGGAAAGGTAAACCTACGTTTCTAGTATTTGTAGAGTTAGAGAAAGCTGTTTAAAATGTTGACTGGAATACTCTCTTTCAAATTCTGAAGGAGGCAGGCGTCAAATACAGGGAGCGAAGGCTATTTGCAATTTGTGCAGAAACCAGATGGCAGTTATAAGAGTCGAGGGGCATGAAAGGGAAGCAGTGGTTGGGAAGGGAGTGAGACAGGGTTGTAGCCTATTCCCGATGTTATTCAATCTGTATATTGAGCAAACAGTAAAGGAAACAAAAGAAAAATTCGGAGTAAGAATTAAAATCCGTGGAGAAGAAATAAAAACTTTGAGGTTCACCTATGACATTATAATTCTCTCAGAGGAAGCAAAGGACTTGGAAGAGCAGTTGAACGGAATGGACAGTTTCTTGAGAGGAGGATATAAGATGAACATTAACAAAAGCAAATAAAGTTTAATGGAATGTAGTCTAATTAAATTGGGTGATGCTGAGAGAATTACATTAGGAAATGAGACCCGTAAACTAGTGAATGAGTTTTGCTATTTGGGGAGCAAAATAACTGATTATGATCCAAGTAGACAGGATATAAAATGTAGACTGGCAATGGCAAGGAAAGCGATGCTGAAGAAGAGAAGCCGGCCGGGGTGGCCGAGCGGTTATAGGCGCTACAGTCTGGAACCGCACGACTGTTACGGTCGCAGGTTCGAATCCTGCCTCGGGCATGGATGTGTGTGATGTCCTTAGGTTAGTTAGGTTTAAGTAGTTCTAAGTTCTAGGGGATTGATGACCTCAGAAGTTGAGTCCCATAGTGCTCAGAGCTATTTGAACCATTTTTTTTTAAGAAGACAATTTAGTTAACATCGAGTAGTAGCATGTACAGCTGCATCAAACTAGTCTCTGGACTGAAGACCACAACAACAACAACAGTGAGAACTGTCCCTAGTGTTTCCACACTGTACACCACACCAAAAATTGCAGTCGCACAGTACTCGAAACGGATGAGAGCACATTTAATGGGACTGCAGCCTCGTGATGTCTTTAGAGCAGGGTTGACTCGCCCAGGGAGTGAAAACATTGCCAAACACTGTAAATAGAGTCGTCCTTCTGCTCGTCGCATTGCAAACTGTCGTTTCCGACTGCCACATGTGTGGGAATCACTGTCTCAATGAAACCCATGATGCCACCCTCTGATGCCTTTTAGTTTCGATTCTGAGCGACTGTGTGTCTCAAATATTTTTCTCAACCGCTCGTAAGACAAACAGGGGATTTCAACGTCGCGTTTCTGGTCTCCATTGCAGAGGCAATATCATTAATGTAGGATCCTGGCCACTTGTGTAATATAGGGTGCCTAGGAAGCTGTTTTCTCAGATAGCTAGACAACATACCAGCAAATCATATTAATGGATTTTATCACAGTAATTGAGTTGACCATACTTAACTTGCGTTTCTACATTGAAGTGTCGCAAGCAATTGGCGACATGTAAATAAATGTCCTTCGCTACATATAATTTCAATGCAAGCAATTAATATAAGGCACAAGTCTCAGCTAAACATTTAGGATGACGCCTCGTCTTCTTGTTCGTCTTCTACTGCCTCTCTTCCAGTGCGGCTCTACTAGTACGGCTGGAGCGGCGCTAGTATTCTCTTCAGTTAGAGGCCACTCCTGTCGTGGTGTAGTCCTACTCAGCGTACTGTCTGCTGGCGTCGTCTCACAAAAATGGTTAAAATGGCTCTGAGCACTATGGGACTTATTTTCTGAGGTCATCAGTCCCCTAGAACGCAGAACTATTTAAAACTAACTAACCTAAGGACATTACACACATCCATGCCCGAGGCAGGATTCGAACCTGCGACCGTAGCGGTCGCGCAGTTCCAGACTGTAGCGCCTAGAACCGCTCGGCCACCGCGGCCGGCGTCGTCTCACAGCCCTCTCTGTAGTTATGTTCCACGCCGACCTGCCGGCGCTTGATGTTACGCCGGAACAATTAATTCACTTTACACGTCACATGAACTTCTATTCGCATATATCGGCATGGCTGTTTGACATGTCGCCGAGCGCAACGCTTTTTAATTGTTTTAGAGGGGTTTTGTAGGCACCTTTGAGGCAAATGTCGAAGTTATCCGTTGTAATGGGAGAGGACAACGTGGTCCCGAAAAAATGACCATTTAATTCGGTTGCGCTATGTATTAACCCTCGAGCTAAGAAAATAACGCCAGGTTCTCAGTGTTTAAGGCAATGTCATCTGAATTAGGACAATATTAAGCTATTAAAGTGATTTGTTTCTGTAAGTCACGTGTTCCTGTTACGTATTTGAATGACTACTTTAAAAGGTGGTTGATATTATATCAGCGTACTGGAATTTAACGCACTGTTCCACAGATTAAGTCAGTGGTTATTCAGGGAAATATTGTAAAAGGTGGTGTATTTTGGGCATACAAAATACTGCCTCAGGATGATGTCTTGGTAAGTGGTGGACTACATGGTGTGACCAATAAGATAGCTTACTACAAAAGTTTCAATGTTTGGTCTGTTATCCGATAAGCTACCATTTCATACGTGTAAAAACCACTAAATCTACCAACAGTCAAACACACAGGCACATAAGAACGATTGACATTCAATTTATTAACTGCTTTGCCTTGAGACAGTCATGGACATGAATAAATTAGCAACGGCCAAAGTACTTTATGTGGCTCAAATGGCACTGAACACTATGCGACTTAATTTCTGAGGTCATCAGTCGCCTAGAACGTAGAACTAATTAAACCTAAGGACATCACACACATCCATGCCCGAGGCAGGATTCTAACCTGCGACCGTAGCGGTCGCTCGGTTCCAGACTGTAGCCCCTAGAACCGCACGGCCACAACGGGCCGGCGTACTTTATAATACGCCGAAAATAGTCTAGTTGTAGAGTCGATGTTCCTTCAGGGGCTCTATACTGAATTTGCAGCTTTAACAGTACAGGCGCCGGAACTCATATGTTAATGAATCAGTCACGATTTAATTATATATTTTGACACAGTGGAATATTTTTTGTAAATGACAAATTAGTGGTTAACTAGGGCCATTAGGAATCTACATTAGTTAAATAAAGTAAAATTCCAACTATCCACTCTGCACTGACAATAAAGCGACGCTAAACTAGACTCGATAGTCTGAAAAACTTTCGTCATTATCTCCACGAACAAAGGCGCAGTTCGTTTCACTCTATAATTTTGTCTCTAATCTGTTCTAGGAACAATCGATTTGTGCCCATCCTCTCTGACATGAGGTTCTTTAATTATATAGAACGAGACTGAATAGTTGCTGAGGCAAAACAAACAAATGGAAAAGAAATGCTGCCCGTGCACTGTTTGGCTTTCCCTGTGCTGTCCGCAGCAGGGGGACTCATCGCGGCTCGTATTTTCTATTCAACCTGCGTTTACTTTGGTTGCCACGCGACGCTTAATTTCGCCGACAGCGTGCCGGTTGCCAGTTTCATGTGGCATGCCAGATGTTATCGAATGTCGGATATCGATCCTTACCTAACACAAAAATATGTTACAAAACACCGCGTGCTCTGTAGAGCGAAAATTCTGGTGCGCTGCAAAGATACATGATCGTGAAAGGGAGGCTACTCTTCCGACTTGCAGGAGATACTTAATTTCTAGAACTATAACAGGTACAGTAGCACTGAATAAATATTCATGCCTTATTCACTTCGACGAACCTCGCAGGAACATTTGGAGTATGTTGGGTTTGTGACTCCATTCTACCCACCTGCTACATAATTTACAGCAGCAATGTTTCAGGTAAAACTTTCTGCTTTCCGGATTACAATCTAGGTACGGCAGTAATTTTTGTCAGGAACAACCCGCATCCCTAACAGCTTCAAAAATTCGCTCTTGAAATAACATATCCACGGTGGCCCACCAGTGTCTTCACGATATTCTCTCTTCCACGAATGCTAGACTAGCACAATGCGTAAGACAGACTCTCTGAAGTTAGGAAGAAGGTTACAGGTTTTGCCAGTGTTGAAATGAGAATGAATCCTGAGTCGTGCATGTATCACTTGGTTGTATTGTAGCTGTTTCGTTTAGTTAAATAATTTTCAATACTGCACAAATTTCTTAATTTTAATCAACTTTAGTCCACAACTGATGACGAGTGAGCGAAAGTGAGATGGAAGAAGACGGAAATAAACAACGCGCCAGCCTAAGCAATTCAGAAAGGTGGGACTGAGGAACGCTTTCAAGAGAAAGACACTGAACACCACTATGTACTGGAAAACATCAGAAGGCATCGTGCCAAAAAGTGGACAATGTTAAATACCACTGCTGATTGTGCATTTAAAAAGATTAAGCAACTACCAAGTCCTATTCACCTCTTTCTTTCTTTCTTTCTTTCTATCTTTTCTCTTCTTTCTTTGTCTGAGCCTCATCCCACAGTTACGCAGGGTCGGCTATGGTTAATCGGATGTGGCATGGTAGGTTTATGGTGTGGCCGGATGCCCTTCCTGCCCCCATCCCGAACTTCCCGGGAAGGAATTAGTGTACCCCAGCTGTCTGTGTCTAATGTAAGCCATGGAATAGTGCGAATGTGTTGCAAATGTCTGCGAGTTGTGTAACTGAGGCGGAACGTGGGGACCAACCCGGTATTCACCCAGGGGGATATGGAAAACCGCCTAAAAACCACATCCAGGCTGGCTGGCACAGCGGCCCTACGTCGGTTACCCGCAAGGCGGATTCGATCCGGGGCCAGCGCGCCTACCCGAAACCAGGAAGCAGCGCGTTAGCGCTCTCGGCTACCAAAATGTTCAAATGTGTGTGAAATCTTATGGGGTTTAACTGCTAAGGTGATCAGTCCCCAAGCTTACACACTACTTAACCTAAATTATCCTAAGGACAAACACACACACCCATGCCCGAGGGAGGACTCGAACCTCCGCCATTACCAGCCGCACAGTCCATTACTGCAGCGCCCTAGACCGCTCGGCCAATCCCGCGTGGCTCTCGGCTAACATGGCGGGTCCATTCACCTCTCGCAAGCGGAATCAGTGTGCACAATCAGTCAGCGTCTAGAATGCATTCCAAGTTAAAGTGTTAGAAAGTTTTCTAAGAATTTGCATAGCGTGTATCTGAGGTCAGATGTCGGTACCAGGAAAATATTCAGCTAGTCAGATGTGGGAAACCACCTAAAAACTATATCCAGGCTGACCGGCACACCCACCCTCGTCATTCGCACTTGGGCCTGCGCAGCACCACATCCCATAAACAGGCGCTTTAACGCTCTCGGCTTTCCGGGCAGGTGACAATTTCAAATGCCTGGACCAATATACAAAAGGAAGAAACCGAAACAAGATGGGGATGTTAGAGAGTGTGAAGTATAAGACGTCTGTTATCTGTAGGATGAGGGAAGTATACAACAAGATGAGTATACAAGGTGTTGAGGGTATGAGTCCAGGTACTTTTATTTGTAACCGAGGGCAGCGCACTGAAGAACATTACATCTTCATTTCCTTTTTGAAGACTAATAACTACAGCTATTAGGAGTATTATGTTTCCAGGCTGTTCGGTACAACAAAATACACTTCGCAATACAATGCTGATTCCTCCTGGGTAGCAGGTCACCTCCTGAAGTGTGGATGCATGGACGCAAAATAGTCAGCCAATACTGACAACCATAGTGGTGCAGCTACGACCGTGCAGAAAACGTAAGGTAGAAAATTTTGTGTCGTGTTTGCGGGAAGACTACTAGATGCAGAGAAAAATCAACTCAAGTGGGTGCATGTAGAGGTACCAGTGATCACAAGATCAGCACTTATACCCCTGACACGCTGTATGTATGGAAGCAAAGATCAGACACTGCAAGGCAAGGTTGAAGAATGTGGTGCAATATGCAGCTGTCACGAGAGCACGAGGAAGACAAGTAGGGGGAAGACTAAAGAGAGCATAGAGGAAGAGTGTCTCCAGTAGAACAGACAAGAGAAGCCGAAACGGAAAATCTCAGAAAAGTGGGAGAGTGGAAGGGAAAAGATGTTCTGGTAGAGAGGTACGAAAGCCAATCTTTGTAAGGTCTACCCTTGGTACTAGAGTGGCCGTAATAGACTTAGAAGGAGCTGCTCATTAATTTTTGGCAAACATGGATGTATGATTTCAAATGTGGCTGTACTGTCATGTCATCCGATCCATATTTATGACGTTTCTAATATGCCAAACACACAAGAAGACACCAGCGAAGTTGCATAATTAAAACCGACATCCAGCAAGGTGTACAATACATAACCCATATATATTTGAAGAAGGAGTATTGAATGCTTCAGATGAAGGATCTAGTATGAAGGAGCTTGAAAAAGAATTTTTCAACAAACTATGGATTTTGGAAATAATACGATTGCTGTAGTCACTTCTGTGTCACGTTCGAGGAGTTTCCTCCACAATACCGAGCTCGACGGTTTTTTTGCAACATTGATTTGTAGATGATGTCGTTGTGCGCATAGTTTTTGCGGAAAGTCATTACATATACCAGAGGTAAGAAATACTTCAAATGAGAAATACATAACTTGTTGTAATATCATCTGTTGTTTACTGACGAAATTACTCGAAACATTTCACTAAGCCCCATTAATTACTGGCATTGGCCAAAGTCGCGAACGTATTAAGGGGCTATATTGTCATGGTTAAACAATATTTAAAGTATGTACAATATTTTTAGCTATTTTATTTCTCATTTAAATTTTTAAAAATCGGAGACATAAGGTAAAATGCAACATAGATATTAGAAACTTCAAAAAAAAAAAAAAAAAAAAAAAAAGATCAGCAGTATCAGTTGAGTGGATTGAGACACATATAATGATTAACAAAATGTACAGACGTAAAAGGGCAGGATGATGTAACATGTATTAAGACTTCACAGAATAACTTCATGTACTAAAGTGGTAACAACTATAGGGAAAGACAGTGACTGGAACATATCAAATACAGTTAGCGTGCAAGAGCTGCTCTGAGAGCAAGAGGCTTGCAGTGACGTTAGAGTCATGATGCATCTAACCTGTCAGGAACGTGATGACTTAAAAAAGAGGGTAAGAAGATCGACGGGTAGAATTTAACTTTCCGTTGACGTCAGGATTATTAGATCTAGTGTACAACGTTAGTTACAGATGGGTAAGAGAGAAAGTGAATTTTCGTTCCCTTTTTGTGACTTGTGTTAAAGACTACATCAACTTACTTTTCATTGTCTTTTAATGACATTTTCTTAAGTCTGGTATAAGTCTCTTCTAACCATTTGTGACAAACGTAGGAGTGCCATTCTTCGTATATTCAAAATATTGGTACTAACTGAATTAGAGTAAACAGTCTGCCAACGTATAGGACACACCTTCTTCTAGTCAGATGTCACAAATCCTTTTATACAGACATTTAAAGCGGTAGCCAGTCATGATGATCTCAGACCACTCAACCGTATTGCATCTGGAGAGTGGTCTAAAGAGAATATATCTCGCTTAATGATGTCTGAAACATTCTCAATAAAAACGAGGACAGTCATGACCCTCCTCGTGGAGTATCGTTGAAACCATTATTACACGATTCAGCATCAATGAGAGAGGCACATTTTCTTTTTCAATCTAGCCTATGATATGTTAAGGCGAACCAACATTTGAACATTACCTTCCATTGGTTTCTTATATCTTTTGCCAATGAGAGATAATGGAATTCCCCGTTTCCATCCTCTTGGCGAAAACACCTCAATCATCTGCCTGAATAGTGTCCTGTTAGTAATCAGAACGAATAGCAAAATGTAGTTTTCAATATGCTAGTACTATATCAATGGTGTGTACCAACGCGTATGACGATTCATTAGTCCAGATGATCGTTTTCATTTATTGTATTTCCAATGGTAGTGTCCTTGTTCCCATGCTATTCTCGGTGCTGTTTGGCTTGTGGTGAACGGAGGTACGCGTGTGGTGCGTTGATTTCTAAACAATATAGTGAGGGGGTGGTATGGCTGCAATCTTTCAATGAAATGTTGATTAATGTGGTGTACTGTAGCCCGACTATTCGCTGGACTATTCGATATAGTCCACTGCAACCCCTCCTACCAACATGTTGTTACACATGGCAGATGAACGACAGCAGTCGTTAACCATTATCGAGGTGCTCGCAGAATACCATTGACACGATGACATGCGTAAAGTCTAGTGCCCGACTGACCGCGGAATCTGACGACTGACCGCGGAATGTGATTGTTCGTACGTCGGGCACCCACTAACTCACTGCGAAGGAATCTGCTGGTACAGAACGTCTTAATCATTCTGTGATCGACTGTTACGCTAAAGGCAAGTAGAAGATCTCAAATATCCGTGCCAGTTTAGTATACGCGCGACTTTGCTCGCCATGGACTCTGCAGAGCTCTCTTTTCGACTAAGGAGCTTTATTTAATACGTTGAGGCCAAATTCCACAGTCCTTCATGACGGGCAGTGGTCGGAGTTGCTAAAATTCCGCTAACCGTAGGAGCATAGTCAACGCGTTTCATGTATCCCAGAAATCGGCTGTCCGGTAGATTCGGGTCATATGTTCAGACTGGCGAATCTGCAGATGAGACGTCATCATCTCATGTAGATCCTTTAAAATAGCTGGAAGGCCTTTTTCCAATTGAGAATCTATTCATCACTTCCCTACTTACTGCTGCCGTATGATCCATGACGGTTCGTCGTTAAAAACAGCTTCAATAGATATTTGTAAACAGTCATTTTGTAATGATTCTGGTTACAAAATATCCGTAAATAGAAAATATAATGTTTTACGTTTTGTAACAAATGACAGTGAATGAATATTCAGTTATAATTACTTTGAAAATTTTTCCTTTCTCCTTTCATCAGACGCCTGATATCTCTTTTCCAAATAGTTGTAAGTTAACAGTTTCTACCATCATAAAGGACGCATTACTTTCGGTAGTAACTTAAGAATGTACGGGAGTAGGGATTGCAACGAAGTAACTAACAGGCAGACATTTCCCTGTCTTTTTCCGCCTTTCAGATATAGGCCTAGCAAACGTCTGAATTTCCAGTGGCTAGATTCAACGTTATTGCTCAGTTCGTGCGTGTCTAGCTGAAGATATCCATCCTTTGTTGACGAACCCACATACGCATTTTCAATGCGCGCTGTGAGGAAATAAAATATCACACGATTCCAATGCTTTCGACGAGGATTTCAACGTGGTCCCCAGTGTTTTTCTCCTACCCACATCGTTCCGTTGGAATAAACACAGTTAGTTTGTAAAATGTTGTAAAATATTACTTGAATGTGAGTTATCGAGATGGCTGTTTAGAACAGCCCATCAGTACACCAGATGTTGCGAAAACAAAAAACAAAATTAAAACGATCTGTCCTGCGTGCATATACAATGGAAAATTTTTGCTAATAATAACATTCATACATCGCATAATGCCACAAAATGCGCGCAGATATTTGAAATCGTGCGGTATATTGTGTACAGATTATGAACAACATAATTTTTCGATTGATTACGTGATCCACGGTAAAGATTGTATACTCTTCGACTGTAGAGTACAGTTTGAAGTAAAATAGCCTTGTATGAATATGGGCTGAAATGAATGACGTCATATGGAAGAACACTTCCGCACTGTTAAAAATTAATCTAAAGATATTTTGAAATAAAAAAATCTTTTCATGTCCAAGCTTCAAGTGATCTGGAGTTGAATGCCGAACATTTTCGATGTATTTACAGTGTCTGGAGCGCTGTCAACAGTAATTTTTTTTATTTACTTCGTGTGTAAATGAACTGAATAAGTCGGCCACAAACAACTGACAGGAGGGCTGCAATATGCAGGATTGTTCGGCTAATTAAATTTAAAGCGATTTTGTCATTTGATGAGAATCTAATTCAGTAAACTGTACTCAATTATCTGCTTAATTGCTACGTTAATATTGAACCAGAGTATCACGCTGCAACGTGAGATATAATTTTTTTGGTAAACATCGCTCTTTGATAATGTACCTGGAAACAAACGAACAGAATGGAATGTATCAGAAAAAGTGGAGTAAGACGTTATTCTTCATGTTTGCTTTATTCTGGTCATATAACTCTCATGACATTAATATATGAATTTGTTATTTGCAAGAAATAAAGTTTAAACTGTGTTACAATTTCTAATAAACTGAAGTTATCGTTCATATACAGGAAAAAGAAATCTACCGTAAAGCAACGGACTACCAGCTTGAAATCTCACACTGAATTACGTAAGTGACCTCTAATAGCGGAATTTAATCTTTTTCTCATATAAAACTAGGTGATTAACTCTCTGAAAGATGAACAGTAATTTGCAGAGCGTCACGTGACTAACCTAAGGTTTGAGATTTCTAATTTTGTTGTTTCAGACGGATTATTACTAGCAGGGCGATAATAAAACTCTGCGGAAATTTATAATTTTCAGGGGGACAATATGTAACAGGGAGTCATAACTTTACGCGTCGTCTACTGCCACAGAGAAGAAATAATCATCTAGAAAAAGGAAACTTCTCTTTCATTTTTAACTACGAGAAATACCAGAATTAGAATAAATGCGTAAAATCCTCAACACTAAGACTATCCACTAGTATTTTATCTGTGACCGTGGCCTATTTTGGCGACAACTTTTTGGCTTATTCCTGTTACTTCCTCTGTGAGATTGCAATGCATTTTTATAATTGTTTAGTATACTATCTGGCAAGACATTCGGCTATGGGCAGTCAGAGGTTTTGGTTTGGAATACTCATTTCTTACACTCTTCTGTTCATTATGCTATTCTGAATCCACTAATGAGTTTGTTTAGTCTTCCGAGACATTAGCACCAGTTGAATAGTATAAAAATCCACGCCTGACCGGATAGAGCATTATCGTGTCTTATTTCTTCAGATAAACGCTTTCATAAAAAAGTGGATAATGATACGCTGCTCTTTACTACAACACGTCGTAGCTCGGCTCCACGGATCTTTCTAAGGATGAATGTAAGTACTGATCTACCTACCACGTAAGTAAAGAAAAGATGAGCTGTTCCCATCGGAAACTGCAATACATTGAGAGTCGGTAAAGGTTTCTCTGAGGTGCTCTGCTACTATTTACTTATATTTCTTCATTTTTCATTTCAAAATGAATGAAATCATCTATATGTTCTTCTGTCGCCGGTTGAAAATGCTGTAAAGTGAGTGCCATAACGATTCAGCCGCTTCTACAAAGACAACATGTAAAATGCGCATTCTTCGAATCACTCAGTGAAAATATCTATATAAAATGTTTCCTTTTATACCAAGAGATCATGCTACAAGCTAAAATCCTTAACACCGATCGAATTTGGCAACGTCGCAATCATATACGTTTCGAGTCTACAGTTATTTTAGGGTCCCAATTTCCATAACACATTGTCTACAACGCAATCGTGGCAGAAATGAAGTACAGGGCGTTCTTCTGGAGAGATCGCCAAGGTTAAGCGCAAGCGAGGTATACACAGCGTCTACCACAGAATCCTACAGGGAAAATACAGAGGTGTTATATCTGGAGATCATGGTGTCCACTTTGTTAGTTCATAACCGCCCCTTGTGGTCTCGCGGTAGCGTTCTCGCTTCCCGAGCACGGGGTCCCGGGTTCGATTCCCGGCGGGGTCAGGGATTTTTCCTGCCTCGAGATGACTGGGTGTTGTTTTGTCGTCTTCATCATCATCATTCATCCCCATTACGGTCGGAGGAAGGCAACGGCAAACCACCTCCATTAGGACCTTGCCTAGTAAGGCGGTGCGGGTCTCCCGCATCGTTCCCCTACGCTCTGTAAAGAAGCATGGGACTTCATTTCCATTTTCCAACGTCCATATCACCGCTGTGAAAGTATTAGGTGCAGGAAGTCACGAACATGTGAACTCCTTGCTGTGGTGCACCATCGTGTTGGAAGATCAGATATTCCTGAAAGGAAAGAAGCTGAAGAATATTAAATTGCTGAAGCATGCCCAAATACACGATTCCTGTTCATGTTCACTCGATGAAGAAAAATGGTGCAGTAATGCTGTCTTTAAACACTGTTTCTGAGATGTTCCCGAAAACTGGTGTGTTTTCGGAACTCCAGATGCGAACATTGTGCCGATCTGTCTTCCCCATACGTGTGGAAGTTTGCTTCGTCAGGCAAAAAAAATTTCTACGGACTTGGGGTTTTACTAGAGCCGACACATCTCAAAGGAAAATACGTTGCAAAGCTGCAAGTCGTTCGCTTCAATTCGTGCGCAATTTGAACTTTGAAGAGAGAACCCGAAGTGGGTTATGCACAGGCTTGTGATCTGTTGAGCTGTCTCCTCTACCATTTCATTACATGTACGTTTTGTCATAGAATCTGTCTGCTTACACTCTTAGTGGCTAGGACTGTTTATACCAAGCCTTATTCGTCCTAACGTCTGGTGGCTACCTTTTCGATTCATGTCACAAAATTTCCGTGTAAAGCATTGTGTGATTTAGTTTCCGCATACCACATAAAGCACTCGGCTCTTCCTTGAGGAACAGTCATTTCTGGTGATTAATTAGGCATACTACCTGAAACGAAACAAAAGAAATCGTTTAAAAAATCAACTCAGAACTTTTTGAATCACTTTACATGATTACGCGAAGAGCAAGTGTATGTGTCCGAGATCTGTTGACTAGATTTGGAAATCAGTGGGTTCGATGAGAGAACGGAATAATAACAAAAATATCTGTCTTTTGAACTCTAATTTTTTGAACTCTGACGGAATATTTGTCAGTTTTCAGGAACTTGCCTAGCTGTTAATGAGTTTTCACTCCATCTTCAGGTAACTGTCGTTCTGAAATAAGAATTCCGACTCTTTGATGAGCCTCCTGAGGCTAAGTAGCTTACAGTCACTTGGATTTTCGATTTAACACTTATTAAATCTCTCGTATTAACCAGGGATGAGACAAGGCCAAGAAGATATTCAAACAGAACAGTGGCCATATGTATCGAAAGCTCCAATAAACATGGGTCTAGATACAACACATTTTCTGTTGCGGTTTATCACTGTCCAGGAATAATGGCGTCTCTAAACGTTAAGGTAGGTGTTTGAAAGATTGTCCGTGCTCTGAGTGCAACTCTGAACTCGTGTCTAAAATGAATTGAATCCTCTCAGTCCTGGGGAATTCTGTAAATGCTGGAAGTCTGATTCAATCCGCAAGCGTAATTCGTCAAAAGAGTTGAGATCGGTGGCGTACACCGGGCTTTTGATATGACCCTACACAAAACATATTCATGAGATTTCAAACCGGAGACCTACGAGGCCATGGCACAGGTCCTCCTCTACCTATCCAATGTTGACCATACGTCCGAGTTAGGAACCTACGCACTCGTATATGAAATTGTGCTGGAGCACCGTCATGCATGACCCACATGTTCAAGCGTTGTTTCAGTGGCACACCATCAAGTATATCTGGAAGTACAGTCTGCAGAAACCGTATGTACTGCTGTGGGGTTAGTCTCTGTGGCAGAAAGTGTGGTCCAATTATGTGGTCTCCGAGCAGTCCTGGCCAGACGTTCAACGAATAACTATACTGATGTCGTGATATGTGTGTTGCGATGGGATTGACATTAACCCAAATTTGACAGTTTTTGTTGTCAAAAATACCACAAGGGGTAAATTCAGCCTCATCCGTGAACAGGAAAAAATGGTTCAAATGGCTCTGAGCACTATGGGACTTAACGTCTGTGGTCATCAGTCCCCTAGAACTTAGAACTACTTAATCCTAACTAACCTAAGGACATCACACACATCCATGCCCGAGGCAGGATTCGAACCTGCGACCGTAGCAGTCGCGCGGCTCCGGACTGAGCGCCTAGAACCGCTAGACCACCGGGGCCGGCCCGTGAACAGAATACTGGCCCTGAAACAGAGGATTCATGGTACACTGTTGTTGCACCCAATGCAGAAATTATCTCTAGGAGGAAGGTCTGAAGGCTGCTGTGACCGAGCGTTACAGTCAGGAACCGCACGACTGTTACGGTCGCAGGTTCGAATCCTGCCGCGGCATGGATGTGTGTGATGTCCTTAGGTTCGTTAGATTTAAGTAGTTCTAAGTTCTAGGGGACTGATGACCACAGATGTTAAGTTCCATAGTGCTCAGAGCCATTTGAACCATAGTTGGTTGGTGGGTTGTTTCGGGGAAGGAGACCAGACAGCGAGGTCATCGGTCTCATCGGATTAGGGAAGCGCGGGGAAGGAAGTCGGCCGTGCCCTTTGAAAGGAACCATCCCGGCATTTGCCTGGAGCGATTTAGGGAAATCACGGAAAACCTAAATCAGGATGGCCGGACGCGGGATTGAACCGTCGTCCTCCCGAATGCGAGTCCAGTGTTTGAACCATAGTACTCAGAGCAAATTGAACAATTTTTTTGAGAAAGGTTTGCATTGTATAGGGCTTGGTCTCGTTGGAGATGAAATGGTTAGAGTACTTACCGATGTAAAATCCACCACACACTGCTGCGACTTAGGACGCGCTCTTTGGTAGTAATCTTCCTTGGTGAAGTACTTGAACGTTCGTGTGCAGTGCATAACACCCTTTCCTTAATACTGGATTTATTGGATCTGGGTCGACCTTCTCGTACATGGTGTGCAAAACTCCAGGTTTCACTAAGGCACTACCGGCCGGTGTGGCCGAGTGGTTTTAGGCGCTTCAGTCTGGAACCGCGCGACCACTATGGTCGCTGGTTCGAATCCTGCCTCGGGCATGGATGTGTGATCTCCTTAGGTTAGTTGGGTTTAAGTAGTTCAAAGTTATAGGGGACTGATGACCTCTGATGTTAAGTCCATAGTGCTCAGAGCCATTTGAACAATTTTTTGAGAAAGGTTTGCCTTGTTTAGGGCTTGGTCTCCTTGGACATGAAATGGTTAGAGTACTTACCGATGTAAAATCCGCCACATACTGCTGCGACTCAGGACACGCTCTTTGGTAGTAATCTTTCTTGGTGAAGTACATGAACGTTCGTGTACAATGCATAACACCCTTTCCTTAACACTGGATTTATTGGCTCTGGGTCGACCTTCTCGTACATGGTATGCAAAACTCCAGTTTTCTCTAAGGCACTGAAGGCCGGTGTTTCCGAGCGGTTCTAGGCGCTTCAGTCCGGAAACGCGCTGCTGCTACGGTCGCAGGTTCGAATCCTGCCTCGGGCATGGATGTGTGTGATCTCCTTAGGTTAGTTAGGTTTAAGTAGTTCTAAGTTATAGGGGACTGATGACCTTAAATGTTATGTCCCCTAGTGCTCAGAGCCATTTGAACCATTTCTCTAAGGCACTGATGTAACTGGTTAATTGTACGCCTGTTTGTCTGCCTGCAGAGATGAAAATTTTCTTCTTACAATAGTGCACTCTGAAGGACACTGCCATTCACTTGTCATACATGGAGTAGCGTGTGGATTAGTTGAGAATTTGGGGCTGCCAGGAGGCGTGATAGGATAGATGCACTCCCTCTGGATAGTCAGTGGTCAGCGCATCAGGGAAGTAACCGGGAGACCGGGGTTCGAATCTTCATCTGGTACATATTGTCAGCTTTCCCCATTGATTTAAATCAATGCCCTGCCACAGCCAATGTTTGTAATTCCTTTGTGCGGTTTCGAAATCGGTCTTCAGGTACTCGTAAATTCCTAGTGTACTATTAAGAATCCCCTTCGTAGCTCATCGTCGCCGTTTTTTTCCGTTATTCTTTTGGTTCTGCCATCCTGGCGCATTCCTAAAGATAAAGAAACAGCAAAAACCGAATTCATTATAGGACTAGTTATTACGGTCCGATTTCCACGATCAACTGAGCTACGTCTCGTTGATTCTTCACTCTTTGTAAACAACCAACGACCAGCGACTAGTAGCGTCACACCCGCGAATGTACGAAAGCGAGTACGAATGTGCGTGACACACTTTCCAATCTATGCAGCGTGGGATCGTATCATAAACTTGCCCCGGTAGAATGGTTTCGCCTTTAAACCGCGGCAATCTGAAAGCAGCACCGTCTGAGGTAGACACGATTTCTGCTCTTAGGACGTTAAACCGAGATGCAGGCGCGGCAGGACGAGGAGGATAAAGTTAACCTGTCGATTCGAGAGCCATGGGGTTTGAGAGGTAGAGAGGGAGGCATGGCAGCGGAAAGGAATCGGCGCCGCGGGTGGTGGCGGGTGGGTTGGGAGGAGAACGGTGGAGGGGGGAATGTGGAGGGGGGGGGGGGTGGAGCGGAGGTAAAGGCGCAGTGTTCCGCGGCATCGGCAGCTTTGATCCGGGCGGCTCAAAGCGATTTCGCAGCCGGCGGCCATCCTCGAGGCAGGTTCGCCAACTTGCGCCGCCAGAAAAAGAAGAGGAACGCTAATCGCCTCGCCCCCGTGCCGTCTTACTTTCGTTACGGATCTATGTCTCCCTTCCGCCGAATTTCCGCGCCTGACAGCCAGTCGGATAATCTAGACGGAATGAGGCGTCGGGGAGGAACGGCGAGACGATGCACGTTGCTGACCTGGCTAGAGGCGGCAGATCGCCCGCGATCTGCCGCTCATCAGGGCCCCTAGCTGGAGATGATGGCTCAGCGGAAAATTCGCGGCGTGCGGTCGTCTCCGAGAGCACTCCCTGCATCAGCGGATCACAGGGGCGCCGACTGATTTCTCCCTAAAGTCGTTTCACCTACCTCGCTCACTCACATCTGCATGGGCTGCATGGGCACTCCAGACTATGGTGAAGAAATAGAGGATCTAGAACTACACCTTTACAGGCCATGAAGGCCCAACGGTACCGACCAGCCGCCATGTCTTCCTCCACTGGCCAGAGTCTCCGGAGGCGGATATGAAGAGCCGTAGATGGGTTAGCATAACCCTCTCGTTTTCTTTTTCACCTCCATACAGGTGACGATGCATCGAGAAAGTAGTACTTTGGCTTTGTAATAAAAGTTTTACTAGCAAATTTTATGCAGCTGGCGCTAAAGAGCTAGTAAATGTTTATAGTACGTCGTATTTCAGTTGTGTAACGGAAGCGAGGTGTAGCAAAGCTAATGCAGTGAGCGCTCAGCTACGATCTACTCTCTTCTGCAAGAAGGAAGTCGGTACCAAGCCTAAGTCATCTGTTCACCGTCCCATCTTTCGACCAACTTTGTTGTACGGGAGCAAAAGCTGGGTGGATTCAGGTTACCGTATCAATAAGGTTGAGGTTACGGATATGAAAGTAGCTAGGACCATTGCAGGTACTAGTGGACGGGAACAATGGCAGGAGGTCGCCCACAATGAGGAAAACAAAGAAAAACTGGGAATGAACTCTATAGATGTAGCAGTCAGGGCGAACAGGCTTAGATGGTGGGGTCATGTTACACGCATGGGAGAAGCAAGGTTACCCAAGAGACTCATGGGTTCAGCACTAGAGGGTAGGAGGAGTCGGGGTAGACCAAGGTGAAGGTACATGGAGTCGGTTAAGAATGCTTTTGAAGTAATAGGCTTAACATCAGAAGAGACACCAATGTTGGCACTGAATAGGGGATCATGGAGGAATTTTATAAGGGGTACTATGCTCCAGACAGAACGCTGAAAGGCATAATCAGTCTTAAATGATGATGATGATGATGATGATGATGAACGGCTCGTGTCGATAGAGGTGTTCCTCTTTTATTCTGAAACCTAGCTACAGTTACTGTGGTATCTTTGTAGAGTGTGTAACTTGTCTCGACGGCCTCTTTTTACAGCGCTGTCCGGACCGGTTCGCTCTGACATTCTCAGTCTGTGTTCCTCCTTGAGTTTCTTGGAGACTTTGTGCTGCCAGCGACCAGTGTATATGGTCACATGCTCAGCTGCTACGGGCGCCACACAGCTGTTCACAGCATCCCGTCGGAGGAGATGTGCTCGGTGTGATTATGTTTGAGGAGACATACCGTAGTTTCAAGGGTTGTGCTGGTGACTGGCACCAGATGCGACTGAGGAAATAGGTGATGGTTACTTAGCCCTCTGCACAGCCAGCGGAACACCCACGATAATTAATTTGATGGGAAGCCCCTCAAAAGCACACATTTATGCCGTTGGGTTTGATACATGTATATCCACCCTGGCTTATGTGTTATTTAAAATTATGTCTTGTTACCGGCATTAACTGCAAACGGCCCCGCCGCCGTGGGAATACTGGTTCTTGACAGATCACAGAAGTTAAGCGCTGTCAGGGTTGGTTAGCAAGTAGGTGAGTCACCGCCGGGGTCTGCGGACTGGTTTTGGCAATCAGGGTGAACCCAGCCCTCGTGAGACTAAATGAGGAGCTACCAGAATGAGAAAGAGTGGCACCCGTCACGAAAACTGACAGCGACTGGGTGAAAGTAGTGGTGACCACATGCCCCTCCGTATCCAACTCCCATGATGCCTAAGGGATGAGGATGACACGGCGGCCGGTCGGTACCGTAGGACTTTCAAGGCCTGTTCGGATGGAGTTTCTTGGTATTGGCATTAATTATTGACTGTTCTATGGGTTTTAAATGTTAACAGTTCTTTTATTTAACATTACCAGATTTCCCTAAATATTTTTTCGGAGCTCTGAAATTCCTGGAGTTTTACATCTTCTATGTGTAAGTTGAAGTTTCCTCTCTCACTATTTTTATTAATTTATTAGTAGCTCTAATATTACTAGCGTTTTACATTTTTATGTGTTATCTGAAGTTGTCTGTTTTCATATTTTTATTATTGTGGGTCCTGCGTTTAATGAGAATTGTCTGATAAATAATGTAGTAACGATGTATAGTCACTTTTTGCACTACCTGAAACTGTCAAGTCCGCCAAGGAGTGCACGTTCAGTCTTCCTAATACGCGTCACTACAAATTCTTTAAGTGTTTAAGTGTTTGGAATGTGATTAATTCCCTATAATTATGGTTAATCTTTATGACAGAAAGACAGCACAGATTTTTTTTTATTTTGGTGCTGTACTGGCTTCAAAAATTAAAATAATTTTTCTTGGAATAAAGTTTTTCTTGGCCTGGTAATATCCGCTCCCAGCTCGGCGCTCGCAGTCTTTCAGTATTTACCAAGCTAACTTGCTTCTTCTTTTTTCCTAACACGTTCTCCTTCAGACAGTGTCTGCTTTTGTGTCAATGTGCACCTTTCCTTAAGGTCTGACGTTGTGGGGCTCAGATCTATGGACATCATAATTTAATAGTGGTCGACTACATATGACAAATGAATCATAAAACAATGCCTAGTAGATAGTGTCGGAAGTTCCATGTGGCTTTTCGCGGATGATGCTGTAGTATACAGAGAAGCTGCAGCATTAGAAAATTGTAGCGAAATGCAAGAAGATCTGCAACGGATAGGCACTTGGTGCAGGGAGTAGCAACTGACCCTTAACATAGACAAATGTAATGTATTGGGAATACATAGAAAGAAGGATCCTTTATTTTATGATTATACAATAGCGGAACAAACACTGGTAGCAGTTACTTCTGTAAAATGTCTGGGAGTATGCATGCGGAACGATATGAAGTGGAATGATGATATAAAATTAATTGTTGGTAAGGCGGGGGCCAGGTTGAGATTCATTGGGAGAGTCCTTAGAAAATGTAGTCCATCAACAAAGGAGGTCGCTTACAAAACACTCGTTCGACCTATAGTTGAGTATTGCTCATCAGTGTGGGATCCGTGCCAGATCGGGTTGACGGAGGAGGTAGAGAAGATCCAAAGAAGAGCGGCGCGTTTTGTCACAGGGTTATTTGGTAACCGTGATAGCGTTACGGAGATGTTTAGCAAACTCAAGTGGCAGTCTCTGCAAGAGAGGTGCTCTGCATCGCGGTGTAGCTTGCTCGCTAGGTTTCGAGAGGGTGCGTTTCTGGATGAGGTATCGAATATATTGCTTCCCCCTACTTATACCTCCCGAGGAGATCACGAATGTATCATTAGAGAGATTAGAGCGTGTACGGAGGCTTTCAGACAGTCGTTCTTCCCGCGAACCATACGCGACTGGAACAGAAAAGGGAGGTGGGTGGCTGCGGAGTATAAATGTAGATGTAGATGTAGATGTGTACGTTTGACTTTAAACAACTTGTACTACTCGGTGTACGTGGGTGTACAGGTATGAGACTCTTAGTTGTGTAAGCCCATCCACCACGGCGAGCTCATATCACATCGAATAGGGAAAGTCGTACTTAATTTATCCGGAGGCCAAAAGCCGCATAAAATGCATCACTCACATCGGTTTTTAACTGTACTGAGGCCAAAAGCCACATAAAAAGCATGAATCAAAATCAAATAGGATTATTAATTTCCGTGTGCCTGGCGCTAAACATGTTCAATATGTTGTCCATAGTTTTCTGAAACAAGTTGAAATCCAGAAACAGCATGTTCCACAACTGATCGAAATGTTTCCAGGGCCACGTTCGGAAAGTGTTGCGCAATGCGTGCCTTCAGTGCAGCTAAGTTTGCAAGCGGAACATTGAACACAACACCTTTCATATAGCCGCACAGCCAGAAGTCACAGCCTGTCGGTGTGGACGAGCTGTTCTAGGCGCTACAGTCTGGAACCGCGCGACCGCTAAGGTCGCAGTTTCGAATCCTGCTTTGGGCATGGATGTTTGTGATGTCCTTAGGTTAGTTAGGTTTCAGTAGTGCTAAGTTCTAGGGGACTGATGACCTCAGAAGCTAAGTCTCATGGTGCTCAGAGCCATTTGAACTATTTTTTTTATTTTTTTATTTTTTTGAACCAGAAGTCACACTGATTAAGATCAGCTGTTCGAGACGGCTAGGCTGTAGTGAAATGGCGGCTGATCATTCTAGCATTTCCGAAATGGCGCTTCAGCAGCTGCTTAACCGCATCTGCAATATGCGGAGGTGCACCATCTTGCATGAAAATGATTCCATGCACACATCCAAGCTGTTCGAGAGCTGTGATGAGGTAGTTGTGCCTGGAACGCAAACGGCATACGCACCCAAGGTGGGGAATTCAGACAGTTTCTTCGAGACGAGGCAATCGACATATGCCTAGTTTCGGAAGCAATACTTAAGCCTAACAAATACATACGCACAGCAAATGACACATACCACCACACAGATAGGCTAACACATGGAGGAGGAACTGCTATATACATTAAAAACTGCATTAAGCACGATGTTGTGCAACTGCCTCTACTTCACACAGTCGAAGCCACAGCAGTCTTACTAAAAACATCGTCAGCGAAACCACATTCGTAGCTGCGTACCGACAACCAGCTAAACTTCTGGACCGGGCGGACATTGCGGCATTGTTGTCCATCCGCGGTAAAATGTTTATTACGGCTGACCTCAATGCCAAACATGCCGAGTGGAACTCCAGGGTGACCAATGCAAGTGGGCGTCGCCTGATAACGCAAGTCCGTCGACACAACGCAGTCGGCCTGGGACCGAATAACCCTATCTCCTACCCTGCGAAAGGCGGCCGTCCCGGCGTGCTTGACCTCGCCCTGCTGAAGGGAGTGGGCAACCGAACAACGGCGACGACTCGAAACACGCACTCGTCGGATCACCTCCCGGTAATTTTCGACCTGGAGGTCAAAGGTCAGCTACTGCAGAGCCACCGTAGACCACTAGGAAAGTCCACTGGGAGCAGTTTCGAGAGAGCCTGCAAGGCACACTCAATGACGTAGGTACTGATGAGGCCATCAGAAGATTTAACGCAGCAACTATACAGGCTGTAGAAAAGGAATTCCCCAGAGTCCCACAAGGAATGAAAGACTTCTCCCGCCAGCTCTCCCCAGAACTATAAGACGCCATAGCCCACAAAAATAGAGTATTCCGTGAGTGGCAGGTGATTAGAAGTCCAGCCACTAAGCGCCTCCTCAACAGGCTCAGGAGAGAGCTGAAAGTGGCGGTGGAGGGACAACGAAATAGGGAATGGAAAGGGAAAATAGCTAGCCTGCAAATAAACGATGGGTCAGCATTGCAAATGACGAAGTACTTCTTAAGGAAAGGTCAAAGCATCCCCCCTCTACAATTTGAGGGTGAGGTGACCTGCGAGCCTGACACCAAGGCCAGTGCCCCGGCTGATGTCTTTGCGGAAAACTTCATACCTGTAGAGGACCCCATTGACGAGGAGCACATACGTTTAGTGCAACAACGGCTCCCAATCTTTTTCGAGGGGGAAGCAGTAGCAGATATCGAAGAATTCACAGAGGAGGAAGCAGAGGCACAACTAAAGCAGCTAAGCCCGAGGAAAGCTGGTGGGTGTGACCAGCTGGAAAACGCTATACTACTTCAGCTTGCGCAAACAGCCATTCGTTCCGTCACCACGATCTTCAATCGAATTATTCAGACCGGCAACTTCCCCTCTGCATGGAAACATGCAGAGGTGGTTGCTATCCCAAAACAAGGCAAAGATATCAGGCTCACATAGAATTACAGGCCGATCAGCCTTCTACCAGAAATCTCTAAGACATTCGAGCGCCTGTTGTCTAATAGGTTAATGCTGCATGTAAAAGTGGAGGAGCTTATCCCGCCGGAACAATTTGGCTTCCGACGGGCACACAGCACCGAGCAACAGCTGCTACTTCTGACAGAGGACGCGATGAGTGCCCTAGAGAATCGACAGTACGCAGGGGCCGTGCTGCCTGATGTCTCTAGGGCTATCGACTCTGTATGACACAAGGGCCTCCTATACAAACTGTTCGCACTGGGGGTACCGACTCCAAACGTCCGTCTTATCGGGTCCTACCTCAGTGGACGAACGTTCAATGTCCGTGCGGGAGAGCGCATATCCACAGCAAGGCCCATGCAGGCGGGAGTACCGCAGGGTTCTGTTCTCGGACCCCTGCTGTACTCCCCATACACCTCGGACGCGCCAAATGCCAACAGAGTCTCGCTCGCATTATACGCGGATGACACCGCGCTGTATACCATAAGCGCGAATGCGAACCTCTTGCTCCGCCACCTGCAGACGGCATGTGAAGCTCAAGGCACATAGGCCACAATGTGGCGCCTTAAATGCGATGCTGGAAAAAGTAAGGCAGCCATCTTCACGAGGAAAAATATCCCCATCGACCTACAGCCGGTGCGGATCATGGGAGGCCCCATCCTATGGACCCGCACTGTGAAGTACCTCGGGGTGACCCTGACAGACGCCTCACGGGGGGGCCACACATGGGGGACATTAGGGGTAAAGCCTATGGAAGATTGAGAACACTCTACCCGATTTTGAACCCGAAGACAACCCTACCCACACGCTGCGGTATTACGTTGTTTCTCGCCCTTATAAGGCCGGTAATGGAGTGTGCGGCCGTCATGTGGGGCAATGAGGCAGACTGCCACATCGAAAGATGGAAGGACCTCCAGGGTCGAATCCTTAGGATGATCATGAAACTCCCGCATGAATTCCCAAATAGGAAGCTAAATAATATCATAGGAGTACAGACAATAAAGGATAGAATTAGACCGACGGCTCGACGTTGCTATGAAAAGTCACAGCAGTCCAAAAATAGGCTTGTCTCGAATCTCGGAAACAACCCACACAAAAGAGGCACAAAGAGATGGTCCGACCTGCTAAGGCAGTGAGTAATTGCCACAGTGATGTATATTAACCACCATAAAATGTTCAACACACAATAGGACCAACACAAACAATAGGACCACCTAAAATACACATTAGGAAGTGCAGCAATAGTGCAAAGCACTTAACTTGCATACCCTAGAGATAGTCAGGCACTATCCAATTAGGTAAAGAGCGAGAGAGCGAGCGACTTAGTTGTGCAAACGACACTCATAGCGTTTACCAATGACGGTACAGGTAAAAGTACTGGAAGCACCCGTGTCTTCGAAACAATATGGCCCTATGATAAATGATGTCGTAAACACGCACCACACAGTGACCTTTTCAAAATGAAATGCTGGCAGGTCAACAGGAAGCAACTCGTGCACATGGGTAGTGTTGAATGCTTAGGAACGAAGGATGTTTCGTAGGATATTCTGCTCCTAGCACACGAGTATGTCCAATTTTCTGGCAATTATCAGTGAACTACACGTTTGCACACTACCACTCGACTCCTCCCGCATTTCTGTGGCCACTGCTTCCACTTCCGTCGAATAAATTCGTTTCCTACCTGTACCAGTTTGCACGCCAAATGAACCCGTCTTTTCGAATTTCCGAACCATTTTCTCCAGAGACACGGCAGTCATCAGACCAACGCCTGTTTTCAAACCCTTCAGTGTCTGGAACTTCTGCAGAGCGACGTGTGCGCAGTTATCATTCTTGTAATACAGCAGAGCGCGATCCTGCATTGAGGCACTCATGCCGAACGTCTCAGACGCGAATGGAAGAAAAGCCGTGTACCCGGTGTGTTTATACCAACTTCAGTGAGGCGAGAGCATGACAGGCTTTTTCATTTACGTATTGTGTCCCATACAGTGCCATCTATTGATCAATTTTCACTGTATTCTTTTTTCTTCTGCCATACGTTTTTCCCCTTCTTCAATAATATTCCGTCGCAATTTGACGTCATTCTGGCCAGTGGTGTTATTTCTACGGCGTTTTGAAAGTTTAAAATTAATTATAATCACTCGGTACATTTGACTTTATGTGGTTAGGCATCACCACAAAACACTCCAATTAAGTCTCTGAATTGCATCCATGTCGCTTCAATACTTGCTGGCACATTCTCAGTGACGTTGTCTGCAGTTGAGTACCTAGATATACACTCCTGGAAATTGAAATAAGAACACCGTGAATTCATTGTCCCAGGAAGGGAAACTTTATTGACACATTCCTGGGGTCAGATACATCACATGATCACACTGACAGAACCACAGGCACATAGACACAGGCAACAGAGCATGCACAATGTCGGCACTAGTACAGTGTATATCCACCTTTCGCAGCAATGCAGGCTGCTATTCTCCCATGGAGACGATCGTAGAGATGCTGGATGTAGTCCTGTGGAACGGCTTGCCATGCCATTTCCACCTGGCGCCTCAGTTGGACCAGCGTTCGTGCTGGACGTGCAGACCGCGTGAGACGACGCTTCATCCAGTCCCAAACATGCTCAATGGGGGACAGATCCGGAGATCTTGCTGGCCAGGGTAGTTGACTTACACCTTCTAGAGCACGTTGGGTGGCATGGGATACATGCGGACGTGCATTGTCCTGTTGGAACAGCAAGTTCCCTTGCCGGTCTAGGAATGGTAGAACGATGGGTTCGATGACGGTTTGGATGTACCGTGCACTATTCAGTGTCCCATCGACGATCACCAGTGGTGTACGGCCAGTGTAGGAGATCGCTCCCCACACCATGATGCCGGGTGTTGGCCCTGTGTGCCTCGGTCGTATGCAGTCCTGATTGTGGCGCTCACCTGCACGGCGCCAAACACGCATACGACCATCATTGGCACCAAGGCAGAAGCGACTCTCATCGCTGAAGACGACACGTCTCCATTCATCCCTCCATTCACGCCTGTCGCGACACCACTGGAGGCGGGCTGCACGATGTTGGGGCGTGAGCGGAAGACGGCCTAACGGTGTGCGGAACCGTAGCCCAGCTTCATGGAGACGGTTGCGAATGGTCCTCGCCGATACCCCAGGAGCAACAGTGTCCCTAATTTGCTGGGAAGTGGCAGTGCGGTCCCCTACGGCACTGCGTAGGATCCTACGGTCTTGGCGTGCATCCGTGCGTCGCTGCGGTCCGGTCCCAGGTCGACGCTCACGTGCACCTTCCGCCGACCACTGGCGACAACATCGATGTACTGTGGAGACCTCACGCCCCACGTGTTGAGCAATTCGGCGGTACGTCCACCCGGCCTCCCGCATGCCCACTATACGCCCTCGCTCAAAGTCCGTCAACTGCACATACGGTTCACGTCCACGCTGTCGCGGCATGCTACCAGTGTTAAAGACTGCGATGGAGCTCCGTATGTCACGGCAAACTGGCTGACACTGACGGCGGCGGTGCACAAATGCTGCGCAGCTAGCGCCATTCGACGGCCAACACCGCTGTTCCTGGTGTGTCCGCTGTGCCGTGCGTGTGATCATTGCTTGTACAGCCCTCTCGCAGTGTCCGGAGCAAGTATGGTGGGTCTGACACACCGGTGTCAATGTGTTCTTTTTTCCATTTCCAGGAGTGTAGAAATGTGTCCATCATGGTACGAGAAGCTCCAGTAAATTGTGCGTTTCGATGCACTCAGTGTTGTGGATGTTTAAACCGAAGCCCAGTCTTTGTAAATGCTCTTATTACGTTTGGGCTTAAGTTTCAAGATCCTCCCTCGTCACATCGTCAGTATATAGCACTATCCACGGTACAGATTTCTGTAAGTTGCACGGTATGGTATCCCTTACGATAACGAAGAGTAGCGGAAACAGAACTGAACTTACTGACAAAAATAATTTATTTGCTACTACTATTGACTGCACAAGTCTTCATCAGCTGTAATGACAGTTCAACGTTCTTGATCGAGATAACATTACGTCGTCAGAAATAATAATTAAACTGTACAATTCCGTTTTATTCATAGCTAGTGTAAGCTTATACTGTATCAGAGCTTCGATTGCCATATGGCATCATTCACAAATTGTGAGTAGGGGGAATGTTTTGCAGTGAGTCCACATTGTTCACAACTCTGCTTTTAATAAAAGTTTTGTACATGGCTGCACGTTCAGAGACCGTGAATAGTTACAATTGAAAGAATGCAGCCCTCGGTCACTATTTTTAACGAATTAACCGGGTTTCAACACTGCTAGGAGTGTCTTGGTTCTGAGCACTATATGACTTAACATCTATGGCCATCAGTCCTCTAGAACTTAGAACTGCGTAAACCTAACTAACCTAAGGACATCACACAACACCCAGTCATCACGAGGCAGAGAAAATCCCTGACCCCGCCGGGAATCGAACCCGGGAACCCGTCTAGAAGTGTCTTCCTCAGAATTTAAATCAAAGAATGGTCTATGACATGGTCACAGAATTATGATTAAAAACGTATGATACAGAGTACAAGTACGGAATCATCATGAAAGACTGGCAGTACTTACGTCATTTATAAAATAACAAATATGCCAAAAGGGCATTAGTCACAAAGATATTTAAGATAAAGAAAACTGCGATGGCGAGCCACTAAGGGCTGCTCGTGACTTGCGTGGTGCAGGTTGCAAAACGGACTGCATTCGTTAAAAATAGTGACCGAGGGCTGTTTTCTTTCAATTGTAGCTTTTAATAAAGACTGAATAATCATTAGTGATTACCTTGCTTGTGTAACGCCCTACGTTTATTTCAGTGTTTGTTTTCGGCAAGCGGACGAGCGAAAGGGGTAGCGATTACTTCTAGATACGTAGGCAGTTATTGCTTTTTACCGATCTGCAAACTGCTTCATATGCTTTTAGGGATCCTTGTTTAATAACACTATTGTAATGATAACAAGTCGCTCAACTGAAACACAGACTGACTGTTTATCCTTGCAACAGGTATATGGTCCATGGTCTATCATATACGCTCTCACAGCACTCGCCCTAACAACGAAAAAGTAACAGTGTGAATTACGCTCATAAAGATTTAACTGCGCCTCTAGTTCAGCCCATAGATAATTGGGCTTCTTCAAGTGTCCAGTGATATCGACGGTCACATTAGCAGTATTAAAAAGGCAACATGGCATCAATGGTCGCCACTCACGTAATATTCAACGATCCACTTTTCTACTTACAACGTTCGATGCTTCTCAAAATTCTTCCTCTTTTATATAACCACTTTTTCTATTCATTCTAGTTCTTTTGGCCTTAAACTAATGTTTAACCAACGACTTAAAATTCGCCCGACGCTCTATTCGGTGCCTCGACCGACAGCATTACCCACTTGTCCAACTCTGCCATTATTCTTCCGCGCCTTCCCAGGCGCCGCACGCTAACAGGGAACTCGCCGCCTGTTGGCGCGAAACTGTTCCTTCAGGAACGTTCTAGAAGGCCAACGACATGGCAAACTCCGAGTTAGGGTCCGTTAGTAGTAAGTGTACTCTACATTGCTATCCTGACTTGGTCGTGTAGCGTAACTCACAGAGTGCTATTTTACGAGTCAGGGTTGGTGACTGATGCCCCAATCGAATCCGCGCTGTGGATTTACGGTCTCTGATTGTTAAGTGGCTTTTAGGCTATTTTCCACGCTCGTTTAGGCAGATGATGGGCTGGTCCCCAAATACTGCCCCAGAGATTACGATAAATCAGCCGTTAAAATACGATAGCATACTGGACTACTCTTATATCATTCACAGACAGATGGACCACAAGGGTTCCCTCTCTTGGGCTACCTTGATTACTGTGTCAGATCGGCTATCTGGTCATAAAATTAAATAACAAAAGAAAATTTTCCAAATCCTGAAAAGGCGGACCCCGCACAAGACGGTACAAACGCTAGGGAAGAGAGAGAACCAAGAAAGATTTCCTAGGTCCCAGTGTGTATTGAATAATAACACTAGCTGTTTCCCCTTACCTCACGAACTCATAAGTTATTCATTCAAATTACAAAACCGTCAAGATTGCTCAGAAGTTTGGTTTTATTTTAATGATCAACTAACTACGCTCAACGCTCACGTAACATTGTTTTGTTGCATCCAGCAATGAACAGTCGTACGCAAATAGCATTTTGCACTCATCTACTCATACAAGTAATGCGGCCGGTGTATACACATTGTGGATGGTTCGATAATGAACTACAAAGGTACAAAACTGGCCGCCACTGAAAAAAAGACAAGTTCTTGTGCAACTTTGACAGTTTTGTAATATTACTGAATCACAGCAAGTTATTGTCTATTGCCATCCAGCATGCTGAAAATAAAGAAGTTCTAAATTATTTTCTCTACTACAGTCCCACTTTACCATAACTTGTTTTTGACATTTTAGCCACAATTTGATTTGTTTTCATTGATTTTATTTCTTTTTCATGTTACTCTATCGGCGCGCTGTGAAAGTGAAATGACAATATTTTTTATCTTCCTAAGCTCCGCGACTTAAGTTATAGTATGTGGCAGAAGGTACTTTGTGTAGGATTGTCGCTTCTGTTCGCAGCTCATGGTCTAGTGGCTAGTGTTGCTACCTCTGGATCACTGAGTACCGCGTTCGATTCCCGGCCGGGTTGGGGATTTTCTCTGCCTGGGGATTGGCTGTTTGTGTGGTGCTCATCATTTCATCCTCATCCTCATCGTTCGTGACAGTGGCTAGATTGGACTGTGAAAAAAAAAATTGGACTGAGGAAAAGTTGGGACTCTGTACGGGCGCTGATGACCGCGGAGTTGAGCGCCCCACAAACCAAACATTATCATTGTCACTTCTCGCTTTCCTGCTCCAGTAGCGAATAGTGTGTGGCAAGAATAGGCTTCTGCAGAGCTCCAATCTCTTTAAGTTTACTTTCACCGCATTTTCCAGGGTTATATGTAGGAGGAAGCAATTTATTGGTTGCATATTCGCCACCGTAGCCGAGGTCACTACGCACGCCTTTGCAGTGGCGCTCGACCTTGAGATAAGCTGGTTCGAATCCTGGGGATGGATCTTATTTTCACTGCCTTTATTTGGCTAGCAAGGGAAGAAGAGGTGGTGGCGTAAGGCTCCTGATGACCAGACCTTGTAACAGTGTCCTGGCCTATATTCCAAACGTGTCAGCAGCGCCTCATTAAGTGAGAGCATTTGCCAGTGTTGCTGGCGATCCGTCCGTAGGATGGGCATGCTAGGCTCGGCACCTTCCGTAATAGTATTCCGGAGGAGTAGAATGTGTGCGGCACCGGGTTTCAATCCTTCCTTACTCTCATTATCATTATCGCTCGACCCAAACGTTACACTGCAGATGCACGCATTACGCTCACCTACAATCTGCAAACACACATACGTGATTACTCTCACGTACCCGAAAGGAAAGGCCGTAGAAAAACACTCATTTGGGACAGACGCATGAACCCACCTCCTTGGATATCACAGCCAACAATGCCATTCACCATTTACATTTCCAGCCAGCCGTGGTGACCGTGCGGTTCTAGGCGCTTCAGTCCGGAACCATGGGACTGCTACGGTCGCAGGTTCGAATCCTGCCTCGGGCATGGATGTGTGTGATGTCCTTAGGTTAGTTAGGTTTAAGTAGTTCTAAGTTCTAGGCGACTGATGACCGAAGATGTTAAGTCCCATAGTGCTCAGAGCCATTTGAAGCATTTACATTTACACTGGTTGAGCCTTCTAGGAAGTTATGCTCCTAACGTTGAACTACAGTTTGATGTACAATGTGTCTGGAAGAGTTCTTGTACTGGAACTGCATGACCATCTTCGAGACACATCCGCGCATAGTTCTACTCCCACAAAGTACGCTGGAGACCTTCTCAGAAGTTTGGAAAGTAAGATGTAAACCGGTGGGCTGCGGTTCGTGAGTCGTGACAAGATAGTTCAGGCGCTAGGAGCACTGCACGCGAAATTCAGATTTTCCAGATTCTAGTCCGGCACACAGTTACAGTCTGTTATTCTTTTTCCTTTTTTTTTCCCAGCCCTCACTCTCCCGATCGGTTTGAAGCGGGACGCCACGAATTCTTTTCCTGTGTCAATCTCTCCAATGTCTTCCTCTCTAGATACCACTTGCACTCTACATCCTCTGTGTCTTCCTGCACAGTTTATACACTCTACAGCCTCTTCTAGTGTCATGGAATATATTCTCTTACATCTTAATACATTTTCTGTCAGCCTGTTTCTTCTTCTTGTCAATATTTTCCATGCGTTCTTTCCATAGTCGAGTGTGCTAAGAGAGCCTTCATCATTCCTTACCTTATCATTCCACATAATCCCTAAAATTCTACTGTAGAACCACATCTCAAACATTTCGATCACGTCCGTTACAGCTTTTACGGAGTCTGTGATTCACTACTACAGTGCCGTGCCCCAAGCATTTATTCCTCAAAATGAGGACTATGTTTGTTATTAGTATTCTTTTTTTGCCACGAACGTCCTCTTTGCCTGTGCTAGTCAGCTTTCTATGTCTTGGCATTGTCCATTATGGGTTATTTTGCTTACAACGTAGCACAATTCCTTAACTTCGTGATCACTAATTTAGTTGAGAAGCTTCTCGAAATTGTCATTTCTGCTAATTCTAACTACTTACTTCTTTCTTGCATTTCCGCTCAGTTCATATTCTGCACTTATTCAAGGGAGCCCGTAGTTCTTTACCTTCACTGAGGATAGCTAAGTAATCAACAAATTTTATCATTCGTATCTTCTCACCCCGAATTTTAATCCCGTTCTCTAACCTTTTATCTCTGCCTTTGCTTTTTCATTGTATAGATTGAACAGTAGAGGTGAAAGAGTGCACCCTTTTTAATCCAAGTACTTTTTTCTTGATGTTCCATGCTTACTGTTCGATTTTGATTCTTGTACATCTTGTATGTTACCCTTCTGTCCCCATAGCTCACCCCATTTTTCTCAGGATTGCGGACATCTTGCATTGTTTTACATTGTTAAACGCTTTTTATAGGACGACAAATCCATTTTTTTCAATCTTGCTACCATTGCCAACCGCAGCTTAAAAAGTGCCTCTCTGGCGCCTTTACCTTTCCTAACGTCAAACTCACCGTTACGTAACATATCTTCAATCTTCTTTTCATTTCCTCCGTAAATTATGCCGTCAGCAATTCGGATACATGAGCTGCTAAGCTGACTGAGTGATGGATTTTGCAGTTGTTTTACCTTGCTATCTATGGAATTCTGTGGATGATATTTTTCCGAAATCCTAAGGATATAGCACCAGTCTCATAGATCTTACACACAGAACTGAATAGTCGATTGGTTTCCACTTCCCTCATGATTTTATAAATTCCGATAGAATATTATCTATCCCTTCTTCCTTATTCGATCTTAAGTCTCCCAAAGGTGTTTTAAATTTCGATTCTAATTTTGGACCTCCTATCTCTTCCCCATCGACTCCGGCTCCTTCTTTGGCCACCTTATCGGATAAGTCGTCCTCCTCATAGAGGCCTTCAACTATCCTCTCTTTCTTCCGTATTTAAGAGTGGAATTCCCGTGGCAGTCTGAATGTTGCCAGTCTTGTTTTTAATTTTATTTAATGTTATTTTGACTTTTTTACAGTCTGAGTTTGACCATCCGATGATAATTTGTTTTTCGATTTTTTGCACTATTTGTTTCAGTCCTGTGTAATTATGTTGCTGCATTCCTGTCTTTTTCTGAACATTTTTGTATTTTCTTCTTTCGTGAATGTATTGAAGTATTTCTTCCTTTGCATAATGTTGTTCTTCTGGGACGTAACAAACAGCTATAGCTCTGCTGCTGAATGAAAGATCAGTTCTCAGTACTGTAGCATATTGTTACATTTGTATTAGCTAGCTCGGCATCCCATTCAAAATTTCATCTTTCCCTTTCAACACAAAACTCTAATTCTCGAAGGGTATTTAATTTTAAATTAATATTGCAGGCATTACATTTTGCTATGAACAGCGTTGGCTGGGACTTGAAAAGGTACAATATGGGAAAATATTTGAAGATTTCTGACAGTTGTGTTCGAAACACGGAACACGAAAACATAGACTTTCCTAGCCTATTTAGAAATGTGATCCAGCTCAAAACAAGTGTACATGCATCGCGCCCATTTTCTTCCTATCAACCTGAGCGATCTTCGCCGTTACTCATTGCGAACGCTTGACGGACGCTTGCTGGGTACGGCCACGCGCTCGTAAATCAGCCGTCATCTCCAGTGGCACAGATAACTGTTGCTGCTAAGAGAGTTACCGGCCATCACGGAAAACAGGAATTTATCACGTCGCCCCGCGAGGCAGCGCCTGCGGGCAACCTCTCCGGGAATGCGGTTCGCGAGCACGCACGCACGCCGCCGCACATATATCAACAGGTGCTTCGAAGAGAGAGAGAGATAAGCGCTGTGATTAATACGGCCGTACAGTAGCGAGCCGGGAACCGGGAGGTGGGCGCTCAGGTGCGGCAGTGGTGGGCCAGCTGAGCAACCCCGGGGTCGGCTCGCCAGGGCGCCTCCTCGCCTCGCCGCCACGTTGTCCAAAGCTGCTTCTGCAAAGAGCGTTTCGTCTCTGTACCTTGCCTTATTTACAGAAACAGTACTGGAATTAAAGGACAACTACGGAAAATTCTGTAGATACGAAAATCCGAGGGCCTCGCCAAACTCAGTTTGCGCTCTTATCGCATAATATACTGCAGAACTATGGTTGAATGCACTAGACATGTTCCTTATATCTAGATTTCCGGAAAGTACTTGACACGGTACCCCACAGCAGGCTGTTCAAAAAAGTACGAGCACAGGGAATGAGTTCACAGATACGTGAGTGGCTCGACGACGTCTTAAGCACCCATTATGTTGTCCTCGGTGACGAATGTTCGTCAGAGACAAGGGCATTGTCAGGAGTGCCCCAGGGATGTGTGATTGGACCACTGTTGTTCTCTGTATGCATAAATGATTTGGCGGACAGGGTGGGCAGCGAAATGCAGTTTTTTGCTGATGGTGCTGTGGTGTACAGTGAGGGGTCAAAGCTGAGCGACTGTAAGAAGATGGCTTTCTTGTTGCTGTGATGAATGGCAGCTAGTTCTGCATGTGGAAAAATGTAAGTTGATGCGGACGAATAGAAAGAACAAGCTTGTAATTTTCGAAACCAATACTACTAATGTCCTCCATGACAGAGTCTAGATTTTACACATCTGGGAGTGACGTTGCAGAGCGATATCAGATGGAGCGAGCACGTGTGACCTGTGATAGGGAAGGCGAATGGTCGAATTCGGTTTATTGGGGTAATTTTAGGAAAGAGAGACTCCATATAAGACGCTGGTGCGACTCACTCTTGGGTACTGCTCAAGTATTTGGGATTGGTACCAGATCGCATTGAAGGAAGACATCGAAACAGTTCAGATGTGTCCAGAAAGAGATTTTCGCTCTGCAGTGGAGTGTGCGTTGATGTGAAACTTCCTGGCAGATTCAAACTGCGTGCCTGACCGAGACTCGAAATCGGGACCTTTGCCTTTCTCGGGCAAGTGCTCCACCATCTGAGCTATCCAAGTACGGCTCACGCCCCATCCTCACAACTTTACCTGTGCCAGTACCTCGTCTCCTACCTTCCAAACTTTACTGTGTGCCGGACCGAGACAGACTTCTGCAAAGTTTGGAAGGTAGGAGACGAGGTACTGGCAGAAGTAAAGCTGTTAGGACGGGGCGTGAGTTGTGCTTGGATAACTCGGATGGTCGAACACTTGCCCGCGAAAGGCAAAGACTCGGAAATTATGAAAGAAATTGGAAAGGTACACCGAATTTTGAGATGGAACCGCCGAAACGAAGTAACAATGACCGATATGCGACTCGCCGACATGATGATTTTGATTACAAGCTGTTCATTACTACACGTAAATTCAAAACATTTAAGAATTCTGGCAAGGACATTCATCCACAAGCATGGCTCCATCCATTATCTCATTGTTTTCCTCCCAACTGGTCACTGGAGCACAGGTTAGAATTTATGTGTGGCTACTTAGAGAATGAACCAGCTGTAAGAATGCGATCGCTCATTCACGATTGTCACAGTGAAGGAGTGTCGGTCCGGCACATAGTTTTAATCTGCCAGGAAGTTTCAATTCAGATGTGGGCTGTTAGATTTGTTACCAGTAGGTTCTGACTATCCGTAAGTGTTACATAGGGAACTCAAATGGGAATCCCTAGAGGGAAGACGAAGTTATAATCGAGAAACACTGTCGAGTAAATTTAGAGAACCAGCATTTGAAGCTGATTGCTGAATGATTGTAAAGACACTAACATACACTGCGCGTAAGGGCCATGTAGGTAAGATTCCGGAAATAAGGGCTCATACGGAGGCATATAGACAGGCGTTTTTCCATCACTCTATTTCCTAGTGTCAAAGACTAGTAGGGGTACATGGTACCCTACGTGACTCACCCGTACGGTGGCTTGCAGAGAGTCTATGTAGATGTAGATGTGATGTTTTAATCATCAAGTCGAAAAAATAAAATTGCCCAACTAATGAGAAAGCACCACATTGTGTGTAGTTAACAAAGGTCCGAGCATAGGCAGTTGGTTGTGAGATAAGTGAGTCGCTCAAAAACCCTGTGAGTACGAGAGGTTTCTGGCTGAAACCATCACTTTATTACTTGCGTTTTGAAGTATCAGTTCAAATGGTTCAAATGGCTCTGAGCACTGTGGGACTTAACATCTGAGGTCATCAATCCCCTAGAAATTAGAACTACTTAAACCTAACTAACCTAAGGACATCACACATATCCATGCCCAAGCCAGAAAGCGAACCTGCGATCGTAGCAGTCGCGCGGTTCCAGAATGAAGCGCCTAGAACCGCTCGGCCACACCGGCCGGCAGAAGTATCAGTCGTGGGACAGCTACTACAATTCGTACTATAGTGTCGGATCTCATTTTTCCCGGCGTCATGCAGCAACTCGACTTGGCATGTACCCAACAAGTCTTCTGATGTCCCTGAGGAAATGCTGGGCCATGCTGCCTCTATAGCCGTCCACAATAGCAAAAGTGTTGCCAGTGCCGGATTTTGCGCACAGACTGGTCTCTCGGCTATGTCCCACAAATGTTCGATTGGAATCATGTCGGGTGATCTGGGTGCCTAACTATTCACTCGAAGTGTCCAGAATGTTCTTCAAACCAGTTGCGAACTACCGTGGTCCGGCGACATCTCGGATTGGCATGTATAAAAATTCCATCGTTGTATAAGAACATGAAGTCCATGAATGGTTGCAAATGATCTCCAAGTAGCCAAACATAGTCATTTCCTATCAATCCAGAATGAGATTTTCACTCTGCAGCGGAGTGTGCGCTGATATGAAACTTCCTGGCAGATTAAAACTGTGTGCCCGACCGAGACTCGAACTCGGGACCTTTGCCTTTCGCGGGCAAGTGCTCTACCATCTGAGCTACCGAAGCACAACTCACGACCGGTACTCACAGCTTTACTTCTGCCAGTATCTCGTCTCCTACCTTCCAAACTTTACAGAAGCTCTCCTGCGAACCTATGAATGATCGCTTCATTTTGACCATGGGACGCAGTCCACGTAAACACACCACACACGTTTATGGAGCCACCACCAGTTTGCACAGTCCTAGTTGACAGTTTGAGTCCTTGGCTTCATGGGTTCTGTGCTGCTCCCGAGCTCTACAATCAGATAACATGGTGACTTATCTGATCAGGCCACGGTTTTCTAATAGTCTAGGCTTCAAACGGCATGGTCACGAGCCCAGGAAAGCCGCAGCAGGCGATGTCGCACTGTATGGCAAAGGCACTCGCGTTCGTCGCCTGCTCCCATAGCTCATTCTTATCAGGTTATGTTTTTGTGTATATGATGACTACACCTAAGCCCACAGTAGCGACATCTAGAGAGGATGTAGGCAAACAGATTTCTGGTAGCTACTGCACTCCAGTATCCAGTTGCAATAATGACTGTTTGGACGATGGGGCCTATTCTACACCTTATTTCAGACCTATGTGTCAATGCTGTGCTGATTATATGTCTTGACGATGCCATTACGGCCTTATCACTTTAGGACATGACGTACAAAAGGTACGTTTTACTGTATTTTATCTGTACATTTCCCTGGTGGTATGATGGTATATTGTGATACATATTGCTGCATTATGTTGAAAGACACACCGCCCACTAGGTGTATATATTTGTATATTGTAGATCTGAGGATCGTCATTACGGACTGAAACCGTAATCGTCCAAAGAATTGATATTGTGATCAAAGACTGGAATAAAAAAACATATGTCGCAGCTGGTGAAAATAAAGCCACCAGTGTTGCGAATGTGATGTGAACGCTTCCCACGTTAGTAGGTTTGTAGCTGTAGTTCAACAGACGTACTACACAAAATGGGTAAACATAACTTCGTGACATGCACATTTGCATCAATTTCGATTCGAACCCTTCGAAACCAGAGGTAAGAACATTACGATAAAGACGATGTTCGCACCACCCAAATGAGAATATTTTGAGACACCGGAGCTATTAACTTCTGTCAAGTTGTTGTTGTTGTGGTCTTCAGTCCTGAGACTGGTTTGATGCAGCTCTCCATGTTACTGTATCCTGTGCAAGCTTCTTCATCTCCCAGTACCTACTGCAGCGTACATCCTTCCGAATCTGCATAGTGTATCCATCTCTTGGTTTCCCTCTACGATTTTTACCCTCCACGCTGCCCTCCAATACTAAATTGCTGATCCCTTGATGCCTCAGAACGTGTCCTACCAACCGATAACTTCTTCTAGTCAAGTTGTGCCACAAACTCATCTTCTCGCCAATTCTATTCAATACCTCCTCATTAGTTTTGTGATCTACCCATCTAATCTTTAGCATTCTTCTGTAGTACCACTTTTCGAAAGCTTCTATTCTCTTCTTGTCCAAACTATTTATCGTCCATGTTTCACTTCCATACATGGCTACACTCCATGCAAATACTTTCAGAAACGACTTCCTGCCACTTAAATCTGTACTCGACGTTAACAAATTACCCGTCTTCAGAAACGCTGTCCTTTGCCATTGCCAGTCTACATTTTATATATGCTCTCTACTTCAACCATAATCAGTTATTTTGCTCCCCAAATAGCAAAACTCCTTTACTACTTTAAGTGTCTCATTGCCTAATCTAATTCCCTCAGCATCACTCGACTTAATTCGACTACATTCCATTATCCTCGTTTTGCTTTTGATGATGTTCATCTTATATCCTCCTTTCAAGACACTGTCCATTCCGTTCAACTGCTCTTCCAAGTCCTTTGCTGTCTCTGACAGAATTACAATGTCATCGGCGAACCTCAACGTTTTTATTTCTTCTCGATGGACTTTAATATCTACTCCAAATTTTTCTTTTGTTTCCTTTACTGCTTGCTCAATATACAGATTGAATAACATCGGGGACAGGCACGTAAAAATAACTGGCAAAACTTGTTACACAGCTTTACATTGGCGAAGGTTTCTCCTTGGTCAACGCAAGTAGATGCAGAGTTAAATCGAGACCACGTCTGCGAGACGCCTTTAAGGCCTCCTGCAGGTGCAGAAGCGGGTCTCGGTCGGAGTAACCCGCCGTCACCTCGTGCTTTGAGCACGGGCGTCCCGGCGGCCATAATAAATGCGTGGCGGCGCGAGTGTTGCATGCAAAGAGGCGGTAATTAACGCGTTCAGCCGGCGGCCCGCTTTGTCGCCGCTAATTAGCGTAATCTCGGCTGACGTCCCGGGCTGCGCGCCGCTCGCGACTGATTACCCGACCTCCGGGTCGCGGGGCGGTCATCTTGAGCATTTCCCTCCACTCTCTCGAATTTCTTTTTCGTCTTGAAATCTGCTGAAGTCTGCAGTTCTGAAACTAGCAGCGTCTCAGAGTTGGCAGCGTTAAGTATGCGAATTCACAGAGCGCTAAATGAACTAGCGAACGCAGAAAGGCATCAGCGAGAGACTAATAGATATACACTAATTTCGTACTGATTTTTAGTTTATTTGGATGCTATAGGTGTTTACTAAGGAGTTTAGTCAATAGGAAAGCAAGTAAATCAAAGGAAAGCTCTCTTGAAGAAATACGCGGAGAAGTGGGAAGAAAATATGCGAAATGGAAGAAATGATATAGCTTGCAGAAAAGCATATACATTTTTTAACAGACTCAAAGCAACGATATCGGGTACAGTCAAAGACAACCCCAAAGGGGAAAACGCTGTTTGGTGAAGAGCTGGAAAAAATACGTTGCGGAATTGTAAAACGAAACTAATTTATCGGAGAATGTAATAGAAAAAGTAGGGGAAGCATTTGGCGAAGCCTGTCAACATACCTGTTTTGAATGTGGCCAGCCCATTCCCAATTTCCTACTGGAAAATTGTGTGGTTTATTGTCTATTACAGGTTTGAGCGAAGAAGAGACCCCGTCACCATTTCCCAAATCCATGAAACAGGGTTGTCCCAGGGAGTAAAGCGTTAATCATTTTAACTGCTAAAGACATTTGTAATGCTACAATCAAGATTGAATTTGTAACACCATTGCGGATTAAATCTGCAGAGTAAGAAAATCTTTGAAAAATTGGTTTTTCACAACCAAACCCACTACATCCCGTTTATAATTTATTGTTCTTGTTTGGTCAATCGAGGCCTATAGTATAAATAACGTGGCGTAATAGTTTTGACTTTTTCTAAAATTGCAGAGACGTGTCACTACAATTGCCACCTACAAACCATGATTAAAATTTTCGGTGGTTTCTATTAATCACCTCATAGAAATGCGAAGTTGGATTCTCATTAGGGGTCACTGCTAAAATTTTGTCTTATCCATGTCCTTGCTATGCATGAACTGTTTAAAACGTTATATTTCCAACTTTCCTGCTGTTAATTTTTTCACCACAACAGGGAAAGGCAATCTTTGGTTTAATGCACGACACACTATTTCTCTGAGACGGACTACTGGCTCTCTCACATTTCTCTTGATTTCCCTGCTCGTCCGTAGTGTCTAGAGTCCAAGTTATTCAGCTGTTCTCCTGTTTTGTGGTAATGCAGTCAGTCACTGGATTGTACTTTATTATAAGTATTTTCTATTTTATCTCTTATACCCCCGAAAACTACATATTCATTGAAATGTAACGCAACGAATTATAGTAAGCTGCACTTGCTATAAAAACATGTAAAATACCATAAGAGGAATTCAGACGGTTGTCAGAGATACGGGTTCCATTTTATAGAACTGAGTGGCACCAGTATATGCAAAATACGTTTTATTCTTATTTTCTGCAGGAATTCGTAAGTCCGCAATTTGTGATACGCTGAAGTTGCCAACTGCAAGTAGGCCTAATAGCGGTCAACGGCGACTGAAGTAGTTTTGCTATTCATGAGCTGGTTCCAGTAGGCTATACGTTTCCACTTCTGTTCCCTTTATTCGAACAGACCCGGCATTAGAACCAACGAGATTAAATTCGTAATTATATTCAATCGCCTCCCATTTGGGATGCAAATCAGCTCATCCTAGAGGTTCCGTATAAGAGTCCTGGAGAGCAATAGACATCCTCTTTTTGTATTTGGCTTGATTTTTGTTCTTGCACGCGATAAGATTTAGTCAAAGCTAGATTGGTATGTATTCCTGGAGTGTGGTACCCTTGATGCACATTATCTCCGAATCTTATAATACCAGGGTTCATAAAACGTATCTAAAATATCAATGTAAGGAGAAAAATCTCGAAAACATAAAGATTTAGTTTTGCAAAAATGCGTGAAGAGGGAGGACGGGACATGAGTGTATTTCACATTCGTTCGTCCCTTTGACATGTTTGCAAATGTATTCATTGCGCTGTGTGAAATATGGAAATGTATGCTGCTACTTGGGGCACAACTTTTATTGTAGGTCATCAGATATCTGACCGGTTCGATGCGGTACACCACGAATTCCTCTATTGTGCCAACACTTTAATCTCAGAGTAAACTTCACCCAACGTCCTCAATTATTTATGGGTTATATCCCCATATTTTTCTTCTCCTACAGCTTTTAACTTTTATGTGTCCCTTAGTCATCCTGTTCCTACTTATTTTTAATGTTTCTGAAATGTTTCTGATCTCACCGATGCTGCGAAGGATCTTTTCATTCCCTGTCTCATCAGTACACCTAATTTCAGACATCCTTCTATCTCACACGCATCAAACGACTCCAGAATTACAGTCTCAGAAATATCTTCCCCAAATTAGAGCCAATATTTGAAAGTAACAGACTTCTTTCAGCCAGGAATGCTATCTCAGTTTTTGCTCGTCTAGTTCACTGTTCACAATCTTCATGGTACCGTTATAGCTCTTCTCATGTCTGCTACTCCTCATTAATCTCGTCTTTATTCGATTTACTACATTAAGAGACGACATTTTATCTGCTGCTTGAAAAGAAGTTTGTTTCAAACAACGAGGCGTTTAGTTGATAGTTCCATCTCACAGCTAACAAAGGTCTTTTACAAATAAAAAAATTGGCCACATGCAATAGGACTACAGACAGTTTATCCAATCCGATAATTGAATATATTGACGACTTTTGCTGTTAACGACATTGATACTGCCAAGATATCGGGCCCAGGGGCTCCAAGACTTTCGAGAACGTTTAAATTTCAAGTTTGATTTCGGATAACAAATCACAAAAGAAATATTGTTTCGTGTGATACAATTATGAACTGACAATTTCGGATTTTTCACTTTACTTGCAGTTTTGCCAAATTTCATTATTCTAACTCAACGGGAAGTACACTATATAGTGCAGCGCTTCGAAATAAAAATAATAAGCTATGATATATTACATTACACTGAAGAGCCAAAGAAACTGGTACATCTGCCTAATATCGTGTATGTCCCACGCTAGCACGCAAAAGTGCCGCAACAGGAAGTGGCATGGACTGACTCTTCGCTGGTGGAGGGAACTGACACCATGAATCGTGCAGGGCTGTCCATAAATCCGTTCGAATACGAAGGGGTTGAGATCTCTTCTGAACAGCACGGTGCATGGCATCCCAGATTTGCCCAATAATGTTCATGTCTGGGTAGTTTGGTGGCCAGCGGAAGTGTTTATACTCAGAGGAGTGATCAAGGAGCCACTGTAACAATTGTTGGGTGTCCCTTTATCCTGCTGGAATTGCTCAAGTCCGTCGGAATGCAGGCAATCATACAGGATGCTTATGTACGTGTCTGCTGTCAGAATCGTATCTAGACGTACCAGGCTTCCCCTACCACTCCAACTGTATACGCCCCACACCATTACACAGCCTCCACCAGCTTGAACAGTCCCCTGCTGACATGCAGGGTCAATGGATTTATGAGGTTGTCTCGATATCCATACAAGTCCATCCGCTCGATACAATTTGAAGCGAGACTCATCCGACAAGTTATCAACAGTCCAACGTCGGTGTTGACGAGCCCAGGCGAGGAGTAAAGGTTTTTATCGTGCAGTCATCAGGGGGACACGAATGCGCTCTCGGCTCCGAAAGCCCATATCGATGATGTTTCAATGAATGGCTCGCACGCTGACTTGTTGATGGCCCAGCATTGAATTCTGCAGCAATTTTAGGAAGGGTTGCACTTCTGTCACGCTGAACGATTCTCTTCAGTCGTCGTTGGTCCCGTTCTTGCAGGATCTTTTTCCGGCCGCAACGATGTCGGACATTTGATGTTTTACCGGATTCCCGATATTCAGGGTACGACCACTTCACGTCGTACGGGAAAATTCTCACTTCATTGCTACCTCGAAAATGCTGTGTCCCATCACTCGTGCGCTGACGATAAAATGGTTGCCGACTGCAGTGCCGTATTCTGGCTGTTTGCATATCTCTGTATTTGAATCCGCATGCCCATAGCAGTCCCTTTGGCGCTTCTGTGTATTGATATTTGTTTAGGTAGATATGAATAGATTGTTTAGAATGGAATGTTAATTGATTTTATCTCTGCTAGTAAACATCACTTTTAAGAAATCACTGAATAACTGATAATTACTGGTTGAGAACACTACATGAATCATTCTGGCTCTGCTGGAGGCAATACTAGTGAAATGATGAAACATGACACAGAAAAAGTTTACTCCCTTTTCTAATTAAGCTTAACTCTGCCTTCCATCCCAGTCATTACATGAGACCGGCGAGTGCGCTGGTAATCGACGTTGTTTGGAGGCCAACGACCGATCTAAATTTTATGTAGCTCGCGTAATAACATTTGCCTGTACAATGAGATAAAAATATCGCTAAAATGGTGTGAGGGACGTATGAATTGTAATCTGATTGTTTAAACGGCGAATGAACACTAACAGTGTTCGGCCGTGGTCACGAAAGTATTCGTCAGCAACATCTCTGCGATGCAGCCTGAAACTGGACTAAGAAAATGCATAATAAAATCATATATAACATAAATAGCAAGGAAAGGGATTTCAAGTGAAACACGGCAACTTAACGTCAAATTAAGATAATTATTTAACAAAAGCGTTCTAGTAACACACAGTCTGTCTCGATAGCGAAGGACAAACGAGAGAGAGCTCCTCGCGTTCCGATTTATTTTATCACTACACAAGCGAAGGTACTTATTACGTTTTGTTTCACAGAGTTTTGTTTACACATTTTAACTTACACATACGTCTTTACAAAATAATTCATGAATAATTAAAAATACATCATCTCATTAGAACATCGTCTCTTTCAATTAATATCAAATATACTTATATGTGTAAAATTATTTATAATATTTTACTGCATTAATTAAAGTTGGCGCTACTTTTTTACTTGTTTGTAAAGTGACATTTCAGTAGGTTTCGACGAGTGTGTTTTCGAGTATCAAAACATTTGACATAAATGGCCGTATGTTTTGACTGCATTCACATAGCAGCTTAAACTTTTTGCTCCGCCAAGGGGCCATGGATATTAGTATGTGACATAAATTCGAACTTGATATGCCAAACCTTTCCAGAGAAAAACGGCCTTAAGAGATGGATAGAAAAACACACGGGTAAAAAAAGACACAATATATTTTTTTTATTATATCATTAGAAATTAGGAATTTTTGGATTTTTTCCTTTCCTTGTACTGTGAAACCTTAGTACCTGCCAAATTTCATGATTCTAGGTCAACTGGAAGTTTTCGAGTATCAAAATATGTAACATAAATGGCCCTTTCTTTAGATGGAATTGATTTAGATGCTTAAAATGTTTACACCGACAATTGAAATTAATAAGTCTACCCGTTCCTCAGGAAATGGGTTCTTAACATTCGGATGCACAGAAAGACAAACAGTCGGATGGACAGAACGACAGACGGACAATAAAGTGGTCCTGTGTGGGTTTCGTTGTTACCGAATCAGTTACGGAACCATAAAAATGCAATGATGGTGGTTAGCTGAGTGTTTAATGCGCTTTGATGTTTCAAACCACTGCAAGAAAATCAATTTATACTGGCGTTATACGGTAAATCTTGCAGCGTAATACCACAATTACTTTGAAGGTGAAAGCCAAATAGCAGACTATGCCAACACGCTGAAGCTGCGTTACAGTGCGTGGCTGATTCGTGTACCTCTACCATTTCCTGACCCTTTTTTCCAGTCGCGATTGATGACTATCAATAAGACACGCATGAAATAAAATATCTCTTATTCTGCTAGTCAAGATAACTTCGCTAGATGTGCGGGGGAAAACTTTATGTATTGCTTGACTTTTATCGCGGGATTTCAACTGAAATCTCTCTGCGATGTAGATAGCTTCTCTTCTAGTGAATGTCCCTGGCGTCTGATCTACATCTCCGTGACGCTTCCAAGCTTCCTACAAGAACACCAGACAAAACGCATCGCTCTTCTTGCGATAATCTCTGTGCGTAACATTGTAAGGGTCTCAGTTTGCACAGGAATACTTAATATCTTTCTTGGGCGAATTACAGTTGCTTAGGGTACTTGCAATGAATTCTACTCTGTCATCTTCCCTACAGATAGTTTTATGTGGCCATTCCTATCTAGCTTGCTTCAGATGCATAAATCGCGGCCTGCCGCTGGTGGCCGAGGGGTTCTAGGCGCGACCGCTACGGTCGCAGGTTCGAATCCTGCCTCGGGCATGGATGTGTGTGGTGTCCTTAGGTTAGTTAGGTTTAAGTAGTTCTAAGTTCTAGGGGACTGATGACCTGAGATGTTAAGTCCCATAGTGCTCAGAACCATTTGAACCATAAATCGCGAAATCGGGAAATAATGGGTGTTTTCATTTATTCGTGCGTAATACGTTACATTATGTTACGTTAAGAAGAAACGGTATTGTGAAACGCTCTCTGTATTATGCTACTATATTCTGCCGATTTTGCTTCCTTATGGACAACAGAATCACAGGCAAATACCCATATGTAGGCTAAAATACACTGACTTCAACGACTTACGCTTATAAATATGACATCTGTTCAACTGATTTTCTTTTATTTGATAAATAGACGTTTTCCTGTGCCTTCGAACGCTCCATTGCGACTGCGATCTACAATAGACTGTGTCAGAAGCGGAATAATTTATTCTGTGTAATCTGTACAGGTTGTATCGAAAGGTGGGCTCAGTCCCTGAGGAACTGATAAAGGGAGTGTTTGGTAGATGACGTGTTTGCATGTTTGACAGCCGCGCGGCACTAGCCGAGCGGTCTTAGGCGCTGCAGTCATGGACTGTGCGGCTCGTCCCGGCGGAGGTTCGAGTCCTCCCTCGGGCATGGGTGTGTGTGTTTGTCTATAGGATAATTTAGGTTAAGCAGTGTGTAAGCTTAGGGACTGATGACCTTAGCAGTTAAGTCCCATAAGATTTCACACACGTTTCTTTGAACATGTTTGACAGATGGTGTGTTTGTACGCCGTATTTAACATCGCACACTGCCAGCTATTGTGTGAGTTTCTTTAGCTGCCTTTTGCGTATGATTCTGTAGTTGAGTAGAGCTTTCAGGGTTACTGATACCGTGTTTTTTGTTTTGTTTTTTGTTTTCTTTTAACTCTATGTGCTCCTCAACGAAGCGGCTGAAACGATCACTTGCAAAGGTGACGTCCTAGCATGAACATCCTCAATGTTTACTAAAGCGGAATATCGAGACATCCACATTGTTTACAGTTTCTGTAATGGTAACACGGCCGCGGCTGAAAGATAATATCGCAACGACGCCATCCAGTCGATAGGGGTATTTCCATCACGTTACCAACGCATGGGGATACAGGAATCCTACGACCTACACATCATGCGGGTCCTGGTCAACCAGGACGTGCTCCAGATCGTGAAAAGTTGTTGATGTTGTAGAAGAATTGAAAAATGGTTGAAATGGCTCTGAGCACTATGCGACTTAACTTCTGAGTTCATCAGTCGCCTAGAACTTAGAACTAATTAAACCTAACTAACCTAAGGACATCACACACATCCATGCCCTAGGCAGGATTCGAACCTGCGACCGTAGCGGTCGCTCGGCTCCAGACTGTAGCACCTAGAACCGCACGGTCACTCCGGCTAGAAGAACTGACTATCAGTACAAGGGGTCTCGGGTGACGTGATAAGCTCCCTCACTCGTCTGTCTGGCGAATATTTCATCGGCAAGGTTTTCATCTGTACCACTTTGACCTTGCGCAGGAATTAACGCCGCAAGATCATAGACTTTTTCTCGCATACAGTCAGTCGTTATTACAGATGATTAATGACCAACCAGATTTCGTGAACTACGTCTTATGTACTGAAGAGTCAGGGTTCAAAATACATGGTGTTATGAACAAATATAATTAACGCATCTGCGCTAACGAGAATCATATTGGAGCTCATTGCAAACGAGAATCAGTATTAACGTATGGGCAAGCATCTTCGATGGTACAGTGTCAAGGCCATTTATAAAACACTGGACGATATGACCTTACAGACAACACGAGACCTACAGTAAGAACTACATCTACATCCATACTCCGCAAGCCACCTGACGGTGTGTGGCGGAGGGTACCTTGAGTACCTTCATCGATTATCCCTTCTATTCCAGTCTCGTATTGTTCGTGGAAATTAAGATTGTCGGTATGCCTCTGTGTGGGCTCTAATCTCTCTGATTTTATCCTCATGACCTCTTCTCGAGATATACGTGGGAGGGAGCAATATACAGCTTCACTCCTCGTTGAAGGTATGTTCTCGAAAGTTCAACAAAAGCTACCACTCTCTTGCAGAGTCTTTCACTGGAGTTTATCTGTCACCTCCGTAACGCTTTCGCGATTACTAAATGATCCTGTAACGAAGCGCTCCGCTCTCCGTTGGATCTTCTCTATCTCTTCTATCAACCCTATCTGGTACGGATCCCACACCGGTGAGCAGTATTCAAGCAGTGGGCGACCAAGTGTTCTGTAACCTACTTCCTTTCTTTCGGACTGCATGTTCGAGCACATTTCCAACTACGTGTGCGACAGTTGTTGGACGACCATTTTCCACCTGAATGGGTTGGAAGGGACGGTTACTTGGCAAACGCAGTCCCCCGATCTGCCACCACTTCGTTCTCCAAGGTTTCCTCAAAGACAAAGTACACAGGTAGGAGATAACAAACAAAGAAGAGTTCGTTGTATAGATTCACACGGCGATAGTGGCGACACGCCAGGAGAGAGATGCTATGATGTAGAGAGAGATCAGGTGACGTTCTGAAGGCTGTAATCGTGCGAGAGGGGTAAATTTCTAGGGTCTACTCCGGTTGGACTAAGACTAGTCGAGTACATTACATATATAAATGTAATTATTAAAGGAATTAAATGAATAAAATAAAGTGAATAACATGAGAAATGTGTTGAAATTGGTGTACAAAGCAAAAACTGACTTCCAGTTTTCAGGTTAAATATGTATCTCCAAAGTAGTGTCCAGTACTGAAAATGATATTAAAATTTTTTGGTTGCAAATAACGTCGTTTATCATCTCCTCAAGGGCTGACGTTACCTTAGATTACATTCTGTGAACGATGGTTGTCGAGGAAGTAAGTACTGATCCGCAGCTAAATGGAAAGTGAAAATCGGAAATGTTTCGTTTGCAATAGTTAGTTACACCTTACAGCTACTTTTCTACATAATCAGGGCTCCAACATAGATATACACACATCAAAAAAGTTTTGCATCACCCAAGTTCCCAGAACTCCTGAAGATTAACGTTGACTGTGGATGCAGTATCACAGACAAGATGCCTTTGACTGTTCAGAGATGTTACTAAATCCGCCCAAAGATGTAAACAACCATGCATGTGCAGCGCCTATTAGACGAAGGGGATACACGGCTCGAGTTGTCTGTAGTTCAACCATGCCTAGACGGTCAGTACCACGATTCGATCGCGTCCACATTGTTATTTTGTGCCAGGAAACGCTGTCAACAAGGGAAGTGTTCAGGTGTCTCGAAGTGAACCAAAGCGACGTTGTTCGGACATGGAGGAGATGCAGAGAGACAGGAAATGTCGATGACATGCTTCACTTAGGCTGCCGAAGGGCTACCACTGCAGTGGATGACCGCTACCTACGGATTATGGCTCGGAGGAACTCATAATGCTTTTCGTGCAGCCACAGGACGTCGTGTTACGACTCAAACTGTGCACAATAGGCTGCAGGATGCAGCCCACGGCGAGGCACAGCTTTGCAACCACTACACCTTGCAGCGCGGTACAGATCGGCCCAGCAACATGCCTAATGTACAGCTCAGGATTGGCATCACGTTCGCTTCACCGATGGGTGTCGCATATGTCTTCAACCAGACATTCGTCGGATGCGTGTTTAGAGGTAATCCAGTTAGGCTGAACGTCTTAGACACACCGTCCAGCGAGTGCAGCAAGGTAGTGGTTCCCTGCTGTTTTGCGGTGGAATTATGTGGGGTGGACGTACGCCGCTGGTGGTCATGGAAGACGCCGTAACAGTTGTACGATACGTGAATGCCATCCTCCGACCGATGATGCAACCGTATCGGCAACATATTCGCGAGGCATTCTTCTTCTTGGACGACAGTTCGCGCCCCCATCGTGCACATCTTATGAATGACTTCCTTCAGGATAACGATAACGCTCGACTAGAGTAGCCAGAATGTTCTCCAGACAAGAACCCTATCGACCATGCCTGTGGTAGATCGAAAAGGGCTGTTTATGGGCAGCGTGAGCCACCAACCACTCTGAGGGATCTACGCCGAATCGCGGTGAGGAGTGGGACAATCTGGACCGGCAGTGCGTTGATGAACCTGAGAATAGTATGCGACGACGAATACAGACGTGCATTAGTGCAAGAAGTACCGGTGTGTACAGCAGTCTGGACCACCACCTCTGAAGGTCTCGCTGTATGATGATACAACATGAAATGTGCGGTTTTCATGAGCAATAAAAAGGACGGAAATGATGTTTATGTTGATCTCTATTCCTATTCTCTGTACGGGTTCTGGATCTCTCGGAACCCAGTGATGCAAAACGTTTTTTGATTTTTGTGTATCGTAGCGTTGTACCAACTTCCTAATACCGTCGTCATGGTAGCCGCATGCTATTTCCGCCATGCCTCTGCGCTGGTCTGCAGCGTGTTGCCCCTGTCAAAATGTTGTCTTCATAGCCAGCGGTTCATGTGATCAGAGGCGAAAATCAGAGGAAGCCATGTCTGTGCTGTATGGTGACTGATCGAACACTCCCCATCGAAAACGCTGCAGAAGCGTCTACATGGACCCTGCTGTGTGTGGCCGAAAATTATCATGAAGAAGGAAATGCGTCACAGCTACTTTATGTTGGATTGCATGTAATTAGGCAAACCTCTCAGCATATTTATGCGCTCAGTGTACGTTCAGAACTGCACAGTCAATGAAACGCGATAGACGGGCTTGCTAGACACACTTTCCAACACATCTGTGCAAAGGTTCATCGGATTTTGCCTGTTGATTCCATTAGCGACTGGTGGGAACTTAATTTCTGGACACCCCTCTTATAATCATTTGGACATCTCTTATGGAACAATCACCTTTACTTCGTTAGGCGATAGTGGATCTTCTATCCCGTGACCACTTATCTCATTATCAATGATTTGTTAATATGTGTGATGAGAGAAATGTTTGTATGATCTTTCTAAATGACACATTTTCGAACTGTCATCTTCCTGTTAGGTATCAATGACGTATATAAAACTAGCTCCTGACAGACAACGCGATAGCACGTCATTACGTACTACCTAATGATGACTTCTGCATTTGCCGTCGAAATACGACGTGTGACCAAAAAGTAGCGAGTATTGTTTAATTACCAGGGCTTCATCCATAAGATTTTCATTTTTTTATTGTTGTATTTTTGCATTTTCAGCTGTTTTCAATATTTAGTTTATTGTTGACAATTGGAAAGGTTATACGTGTTTTCGAGTGCTCGGAGAAGTTTTACCTTCTAAAAAGATTGACCAAAAATCTGTATTAAATTTTGTTGGAGTAATGGAATGAAATGCCGCACCACATTCGAAATGTTGACTGTGTCTTTTGTAGAATCTACTATGAGTCAGACAAGAGTTTATGAGTGAGATAAACGTTCTAGACGGGAGTGAGGAGACGTCGAAGTGGACGACCGCGCTGCACGCCCTAGCACTCCAATTACTGTCGACAGTGTGGAAGCAGTAAAGAAAGTGGTTGTGGAAAATCGCCGAATTACCACTAGAGAGATTGCTAGTGATTTCGGCACATCCTTCAGCTCATGGCAAGGAATTTGTTTCGATATCTTGGGCGTGATACGTGTAGTACAAAAGTTTGTTTCGAAATTGTTGAATTTCGACCACAAACGATATCGCTTGGACATCGCACAGTGGCATCACGATAATGCTCTCACTCACACCTCAACGATTGTTCGTGATATTTTGGCAAAAAGCAGAACACTCGTACGGCTTCGGCCACCGTTTCCGCCGGACATGGCCCCCTGCGTGTTCTTTCTATTTCTGAAGTTGAAGACCACACATGTGATAGAATCAGAATCGCTGGAGGAGCTGAACACGGTAACAAAAGTGGGTTCCAGAAATGCTTCCCGTATTGGGAAAAGTGCTAGCACAAGTGTGTTATATCTGAGGGGGACTGCTATGAAGGGGAGGAAGTTGCCGTTGATAAGTGAATAGAGATTTTTTTAAGATAAACGAAAATTGGAGCTACTTTCTCATCACACCTCGTGTCTTTGAATTTTGATATAGGAGAAAGTTTGTTTCTAGAAGCCAGCCATGTAGGACTTGAGTCCCAAGCGATCTAGATACTTCCAATCAGTTTGCTAATTTTACGTAAGGTCATGGATTTTTTTCGCTAGTTGCGTGGGCACACCAATCGAGCAGGCTTGAGTGGTTGTAAACCTCTTGTGGCCTGCCTCCTCTCACTTTTCTCTTTTTCTCGTTTTGCTCTTTTCATTAATGTGTCTCAGTGGCGGGTAGGCCGAGAATAGTTATTGCTGTAAATGAAACCGGTAATGAGACCTCTGGTTTTTATTCTTGATAAATCAACTGGTGTTGGGACATTGCTTGCTCGTCTGTCCTTCTTGTGTGAGTGATCAGGGACTGGGCGAGGGGCACCTGTACTGGGTGTGGCAGGAAAACGTGAGGTGAGACCTGGCTGTCTTTTCTGAGAAGACGAGGGAGAATGGACAATAGTGTGAGATGGCTCCAGTGTGGACGACCTGCTACGGTTCTTGCCGTTGTATTAGGAATGAAGCGACGCCAAGTGCGACTTTATAGAAAAATTGTTAAAAGTTTCATTTATGTCTGCCGTCTGCGCTTGGCTTGGCAGACGCCAGGTATTAGTATTGTTTATAGATGTTCTAGGAATCTGAGGTTTGAAGTCAGGGACGCACCACACCCCGACGCCTAGCGTACGAGTGACATCTTGTTGGCTTTTTGGCGGCGGTTTTCACAACTGCTTTCGCGCTCCCGCGAAATGCAGGAAGTTGACTGGGCAGCTCAAGAATACGTGATTTGACATCATAGAGCCCCACTGAAAATTGTGGGAAACGGCTAAAAAGGGTTGAAAAACAACTCGGTGGGATTTTTCGAAGTCCACTGGAGACAGATGACTGTGCAAGTTCCCATGCGTCCTTGTAAGATGGACACTTTTGAGTAAGGTGGGGCGTGGAGCACTAGTTTTCAGTGACAGTTTGCTGTGCACTAGATGGGAAGTCTCCTCTGGACCTCCAAGAAAAACAGGTGTATTGACAGTGCCTCCTCCTGGTGATACTCTTGCACAGACGTAGGAGTAAGACCCTCTCGGTGATCCAGGAAGAAGTTTAGATCATTTCCGGAATTTATATCATTGGGTTCTATCTGTGGTCAGCGAACATCAGAGAGCGCAGAAGTACAGATGTCAGCGGGTGCACCATCCGACTGCTCTTAGTTGTCTACACACTATCTGATGTCTCGGTGGAAAATTATTTTCAGCACCGGCGTAATAGGAAACTGAAATTCTTCTCTGACGTCCCCAGCTGCGTATGCTCTCGTTTTGGCGCCACAGTACACGCCCTTTTCCGTGTGGATTTTTCACAGAGTTCTCATTTCCGATCGCCATTTTGTAGCACAGTCAGGGTCTCCCATTATCTCTGTCGATTGACCCACTCACAATAGGTTAATTTGTTCAGTATTTCGGAGTAGGTACGGCGTAAGAAAACGGGTTAACTACTTATTGTAGAAACGATTATTATGTACTCATGTACTGTTAAAGTACTGTTCAGTGAATCGTATATTTACATGTTTATTAGATGAAATAAAATTCTTTGTGATACTTAATATCTCACTTAGTAGTCAGATGATAAATTTGATTATCCTGCCCACTTTTATAATTTTTTCCCATAGAGATTGATTATTAACTTCATCAAATTATACGGTGTGTGCAACTGTTTTTACTACACGCCCACAGGGTCGTTGTATTAATACTTTTGCCGCCCGTGGTGGCCGAGCGGCTCTAGGCGCTACAGTCTGGAACCGCAAGACCGCTACGGTCGGAGGTTCGAATCCTGCCGCAGGCATGGGTGTGTGTGATGTCTATAAGTTAGTTAGGTTTAAGTAGTTCTAAGTTCTAGGGGACTGATGATCATAGATGTTAAGTCCCATAGTGCTCAGAGCCATTTGAACCATTTGCTATTAGTGTTCAGTATAGGATTACACAGCCAACAGATTGCACATTACTGGTAGGTACACTGATATAGGTTTCGACACCTGCTAGGGGTGTGTCTTCATCGCAATGAAATTATGATAAATCGTAAAATCACATTGCTAAAATGCAATGGTTAGAATCTAGATCAGCTCTCCTCTACATTCTGACCCTAGCTTTTTAGAAATGTAATTTTGCGATTTATCATAATTTCATTCTGATGAAGACATCCCGAGTAGGTGTCGAAACTTAGGTCAATGTACATACCAGTTATGTGCAATCAGTTGGCCTTGTTTCAACTAGTATACAGTTGCTGAGTAACAACTACGTTTAAAACTGTAAAATCTGCGTTCATTTCTCTATTGTGCATAAGATAAAGTGATGGTTAAAGGGCAGGTAGGGGGGCGGGAGGTTAACTATGTGAGCAGCTCTCATGCAAATTCAGTTAAATACAAGTGTTACATACACTCCTCCATCCCAGCACAACACATGATTGCCATCGAACAATCTGTCGCACCGCAGAAAGACACGGAGAGGAGTTTATTCATTCAGAGGCCTTGTCAAAGTGGACTGTAAACAACACCTGTCGTTTCGTTACACACTGCCATCCTTGCATCATTACACAGGCGGGTAGACCGTTAATGGCCACCCTCCTATAGTGCGCACGCAGCGCGCGCTCAGCAGTTATCGGGCCCCCTGCCCCCCTGCCCCCTCTGCCCCCCTCATTAGTGGTGGAGGCATTAATGCAGCGAGCGCCCGTGTGTTGCACAGCGGCGGCGGCGGGCGCGCTGCAGCTGCGCCGCCTGAGCGTGCCGCAGTACAAGGTGCGCGGCGACATGGCTCTGCTGCAGTGCCTGTACGACCTGGAGGACGACGCGCTCTACTCCGTCAAGTGGTACAAGGACGACGAGGAGTTCTACCGATACGTGCCGCGATCACACCCGCCGCAGCACAGCTACAAGATCGACGGCGTCAAGGTCGACGTAAGTACCCTGTCTTTTACACTACGTAGATTCCTTCTTGATAGTTAAAAAAATGGAAGATTCACCTAAAATTCCCGGAAAAGTGTCTAGCCGTTCTCAAGAAGACCCCTCACAAACCATGGCACTCGCCATCGTGCGATGCTTTGTCTGCCTCAACTCTACAGATCGGAGGGGTGACAACTTATACAGTCCATCATATCCGAGGCTGATACAGAAGTTTCTTTATGGGGGAGGGGGCAGAGATTGTAGTGGTGACCGTGCCCCTGTACGCATTGAGAGATTAATTTCAAAATAAACTCTCTCTGTCCCCCCTCCTCTCTCTATCTCTGTCTCTCTTTTTCTCTCTCCCCTCTCCCTCCCTCTCTCGCCCTCAACCCTTTCCTCCCTCTGGGGAACACCACAGCAGAAACACCCATTCTATACCTACATCTACATCCATACTCCGCAAGCCACCTGACGGGGTGTGGCGGAGGGTACTTTCACTACCTCTATCGGTTCTCCCTTCTATTCCGGTCTCGTATTGTTCGTGGTGTAATGGAATATATAATGGAATGTAGTCGAATTAGGTCGGGCGATGCTGAGGGAATTAGATTAGAAAATGAGACACTTAAAGCAGTAAAGGAGTTTTGCTATTTGTGGAGCAAAATAACTGATGATGGTCGAAGAAGAGAGGACATCAAATGTAGACAGGCAATGGTAAGGAAAGCGTTTCTGAAGAAGAGAAATTCGTTAACATCGAGTATAGATTTAAGGGTGAGGAAGTCATTTCCGAAAGTATTTGTATGGAGCGTAGCCATGTACGGAAGTGAAACATGGGCGATAACTAGTTTGGACAAGAAGAGTATAGAAGCTTTCGAAATGGGGTGCTACAGAAGAATGCTGAAGATTAGATGGGTAGATCATATAACTAATGAGGAGGTACTGAATAGGATTGGGGAGAAGAGAAGTTTGTGGCACAACTTGATTAGAAGAAGGGATCGGTTGGTAGGACATGTTCTGAGGCATCAAGGGATCACTAATTTAGTATTGGAGGGCAGCGTGGAGGGTATAAATCGTAGAGGGAGACCAAGAGAAGAACACACTAAACAGATTCAGCAGGATGTAGGTTGCAGTAGGTACTGGGAGATGAAGAAGCATGCACAGGATAGAGTAACATGGAGAGCTGTATCAAAACAGTCTCTGGACTGAAGACCACAACAACAACAACAACATTGTTCGTGGAAAGAAAGATTGTCGGTATGCCTCAGTGTGGGCTCTAATCTCTTTGACTTTATCCTCATGGTCTCTTCGCAAGATATACGTGGGAGGGAGCAATATACTGCTTGACTCCTCGGCGAAGGTATGTTCTCGAAACTTCAACAAAAGCTACTGAGCGTCTCTCCTGCAAAGTCTTCCACTTGAGTTTATCCATCATCTTCGTAACGCTTTCGTGATTACTCAATCATCCTGTAAAGAAGCGCGCTGCAATCCGTTGGATCTTCTCTATCTCAAAAAATGGAAGATACGCCTAAAACTCCTGGAAAAATTTGTACCCGTTCTGAAGAAGACCCCTCACAAACCGTGGAGCTCGCCATGGTGCGATGCCTTGTCTGCCTCAATTGTACACATCTACATCCATACTCCGCAAGCCACCTGACGGTGTGTAGCAGAGGGTACTTTCAGTACCTCTATCGAATCTCCCTTCTATTCCAGTTTCGTATTATTCGTGGTAAGGTATGCCTCTGTGTGGGCTCCAATCTCTCTGACTGTATCCTCGTGGTCTCTTCGCGAGATGTACGTGGGAGGGAGCAATATACTGCTTGACTCCTCGGCGAAGGTATGTTCTCGAAACTTCAACAAAAGTCCGTACCGAGCTACTGAGCGTCTCTCCTGAGAAGTATTCCCCTTGAGTTTATCTATCATCTCCGTAACGCTTTCGCGATTACTAAATGATCCTGTAAAGAAGCGAACTGCTCTCCGTTGGATCTTCTCTATCTCCTCCATCAACCCTATCTGGTACGGATCGCACACTGGTGAGCAGTATTCAAGCAGTGGGCGAACAAGTGTACTGTAACCTACTTCCTTTGTTTTCTGATTGCATTTTCTTGGAATTCTTCCAGTGAATCTCAGTCTGGCATCTCCTTTACCGACGATCAACTTTATATGATCATTCCATTTTAAATCACTCCTAATATCTACTCCCAGACAATTTATGGAATTAACTGCTTCCAATTGCTAACTGGCTACATTTTAGCTAAATGATAAAGGATCTTTCTTTCTATGTACTCGCAGCACATCACACTTGCCTACATTGGGATTCAATTGCCATTCCCTGCAACATGCGTCAATTACCATCAGAGGTAAGTCATCTCTGTCTCACACCATCAATCAGCCACTTTCTCCATGTCCTTTACAGCAGCAGGGACCTGTCTCTCGAATGACCTCCTTCATATACATCAGAGATCTGACAGTTAATGACACATCCAATAAAACGACAGTAACGTGCGCATTCGTTCCTGTACATGCTCGTTATCCTGTTACAACTACAATTATCGTCTTAAAAAGAGCTGCATCCAAAAGGTTAGGACGGATTACGATCATTGCTGGCAAGCAGGCAGGTTACACATACGAAATGGTTACACATTCAGTTTTGAAGGATTGCGAAAGAAGACCAACATCACTCGCGACCTGGAGCATTTTCTCAGCATGCAATGGCCCCAGTCCTGTGACGATGGCCTCCCGTCGGCTAGACCGTTCGCCGGGTGCAAATCTTTCGATTTGACGCCACTTCGGGAACTTGCGCGTCAATGGGGATGAAATGATGATAATTAGGACAACACAATACCCAGTCCCTGAGCGGAGAAAATCTTCGACCCAGCCGGGAATCGAACCCGGGCCATTAGGACTGACTTTCTGTAGTGCCGACCACTCAGTTACCGGGGGTGGACATGGCCGCAGTATGCTCATATCTATAAGGACGGTTCTAAATGTGAAGCGGATGTGGGATACGCCTTCTTTAGCCCTTCTAGTGGTTTCTGCCAAATGCTTGCAATTCCACTTGAACCTTGTCTCTACAAGACGGAGCTAATGGCCATCAGGGAACCTACTCATTATGGTACCAGACATTCAGGTTCGTCCTGATACTTACAGACTCTCAAAGTGTCCTGCTGAAATTACAGCATCCCGCGTTTTATAAACAGACCAACAGACGTATTCTGGAGGTCTTGGCAGCCACGAGAGATGCGCAGACCTTTAGCATTCTCGTCTAATTACTCCGGATTAGACATAATGCCATTCTTGATAATGAAACTGTTGACCGCCTTGGCAAGAGGAGTATTACAGAAGGCCCATTACGCCCAACAACAGACCCTTACAGACCGGCCGCTGTGACTGAGCGGTTCTAGGCGCTTCAGTCTGGAACCACGCGACCGCTACGGTCGCATGTTAGAAACCTGCCTCGGGCGTGGATGTGTGTGATGTTCTCAGGTTAGTTAGGTTTAAGTAGTTCTAAGTTGTAGGGGACTGATGACTTCAAGATGTTAAGTCCCATAGTGCTCAGAGTCATTTTGTGAAGTCCCTTATAAGGATTTCATATCGACGATACGATAGGCTGTTTATTACTCTCGGAACTGTAAATGGCATGTCCCTCAGCACTCTACGGGCAGCCATATAACCGATCATCTCTTTTCCACCATGTTTCAAAAATGTCTCTGAGCACTATGAGACTCAACTGCTGTGGTCATTATTCCCCTAGAACTTAGAACTACTTAAACCTAACTAACCTAAGGACATCACACACACCCATGCCCGAGGCAGGGTTCGAACCTGCGACCGTAGCAGCATCGCGGCTCCGGACTGGAGCGCCTAGAACCGCACGGCCACCGCGGCCGGCCACCATGTTTCGCCTCGGTGCAACTTCGTAGACGTCATCTGACTTCTATCATTCGAAAAAGGCCAGGACATGCGTGTTACCCCGTGCACCTGTGTCGGTTGAATATTATCACACCAGGACACTGCGATAAAGACACAACGGGAGTAGCGGATCAGAACCACATCGTATTGGCATCTTCCAGGTACATGACTGCACGATCAGACTTGAATAAGAAGTTGGTTGCGAGAGTTTATCCCTCCCCACAAATACTGTTTTGAGACATATAACTTGCATTTCTCATATTGTTGTATGGTGTTACTTGCAATTTTGTACTTCAGCTATTGTTGTACTTATTGAATGTTATACGGTGTTTTCCCCTTTCTTGTTTTGTCTTTTAGCATAAGTGCATATGCATTTTTGTCATTATGTTGATGTATCTTGCTGTTTGTAATTCTGCTCCAATGTCACTGTCATCACTGGCACCGGCTGTCTGGTGTTTATATAACTGCACTTTTAATTTACTTTAAGAGTCTGTGAGTATGCTAACTTTGTGTGTGTTGTTATTAGCGTAAGTTAGTTTAAGGTAGTTTAAGTAGTGTGTAAGTCTAGGGATCGATGACCTCAGAAATTTGGTCCCTTAGGAAGTCACACACATTTGAACACACACATTTTAATCTCTACCTCCAGTCACAACAGAAGTAGGACTCATCACTAAAGATTACCTGCTGCCAGTCTCCAGGGCCTCACTTCCGTAGTTGCCAATGACAGGTGAGTCGAACGCAGCGATGCACTGGTGTCAGTGGCCGACATTGTAACGGTTGGCGTGCGACGAGCCCTGGGTTAATCAATGAACTTCTAATGGTATTATCACTTAAGCGCTGTTGTATAGAAGGGAGGAGAGTGCACTGGATGGCCCCTGTCGTTACCGTTGTATCTGTTCGCGTTTGGCGCACGATCAGTCGGCCGACCCTCCTTTTGAGGTGTGTCGGACGTCCAGATCCTACATGTCATGCATGCTAGTCATCCTGTATCCACTGCCGACAGCCACAGAGAATGATGGTGTCTGTGCTACCAATGAGGTGCGCATTACGACAACAGGCCGCTCAGCCTCAAAAATGATTCTAATGGCCCTGAGCACTATGGGACTTAATATCTGAAGCGCATAGAACCGCTCGGCCACAACGGCCGGCCACTCAGCCTCACAAGGTTGCACGACGTAACCCTTATTGTATACGAGTAGCCGTGCAACCCAGTGTCCAGCTAGTCGTCTGGCCACAGTGATTACCCACGGGATGGTCAAGTGAAGCTGTATCAAGCAATGAGCATGACATTACGGCCTCACCCATTTTCTGTGCTTGCAGAAGTATTAATTGGTACAGCTGATGGTGTGCAACATACCCATCCAACTTGCAGTGGATTGGTCGGGTCCTTTTGGGTGCAGTTCCTTTTATGATGATCAGTGTAAATATCTTTCATTCCAGTCCGATCCTCCTCATTTCCCAGAATTCTGATTTGGCTTTGTTTATTTAAATTTCTTTCCCTCGTAGCTCGCTATTACAGCAAGTACCACTGTTACACATGTATACATTTACTTTGTGTTATTGTTGTTATGACTAATATTATTACTAGCTTCATCTGTTTTGTTCTGCTGTTACAACATATTTGTTCCTAGTCAGTACTGTTATTCACTAATAATTTTTATGCTATTACTACCATTTTATTATACCTCATTGTGTTAAAATTATTGACAATTCTTGAGCAACTTTGAGTAAAACTAATGCGGTGTGATTGAAAGTCTGTACAGACTTATGAGATAAGGGTGAATAAGTAAATAAAAAGTAAAAAGTGCCATCATGAAACAAGGCCAAATTAACATATGGTACCAGTAGACAGCTAACAACCCTTACATTACTTTTAGGGGCAATAGTCTGGATGACTGACTGATCTGTTCCCGTAAGCTTAATGAAATAAGACGCTTACCGCTTACGAAGCTTTAATGCATATTCGAATTACAGATTCCGAGTTATGTTGTAGGTAGTCTTCACATTCATATCGAACTACTGCACTTCGAATTTCGTCAGCATGGCTTGACTTATGTTAAAACGCATCTTGCGGCGGCAAGGTAATTTTTCTGTGATCTTGGGGGCACAGAGACGGGTGCTGGTGGTGGTGGAGGGTGGGACACGGGAGAGAGCTTTTATATCATGTTAGCCAACATAGCCTTGCTGCAAACGACTGAAAGCAAGTAGAAACTACAGCCGTCCAAATTCCCTAGGACGTGCAAGATGATCAGGGCGCTTCCTTGAGTAGAGTGTTCTTAGACTTCTTCTTTTTCATTTTATGTATTAGGTAGATTGATTGTTACGATAACAATTTCTTGCACAGTCTTCCTACAGTTCTGCTTGCAGTGTTTTTATAATTTGCAGCCCTTACCGGGTACATTTCTTCACCCATCGGTCTACTTGTTCCTTCCATTATCTCCCATTTTTCTAAATATTTCCTTATATCTTCATTTCTTTGTAGATCTTCCCTTGTACATCCTTCTACCCTTCCTATAAATCTCATTTCTTGAGCCTGTATGCTACATTCTTGATGTCCTGTTGTTGCCCATGCTTCACGGGTTGGTACTGTTATTTTTTTAAGAAACTTCAGCCTGGGTTTCCTTTCGTGGCTTTATTCTGCAAACTTTTTACGATGGTTTCACATGCTGAAGTAAATTTGTTTCATTTTGTTCCACGTCATGGTTATATTCGTATGCGTTTTCGCAACCTAGACATTTAAAATGCTTTACTTGCTCCAAGATTTTATTATTCAAGACTATTTTAGACCTTACTGGTACTCTGCTCTGAAATGCCATCACTTTCGTTTTTTCTACTGACAACGCTACATTGTAATCTGAGGATATTTGCTGAAACTTTAGACTCCTATCTGATAGTCACCTTCATTCCCTGTAATCATAATTTAGTAATCTGCATATAAAATGGCGTTTAGTATAGTGTCATGATCTATAAGAGCTCTATTTATGTTCAACGTTAAGGGTGGTCCATTGATCGTGACCGAGCCAAATATCTCCGAGATAAGCGTCAAACGAAAAAACTATAAAGAACGAAACTTGTCTAGCTTGAAGGGGGAGACCAGATGACGCTATGTTTGGCCCTCTAGATGGCATTGCCATAGATCAAACGGATAACAACAGCGTTTTCTTAAATAGGCACCCCCATTTCTTATTACATATTCGTGTAGTACGTAAACAAATATGACTGTTTTAGTTGGACCACTTCTTTCGCTTTGTGATAGATGGCGCTGTAATAGTCACAAACGTATAAATACGAGGTATCACGTAACACTCCGCCAGTGCGGACTGTATTCGCTTCGTGATACATTACCCGTCTTAAAATGAACCGTTTACCAATTGAGGAAAAGGTCGATATCGTGTTTATGTATGGCTATTGTGATCAAAATGCCCAACGGGCGTGTGCTATGTACGCTGCTCAGTATCCTGGACTACATCATGCGAGTGTCCGGACCGTTCGCCGGATAGTTACGTTATTTAACGAGACAGGAAGTATTCAGCCACATGTGAAACGCCAACCACGACCAGCAACAAATGATGATGCCCAAGTATGGGTTTTAGCTGCTGTCACGGCTAATCCGCACATTACTAGCAGACAAATTGCTCGAGAATCGGGAATATCAAAAACGTAGATGGTGAGAATGCTACATCAACATCGATTACAGTCGTACCATATTTCTATACACCAGGAATTGCATGGCGACGACTTTGAACGTCGTGTACAATTCTGCCACTGGGCACAAGAGAAATTACGGGACGATGACAGATTTTTTGCACGCGTTCTATTTAGCGACTTAGCGTCATTCACCAACAGCGGTAACGTAAACCGGCATAAAATACACTATTGGACAACGGAAAATCCACGATGTCTGCGACAAGTGGAACAGCAGCGTCCTAGGCGGGTTAATGTATGATGCGGCATTATGGAAGGAAGGATAATTGGCCTCCATTTTATCGATGGCAATCTAAATGGTGCAATGTATGCTGATCTCCTACGTAATGTTCTACCGATGTCACTACAAGATGTTTCAGTGCATGACAGATTGGCGATGTAATTCCAACATGATGGATGTCCGGCACATAGCTCGCGTGCGGTTGAAGCGGTATTGAATAGCATTTGTCATCACAGGTGGATTGGCAGTCGAAGCCCCATACCATGGCCCGCACGTTCACCGGATCTGTCGACCCCGGATTTTTATCTGTGGGGAAAGTTGAAGGATATTTGCTATCGTGATCCACCGTCAACGACTGACAACATGCGTCAGCGCATTGTCAATGCATGTACGAACATCACAGAAGGCGAACTACTCGCTGTTGAGAGGAATGTCGTTACACGTATTGCGAAATGCATCGAGGCTGACGGACATCATTTTGAGCATCTATTGCATTAATGTGGTATTTACAGGTAATCACGCTCTAACAGCATCTGTTTTCGGAAATTATATGTTCACAAAGGTACATGTATCACATTGGAATAACCGAAATAAAATGTTCAAACGTACCTACGTTCTGTATTTTAATTTAAAAAACCTACCTGTTACCAATCGTTCGTCTAAAATTGTGAGCCATATGTTTGTGACTATTAAAGTGCCATCTATCACAAAGCGAAAAAAGTGGTCCAACTAAAACATTCCTATTTCTTTACGTACTACACGAATATATAATAAAAAGTGTGGGTTCCTATTTAAAAAAAACGCAGTTGATATCCGTTTCACCTATGGCAGCGCCGGGCCAACCAATGCGCTATCTGGTTTCCCCCTTCAAGCTAGACAAGATTCGTTCTTTGTAGTTTTTTCGATTTTCACGAGATATTTGGCCCGATCAATGGACCAGTATATATATATATATATATATATATATATATATATATATATATATATATATATATATATATATATATATATACAGTATGCTTGTTCTACTCGACAAAAGCGAGATGGGTTTCCCTATTGAACTCTCGTCCTTTTTCTCTAAGTTTTACAATGTTTTTCCATTGCAACATAATTGGGTATAATATTCGGAAGGAAAAATACGAAAGTTGCACATGTAGATCAATTGAAAACAGATAATTGGCCACAGACGAGAAACTATAGTACGAGTTACGAAACCATAGCTTCACAGTGTGCTGATCTCGAGCTTCTAGCCGAGTGTCGTGGGTTTTTACCCATTTGACACGGCTGGAACCTTGAAAACCTTTTAACATGTGCGATGTGGATTATTTCATAAAGATTCCTTCGGTTTTACAACACTTTCTACTACATAAATGAAGATAATAAACTCAGGCTGAAGTTTGACTTACGTATAGGACTACAAGGTTTTTATTTTTAAAAGAACTACCTGATTTTACAAGAATGTACATTAGTGTCCCTCTTAGCTTTTGGTCCTTTCTGAAACCTTATACTTCGCTACTCCCACCCCATGTTCCTGTACAAGTAATTTATAAAATTATCTTCGCAAAGATTCTGGACAACCTGTGGGCGAACTCTAAACGGTTTTATGTTGAAAACGTTATTCAAAAGTGGTAAACTCTTCCCTGGCTCGCAATTTAAGTTTTTATTCCCAAACAAATTTATGGCCACAATTCAACGCCATCGCAGCACTTTTAAACATTATTCTGAAACCATACAAAAAAATTGAGGCTTTCGTGACCGCTTGTTGACAAACTCACCCTTGACTTGTGTCACGGGATCTTCGGCCAACGTTTGATCGGTTCTTTTTTCCGCAGCGAACGACCGTTCCAGATAGCATGGGAAGAACCACAACAGTAATGACCAGAGAAAATCCCTCTCAGACACTTGCACGTTAAGGACATACACAGTGTCCCAGGAGGACATGTCAGTGTTCAGGGATATAGCGGGAACAATGATCTGAAACGAAAATTTGCGGCTCTGTAGCTAACTTCTTCATCTTAGATCTCTTCTCTTGCAAACTGTTTGCTCTTCATATCTTGAGAGATGGTAGAATAGAACTATGAACACTTATTCATCTTCGTTAACGTGCAACCCGTGTCTTCTACGGAACATGTGCCAGCAGCTCGTGGTCTTGTGGTTAGCATGCTGACTCTCGATGTCGGGGGATCGGTTTTGATTCCCGTGTGTGTGTGTGTGTGTGTGTGTGTGTGTGTGTGTCTGTCTGTCTGCCTGCCTGTGTGTGTCATCCTCATAATCATATTATCATCAGCGACTCGCAAATCGCCGAAATGGCGTCGACTCAAAAGACTTGCCCTGAACAAATGCTCGTAGCTCTTAAGGTAGACATTTTAGAGCCAGTTTTTACTCGTCAACATCTTCTTGTTTTGATCCATACTACCTCTTCCCAAAACAGGGATAGTAAAGAGCAGTCAATAGATTTGTTCCACAGTATTGAAGGCGATAAAGTGCTTATAGAACTTTATGTATGCATTTTAGAACTCATATTCAGTAGACTTTTTTACTACGAATATTCGTTCCTTGTCATGTCCTCGAAAGTTGACTATACCTTCTGAGACACCTTGTATAATTTACGGCCGCGAGCTGGACTTTAGCCATCGGCAATGGAGGGTGAACCTCTGACAAATGTCAGCTACTAGTGCTGGCGAAACGTCGATAAACCGTCGTACAAACGTCGGCCGAAGAACATGAGACAGAAATCAACAGGCAGTTTGTCTTTTCGAAGTGAATTTCCCAAAAAAAAAAAGTATTTCTCAGAATTTCTTGTCAAATGTGTAACGTGAAACAGAATTTTTTCCATTAATAACCGTAAAAAATTGTGTAAGAGAGAAGTGCCTTTATCTAAACTTCTATGGAACCATTGATAGTGAATATTCTTTCCTAGGAAATGATTTCATAGATGTTCGGTATATTTTACACTGTCCATCAAAGGTCTGTAAAACAAATTGTTTCTTCTTTTGTTACGGCGTTATTATATTCTTCGATGAGTTTGATACCTCATTACGCACTCAAATGACTTCATAATTTGTTGAGCTACGCTTTTGCAAGCAGGATCATTAGTGTTGAAATATCACTGTCAGAGAATATGGCGCGGACTAGCTATTCTGTTTGCACTGACGCATTACGACGCGCGGGCACCTGGACACGTACTGGCCACAGAAATTTATCCACAGATCAGTCCGACAGAGCTGTCGGTTAAACTGAATAGGCCGGTATTTAATGTTGTCTCTTCTGAAGAATCAGTCTCTATATTTTGCAGGTTCGTATTTTCGAAAAGAACAACAGAGCACTTATATATTTTACTCTGTCATAAAATTTCATGTTGGAAATACCAATTTCAAGGTGCTTTTCGTATTCGAATATACTGCAGTTAGTTTCTGTTGTAAAGACAACCAGAGATGCTCGCGCGTACTTGTAAACACTGAAGCGCGCAAATCGTTAAGCATATCTCTGATTCGCGTAGCGTAGCTGCCAAAATATTTCACTTTTCACTATGTATTAAACTTTCAACAAACTTTAAAACTGTCAAGGATTTTCATATTAACTTTAACTATTCCCACATTTTTCAGAAAAACTCACTCTCAATCATGAGAACAAATTAAACGCGACTTAAGCAAAAAAGAAAAGATAAACTGAGCGGTCATATGATTTTTTAAAGATTCTTAGTTACGTATTATTTAACCCCTTATCTCTCATTTTTAGCTGATTAGGATCTTCATTTGGTTTTAATAGCAAACTTCAGGCATACGCACTTCGAAAAAAAAACCTCCAACAGCAGGTTTTTTTTTTCTTTTCATAATAATTATCTTCTCCGTTGGTTTATTGATAATTTTCACAATACACATAGTATGGTATACATTTCCATCAAATGACTGACTTCAATGGAATACAGACATGAACTGAACAAAATTACAATAGTAACAAGTTCTTTTTCATATTAACGATGTTATAATTTATTCTGTGTCAGATCTGCTGGCTCGACGACTTCGTCCTCTGGCGTGGCATGGCTGTCGGTTCGGCGAATACAGCGCCCAACTTCCTAAGCTGCCGTTACTGCACAGTTGTCAGTCCACCGTAGTTGTTTCAGGGTCTTCAAACACATAACATAATAACACGAAAATTCCTCCACGCACTGTACATCTTTTACATAATTTTAACCTATTATGTTTATGAATATTAACCACGAAAGTCGTCTACTACATGCTACTTCATATATTACAGTATTATTATCGCAATATCACTCATCGAACAGCATTCTTGGAGGAAGGCAGTGCTCATCCACCAAAAAGGTGCGACATTCACTCAAGAATATCAGCACAGCATTAGGAAAGTCTCATTCTCTTCTTCCTTACCTCTTGCCCTCAATGAGCTGGGTAATTATAAAAAAAAGATAGATTAGTACTGTTCTCTCGTCTCTAGTGTTGTCAAATGTTTCTGCGGTTGGCAGACATTTAACAACCTGCCTTACCGAACTAGAAGAATTTTGATCTACAACTGACGCGCTCCCTTTCTTTGTAAGCTTAGATTGTAGATGTATACGTTTAAAACGTGACAGCTTGAGGGTATTCATTTTGTGTGGTGAAGTATTGGAAGAAGTGGATGTCATTTTGTAAGTCTACGGAGAACACGTCATAGAAATCCTTCACTTCGCTAAAAATGCTTGAAACTCAAAGTTACTGAGAGAATAATTGAAAAATCATCCATAAAAATTTCATCATTACTCACAAACTAAGTAAACCAAACAGAAATTACTTAAACACATAAAAGAACTACTCAAAAAGTAATAATAAGAGTAATAATAACAGTATTTGTGAATTTACATATCGTAAATCGTGTGAATGTATTCGGTATTTTATCTTAGAAACGGCAGATAGCATGCTACTGAAAATAAGGCTCGCATGTTAATCAAAAAAGTAAAACTCACTGCAGTTTTATTGTCTACAAGTGGAAGATTAGGTAACAGAAAGAGTGAAATAACTAAAAAAATTTACTAGAAAAAGGAACCAATGGGGTAAAAATTTGGGTCTGTCGATAAACTAGTCCATAAGTGAAGGTGAAACTTTAGTGTGTATAGAAGCAGAAAATGTTACAGAATGAAATGTAGCTGAAATTTTCAAAATGAGGAGTATGAGGGCGCTGCATTGAGGATGATAAAAATTTATTACTCGAACTGAGGATGGGTAAATGACATGAACGTGTCTTGGCGTTAATAAATCTATATTAGCAATGGCTGTTTAACGTTCAAATTGAAATAGATAAAAATGTTGTACTCATTAAGATATAAATGTATCATGCCAAATGGGGATTTTTGTAAACCGCCAACGCTCTCTGTCGTAATTAAATCTGTATCATAAATGGTGGCAATTCTTCAAGTAAATAAGCTCCACAAGGGCATTGGTTGATCATGTCAGTATCTGAATGGGGAAACAACATCGATGTGGGCACAGTTTTGTAACAAGAGTGCCAGGAAACTCGCTTACAACTTAAAGGAGTACACTGCGATGGTAGCTTCAAGGTGCTGGTGCGACAGTAGAGAAGTTTCGATCACGTGTCCTCTCTAACCACCTTCTAACTGCGAGGTGAACCTGCGAGCTACAGAAAGTCGGTGCAGAAAATAGTTCGCAGGTTAGCGGTTTCACGCCCACAAGGCTGAACTGTGTTTGATGTTCCCGCAGAACCAGCTGTCGGACGACAAGCAGGTGGTGCTGCGCAGCGTCAACCTCAAGTCGACGGGCGAGTACCGGTGTGAGGTGTCTGCCGAGGCGCCGTCGTTCGCGTCCGCCCAGCAGGAGGCGCACATGGAGGTCGTCTGTGAGTACCGGAAGCGCTCTGCTTTGAGCCACCTTAACGCTGCTGAATTCCCTTTTGCAATCGGCAACAGCAGTCAACAACTGTAGAATACTTGTGTCTCTCCAGCTCTTCCTAAAGACGGGCCGCACATCTTCGGGGAAGAGCGGCTGTACCAAGTGGGTGATGAGATCAGCCTCAACTGCACGTCGGGCAGGTCATACCCAGCGTCCGTAATCAAATGGTTCATCAACGATAAAGAGGTGAGCACTGGAATTATACACTCATATCAGATTACTTTCCTTTCTTTTTAATTTTTTTGGTGTCTGCAGTCTTTTGCCCTCCATTAATCCCTGTCTTGCGCCCTCCTCCTCAAACCAGAGCAGCGATTTCAAACTACGTCCTCAATTATTTGCTGCGTATATTCCAATCTCTGTCTTTCCCTAGGGTTTTTACCCGCTACGGCTCCATCTTGCCCCATGGCATTCTGTGATATCTTAACAGCTTAACAGATAGCCCCATCATGTCCTTCTTTGTGTCAGTTTTTTCCACACTTCCCTTTCCCCGCCGATTCTCTGGAGACTTCCTCACTCCGTACATTATCAATGCACTAACTTTATGCAGCACTATATCTCAAATGATTCGATCCTTTTCTGTTCCCGTTTCCTCTCGGTCCAGGTTTCACTGCCACACAATGCTGCGTTCTCAGATATTTTTTTGTGTCAGTTTTTTCCACACTTCCCTTTCCCCGCCGATTCTCTGGAGATTTCCTCACTCCGTACATTATCAATACACTAAATTTATGCAGCACTACATCTCAAATGATTCGATTCTTTTCTGTTCCCGTTTCCTCTCGGTCCAGGTTTCACTGCCACACAATGCTGTGTTCTCAGAAATTTCTTCGTCAAATGAAGGCCTATGTTTGACGTTAGACTTCTATTGTCCGGGAGTGCTCTTCTTGTCAGTGCTAGTCTACTTATTATATCCTCATGGTTCCGAGCGTCATGGATTATTTTGCAGCGTAGGTAGCAGAATTCCTTAACATCACCTGCTTCGTGATCTCTCGTCCTCAAGTTTTCTCGCTGTTCTCATTTCTGCTACTTCTCACTAATTTCGTATTTCTTCGGATTATTCTCAATCCATATTCTGTACTCATTAGTCTATTCATTCCATAGAGAAGATCCTCTAAATTCTTCCTCACTCTCACTGAGGATAGCAACGTCACGAGCAAACATTACCGATGTCCTTACACCTTGAATTTTAATCCCACTCTTGAACCTTCATTTCCATCATCACTTTTTCGATGAACGGTAGGGGCGAAAGACTACATCCCTGTCTTACACCCTTTTCAATTTGAGCGCTTCGCTGTTGCCCTTCCACTATTATTTTTCCCTCTTGGTTGTTGTACATTATTTTACCTGCCTTTCCCCAAAGCTTCCCTCTGTTTATCTTAGAAATTCGAACATTTTGCACCATCGAACGCGTTTTCCAAGTCTACAAAGCCTGCGAACATGTCTTGATTTGTCTTCAGTCTTGCTTCCTCTATCACCCGCAACATCAGAACTGCGTCCCTCGCACATTTACCTTTCATAAAACAAAGCCGATCATCATCTAACAGATCGTCAATTTTCTTTTCCATACTTCTGTGTGTAATTCGTGTCAGCTATTTGGACGCTTGAGGTATTAAGCTTAATGTGCGATAATTTTAGCGCTTGCCGATTCTTGTAGTCTGCAGAATCGTATGGACGAAGCTTTTCCGAAGGTCATATGGGGTATCGCGAGACTCATACATTCTTCCCAACAAAATTAATACTCGTTTTGCTGCCACTTCGCCCAATGATTTCAGAAATTCTGATGGAATGTTATCTGTCCATCGGCCTTCTCCGATCTTAAGTCTTCCAAAGCTCTTTTAAATTCTGATTCTAATACTCGATCTTCTATCTCTTCTCTATCCACTCCTGTTTCTTCTTCTGTCATACCATCAGACAAGTCTTCCCCGCATACAGGCGTTCAGTGTATTCTTTCCACCCATCTGATCTCTCGTCTGCGTTCAGTAGTGGATTTTCCATTTCACTCTTAACCTTAGCACCACTGCTCTAACATTCACCGAAATTTGTTTTCGCTTTTCTATATGCTGAGTCAGTCCTTCAGACAATCATTCCTTTTCCGTTTTCTTCACATTATTCATGTAGCCATTTCGTCTCAGATTTCCTGCACTTCCTATTTATTTCATTGCTAAGTGACTTATATTTCTGTATTCCTAAATATTCCTGAAAAGTTTTGTACTTTTTTAGTATTTCTTCTGTTACCCATGATTTCCTATCAGTTACCTTCTTTGAACCTACGTTTTTCCTTCCCACTTCTGTGATTGCCTTTTTTAGAAATGTCTATTCCTCTTCAACTGAAATGCCTACTGAGGTATTAGTTATTGCAATATCTATAGCCTTAAATAGCTTCAGGCGCATCTCTTAATCCCTTGGAACTTCCGTATCCCACTTCTTTGAGAACTGATTCTTCCTGATTAATCTCTTAAACATCATGCTACTCTTCATCAGTACAAAATTGTGATTTCAGTCTATAAGTGATCATGGCTCCTGGGTCCGCCTTACAATCCAGTATGTAACCTAACTGCAATCTTTCCTTTCAGAACACCAGGGCTTTCCCAAGTACATTCTCTCTTCTTGTGATTCTTGAAGAGAGTACTCGCTGTTACTAGCTGAAATTTATTACAAAAACTCAATTGGTCTATCTCCTCTCTCGTTCATACTATGAAGCCATATTCTCCCGTAACCCTTTCGAGTACCCCTTCCCCTACAACAGCAGTACAATCCCATTTACGTAGTGAATTAAGACTTGTGAATCCTCATATAGCTTCTCTGTCTCTTTGTCTTCGGCTTTTGTCGTCGACATGTATACGTTAACAATGGTTGTGGCTGTTCTTATGCTGCCTGTTCTGATGAGAAGAAACGTATCACTTAATTGTTCACGGTAATGCACTTTCTGCCCTATCTTCCTATTCACAACGAACTCTGTTCCAGTTCTAACATTTACTGCGCTGACATTACCCTTTATTCATCTGGCCAGGTACCCTTGTCGTCTTTCCATTCCGCATAATTGACTTCCGCTGTACTTGGACAATGTTGACTCGAATACAGACTTCAACATTTATCAGTGATAACTTACATGGGGAGTATGGCCATCTAAACTTTGTACAGAAACCAGACAGTAGCCATAAGATTACAAGGACTTGAAAAGGAGGGGAGAAGGGAGTCAGCCGTCTATCGGTCAAGCTGTAAAGAACACTAGGGAAAATTAAGGAAGAGGTAGAATAAAAACTATATAGATTTACCGATTACATTATAATTCTGTGATAGACGGGAAACAATTTGGTAGATCAGTTCAACAGAACTAATCACATCCTGCAAACATGTAATTAGATTAACATGAACTACACTCCTGGAAATGGAAAAAAGAACACATTGACACCGGTGTGTCAGACCCACCATACTTGCTCCGGACACTGCGAGAGGGCTGTACAAGCAATGATCACACGCACGGCACAGCGGACACACCAGGAACCGCGGTGTTGGCCGTCGAATGGCGCTAGCTGCGCAGCATTTGTGCACCGCCGCCGTCAGTGTCAGCCAGTTTGCCGTGGCATACGGAGCTCCATCGCAGTCTTTAACACTGGTAGCATACCGCGACAGCGTGGACGTGAACCGTATGTGCAGTTGACTGACTTTGAGCGAGGGCGTATAGTGGGCATGCGGGAGGCCGGGTGGACGTACCGCCGAATTGCTCAACACGTGGGGCGTGAGGTCTCCACAATACATCGATGTTGTCGCCAGTGGTCGGCGGAAGGTGCACGTGCCCGTCGACCTGGGACCGGACCGCAGCGACGCTCGGATGCACGCCAAGACCGTAGGATCCTACGCAGTGCCGTAGGGGACCGCACCGCCACTTCCCAGCAAATTAGGGACACTGTTGCTCCTGGGGTATCGGCGAGGACCATTCGCAACCGTCTCCATGAAGCTGGGCTACGGTCCCACACACCGTTAGGCCGTCTTCCGCTCACGCCCCAACATCGTGCAGCCCGCCTCCAGTGGTGTCACGACAGGCGTGAATGGAGGGACGAATGGAGACGTGTCGTCTTCAGCGATGAGAGTCGCTTCTGCCTTGGTGCCAATGATGGTCGTATGCGTGTTTGGTGCCGTGCAGGTGAGCGCCACAATCAGGACTGCATACGACCGAGGCACACAGGGCCAACACCCGGCATCATGGTGTGGGGAGCGATCTCCTACACTGGCCGAACACCACTGGTGATCGTCGAGGGGACACTGAATAGTGCACGGTACATCCAAACCGTCATTGAACCCATCGTTCTACCATTCCTAGACCTGCAAGGGAACTTGCCGTTCCAACAGGACAATGCACGTCCACATGTATCCCGTGCCACCCAACGTGCTCTAGAAGGTGTAAGTCAACTACCCTGGCCAGCAAGATCTCCGGATCTGTCCCCCATTGAGCATGTTTGGGACTGGATGAAGCGTCGTCTCACGCGGTCTGCACGTCCAGCACGAACGCTGGTCCAACTGAGGCGCCAGGTGGAAATGGCATGGCAAGCCGTTCCACAGGACTACATCCAGCATCTCTACGATCGTCTCCATGGGAGAATAGCAGCCTGCATTGCTGCGGAAGGTGGATATACACTGTACTAGTGCCGACAATGTGCATGCTCTGTTGCCTGTGTCTATGTGCCTGTGGTTCTGTCAGTGTGATCATGTAATGTATCTGACCCCAGGAATGTGTCAATAAAGTTTCCCCTTCCTGGGACAATGAATTCACGGTGTTCTTATTTCAATTTCCAGGAGTGTATATTAAACAAGAGTAATAGAGTAATGCAGTGTAATCGATATAAATCAGGCAATGCTGAGGGTATTGGAGTATAAAATTAGAGAGTAAGGTAGTACGGAAAGCTTGCTTTTTGGGCAACAAAATGATTGAGGATGGTCGACGTAAAAAGGATATAAGCAATAACAGCGTTTCTGAAAAGGAGAAATCTGTTAATTTCGAATACAAATTTAAGTGTACGGAAGCGTTTTAGTTAGGTACTTGTCAGACGTGTAACCTTGTACAGAAATGAAAAGTAGACTTGAGACAGGAAGAGAATAGAGACTATTGAAGTATGGTGTTGAGAAATAATTATGAAGCTCAGATAGACAGATCAAATAGCTAATGAAGCAAGGAGGGAATGAAAGAAGATTAGTATCCGACGTCCCGACATCAAAGCATTAGGGACAGAGCACAATCTCGGAATGCTTCAGGAATGGGGAAGGAAATCGATGGTGCTATTTTCAAAGGAACAGACCCGGCTTTTGCCTCGGGTGATATAGAGAAATCACGGATATCCTAAATCAGGATTCCGTACTGGAATTTGAGCCGTCGTTCTTCCGAATGTGGCCGCCTTTGGTGACCGAGTGGTTCTAGGCGCTTCAGTCTGGAACCGCGCGACTGCTATGGTCGCAGGTTCAAAACCTGCCTCGGGCATGGATGTGTGTGATGTTCTTAGGTTAGTTACTGTTAAGTACGTCTAAGCTCTAGGCGACTGATGACCTCAAGTGTTAAGTCCCATAGTGCTCAGAGCTATGTGAATCTTTCAAATGTGAGTTAGAACGGCGATAGAGGAAAATTGGGTGGGCCTATTCCATTCGGCACCCGAGTTATCTTCTGTAGCGACATACTTCATAACGTTTCATCCTCTGCTTGTCTTCACCGTTTATCGTCTACGAATCATGACCATAGAAGACTACAATCTAACAAATACTTCCAGAAAATACTTGCTAACACTTATTTTTATTTGATGTATGGATACAATTCCATTTTCTCGAAAAGCATTTTTTACTAGAAATCAACAGTTTATACCTTTTCTACTGCTGCCACTATCACTTATTTTGCTGCCCAAATAACAAAACATATCTTCTTTCCCCGGTTTCTAATTTAATTCCTCCAGTATCAATTCCCTTAATGCGACTACACTCTGTTATTCTTATTTTACTTTTGATGATCATTTTTTAAAACTATCCCTTCCGTTCAAGTAACTTTCCAAGCCCTTAGACTTGACCAGAACTACAACAACATCTGTCTACATCATTGTTTCCATTTCTTCTTTCTGCACTCTAATTCTCGTTCCAAATCTCCCTTGTATCCTAAACTGCTTGGTCCTAACTACAGACTGAATATCGTAGCGTAAGAAGTATGGTAATCATCATGATCATCTCCTTCCATGGATTTAGTATTGTAGTCACATGTTCCGGCCGCTATCGTCCATTAGCCTCTTACAAGGCCTACCTGTTCTCTCCTTCAAGTGGAGCAAAAATGCATTTCTTTTTTGGCAATCTTTTTCTACCATTCTATCATCTATCTGTTTCATTCTACGCAGGTCTGTCATGAAATTAACTAAAAAGATTTGGAAATCTGATCTTATTGTTTCATTCCTTATTTTACCCATTTTAGTATAACCCCTTATATATCTCAGGAACTTCATCTCTTCTACCTTTGAACGTGATTTTTCTTTTTTTGTAATGTCTGTTGTCCGGAACAGCCCACATAGGTATAGCTATAGCTTTGTAGAATTTCGTTTGTGTTTCTTTCTTCTATTTCTTCCCAAACTTCAAACAGTTACCCTGTCATGCAGAGCGAATTGGTTTCAGTGATGATGGGAATTACGTGGCAGCAATGGCGTGTTGTGGCAGGTGCCGGGGGACGACCCGCGACTGGAGGCGCACCCGCCGCAGCGCCACGCGCACGGCCTGGTGTCTTCGTCGCTGGGGCTGCGGTTCGCTGTGACGGGGGCGCACTTCGTGTCGGGCTCCATGAAACTGCGCTGCGTGGCGGAGGTGGCGCCGGTGCTGTGGCAGGGCGACAGCGAGAGCGTCGTGCAGAGGGTCACCCCGCCCCCCAACACCGTGCGGGAGGCGCTCTTCCTCGGTAAGCTCACGTCTGCTCACAATGAAATACGAGACAGGAATGTTTTAGTGCTCTACCTTATATTTTTCTTTCTGCTTTACTTCTACGCATTCTGTCTCACCATTATTTGTGAAAGTTGTTGATGTTTCTGTCTTCAGTAGAGAGTAGAGGAATGGAGAGGAGAGGAATGCAGAAGAGTGGGGATGAGATTAGTTCAGATGAGATGACAGAGACGATATCAAAAAGGAAATGATAAGGAGATGCTATAGGAGATGAGAGAGGACATCAGATAGTTGAGAAAGGAAATGAGATAAGATACAGAGGTGTAGTACACGAGTTGAAATGTATGATGTGAGAGACACCAGACGAGATATGGTCAGAGAGGAGTTGAGAGGAGTGAGATCAGATGAGACAGCACATGAGATGAGATATGATCAAGATAGAGGAGATGAGAGAGGAGGTGAGAGAAGGAAGATGAGATATAAGAATCGTAGGAGATGAGATAGGAGAGGAGGCAGATGACAGAGGAGATGAGCAGATGGGATGAGGAGATACGAGAGGAAGTGGGAGATGAGGAGATAAGAAGAGAGATGAGGTGGGAGATGAGAATATAGGAGAGGAGATAACATGTAACAGATGCCAGAGCAGATGGGAGATAGAAGAGAGGAGAGCTGGTGGAAGTGGAGGTGGAGACAGGAGAGGATGGAACAGGATCGAAGTCTATCCTTCGCAATCAATAAAATGTTCTTGGGATTCCAGTCGTCTCAAATAGATAAAAAGTCCCTATCTAACTGGACGCAAATTTGACAAAATCGCTCATGTTTTTGTGTGGTCCTATCAACAACGTTTCTCAGTGGGTCAGACATTCTTCCTAAAGTAAGAGACAAGCGTTCGTCACCTTTATAACGAGTCCTTATTACTAACATCTAAAATGGTCACCCCGTGTCCTGGACCCAATTAGAGCTGCCTACTTGACAGCTTTTTGTGGCAACCACGTTACATATAAATTATTTATCGACTTTAAAAAGTGAAACTGCTGTCTTAATTTACTCATTAAAAATGTATAATCTTTCATTAAAGGTTTAACATAATAAGTCAAGTACTGAGGTCAGAAACTGTGTACACATTCGGAAGCAGCGTAACTCAGTGCACGCAAGTTCCTCAAAATTTGTTCATCCAATATTACTGGCGATTTCCAACAAACTTTACATGTAATTCCTAACCATTTCGAAAACAACTTCCTTGGCAACTGCCACAAAATAATGAAAGAAATAACTTCATCGCTAAGTGCGTTTTCTCTGTTCACGCTGCAAAACTACAGCAACAAGCATAACATTTTGATTTATTACTTCTTTATTGCTAAATCTGTTCGCAACAAATTTAACAGACAGTACGTGGTCTCGCGGTAGCGTTCTCGCTTCCCGAGCATGGAGTCCTGGATTCGATTCTCGGCGAGGTCAAGGATTTTCACCTGCCCCGAGATGATTGGATATGTTGTGTCGTCTTAATCATCATTTATCACTATTACGGGCGGAGGAAGGCAACGGCAAACCACCTCCATTAGGATCTTCCCTAGTACGGCGGTGCGGGTCTCCCGCATCGTTCCCCTACGCTCTGTCAAGTGGCATGGGACTCCATTTGAATTTTTTTCCTATTTACGACTGAATATACCTGTAAAATTATATCATTGTATAAACGCATAGTTCAGGATAAATGACTTATACACAGAGGATTCTTTGAAGTACCAGATTTAGGGGATTACTCGTATATAATTACACCACAAAGAACAACCTTACGCTTGTCCTTCATAACCCAGTAATTTCAGAATGAGGCTATAACTCGACATTTTATCACCACTGGATATTCAATGATTAGCTGAAAAAGACTATGATTGAGAAATACATTTCAGGATTCAGTTTTTAAAGAGTCTGTGATTATGTACTTGATGGAAGATCGTAAGAGGTGCGAAATTCAGCGGGATTACGCGAGAAATGTTTACTTCTTTTTGTATCGCTCTGAAAGACGGCCTTGAACTACGACCAGTGGCAACGTTTAGATTAGCTTGGCCGTGGAGCCTTATCTACGAAAGCGCGCAAATCAATTGAAAGCAATAATAACTGCCTCACAACCGCTCCGTAGTTACACAAGGGACCTGTGGAAGATCTACACACACGCGCCAGTGAGTCAGTTGCCAGTACAAGCAGAGCAACTCGCACTAGTAAACACTAACGACAGACCGCACATGATGATGTATGCATGGTTTCTAGCTGAAATATCTTGGTATAATGTAGACATTATTTGGGTGAAGTTAATGATCATAATGGAATATACACTCCCCTGAATATCTTCAAGACACACAAGTAATTTTGTTGTAATCCTTGTTTCTCCATGATAACAGAACATCTTTAACGATAACATAATTGATCCCTATCAACATACACAGTGATCAGCCAGAACATTATGACCATCGACCTAATATCGATATAAACTCGTCCAAGCGATTGTTGTTTTGTGTGGTGCTCAACTGCGCGTTCATCAGCGCCCGCAAGAAGGTCTAAATTTTACGCTGTCCAAGTTTTACAGAGTCCAATCTAGCCACTGTCACCAGTGACAATGATGATGATGATGATGATGATGATGAAATGATGAGGACAACAGCGACACTCAGTCCCCGGGCAGAGAAAATCCTCAATCCGGCTGGGAATCACACCCGGGACCCCGTGATCCACCGGTAGCGGTGTTATTCACTAGACCACCCAGGCGATTGTAAGTCACCTGGTGAGGAGTGACTGCTAGCCAGACACGCATATGGTGCATCTAATATCAGTGAGCCTGTTGTCGGTGCATAGAATGGGGAAGGCGCTCGATCTATCTGTATTTCACCAAGGGCAAATTGTGGTGGGCGGATGCTCGATACGATCATTTCGGAAATGCGTGACGGGTCGGGTGTTCGAGAAGTGCTGCGGAGTGTTTACAGCTCGTGACAAAACCAAGGTGAAACCACGTCCAGACGTACCAAGGCCACATTGCTTCCATGCCACAACGCGTCGCCGCTGTTATACGTGCCAAAAGTGGAAATACGGACTATTAGGTAGGTGTTCGTAATGTTCTGGCTTATCAGTTTGTGTAAAGGATTTGTTCAGTGCAACATCTTCCAATGTTTGATATATCTAATTATCGTTGCTAAATCCCAGATGGTCACACATAATATTTTCGTACCATTAACTATCATGTAATTCATTCCAAATTAGTTTTCTGCTTCTTGTGTTTCATAGATATTTTACCTGAAAACAACTTTGTACTGTAACTAGTCGAACACCCGACGTTGTCCAGGTATGCACGGTCTAAAACAAATCAATAAATAAATAAACTTTAAAATCGATATACTACGAAGAAATTATCCGAATAGGACGGAAATTACACGTTCGCATAAACAAAAGATTAGAATTTCAGAAAATTTGGATGATTTATTCAAGAGAAAGAGTTTTTACAAAATGAGCATGTCAGTAATGGTCCACCTCTGACCTCCATGCAAGTAGTTATTTGACTTGGCATTGATTGATAGACTTTTTGGATTTTTCTCCTGAGGGATGGTGTGGCATATTCTGTCCAACAGGGGCGTTCGATCGTCAGAAGCCCGAACTGGTTCGAGGGCCCTGCTCATAATGGTCCTAGGTTTTCAATTGAACTGGGGAGACATCACCTTCTTGGCCGAGGTAGGCTTTGGCAAACACGGAGATAAACAGTAGAAACTTATGCCGTGTGTCGGTGGGAATTATATTGCTGAAATATAAGCCCAGCATGGTTTACTAACAAAGACAAAAAACGGGGCTTAGAATGTCGTCGACGTATCGCTGTGCTGTAAGGGTGCCGTGGATGACAACCAAAGGGCTCCTGCTATGAGAGAAATGGCAACCCAGACTATCAGTACTCGTTGTCGTGCCTTACGGTGAGCGAAAGTCACGCTGGTATCCCACCACTGTCGGGGCGTCTCCAGATCTAATGTCACTGGATGTACTAGAATAAAGGCAATAAACGATAAACGCTTCCCTTTCTTCAATTTGTGGGAGGCGTCAGAAAGAAAAAGTGTCAAATTAGTTTTCACCCAGGACTGAAACGCGAAAAAAGCTAACCGTCTTCATCAAAGCAGCCAACCGCCTGTAGGAAACTAGGATGTCCTCTGAACCTGGCGAGAGGCATAACTTGTGCTTACATGAGCCAGTGTTCCAGCAGAAACTCCTTCACATATCGACAAGCAAACAGAGTCGGCACTGACCTTGTTTCCCGACCTGCCATCAGTTTCCCTAAGAGGTTCCACAACCTATCTAACTTTGGTGTTCGTAATCACAAACTATCCCACTGTCTGAGTTTGTTCGGACCTTTAAGGCCAACAGACCTCTGTCGCAGTGGACAAGGCGCCCCTTCCAACTCAGATTTACTTGCTGCAGTTGACTGTACCTCAAACTAGCTTTTGAAGCGTTAAGGTACAGCCTTGAGCAGTGAGCCCACTTTCGCCTACCGTCCAAACACTCACAACCTCGCAAATGTTCGAAATTCAACGCCAGAGTGAGCGAATAAGGAAGGAACTTCTTCGAAGAAGAACCTGAAAACAAAAACTAAGCTAAATCTTGCGTGTAAAGGGAAATATCTGTTACTGCTGGCGCCTTTGCTACGCTCCGCTGATGTAGCTACACTCTGGAAATATCCAGTCACAAGACTAGTATTGTCTGTACAGTCCATATACAGACAACCTGTCGGGTAAAGTTAGAAAGCGGTTATTTCAATGAATGTGCGACAGTTATGTTGTCACTGATGTAAGCCTCAGTAGGTGTCGCAAGAGAAAGGTAACATCGATTAGGTCATAGCGTGTTATTTTTGCCTCGTTAATACCGACGTACTGCTGAGATAAACCGAAATGTCTGCTGGTAAAAAACGAAGAAATCCTAGCTCTTCAGTTCAGCGAAATTTATTTTGGCTGTACTGTAACCTAAATCCATCCTTGTGACCACCATGTCGGAATGACAGATTCTGCATATGTAGAAAATCAAAGAAACTGTCATAGAAATTAAAAGTTAGATAATGATCTTTGGTTTGTGGTGCGCCCAAATGCGCGGCCATCAGCACCGATACGAAGTCTCAATTTGTATACAGTCCAATTTTTACATTATCCAGTTTAGTCACTGCCACGAGTGGTGAGGATGATACAGACCCCGAGTCCCCGGGCAGAGAAAATCTCCAACCCTGCCGGGAATCGAACCCAGAACCCCGTGATCCAGATGCAGCAACGCTAGCCACTAGACGACGAGCTGCGGACTTAAAAGCTAGAGTGTCAACATTAAAGTCATGAAAGGAATTAAGTTGTCAAACAATGAGGAGAGAACAGACAGGTGGAAATAATACAATGAAGTGATTGAAAATGAAACGGATATTTATTTGGAGAATATAGAGGACCCAGTATGACAATAAAATGCGGAAAGTGCTTTGGAAGACTATCAGAAGGCACGTATTACATTCTTTCGAAATTTCTAAAATACTGGAGTAAGAGGCAAGCAAAAGATTAATCACCTTAGTTTGTAGAATCTATAATATTGGAAACGTAACAGCAGACCCTCGGAAGACTATCATCCAACCAATACTGAAGATATCAAAATCAGATAAACCCGAGAAGTGTAGTATAATCATCTCAACAGAGCATGCAGACACGTTGCAGACAAGAATAATATATGAAAGGATGGAAAAGATAAATAATGGTTATGGTACATGGATCTCAGTTTGAGTTTTGGTAAAGAGAAGAAAATTCTGACGTTGAGCTTGATAATGTGGATAATACCTAGGGACGTTACCTACGAAAACTCAAGACAGCTCCACACGATTTGAGGATGTACAACACGCGTTCCACAACGCAAAATGGTGCTAGAAGTTTACAGAGAAATGGGTATAAAATATACTATATAGAGGTAATATAAAATATTTACAAGAACTGAGGGGAGAAAATAAGAATAGAAGTCGAAGATAGAAGTCTTCGGATTAAGAAAGATATAAAGGAAGTTTGCAGTCTGATTCTCCTACTGTTCAACCTGTCGGATAGGCAATGACGAAAATTAAAACCGGAAATGGACGGTAATAAAATTAAATGCTAAAGGATGTGAGCGATAAGATTAGCTGATACTGCTAATTTCAGTGACAGCGAGGAAAAGTTGTAAGACCGGTTGTGTGGAATGGACAAAATGAGCACCTAAATCGGACCATAGGAAGACGAAAGTAATGTGGAGTAGCAGAAATCAGATTAGCGGAAAACTAAGCTTAAAAATTGCTGCCCACGTACGTAGGAACTTCAGATGGTACGCTACAGACGTCGTCCCAAGACCATTTCGCCATAAGAATGTCGCATTGTCAGAAGAGTACGTTTACTGGTTTTCGTTCACAGCTCTACTCCAGTGCGTGTAACAAGTGTATTTCAGTGTTCGTCTGAACAAAAGTTTAGCCGGCCGGTGCGACCGAGCGGTTCTAGGTGCTTCAGTCTGGAACCAAGCGACGGCTACGATCGCAGGTTCGAATCCTGCCTAGGAAATAGATGAATGTGGTGTCCTTAGGTTAGTTGGGTTTAAGTAGTTCTAAGTTCTAGGGGACTGATGACACCACAGGTGTTAAGTCCCATAGTGCTCAGAGCCATTTGAACCATTTGAAAAGTGGCAACTAGTAACGTACTCCAAAGCATATGTAGGCGGGACAGCATGGTTATTGTTGACAAAACATCTGAAATGCACACATTCACCGCAAAATTCTGGTGTATATGGACCATATGAGCCATAGTGAAATGATGCTAATAATTTGACCGACTCCGTACAAATGTGTGTGATGCTGATCCGGGATATAGTCCAGATTTTGCAATATACGACTTCTGTCTTTTCGGCAAAATTGCAAGAACATCTGGAGAATAACAGATTTTGCAATGATGAGGATATTCACAGAGCGGTTCTCGAGTGGGTTTGTGACCAAGGAGCGGATTTCTATCGTCGAGGAACTGGACGATTGGTAGAACGTTCCTACCCCTTTTTGAAGACATAATGTATCTGTGTTACGATGAAGTAGCGCAGAATTCAATAAAATTTTGATATTTATGGGTAACGTACGTTCAGAAGCTCCCTGATAGCTGAAAAACTGAATGATTACTGGCTTTCCTTGGAAGAAAAATAATGCAGCTCAGATCAGATAGAGAGGATATAAGAAACAGGCAAAGAGGACATCACAAAAGGAAATCCGCTAACGGAAAACACAGTTACAAGGATGAAATTTCTGAGACTGTACGTGAGGAAAGCTATGAACGGAAATGAATCATTGACTGTGGGACAAAGTGGTAAATAGAGAACTGAAGCGTTTCAGATTTGGTGTTACGAAGAGCTGATGAAAAATTCACTGATGCGCCAAAACATTATGACCACTTGCCTAATAGAGTGCTGGAAAGCCATATTGTAACTATTCTGGGTGGCATGGATCTGATAAGCCGTTGGCACGTTTCCACGGGTATGTGGCAGCAGATGCCTGCACACGGATCGAGCAGTTCACATGACTTACGGGCCGGTATTTCAAATCAGTCCAATTCTATGGCCACGAGATGAGCTAGAGTTTACTACCCTGCTCCTGAAACTACTTTAACAGGACTCTAGCCTTGTGAGAAGGACACTTATCCTGTTGGAAGATGCCATCTCCGTCGTGGAAGACATCAAGCATTGAGAGATGCAATAATTCTCATGTAGTCCATAAGGGCCGTGGTGCCTTCAATTTGTACCACAGCTTCCATGGCAGTCCACGTGAATGCTCCCACAACATAATACTGCTGACGCTGGCGTGCGTTCGTAGTTCGGCGAATATTTCGAGCAGCCATTCGGTTGGATGACGAGATATCCATACACGACTAAGGATATGGTGTAACAAGTAACGTGATTCACTTGACCGGGCGAGGCTTACCCACTGAACATCAAGACCAAGGAGCACTTAAAACGGTGTCCACCGCTCTTCTGTTGCGTGTTGCTGATGGCAATTCGTTTCACTGGTCTGCGACACAAAGATTGTTTCAAATTTATTAAGTGATTTTACAGTGTTTGCAATACTAATTTCGCCAAGCGTGATTAGCCGAGCGGTCTAAGGCGCTGCAGTCATGGGCTGTGCGGCTGGTCCTGGCGGTAGTTCGAGTCCTCCCTCGGGCATGGGTGTGTGTTTTCGTCCTTAGGATAACTTAGGTTAAGTAGTGTGTACGCTTAGGGTCTGATGACCTTAGTAGTTAGGTCCCACACTTTTTCACACACATTAGAACATTATTTGAACACTAATTTCGAAAAATTGTGAAAAAATTCCATGAAGTACAGTTATTTCACAAACTGCTTGTCTAGTTTTAGCTTTTTTCGATATTTCAGCACTCTAGTGAGTTGTAATTTTGGTTTTTAGGATCTCCATACACTGTTTTAGGCTCTACTTGAAAGATAATCATATACTGGCTCCGAGTACATCCTTTTCTTGCTATCAATCGAGGGAAATGAGTTTGTATCTCTTTTCTGTCAAGAAAGTGACCTCGTGTTTAGCAGTGATGTTCCTGGACTCATGGCACGTTTCAAAATAGAATATGCTCCGGATGAGTGGAGACTTTTTATTGATTCTTCAAAAAGAACCCTTAAAGCAGTACTTCGACAGAATGCAGTAAGGATGCTTCTATTGCAGATGGACACACGGTTCACTTAAAAGAATGTCACGATATCCTTGAACTGGTTTTAAGCAAACTCTGCTATTCAGACTGCAAATGGACACTATGTGATGATTTAAAAGTGATTTCAACGCTGCTAGGTCAACAAATTGGCTATACAAAGTTCCTTTGCTTTCTATGTGAATGGGCTAGTTAGAGACAGAAAGCAACACTACATAAAGAAAGCTTGGCCCTTGAGAAAAACCTTACAGGTGGGGGTTAAAAATGTTGAGAGAAAAAGCCTTGTAGATGCCAAAAAGGTGTTACTTCCACCACTTCACATTAAGTTGGGGCTGATGAAACAATTTGTTAAGGCATTGCCAAAAGAAGGGGAGTCTTTCAGATATCTTTGTGGGCCGTTTCCTGGCTTATCTGAGGCAAAGCTAAAGGAAGGAATCTTTGTCGGACCAGACATTAGAAAACTAATGACAGATCCCAACTTTGTGGACGAAATGTAAACAAACGAAAAGCTAGCATGGAAATCTTTTAAATAAGTTGTTACCGGTTTCCTAGAAAAAAAAGAGATCGAAACTACAAGACAATCGTCGTAGACATGCTCGACAACTTTAGGAAGCTGGGCTGTAACATGAGCATTAAAGTTCATTTTCTCCACTCACATCTGGCTACTTCCCTGCAAACCTTGGTGATGTAAGTGAAGAGCAGGGCGGAAGATTCCACCAAGACATCAAAGATATGGAAAGATGAAATCAAGGAATATGGAACGTCAAATGATAGCGGACTATTGCTGGATGATAAAAAGAGATGATCCTCAATGAGTCCACAGCTGGAACATCAATAAAACGAGTTTCGACAGAAAGCGAAAACGTTATTATAAGGACTTATGAGCTTAAAGAGAAATTGAAGTACACTGTAAAAGTAGTTTAGAACATGCTTTATACACAAAATAAAATTTTATAGCGTTGGGAAGAATGTGATAAATTGCTTAAATTTTGTTATTATACCCAAAAATATGCTCTTTATTTTAGAAAACCTGACGTGGTAGAAAAAATGGATTGCATTTTTGAAATCAGCGCTGAAAGGTACATAAAATTCGGTTATCAACTTTCAAACAACTTTCAAAAAATATCTCTTTTTGCAGATCTGTGTTGCTGTCGGTCGTAGCCGTTGGGATGGTAATGTAGAGAAGCCAGTGGGTCGCTCAGTCTCATAATCATGGTTCTCACAAATATGTGGCTGTTTCGTCTGCTTGTGTCAAGATTTCCGAGTCTGTGATGGTACCTAATAGCTCAGCCTAATGTGCTGTGACCGAAACAAAATACCTGCTAACTTCATTTACGAAGCATAGGAAATTATTTGGAAACTATGTACGGCAATGTGACTGTCTGCCTACGTCCGATACATGATTCGACATGTTCACTTCCCATCATTCAAAAAGCGAACCGATACCCACAGTAAAACACAACGAAAAGGCTTCGGCCGTATATGTACTTTTATCAAGCAAGGTCCAGTCTCGATAATCCCGTGCCCACTTAATTGGTCGACATGGATACGTGTATTGTTCGTCTGCTGCGGAGTGCCTGAACATTGTGCCCTGAAACACTTATGCAAGTACAAGCACTGAACTCTGTCGTCAGATCTACCACATATCACCGTCAATTGAGGTTTACGTGATGGACAAGTCTCCGACCTTCAGACTTTCTAATGAATCGTGGACGTCCAATATCTTTGCCACAGTCCATTATGTCAGTGTATTTTCCGTTTTCGGCCTGTATCGCTGCTAGACTGAGGCCCCTTTCATGTCTGCTCTGCTTTCATACTTTCGATACGACATCACGTGCCCACGACAACAAAAGGTAACAGTAATTCTCGTGATGGGCACTTATCATTATGTTGTGGTTCATCAATATATATGATCCGATAAAATAAGACACGAAGAGGTTCTTAACGGAGTCGGCGATATCAGGATTTGTGGAAAACAATAACGCTAAAAGGAGAAGGATAGTAAGACATATTTTAATATATCAGACAATAACTTCGGTGGTTGTAGAGGAAGATTTGATGGGCAGATACAGGGTAACACCTTCAATAATCGAACACTAGGGTGTAAGTGCTGTTTTAAGACGAACAGTTTGACAGAGGACAGGAAGCATTGGCTAGCAGTTTCAAAAATAAATAAATAAGTACATAAATAAATAGATAAAATTAAATAAAAATAAAAACAAAACAAAAAACTAATGCTAGAGACGGTAACATGTTAAAATTCGTCCTAGGTACCACCGGCCACACACTGTCTAATAACCTTTAGAATTTATAGGTAGATGGGAACCTGATCGTAGTCGTCAGCACCTCTCTAGTGATCATACTGATGGTCGATCGACTGCCAGCGAGTGCTGTTGCCTAGCGCCTCTCCTTTCTTCCTTTTTTATTTCTCTACTGTTTTATTTCAGTTTTCCTGCTACATCGATACTGTCGGCTACCTATTTCTCTCTTGCGCCAACCTCTGCATCTCAGAGTAGCACTTTCACTCTGCTTATTCAATGACTTCTATTCCAGTATCTGTCATCCGCTGTAGTTCGTACCCTCTACAGCTCTCCCTAGTGTGGTGTACGCTATTCCATTATCTCTTATCACATATTCTATCATCCTGACATTCTTGTCGCTGATTACCCTATGTTCCGGTCTGTGCCTTTTCTGTGGAGAACTTCCACTTTCCTTATGGTATCTGTCCAATTAATTTTCAACATCTCCTACTCCCTTCTCTTCTAGATTTCCCGCAGCCCTTCTTGATTCACCACCAAACGAAGGTGCACCCCTTTGCTATTTTCCAGAGCTAGACTCCATTTGCAAGTGCGCCTTGCTCTCGTTTCTTGCGTCAGTGTTATTTTGCTTCTATGGTAGCAGAATGCCTAAATTTCTTCTGCTATCTGGTTTCCAGTTGCGTTGGCCAACATACCATTAATCTCATCTCACCTCATCCTCATTGGTTTCGTCTTAATTCTCTTTCTTCTCAATCCATGTTCCTAGACATTAGACTTTTCATCTCATTCAACACGCGTTGTATGTCTTCTTCCCTTTCACTGAAGATAGCATGTCATCAGTAAATCTTTGAATTTATCAACTACATCCTTTCGACCTGAATTTCAAATCCACTTTTGAACCATTCTTTTGTTACCTTCGGCTGCTACGGTCGCAGGTTCGAATCCTGCGTCGGGCATGGACGTGTGTGATGTCCTTAAGTTAGTTAGGTTTAAGTAGTTCCAGGGGACTGATGACCTCAGATGTTAAGTCCCATAATGCTCAGAACCATTTGAACCATTTTTTCAATCAGAGTTTACTACCTTGCCTGATACTCTGTTTAATCCGAGCACTTCGCTCTCGATCTTCCATCTTTACTTTTCCGTCTTTGCCATTGCACTGTTTTCCCCAGAATTTCAAACATCTTGCACCATTTTACGTTGTCGAACGCTTTTTCCAAGTCGACAAATCCTAGAACGTGACATTATTTTTCTTATGTCTTTCTTCCATTATCAATCGCAACGTCTTCTCCCGTGCCCTTACCTTTCAGAAAGCCAAACTAATCGCCAGTTAAGAGATCCCCAATTTCTTTTCCATTCTTTTCTACTTCATTCTAGCAAGCAGCGAAGATGCGCAAGCTGTTAAGCTGACTGTGAGGTAGTTCTCTCGTTTATCTGCCATTGCTATCTTCTGCAAGGTGTGAACGATATTTTTCCGAAAGTTTGTACGTCACCAAATAGGTGAATTCTGCACAAAGGCTTGAGCATTCGCTCGGTTGGCACATCCCACAATGATATCAGAAATTCCCTGGAAATGTTATCTGTCTCTTGTGCCGAATTGTATGGCCAGTTTTCCGAAGTTCTGTTAAACTCATATTCTTATACTTTAACTCTTGCGTTTTCCATATCGTATCCTGTTTTTTCCTCAATCACGTCACCAGGTAAGCTGTCCGCTTAGTAGAGGCCGTCAATGTACTCATCCAACACAGCCCCTCTTTTTTCTGCACTTAACAGTGGAATTCCCATTGCACTCTTTAATATATACACCCTTGCCTATAAATTCAGCTAAGATTGTTTTGAGATTTCTCAATGCTGACTTAGTCCTTCCGACGACGATTTTTTATCGAATTGTTCATATTTTTTTCTGCAGCCATTTCGTCCTGGTTTACTAGCACGACCAATTTATTTCAGTCTCAGTGACTTACGTTTCTGTATTCGTAAATTTCTTTGAAAGCATTTGTACTTCCATGTGGAGTATTTCTCCTGTTACCCATGGTTTCTTCTTTGTCGTTTCCTTATTCTATATTATTCTCTCCAGCTTCAATGATTTCCATTTTTAGATATGTCCGTTTCTCTTCAACTGAAATGCCTGTTGTTCTCTTCATCATCAAGGTATGTATACCTTTAGAGAACCTCAAAGGCATCCCCAGTACGTCAGTATACCATAGCTTTACTTGAAAATTTCGGACGACTGTCTTAAATTTTAGCCTACTGTTCATTATTGCTACAAAGTGATGAAAATCAGCACCTCCTCCTGGGTGGCACCTATTAAATTCAACATAAATGTCAACATGTGTCACTGTTACGTAGTGAAGACACATGTTCACGAAGTTCTGATACTAAAGAACCAGAATCTAATATTGATGCCTTTTCTTATACATGCACCAGTGTTACTTGCAGTCATTCATGCGACAGACCTCTAGATGACTTGATTGGAAAGTCGAAACTGGTTGCCTAATGAAACACTATCTAAATAACGGCGTGTGGTACAGTATTCTTACATTTCATCGATCACCCGCTGCTCCATGTCCATGAGCCCTAGACTGATCTACATTTACTGATGTAAATTTCGTTGAATATTCCTTTCGTACATTGTGAATAACATAGTTTATATTATTATCGTTATTTATTCCCTGAACGCTGCCGAACTCAGATAATCAGTACTCACAAACGACTATATTTTCACAACAACTACAAAAAGGGTGTTCTATGTGAGTCGTATCGTTTCTTGGAGTTTTTCGGTAAGGACCTGAAACACTGTGTAACCATGCGATAACGTACTGAAACGAGATTCTGTCCTGAATATTGACCACTAATTACGTTGTTATACCAGCTAGAAGTTTTGTTGTCCTGATAAACAAATTTGCTGTCACTTTCCATACAATGTTATTAAATATGAGCTGTATTTCAGGAGCTCCATCATCGTCTAGAGTTTGTATACATCGGAAGCTCCCAGATGGGCTCCTCTTGCACACATGTAAATCGACAATCGAACAGCTATTGAGTTCCTTCAATGAATGGTTATTGAGAAAATTGTGTAAAAAGAATACAATGATAACGTGTCAGGAAGAGGACCATGTTTGTTTGGAAAGCTAAATAAAATTCTTTACAGTGTTACTCCACGTCTAACATGTCCCGTTGAGAGTCCCAACTAAATTTGTCTTATAAATCACCGTAATTGATTATTACATACGATAGCATATTAGATATGATAAAAAGTATGCTGCAGGGAGAAAATAACAGTTGAAACCACCATAGGAAAGATGTGGTTATGTATGTACATGTAGATGAATCGTCTGCGTTCCAATAGAAACACTAATGCACAGTCTTAGTGGACCCAAGTGCGACCACATTAGAATACTCCGTGTATATCATCGTCGGACCAAAGATTTGGAGACTATGTAGCAAATCTGGCCGGATGTCTGCAAACTTACACTGCACTGTTGTAGCTTGTGGACGAAAGTAATGAAGAGCAGTGCAAAGATGAGTACCGACTTTCTTAACACAAAAACTGGAACGGAACAGAAGTTCTGGAAAAGATAAAATGCCCATACCTGGAAAATAAAATCTGACGAGAAAGATAGAAGCAGCGTGACATTCGCGAAGAAAACTTCTTCGAGAAAAGAGCTATAACGGTATCTAATAGTGCCCCGAAAACATAGAAGAATTTCTTGAGAGTGTGCATCTGAAGCAAACGATGATGTAACAGTAAAACGTAGTACGATAAAATAGTGATAAATACTAAGTGGACGTATCAAAAGGACAAAATGAAGATACTCTTAAAAAAACAGGAGGAAAGCACTTTGCGGGAAGTCATTAGCAGAAGAAAGGGACAACCTAATAGGTCAAGTGCTGGGCATCCCTGCATTGTTAACCTGGTGCTGCAAGAATCAGTGGAGTAGAAAACTAATACTTGTAGAGAAAGAGCAGGGTATACAAAACATATTATAGATGTATGGAACGATTAGCGTAAGATTTTAAGAGGTAGGGAAAAGCATCAAAGCAGTCGCCAGACTGATGATCTAAAAGAAAAGTGGTTCATTCCTCAACATTCGCCCCTCACCATCCCATTGTTTTGATCGTTGAATTAACCCACTAAACATACGAGTACCAAATTATGGCTCACCTTTCGACTAACTCCAAGTTTCTCAGACGTAAAAAGTTTTATTTTTTCATACTTCTAATTGGATTACATTTTCTGACAATATTTAATCTTTGGCATTCATTTAAGTCTTCTTCACCATAATTTACTAAACTAACTCATTAATCTGTGTTATATCATTTTAAAATTGAGTTAAAGAGAACCTTGACCGCCACAAAATATTTATCTGTAGTGGTAACCGGTTATGGTCAAAATGTGACCACCTTCAGGTCATACTACACCATGATGGCAGGCGGTGGCTATGAACGGAGCAGGTATCGTGGATCCACGAACGACATTGGCTGCCATTATGGTAACCGAAATCGGTTACCGTTGCAGATAAATATTTTACTGCGGTCGAGACTTTCTAATTCAGTATTGAAATATTTGATCAAGACGGCTGACAAGCTCCACGAGAGCAGTTTTCAAAAATACTGTGTTATATTAGTTTGCAAACTGCGTTGCACGACCATAAATTTTGTAATTTCGGATCTTGTGCGCCATCGCACAAAGTTCCGTCTGCTCTTTTCTTATATGTATTTATGTCTTACAGTGAGAGGAACATCGAATCTCAACAGCGGCTCTGCAGTCATCGTGGCGCTGATGTCCTACTTCGTGGTGGCTGTAGGGACGTGATTGGGCCACTGAAGCATCAGCGAGGCGTTTTAGGACTATTGAGGATGAAATGATGTTGAGTGACGAGAGACAATGCTGTGCGAGAATATTTGACACGACACCCTTCACAAAAGGATGGAGTTTCTGGCGTGTTGTATTTATGTGACTCTTGCTTCGAAAAGTGACACATTTTTTGTGAATGCATTAAGTACGTTAACGCACTGCGAAAATGTTGAGGAATTCTGTAAGTGGTAGTGGTCCGCATTTCAGCTGAGAGGAAAATTTATTAAAACTCCATCACATAATATCGAGTTAATCTCCGTTCGAACTGAAAATGACAACTGGAATTATGACCATGTTTGACGTAAGACAATTTTTTCCTTATCTGAAATCTCTACGTGCGACAACGAAAACGTATCTTTTTATTTATGTGATAAAGGAAGCCACTTAATAAATGAAGCCACTTACAGAATTTCTTCAAACTGTTCTGCATACACGAGACATTTGGGATTTGTGCCTGAGTGAACTGTCGCTGTTACACAGAAAATGTTTTATGGTAGTTCTTGGAGAGAAAATATGGAAAGTGATAAATGTGCGGAAAGTGTGTAACACTGTTTATGAAAAGATTTCTATTTTTAAAAAAAGGTATTACTCTTTAGAAAGCATATGAACTTTTTATCTTTCAACTATTTTGCCATTCTACTGAAAATGTTTTCTTTCATATATTGTTCACTTGTTTTCTTATTTCTGTTAAAAATGTGTGATCATGTCAAGAATAATCACCGTGATACACTTATGTTGCAGAATGTTGAATTCACAATAAAAACTAATATAAATTATTCAGTTATACGTCTCGATTTTAATGCACTTTGTGCAGTAAATGTCAATCTTATCTGTAATTCTAACATACACTAAAATAACAAAATTTCGTGTTTTTTATCTTACCTTGGAGCAAAGTTCGTTTTACTGCAAAGAAAGAAAAATGATGTGGCATAAATTAATGTAACGCAGATATCTCGAAATGCATGCTTTTATGAAACATTATATTTTTTGTCAAAAGAGCTGTCACGTATTTTAAATAAGAACGAAACTCAGTTCCATAACCATACTACTTTCTCGCTGTTTGTTGCACCCTGAGAATCAGATTTATTGACAATAACAATCGCAAAGATCGTTAATATGTGTCTAAAACATTTATGTTTACTATTCAGGAGTCATAAAATCATCTGCTTCGAAAATATATTGTGTATTGTCCTTTATTTTTAACAGTTCATGGCACATGATGTAGATTTGTTAGCAATTATCAAGGTTTTTAAGCTTCAATGGGGCACATACATAAATACGAGGTAAGTTAATTAGCTTGTAAACTGTAGTTGTGAGGCTGTTATAGACTCTGTACGATATCCTATTATTCTGTTCACAGAAACGTCATTTGACAATGCCATTTGATCAACTGACAAAACGAATCACCTTACAATGTGTATAAATGAAAATTAAAATTTCGGATCGATTGACAACGCATTAACAGTTACTTGGCAGTCGCTGTTTAAATACATCAAAGTTTTGCAATCACTCTAAACTGGCTATTCTTAAAAGCACCTGGGAAACGGATATTACAAATGTTGCAGACTGGAAAAGCTGGGGTGACAGCGTATTCGAGTGTTGTTGTCATCAATGCATTGTTTAGTTGGCAACCGCTGGCATCAACGTCAATGCAGTTTGCAGCTCAAGTAGCTAACTGCAAAAATTTAGTAAAATGATACCTTAGTGAATCCTGGAAACGATCTGTTCCCAATGCTGAACATTACATTAACTTATTGAACATATAAATAAAACGAAGTAAGAAACTGCCCGCGTCTTTTCTATTGCATTTTTTTAAAAATGAGTAGCAGTAGCCTTAACTCAGTCCCATTCTTCAGGCACGGAATAATTCTTCGAACAAAGAAAATTGAAGAAAATGGATAAAGTAAATGCCGGCCGCGGTGGTCTCGCGGTTCTAGGCGCGCAGTCCGGAACCGCGCGACTGCTACGGTCGAAGGTTCGAATCCTGCCTCGGGCATGGATGTGTGTGATGTCCTTAGGTTAGTTAGGTTTAAGTAGTTCAAAGTTCTAGGGGACTGATGACCACAGCTGTTAAGTCCCATAGTGCTCAGAGCCATTTGAACCATTTTTTTGATAAAGTAAAACTGTATAATGGTTTTACCGTGTTTTATTAATTTAGCGTTAATTCCAACTAGGCCTATGTCCTTTCTACATTTTCTTACATGTAGCGCTGTTTTTAATTCTTGTATGACTAATTCACCTACACAGATATTATCAGTTTTTATAGAATCACCTTCTTCAATATCTCCATCATACCGTAAATTTCTGTAATGCTGTATCAACAGATTTTCTGTTCCTGTGGTTGCGTGGTGGTTTCCTGATCGGAGATGTCCTGCAAATGTTGATGCCTAGTGCCATATTTCAACATTTGCAGGACACCACCGGAAAGTAAACCACCGTCCTACCACACCAGAAACACATGCAGTAAGAAGAAATATCTCCTAACTCTACAAGAAAACTACCAAATCCTAAACGCAGTCATAGAAAAGAAGCACTTATGAATAACCGAACAAACGACAGCAACTAAACGTTACTTAAACTAATGAAACACATAGAATGTAAAGAACAACCCCACTATAAACCACAAAAATACTATCACATAGACCACTGTACCATAGTAAAGTTATTAATTACATACCCAGTGGTTACGACATGTTTGTTTCCATTACACACACACACACACACACATACACACACACAATAGCGCACGCAGAGGGAGAGAGAAAGCAACAACAAACGCTCGAACTACCACCTAAACAAACAAAAGTTCGCAACGCTCAGTATCAAAACAATGTATACGAGATGGCGACTTGGACGTGGACCTAACTACATAAAAACATAAATTTATTTCGTGTCAGTGAAAATGTTGTCGGCAAAAATATAGTACATAAGATTAGAATAACATCAAGAATGAAGCAGGCAAGAAAAAAACCACGAGTAACTAAAATAATTTTATACTGTTTATAGTAGTAAGTTAAAGCTTGATGACGCTATATGAACCCAGCAAATAGAATTACAAGAAAATCCTTATCTGCAAATTTAGACTTTCTTGGGGAAATTGGGTGATGATGACTTCTCAGACTATCAGCCGAGTCAAGGCGTCGTTCAGCGGCAACGTTTCAGCAAGTTTCCTACTTGTATCTTCAGTAGAAGTGTCGTCTTGACTGATAACCCGAAAAGACTTCATCATTAAAAACCATATTGTTACAGTAACGACTGAGGATGCTTTAAAATAAAGCGAAACGCGTGTAAATAAGGGTTTTATTACAGTCGCAAAAGACCGTTCCTTGCAAAACTGCGACTGCAGGAAAAGAGGAAAGAAACCAACATGTACAAAGAAAGATCTGCTTGTGTTACCCACCAGATGATCAGATGATCTGACCTGTTCTATAGAGACATCAAGTATGCCATCGATGCTGGATGGGACTCATTTGCGACCGATATGCATGAATTGTGGAAGGACAACGCAGCTCTAGAAATTCTGAATGAAAAGCAGTCGTGGCTTCCCAAGGTATCGACGTTCTCCGGAATTGTTCACAGAATCCCAGACGTATTGCCTCCATCAGCAGGAGACGGGGTTCCAAAGGCCAACAGAAATGCGTCGCATCAGATATAAGCTTATTCACACCAGAGGACATAGTGGTAATACTATGCAACACCACTTCTATACTTGATAATATCGTTTGTGACAAAAGGAGACCTCACGTTTCTTCAGGTATCCCACACCGAGCTGAAGCCATTCGTTGGTATTTATATGGCTTAGAGCTCCATACAGCGCAAAGTACATCGCTCCCTTTCAGATAATTTTGTAAATAGTTACAGACGGTCTCTGTCTGATTAAGGTCGATTGTTACAGCGGACTGGTCAGGGTGGAATAGGGAATCTGAGTGTGGGTATCATACGCACTGTTCCCCCTCAACAACTTTCGCATGTGAGTCGTTTTGTTACGATGAGAAACGGTAAGTAACTACTCTACTGTACATAGAATAACGTCAACTGCTCTACCGTGTCTTTCTGTATGGGTCAGCGTAGCACGATGCGTAGATGTAACCCCTCACCCCCCCCCCCCCCCCCACCCCACACCCTCCACAACTATCACAACGAGTGATGAAAGGGCACGTGTACAGTGTTGCTACCGAGCGGTGCATGCGGACGGATGTGTCCGATGAGTGCATCCATTCACCGTGCTACTGAAGTAGCCATACATTATACCGTGTGTACATTATGCCACATATTTAATAATATTTTAACATGGTTTACGTTCACCTATATAAAGTAATTTGTTCCATTCCTTACTTCACATTTTTTAAGTGTCGACCCTATTTATGTTTTTCTGTCTAATGTAACCTGTATTCTACCCCAGGGATCAAGCCATCTTCATACAAAATTTCATGGAAATCAGTCCAGCGCTTTGGTCGTGGAAACGTAGTGGAATTACTTTCGCAAGTTTTACAGCACAGTATGGATTAAACACGTTAAGAATTTACAAGAATTTCCACAAATATTATGAAGTTCAAATAAATTTGTCATTTTTCCTCTTCAAACTTAAATTCATGGCATTAGTTTTCTTTATGCTCAATGTCACTTTATTGCTTATTGATCTATCATAAACTTCCTTGAGAGTTTCATTTGCTTTCTCGGTAAGGAGTTTTGTTGTTTTCCTCGGACTATAATATTGCGAAGAGAATTTTTTCATCATGATTTAAACTACTGGGAAAGTCATTAATGTATGTCAGGAACAGTGTTGGTCCTAATATGCTACCTTGCGGAACCCCTATATTAATGTAGCACTTGCTCCCCAATCTTAGGCCTCCCACTGGCGGTGCTAGTCAATAAGTAAAACACAATGATACTTATCCAGAAATGTTAGTAATTTACGGGAAAATTCTGATATTTAACTGCAGTTCTAGGATACATTAAGACGTCAAAACACTCTGTTGTTACAGTTAACATAACCGTACTCTAACGACTGTGCTCATATCTACAACAAACGTGTTTCAGCATCTCCCATCTCAGAAAGTATGCTTTTTCCGACCCATGTTTATCCGATCTGTTTCCATGACTACTACCATCGCTCATAATATTCAATACTTTTTATTTAACACATTGTATACGGTGTGTGATACATGGGCTGTTCTAACACTTATTACTGTTAATAGTATTCTTGTACCACACCCAAACATAACGTGAACTTCTTAGCCAAACATTCAACTTACGTTAAGAATCATCATTTACTTTTTTAAAAAACTATTTGTGTTACTTAGTAGTATTCTGGTGAATGTTCTTGAAAGCTGCAAGACCAAAATACGACGAAGAATAAATGGACTGAAAATGAAGAAGACGGAATACTAGTATCTAACACTGACCGAAATACGGTGTAAGTGATAACGGAATTTAGGCGGAATGCAGTGTAATCTGCATTATACAGAGTGTTACGAAAGTGGAGAGGGGGGGGGGAGTAGAAAGGAAAGGGAGTAGAAGAAACTAATTTTATCAGTTGCATCACACTATGCAGGATCATTGTCGATGAAAGAAAATGCTTGCCGAAATGGGACTCGAAACCAGGGTCTCCCACTGCTAGGTGGTTCCGTTAACCACTGCGCCACCAAAACACCGTGTTTATCACAAATGCGTAGATTATCTCGGCACACTCCTCGGCTGACTCATACCTGCAGCCCCCATCTATTTCATCCACTATAGCTAATTTCAGAGTCGTTCTGAAGATTGAAGGTAAATGATCATCCGCATTGCAGGCTGTGCTTTCATTGCCCATCGGGGTGAGTCAGTTATATGAATGTCTGGTGTCAGAAAGAACAGGCGCCATGCATTCTTATAAAGTGACTGTGTTCCAAGTGCTACAGTGTACACTGCATGACGGTGAAAGTTCGTAGGTATATTCATTAATCGGCGTACTGGCTGAGTATGCTGAAAACAATAATAGTTTCATTTTCTGCCACCAGTGAAAGTATGGCGCTGTAAGCATTCAGAATATGAAATGTTTCCAGTTTTGACGGCAGTGTGCTGTTTGTCACTTTGCGATGCGTGTTGATTTCTTTGGTGAAGTTACTGTTCGTGTAAAGGGCTAAGAAGCTGAAGTTTTCCATTCGAAACGCGATGACTATTGATAAGAAAGACCATGCATTCCTGGTAAAGCTGTTTTATCAGAACGTTAGCAACAGCAGCGCTGCATTGCGACATGTCGCTGATGAAAACGGTTCCGAAGGGGCCCCATGCCAATAAACTGGCTAAAGAATACGATTGTGAAATTTGAAGAAACTTGTGAATTAGGTGGTGCAGTATGCCACTACCAGGGCAGATGTTGAAGTTGCTTTAGCTATAGCCGGCTGTGTAGCGTACGCCTCAAATTTGCAGCCAGCGTTCGAACTGTGTGACAGGAATTGTCTGTCCCCTGGTCAACAGTTCAAAAGATTTTGTGGAGCATTTTATACAATTATCCCTAGTAGATTCATAACGTACATCAAATGAAGACCCAATATAGGGTACAACTCCTTGACTGCTCTTTGCTTTTTGGCACGTATGAAAATCGTTGACATGTTGCCGGGGAGTATTCTTTGCACGGATGAGGCCATTTTACTCTGCACGAATGGACGGAAATGTCGGATATGGGGTTCTATCCCGTCACATGTTGTGCTGGAACACCCGCTGCACTCAACTTATGTGATTGTATAGTGTCATTTCACAAGCTCCTTCATTATCGGTCAGTTTTTCTTCAAGGTGGTGACACTTCTTAAACCCGGTACGTATACCGTGACTTCTGGAGATAGTAAGGGCCTCAACGTGTAACACGTGATTCCAGCTTCGCAAGATCGCAGCTGTGTCCGTATCATTACTTTCATGCGAGATAGTGTGACACCAAATGTTGTTTGGCAGATGAACGCTTGCATCTATAAATCTTCGTCAATGACCACGTAATCTCTAGGCAGTTTCAACACGTGTAGCATTCCACATGCTCCGACCTAAAGCCACGCCATTTCTGGTGTGGAGATATCTGTAAGAGCATGCCTCTGAGTGATATATCCTGACTCTTGCTGATCTGAAGTAGTACATCGATCTGATTACACCGGATATATTGCGATCAACTGTCGGCAATTTCATTTTACAGAAGCAGCATGTTGTTGAGTAGGGAGACCATATCGATAACACGCCGTAACTTGTGACCATACGGTAGTAATCATGTGTGTGACCGCTTCTCCCCTTTTTCTGTACCCACATCCTATTATGGCTGGTTTGCAGAGCCTATCACTTGGTGACAGGGAATGGAACTATTGTCATTTAAAGAGCTTACTTCATGAGTGTACCGATTAATAAACATACCTACGATGTTTCAGTGCCCTACGATGTATACAGTCCGAACTACAGCACACGGTTCACCGTCAGTTTCATTATAATAATCGGGTACATTAGTGAGTAAGAGATTAAGAAACTTTCAAGAACTATCGAGACACCGATAACGCACAGAATCAGATGTCTAGCATCATGGTTCGGAGAGCATATTATAAATCTGTTGTAAACATGGCCGGTTTAATGACAAAGTGGCACATTCGTCCACATGGGCACCAGAGACTCCCAATAATAGAATTTGTTTTTGGGATGTATTGTAATTAGCAGCAAAACTTTACACGGACGAAAATATACGATACCAAAAGCAAAAACCGATTGGGGCCCTCAAACGACCCGTTATTCATCGACTTCAATACTCCGCAAGTCACCTGACAGTGTGTGGCAAAGTGTATTTGTGGTACAACTAACTGATACCCATTCCCTGTTCCACTCGCGAATGGTTAGTGGGGAGAATGATTTTCGGTAAGTCACTATTTTCTTTATCTGTTCATTTTACGAGATGTATGTTGGAGGAGGCAGTAAGATTTCCGACTCTTCCCGGTAAAGAAGTCTCCCGAAATTTCAGTAGTAAGCCTCTGTGTGATGCACAGCGCCTGTCTTGTAGCGCGTGACACTGGAATTTGTTGAGCATCTCTGTAGTGATCTCCGTAGCGCTGGTCTTCTACGAATCTTCTTTACCTCTTTTGTCAGTCCTACCTGGTACGGGTTCCAGTTTGATGAACAGTACTCAAGAATCGGCCGAACAATCGCCTTGTAAGCCACTTCATTCGTGGATGAATAGCATTGCCTTAAGATTCTTCAGAAACTTTCATGCTTTACTGTATGGTTAAATGATGATGAAGTCCTCTTGGAAAAAACTTCGGATCTCCGGGCGGGGACTACTCAAGAGGACATCATTATCAGGAGAAAGAAAACTGGCGTTCTACGGATCGGAGCGTGGAATGTCAGATCCCTTAATCGGGCAGGTAGGTTAGAAAATTTAAAAAGGGAAATGGATAGGTTAAAGTTAGATATAGTGGGAATTAGTGAAGTTGGGTGGCAGGAAGAACAAGTCTTTTGGTCAGGTAAATACAGGGTTATAAATACAAGTTCAAATAGGTGTAATGCAGAATAGGTTTAATAATGAATAAAAAATAGCAGTACGGGTAAGCTACTACAAACTGCATAGTGAACGCATTATTGTGACCAAGATCGACACAAAGCCCACGCCTACTACAGTAGTACAAGTTTATATGCCAACTAACTCTGCAAATGACGAAGAAATTGATGAAATGCATGATAAGATAAAAGAAATTATTCAGATAGCGAAGGGAAACGAAAATTTAATAGTCATGGGTGACTAGAACTCGATAGTAGGGATAGGAAGAGAAGGAAACATAGTATGTGAATATGGATTGAGGGTAAGAAATGAAAGAGGAAGCCGCCTGGTAGAATTTTGCACAAAGCATAACTTAATCATAGCTAGCACTTGGTTCAAGAATCATGAAAGAAGCCTGGAGATACTAGAAGGTATCAGATAGATTATACAATGGTAAGACAGAGATTTAAGAACCAGGTCATAAATTGTAAGGCATTTACATGGGCGGATGTGGACTCTTACCACAACCTATTGGTTATGAGCTGTAGATGAAAATTGAAGAAACTACAAAAAGGTGGGAATTTAAGGGGATGGGACATGGATAAACTGACTAAACCAGAGGTCGTACAGAGTTTCAGGGAGAGCATAAGGGAACAATTCACAGGAATGGGGGAACGAAATACAGTGGAAGAAGAATGTGTAGCTTTGAGGCATGAAGTAGTGAAGGCAGCAGAGGATCAAGTAGGTAAAAAGATGAGGGCTAGTAGAAATCTTTGGTAAACAGAAAAAAAATTGAATTTAATTGATGAAAGGAGAAAATATAAAAATGCAGTAAATGAAGCAGGCAAAAAGGAACACAAACGTCTCAAAAATTAGATCGACAGGAAGTGCAAAATGGCTAAGCAGGAATGGCTAGAGGACAAATGTAATGATGTAGAAGCATATATCACTAGGGGTAAGATAGAAACTGCCTACAGGAAGGTTAAAAAGACCTTTGGAGGAAAGAGAACCAATTGTGTGAATATCAAGAGCTCAGACGGAAATCCATATCTAAGCAAAGAAGGGAAATCAGAAAGGTGGAATGAGTATATACTCATTCTATACAAGGGCGATGTACTTGAGACCAGTTTTATGGACATGGATGAGGATGTAGATGGAGATCAGATGGGAGATATGATACTGCGTGAAGAGTTTGACGGAGCACTGAAAGACCTAAGTCGAAACTAGGCCCCGGGAGTAGACAACATTCCATTAGAACTACTGACAGCCTTGGGGGAGACAGTTCCGACAAAACTCTACCATCTGTTGAGCAAAATGATTGAGACAGGTGAAATACCGTCAGACTTCAAGAAGAAAATAATAATTCCAATCCAAAAGAACGCAGGTGTTGACAGATGTGAAAATTACCGAACTATCAGTTTAATAAGCCACGGCTGCAAAATACTCACGCGAATTCTTTAGAGACGAACGGAAAAACTGGTAGAAGCCGACCTAGGGGAAGATCGGTTTAGATTCCGTAGAAATATTGGAACATGAGAGGCAATACTGACCCTACGATTTCTCTTAGAAGATAGATTAAGGAAAGGCAAACCTATGTTTCTAGCATTTGTAGACTTAGAGAAAGCTTTTGACAATGTTGACTGAAATACTCTCTTTCAATTTCTGAATGTGGCAGTGGTAAAATACATGTAGCGAAAGGCTATTTACAATTTGTACAGAAACCATATGGCAGTTACAAGAGTCGAGGGACATGAAAGGGAAGCAGTGGCTGGGAAGGGAGTGAGACAGGGTTGTAACCTCTCTCCGATGTTATTCAATCTGTGTATTGAGCAAGCAGTGAACGAAACAAAAGAAAAATTCAGAGGAGGTATTAAAGTCCACGGAATAGAAATAAAAACTTTGAGGCTCGCGATGACATTGTAATTCTGTCAGATACAGCAAAGGACCTGGAAGAACAGTTTAACGGAATGGACAGTTTCTTGAAAGGAGGATATAAGATGAATATCAACAAAATCAGAACGAGGATAATGGAATGTAGTCGAATTAAGTCGGCTGTTGCTCAGGGAATTACACTAGCAAATGAGACACTTAATGTAGTATAAGAGTTTTGCTATTTGGGGAGCAAAATAACTGATGAAGGTAGAAGTAGAGAGTACATAAATTGTAGACTGCCAATAGTAAGGAAAGCGTTTCTGACGAACAGAAACTTGTTAACATCGAGTATAGATGTAAGTGTAAGAAAGTCGTTTCGGAAAGTATTTGTATGTATTGTAGTTATGTATGGAAGTGAAATATTGACGATAAATAGTTTAGACAAGAAGAGAATAGAAACTTTCGAAATGTGTTGCTATAGAAAAATGCTGAAGATTAGATGGGTAGTTCATATAACTAATGAAGAGGTATTGAATAGAATTGGGGAGCTGAGGAGTTTGTGGCACAAGTTCACTAGAAGAAGGGACCGGTTGGTAGGACATGTTCTGAGGTATCAAGGGATCACCAATTTAGTATTGGAGGGCAGTGTGAAGGGTAGAAATCGTAGAGGGAGTGCAAGAGATGAATACAGTAAGCAGATTCAGAAGGATGTAGGTTGCAGTAGCTACTCGGAGATGAAGAATCTTGCACAGGATAGAGTGGCATGGAAGGCTGCATCAAACCTGTCTCAGGACTGAAGACCACAACAACAACAAAGATTCTTCGTAGGAATCTCCGCTGATCGTTTGATTTTCTTACTATTTGCTTTATGTTGTCATTCCAGTTTAGGTCGCTCTGGGTAGTTACTCCTAGATATTTAGCTATATATGCCATTTCCAACAATTTTCCATCAACAGTGTAGTTGTATAGTAGTGGATGACTTTTGGTATGTACACACAATATGTATCATTTCTAAGTCCTCGACGTCGAGAGCCCGTAAGCCCAAACACACACACACACACACACACACACACACACACACACACACACACACAAACACACACAAACTGTTTCATTTATTGACTCTGAAGTAAACATTTGATCTACGTGGTAAAGTAATATCAAGCCTAATGACAGTGACCGACTGAAGATACTTTGAAAATTCACGGATACATTATACCACTTCAGCTAATCCGACATAATTGCCATTCAAAAAATTTCTCAGTTCATCAGTCTGAACCTTTTCATTCGCATGTGGTCCTCCATTGTCTGCTTCTGTAGCTGCACATCATAACTTTTATACACGTATGTATAAATATATTTAACACTATTAACTGAAGTGCAAACTTCAACATTCACATGTAAATCAAATTTAACAAGTAAATATGAATTTTAAAGTACAACTTAACGATTCTCCAGTGATTGTCCACGGCATTAACGCTGACACCGTTAGCATTCCATTTGCACAATGGATTTCCATTAACTGATTGTTATGTGATTTCGCAGCATTCCTTAGGAAATATTTTGGTGCATTTTCCATCTCTCACATTAATAGAAATTTGATTAAGTGGTCCAGGTACCGCATGTTTCGCGACATATTCGTATGGTTACAGTGTGTTCGAATTTCTGGAACTTCTGCACATACGGTTTTATCAGTATCACTAGTTTCTTGTATTTTCTGCATTTCACAGTAAGTGATTAAAATACAGGCATGTGCCAACCCAATTTTTGGAAATTCAGTTCTGTAAATGACAGCCTGATCTTTACCAAAGATATATTTGGTTATTTCTCCATAGAATAATTCTTTTACTTTATCCTTGAATACTCCTACAGTAACATCTGGTCAGAAATTACGAGGTTCATCTTGATAAACATTGTTAACAATTTCTGGCCAATTAGACTTGCAAGTTGTTATAACTGTTAATGTAGATTTATAGAATTGTTGAACAATGGACATTCTGTTCAAATAATTTCAATACATACTCCTCGGAAAACTTTTAAATAAAAAAAAGGCAAAATAGCTCTTCTTGCAGTATTTTCAGTATCACTCAAGTTTAACAGTAACTGAGCATTTAAGTAATTACAAATTTCTGACCTAGGAACAGACTGATTTTGCAGTATCAAATGGGGTTTCCATACCTTCACTATCTACATACGTACCAACAATCCGCTGCAAAAATAATTTTGTGAATCATATAAAAGGCTGAGGTTATACGTAATAGATAGGTGATTGCATGCATTTTGCAACAAAGTAACTTTACTTCTAAGGTGTCTCCCAGTGGAGGTACTTGGCGTATTATGGAACAAATTAACTCACCGTCCAGTACCCCTACTAGGAAATGACAATTGATATGCTAATGGATTCGGGTAGGAATCTATTAGCGAGATGTTTTTGACTGTACAAGCTGTTTTAAAAAAGCACACAATATTTATTTAGAGTGGCGTTCACATTCAACTGTGGTAAAAATGGCGGCTACATCATTTTGAACTGCATTATTGTAACGTTAAGGATCTATACGTTTTATAAACCGTAATAATCACACAAATATCTCTATTTTCTTATTCCAAACTTGCACAATAATCTTTCATTAGAGTGAAAGAATGTACAAAAGGATTAGTGTTTCTCATTCGACAGCAGTTTCACACACTACATTGTCATCAGTATTGCTCAACTGATTATACTGTTAATTCAGTCTATAGCAAACAGCAGTGTCTTACATAATAAATATATAATTGCGCATAACAAATGTACAATTCATTCTACCCGACTGAAGATAAGAAAATTTGTGTATCTTAAAGTGATACACTATACGTGGAGCTTTATCTGAAATTTTGTTCTCATAACTGATCGTAGAAAATGCTCTATTTTAGCTACGAACACTATTCAAACAATTCTTAATCTTTTTTCTTTAGATCATTTAAAGCGCGTCCTTAATGAAATGCGTTGGAAAATATATTTTGTGTCAATGTAGGAAAATTAACTCTTCGCTTATGAAAATGTGAATGTTGTATCACGTACAGTATCCTCTGATGTCAAAAGTTTTGCATTACAAAACCTGCAACTTAAACGCATCAAGCCGCATTTGTCCCTATCAAAATTATGTGTAAATACCTTGAGTACACATTTTGACGTATCATTAAATGAAGCAGTGGCGTCATCATTTAGGATGTCCACCTTCCCATTACTTTCTCTACGCAAAAAATGTCTGTCTAGCTCTACATCTTTCATTCTGACCTGTTAGCGTTCTCCTTGTAAGTGTAGCGTTAAACAAATACAGATTCTATATAACAAGAGAAGTCGGAAGTCGTAATTATTCGAAGAGATGCAATTAAAAGTTTGCAACCTATCTGAAATTTTCTGGTAACAGCGGCAGACGACCATATAGTTACCCTTACAGAAAAGTTGGTGCAATAACCATGTCAATATACAACTTTATTTACAGACTTGGTTACAACGATATTTCGATTTCCAAACCAGACGCAACATGTAAACATGACCGTGTCCAGCATGCGATTTCGAAAAACATTTTTATTTTCAAACGTCGTATCTACCATGGAATGTGTTTGGTACACAGGGCATAGGTTGTCGGCACTCCATTTTTCGATGTTCAAGTATTCGAGATTTCAATACGTGATAGAGAACGTATCATAAGAGTTCTGAATATTAAATCGTCTACCTTCTTTTACCACTCTTAACGGCTATGTAAACATATGATTCTTTTGTGTGCATGTATGGCAAAGCACCTTTCGTATCATATAGCTTCCATTAGGACATATGAAGTGTGAGTGAGTATTTTGGATGAAGCACTTTCAGAACATACCCAAGTGTGTTTCTGTTTGTGTTTGTAAAGTGTTCGTCAGCATAACCTCCACATTGTAGTATAACACAACAATTTTGTACTGAAGCGGTGTGGTATGTAACTGAAACGTGAATCAACGCAAATGCGACTGACTTTAGCGAACTGCTGTTCGAGTGATGTTCTCACCCTTACAAAATTTGTGTGCACACGAACTTCAGTTGCAACGCGTTCCTTGAGGCCTATCTGTGAAAAACCGTTTACTACTGTACCAACAAAGTTAAAAAGCGTTAAACATAGCTGTTTTAGTCAGTTACGGCGCTTACAAGTTATGATGAGCGCGTGCAGCGTGTCTAACGACGTGTAATGGACCGACGAAATTTTACAATCTATGAATGAAGACACAGCAACCCCTATTGGGAACGCGCCTAGGCAAATGGCCACTTTGCTGGACACAGTTTTATAAGAAGACTACTCAACGCCCAGTTGCTTGGTACAACCAACCGTCAAAGGGCTTAGGTTTGTGGTTCAAGAAAGAAGTCCTAAAGTTCAGTGACTTATGGTATGTACTGTCTGTTATGAGGAAAGTCACGAAAATAAACATTGAAGATTTGCTGAAGTCAAGTAACACAGGGTCCTCAGATAAGAGACTAGTGCCATTGGTGACCAGTTTGGGCGGTGTTTGATGATTACAAGAAAGCAGTGTTGCTGTGTATCCTGCATGCAGAACACCAAAGGATATTCAACCTCACACAAGGCAAGTAATTATTTTCATTTAGTGTAGCTACCATTTTAAATCAGAACAGATGTCGTAATCTTGCATATAGAGTGGGGCAGCTAAGACAGGCCACTCCAGATATCATCAGGACACGTAAATCCATCAAGGAGTGATATTCATAAGTGGAAGTAGTATAGCTATGGGGATGCCAGAACACTACGATATCTGTCATTTCGCCTGCAGTGGTTTGCCTATATGCAGGATGCATGACATCATCAAGATCGCTGATGGTGGGGAATTTAAGAACCAAGGTGGTGCTTGGTGATAAATTTAAATATCAAAGTTTATGATGCTGGGAAATTATTTTAGCAATTACTGAAAGTGAAACAGCGGACCACAGCCCTTATAATATTCAAGAGAGTGTCATGTGAAAATTTTTTAGCATACATCAATAAGAATCAACTAATTACAGCTTAGCAATTTTACTAGGCATTAAAACAAATGAACGATGGCGGTCGCGCTGTATCATTTTAGCACCAATTAAAAATAAATCTGCCAATCAAGACATAATGGCACTAAAAATGTAAGATGGCGGTTGTGGAAAATTTCTTAGCCAGCACTGAAACGAAACAACCAGTCACAACGTAGTATTTTTACCAGAAATTAAAACGAAACAGAGATGATGTCGTGAGAAACATTCAATTCCATTGAAATTAATTAGCTAATCACATTACTTGATATGCAGATAGTACTGGTTAAAAGTGTTTTTCAGCAAATCAGAGTGCAATATATATTTTTTGTTAAGACGTCCCTTGTACAAAGGTGCCCCAACACTATTTATCAAAAACTATATGGCACAGACACACACTCACATATGCACACACAATTTTCCTCCCAAATATTTACCAACTAGCCCAAAAACATATCTGCTTTTCCCAAAAGAAGGTAACAACTTACCCTGAATGCGCATGAACCTGTCCTGAAAATGTATCATCTTGCCACAAAGATATATCACTGTGCTCCAGAATTGCAACAGCCTCCTCAAAAAGTGTATCAACATACACAAAAAAGAGTGTCAACTTTTTCTGACAACATATCAGCCTGCTACAAAAGTTTCAACTTGTCCATAAAAATATATATACTTGCTGTGGAAATGGATCAGGATCCTTAAAAAATTTATAACCTTGCCCAAAAGGAGTGAGAAAATGCAAATATCAAGGAAGGGAAACCTCAGACACAGGGTGTTTTACACATTAAATTTATTAAAAATTTGTTTACACTGTTTAACAATAATTGTTTCATATAATGTACATCCATACAGTGATGTAACATTTCAAAACAACGTTATTAAGTCCACTGTTATGGTACATCCAGTTTTCTACACATGACGCTTTTACATATCAACACAGCCCATTACATACATTACAGGCATTAAAATGGGATATTTAAGAGTCTAAATTCTATGAAGTTCTTACATTCAATATTCAATATTTCTACACTCTTTACCTGGGAAATTATACAGGACATAAGTGAATCACAAACAAACTAAATTATATATAAATTTCCAATATATATATATGTCTCTAAATAAGTACAATGGATATATATATATATATATATATATATATATATACAGGGTGGTCCATTGATAGGGACTGGGCCAAATTAAATATCTCACGAAATAAGCATCAGACGAAAAAACTACAAAGAACGAAACTCGTCTAGCTTGAAGGGGGAAATCTGATGGAGCTATGGTTGGCCCGTTAGGTGGCGCTGCCATAGGTCAAACGGATATCGACTGAGTTTTTTAAAATAGGGGCCCAATTTTTATTACATATTCGTGTAGTACGTAAAGAAATATGAATGTTTTAGTTGGACCACTTTTTTTCGCTTTGTGTTACATGGCGCTGTAATAGTCACAAACGTATAAGTACGTGGTATCATGTAACATTCCGCCATTGTGGACGGTATTTCCTTCGTGATACATCACCCGTGTTAAAATGGACCGTTTACCAATTGCGGAAAAGGTCGATATCGTGTTGATGTATGGCTATTGTGATCAAAATACCCAATGGGCGTGTGCTATGTACGCTGCTCGGTATCCTGGACGACATCATCCAAGTGCCTGGACCGTTCGCCGGATAGTTACGTTATTTAAGGAAACAGGAAATGTTTAGCCACATGTGAAACGTCAACCACCACCTGCAACAAATGATAATGCCCAAGTAGGTGTTTTAGCTGCTGTCGCAGTAGCAGACGCATTGCGCGAGAATCTTGGAGCTGAAAAACGTCGGTGTTGAGAATGCTCCATCAACATCGATTGCACCCGTACCATATTTCTATGCACCAGGAATTGCATGGCGACAATTTCGAACGTCGTGTACAGTTCTGACACTGGGCAGAAGAGAAATTACGGGACGATGACAGATTTTTTGCACGCGTTCTATTTAGCGACGAAGCGTCATTCACAACAGCGGTAACGTAAACCGGCATAATATGCACTATTTGGCAACGGAAAATAATCGATGGCTGCGACAAGTGGTACATCAACGACCTTGGCGGGTTAATGTATGATGCGACACTATGGAAGGAGGGATAATTGGCCCCCATTTCATCGATGGCATTCTAAATGGTGCAATGTATGCTGATTTCCTACGTAATGCTCTACCGAAGTTACTACAAGATGTTTCACTGGATGATAATGGCATTGTACTTCCAACATGATGGATGTCCGGACATAGCTCGAGTGCGGTTGAAGCGGTATTGAATAGAATATTCCATGACAGGCGGATTGGTCGTCGAAGCACCATACCATGGCCCGAACGTTCACCGGATCTGACGTCCCCGGATTTCTTTCTGTGGGGAAAGTTGAAGGATATTTGCTATCGTGATCCACTGACAACGCCTGACTACATGCGTCAGCGTATTGTCAATGCATGTGTGAACATTACGGAAGGCGAACTACTCGCTGTTGAGAGGAATGTCGTCACACGTATTGCCAAATGCATTGAGGTTGACGGACATCATTTTCAGCATTTATTGCATTAATGTAGTATTTACAGGTAATCACGCTGTAACATCATGCAGTCTGATAATTTATAAGTTCACAAACGTATATGTATTACATTGGAGCAACCAAAATAAAATATTCAAACGTACCTGCGTTCTGTATTTTGATTTAAAAAACCTACCTGTTACCAACTGTTCGTATAAAACTGTGAGCCTTATGTTTGTGGCTATTACAGCACCATTTATGACAAAGCCAAAAAAGTGGTCCTACTAAGACATTAATATGTCTTTACGTACTACACGAATATGTAATAAAAATGGGCGTTCCTACTTTAAAAAACGAAGTTGATATCCTTTTCCCCCATTCAAGCTAGTAAGTTTCGTTCTTTGTAGTTTTTTCGTTTGACGCTTATTTCGTGAGATAGTTGGCCTGGTCACGATCAATGGACCACCCTGTTTACCTTATTCAGTACTGACCCCAAAGACACTGTGTTTATCTTACAAAGAAGTATGAGATATCTGTCGTCTAGTGCCGAAAAGCTCGTTTATGTTGTCTTTTAGCAGAAACACTATTCTGCTGCAGTGAATCATGTACTGCATAGTTGGATGGCCGTAGTGGCCGTGCGGTTCTAGGCGCTACAGTCTGGAACTGAGCGATCGCTACGGTGGCAGGTTCGAATCCTGCCTCGGGAATGGATGTGTGTTATGTCCTTAGGTTAGTTAGGTTTAATTAGTTCTAAGTTCTATTCAAATGATGACCTCAAAAGTTAAGTCGCATAGTGCTCAGAACCATTTGAACTATTTGAACTGCATAGTTGTTTGTGCTACCTAATCCAATACTGGTTTCCTGTAGTCGTCTGTGAAATAGAACATTGTTTACGTTTCACTCTGTTCATTCTGCACCTTCACTCTGTCTAAAGACCATAATTTTTTTTCCACCACCAAGTTCGTCTTTCATTAAACGAGCCTCTTTCTGATTTAGCAGTAGAATATCACAGCTGTCATTTGCCGGGATTTCCAAAGTATAGAATCTTGTGTTCATATCACCCCCGACATACTCGTAGATATTTTGAACCTGTATGTCTTGATTAAGCTATCACTGTGTAGCAGTAGAATATCACACCTGTCATTTGCCGGGATTTCCAAAGTATCGAATCTTGTGTTCATATCACCCCCGACATACTCGTAGATATTTTGAACCTGTATGTCTTGATTAAGCTATCACTGTGTAGCGCAGTTTAACATTATGTGGTGGAAATCTGTCTAAGATATATCCATATGAAAGTGTGATAGAAGGGTTTTTCAGATATTCTAAATGACAATTCCTCCAATAATGGGTTTATCAAAGACTACTTTAAACTTGCTCAGTTCAGCGGTCGCTAAATTTTCATTAATATTAATGCTCCTCTGAGAATTCGGTTCAGCAATTGAAGCAGATGGCACAAGTATTCACACTAAGAAAGTTGATTTTCTCATGTCCCGCATCTTTCACATATTTTGCATGGTCTTTGCAGACGCACTATTATACATTAGTTTGGATAAGTACCTCTCGAATTACTGCTTGTTCTCATGCATTGTTGCAGGTTAACCTCTATGTATGGCTTCATCTAGAGAGCTCTCCTTAACGATAAAATTCAATGAATCTTTCTTTTAAGAACCAGTTTATGTTGTAAGTATTGCTTCATATTTCTGTAATGAAAAACAGTTATTCTTATCATACAAGGCTGATCTTATTTTCTTTGGTGTTTTAATATGGTGACATTTCTTCAAGACGTAATGAGAACTGTATATGCAAAACGAGAGCAAGCTCGGTGTATTTAAGATCCACTTCTAAAATATCTCTTACGTTGAAAGCGTGAGGTACGTTATCCACATCAAGAAGGACCTATTCAAACAGGTTATCAAAACATACTGCGAAATCACTCAGCAGCATAGGCTCATCACGTCACGATAAATGATGTAATATTCGTAAATTTTTTCATCATAACTGCTGCTGGTGGAAGCGTGTGAGCAAGGAGCCTCCTTCAGCAAACTGGAATTATTCAATATCGGTTCTGAGCTCGAGTTTGTCTTTAGAAATTTTCTCCAGAGCATCCCACGCCAAGCCTGACAAAATAATGGAATGAGCATGGTCCATATCATATACACTTGAAAACTTTCGAAATACAACAATTGCTTTGGCACTAGGCTTCTATAGTAGTTTCACTCGTAAAAAAGCGTTAAAAACTTTTCAACTCTGGATAGTGATCATCTATCAGAAACGATTCGCTTTTCAAATATTCATGTGAAAACACATATCTGATTAAGTTAAACTCCTGATATTTGGGAAAACATTACCTCATTATCCTGAGCTCTTCAGATTTGAGGTAAGAAACGCACTTTTTTAAGGCAGCACCACAAAAATTTTTGTCATTTGGTAAATGTGTAATTGATATTACATATCTCCTCTTGGTGCAACACTGGATTACTTTTGGGAGTACAACAGTTCAAACCCACACCTGGCCATCCAGATTATTTTATCCACTGTTTCTCTAAAATGCTTAAGACAAATGCTAGAATGGTTCCTCCGAAAGGGCATGTCCACTTTCCTTCTACACCCTGCCCTTTTCCGATCTTGTGCTCTTTGTCTGATGACCTCATTGTCGACTGAATATTGAATACTAATCTCCTCCTCTTGTTCGTCCTGAATTACTTTCTGTAAATGAGTTATTCACTTTCATGTTTGTAGGCATCAGGTTTAACTTAAGAAAACCCAAGATTGTTGAATAACGTGCGGACTGTACAGTAAGGTCTGTAGTCAAATTGGCAGCTGTCATGAGCATTACCCCCGTATTAGCAGGTGAAATGTGAGTGATCTCTGTGCTTTACATCACCCTCTTTAGGTGCTCATCCTTAAGTATGGCACAGTTCGGCTGAGCGAAATGCTGATTCTTCCTCAGATCTCATTCTCATCTTTTGATTTTGTAATAAAATCCCAGCAACTATACGTGGCATTTTCGTGACTCATTTCACGCAATAGTTGCGCCAGTCGGGATTTCCATCGTCATAGCCACAAATTATGTAGCAGGAATGCTGAAGGGTGTACGGAAATATAACTGATCATAACCACCGCTATGACTGAAACTAGCACTGGTTCTAATACGCAATTCGTATCACCATAAATGGCAACGGGAACCTCCAGTTTGGTAAACAGGTAAATTTTCTGCATTCAAGACCGCTTGGTATTTTTATTTTATTTCTCAATGACCCAATACGACAGAATGTAGCTTTCATTATCAGAATTTCTTATTCACATGCATATATACCGCCATTACAATGAAAAAACTTCCCACTCTCATTGTATTCGTGACATGTATACAAGATAAAAAATTCTGTAGATCGAATGATGACAGCAAGATTCTGTCAAATCTGGTCATTGTGAAATGAAACAAAAATACCAATCGACCTTGGCTGCTTAAAATTTTTCCTGTTTACTAATAACAGATCTCTCCCCATGATCATGTTTAACCTATATAAGTCCAATTTGTTTCTGAACTTAGTAAATTTTGTAAACTGGTTCCTGACATTGGGCATGACACTGTTGACTGCTCTAAACTGTGTTCAGTCAACGAAAGCAGCATCTAAATTTTCTTTGGAATGCAAATAGCACAGAAAACGTTTACAGGTTGCGGTGGATTCACGGTAAACAATTGTGCTACTGTGTGGTATCCAAAACGAGTATTCTATTCAATAGAAATAACATATATCTGTAATAGTGATCTGTAACAATAATACGTCTATATGTTGCTTGCAATGCTGCTTTGTGATGTGTAGGGATACAACTCAGAAACCTCTCTCATCTCCCTTGTCTTCCCCAATCATCCGTTCATAATCTGACTGCTGTTGCCGTAGCCGTTTACAGAGACTCCATTGTCTTCTTTCCATAAATGTGAACATGTATGATACGTTTGCAAAGTTTAATTTATTTCACATTACCAATATGCTCACTCGCAGTCTCATGTTAGTTTACTGGATATTATCCTACTAGAATGGACCACTTAAAACAAGCATTATCTTTTGATATAACATTTATTAATGCATGTTTATCTACCATCAGCTTGAGTAGTTTCGTGTACACTCCTGCATAAGAAGCCTTATTTCCAAGTTCATATGCAACTCAACTGTTTCCTTAAATCCCAGCCAGAATCTCTCTTTTGAAATACCTCAAGATTCATTAAAAGCTTATTAGTAACATTAGTTGTGTACAAATCATCACTGATGACGATTTTCGTTAAAAACAAGTTCTTCACCTTGAAATACATTTATTTTCTTCGCCTGAGTCGGGTGAGAGAAAGTTGCATGTTACAAAAACTGACTTCAGGAAGGCTGTTGATTTGACAAACTCCATTCTCGAAAATGTGAGAACAGGCATCCAAGAAATGACTAGGATCTTTAAACCTAACCCTATGATCAAATGCACCTGTACATATTTGACATGTAAATGGAGATTTAACAGCAATCCTTTCAGATTCATCTAGTTGAATGCATTTTGTGCTGGCTCACCTATTATTATTAATAAAATAAAGTATTAAAAGTGGCAGTGATGAAATTCACAATGTTATGGCCAATGCCAATGTGCTATGTCTTATACTTCAGTCGGGTACTACCACTGCATTTCTTTAACCATTAATGAGTCTATGCTATTGGTGAGGTGCGATTTCGACAGTCATAGCTTCATCTCCTGCTGCTTCCAGATTCTGTAACACTGGATAAAGGAAAAGTATGTCTGCGGGAAGATGACATAGTTCATTCACAGGTATGGAAAGATATACAATTCAGAAGGATGTATAACAAATGACTGAGCAATAAACACCAAAAATAGAAATGTTCCAGGAAGAAGAAGAGTTTGTATATGGAGGATGTATGATACATATATTTTGTAGACAGCTCTCATACGTTTCTAAGGATTAAGCCACATAATTCTCAACGATGATGGAAAGGCCATGATGTAGGAAAATAAGTTGATGTTTAAGATGTTTTATGTGTAGGTACCTAGCGTATAAGAGGAACTTTTAATACAAATGAATAAAAGCTTACAGGAAATCTGAAACTAATAAATATAAATATTGTCGTAATAGCAGATGTGAAGAAACTGAGAAGAACAAAAGATTTAAATAATTACACCCTAATATTAAAGCTGAAAGCAATTCCAATTGTTCTGCAAAATTTTTGCAGTGGAGTCAAACAAGGACAATGAGCAGTGAGCTGAGATTGTTATTCTAACACATGAAAGCCGAAATAAAGATAGATTCTTATGAGTACATAAATGAAAGGACAATGAGTACTACATTTAGAATGGTAGCAGACATTTATTTGTCACAGGAGTATATGCACCTCAAGAAGGAAGAAGTGAAGATTCTGAAATACTTTACAAAGAACTTCAAAATGAAGTAAATAAATATAACAAAACTGATTATTTTTTAATATTGGAGGACTGGACAGTAAGAATCGGAAAAGTGCCACTAGTGAATACAGTGAGCACATTTGGTTGAATAACTTTAAACGAAAATGGTAAAGCATTAACACATTTTGCTACACTTAATGAGTTAAAATTTGCAATTACCACCCACAGAAATCAGTGAATGAATAAATCTACAATGCTAAAGTTTCACACACAATAATTGATTATGTAGCAGCTAATAAAAATAAATTCGATATATCAATGTATTTAGAGGTAATTATATATTCTCTGATTGAGCCAATTTTCTTCAAAAAAATTCCAAAGCCTAAATTTCGTCTGCCATAAGAAGAAACCATTAAGAATTTGTATGTTCAAAGACCTACATGTGAACTGTAAATGGGTTAGCTAAAGAAATTGTTAATGAATAAAATGAGAGACTGAAATCAACAATGTTGAAAATAGCCAACAAGGTACTAAGGATTTGAAAATTTTGCATGTAGTTATATTCTCCAATATTAAAGCATATATATCAAGGCCATTTACAAACACAAATGAAGGAATTCCAGGACATATAGAAACAAAAAGGAAATGAATTAAATTAAAAAAGATATCATAGCGAATGCTGGCAAGGATTCATGGCTAAAACTGAACATGACATTCAATGGAGACAATACAGTTTTTAAACTTATAAAACAATGAATAAAATGGAGAAAAATACTGTAAACACTAATACAATAATATAAAATTGATGGATACAACATTACAGAAAGTTCTGGTATAATGGAGAAGTGAAGATAGTTTATCATAAAAACTGATGATAAGTCTGTATATCAAACAGATATAAAATAGTTAAGAAGACCTATACATGTAACAAAGCCTACTGGCTAGATGGAATTCTGGTTCACTTAATGAAACATGGAGGAAACCAATTAGAATGTTGTTTTCTCCTATTTTTTAATAAAGAACAGTTTTGTACCTCAAGAGTGGAAAACAGCTGAAGCTATTTCTAGATTTCCTAAAGGCACTAGGAAAGACACAGGAAATTATAAGGGAATGAGTTAACTAAATGTGGAATATAGAAATTACATTGAAATTCTTAATCAAATATTGCAAACCATCACTAATGCACTGATTTCAGAAGCACAATAAAGCTTCAGCAAAGAGCATTCATGAATGATAATCTATTTATAATCATAGAAATTTGTGATAAACATCAGCAATCTAGCTTCAACTCACATTTAGCTTATATTGATTATCAGGAAGTCTTCAACAAGGTAAAAAGACCCATTTGTGGAAAATATTATAGAAGTTAGTTTTCTTAAACGCCTGATTAATACTATAAGCAGTCTGTACATTTATCACAAAACAGTTATAAGTTCAAATTCAAAAGTGGCGAATGAAATTTTAAAAATAAAATTGTAGTCCGACACTTACATTATTTAGCTTATGTATTCTCGCCCTAGTTATGAAGTTGAAACATGTGATACAGTTAGCAACTGAAATATGTCGTAGCCTAAATTAGTATACGCTAATGCCAGCTATTTATACAGGAAACGGAACTTCATAAAGAGCAGTATACAAAGTGAGCCAAAATGATTATTTGATAATACATTCAAAGGAAAGAATCCAATCACATTAAAAATAATAACAAATGAGGAAATTTTAGCACAAGTATCCTACATCAGTTTTGTGGGACATAATATTAGTTTAAACAATAGCAAGGACATTGGGAAGGAGACCAATAATTTTCAGCCTCTCTGTGGAACAATTAGAAGAACTCTTGGAAGAATTACAAGAAATGAAACACAAACGAAGCTCTATAAATTAATGGTTGTACCTACTCTTGTGTATGGTTCTGAATCATGGACAGTAACAAAAACAGAAGAAACACTTATACAGGCAACAGAGATGACGTTCATGTGATATGTAAGGGGCTATACTAAAATAAGGAATGAAACAATGAAATCAGATTTAAAGTTCATTTCAGATATTGAGAAAACAGAAGAAAGCAGAATGAGGTGGAAGGGCTATATTAATGAAATAACAGAAAACAGAGTCAAAAAAATAATAAAGAACTGTCGAATGGAAAAATGTGAATGAGAAGAATCTAGTAAGAGGTATATGGATGACAGAGACTGGAACAAGTGATTATAGTACCTCATCAGATGGATATGATGATGGGGATGATGATGAGTTGCTGCACATCTCGAATTTTCTTCATGAATAAAAAGGCTATAACTCACAGGTGACAAAATAATTTAATCATCATTTCTTAAATACAGTAGGAAGCAAAGGAACGAACAGTTGAAGAACAAAACCACAGCAGGTAAAATCTTCTGGGTTATTAGGCTGCGTCATGTTTCTTCTAAAATGATCTACGTTTCGACCCCTCTGTTGGGATCCCCCTCAGGGTCTTCTAGTGTCCACTACTGCTAGAACACTGTGTTCTAGCAGTAGTGGACACCAGAAGATCCTGAGGAAGATCCCAGCAGAGGGGCCGAAACGTCGTTCATTTTAGATGAAACATGACGCGACTTAATAACGCAGAAGATTTTAACTTCAGTGACAAACGGCCACGAAAGCCAGCAGACTTATACAAAATCACAGCAGTTTGTTGAAAATGTAACTCTCATGAAATTCAGTCAGCTAATGTGCCACATCCTTCATCTTATGAAATTAATAAAATTATATGTTCTCTCAGAAATAAAAGCTCATCAATTTTGATGGTATTTCCAATGGATTAATAAGAATTTGTTACCTTGTAATAAGTTCAATCTTATCTGACATATGTAAAGCAATACTAAGACAAGGAATTATTTCAGAGAGATTAGAATATGTCAGTCTTAAGCCCCTCTTTGAGAAAGACGATAAGAGACGTGTCAATAACTAAAGATCTGTTGCACTGCTGCCATCATTCTCCATTGTTTTTTAGAAGATGATGCATCGTAGAATAGCATCTCAGAAACACTAGTATCCTTAGCAAAAGAGTGTTTGAGTTTCAGAAGGGCTGCTCTCCTAAGAATGCCATTTCCACGTTCACTCACCAGATTTTACAATTGTTAAATAAAAAAATAGCATCCATCGGTATTTTCTGCGGCCTCTCTGAAGCATTTTACAGTGTGAATCAAAGTATTCTCCTAAATGAATTGACATTTTATGTAACTGCTGGTGTAACCAACCAATGGATATGTCATATCTAACCAAAAGAAAGCAGAAAGCTGTACTTAGAAATCAAGAAATCTAGTCCAGGGACACCTGACTGGTGTGAAATCACGTATTGGGTTCCCCAAGGCTCAATCTTGGTCCACTACCGTTCTTCGAATATGTAAACTATCTTCCATCTAATATATAACCATCAGAACTAGTTCTTTTTACTGACGACATTAGCATTGTAATCAATCCAAGCATAGGTACAGAAATAGACGAAACGGTAAGCACAGTTCTTAAAACTATCATTGACTGGTTTTTAGCGAATGTTCTCACTCACGCTTGTAAAAAGACAGAACATATGCAGTTGTGCACATCTAGAGGTACTACATAAATAATACGTGTAACGCATTGTGACTAAATAGGTTGGAAACTTCAAAGTACTTAGGGGTCCGTATTAATGGCGACTGAAATTGGAGAAAAGAAATTTTTGATCTCCTGAAACGACTTAGTTCAGTTACATTTGCGCTTAGAATCATTGCAGATCATGAGGAGAGGAAAATCAGTAAGCTGACATGTCTTGCATATTTTCATGCAATAACGTCATATGGACTGATATTCAGCAGTAACACGTCTTTAAGAAAGAAAGATTTCATTGTGCAAAAACTTGATGTACGAATGGTATGTGCTACTCACCCACAATCATCTTGTAAGACACCTTTTTAGGGAGTGGCGTAGTCTGACTACTGCTTCCCATTATATTTAGTCCATCATGAAGTTCATTGTATATAATCTACTACAGTTGGAAAGGAACAATGGGGTACATAATTACAATATCAGAAGGAAAGCCGGCCGGAGTGGGCGAGCGGTTCTAGGCGCTTCACTCTGGAACCGCGCGACCGCTACGGTCGCAGGTTCGAATCCTGCCTCGGACATGGATATGTGTGATGTCCTTAGGTTAGTTAGATGTAAGTAGTTTTAAGTTCTAGGGGACTGATGACCTCAGAAGTTATGTCCCATAGAAGTCAGAGCCATTTGAACCATTTACAGAAGGAAAAGTAGCAATCGTTAATCCACATTAAAAATAAAATCTGTTAACACCCTGAGAAAGTTTCTCTTTGATTGCTCATTATATTAAGCAGAAGAGTTTCTGTTACTGTAATATGTATGAGGTGGTGGGTAGGAATTACTAACACACATCTGAATCAGTTCTTACAATTATTCTGAACGCAACTGTATGTACAAATCAGATTTGCAATGTGAACGTAAAATGGCTCGTTCCACATCATTACGATCTATGGTGCTAAATGATTCATGGAACATGTAACTAACTAACTGACTGAGTATATAGAAAACAGCCACCGCTATTCTTCAATTACTGTCTTGGCCAGGCAGTATAAACGTCAGCCGGTCCTGATTATGGATCACTGAATGAGAAAAAAACGGCTGAGTTACAGCAAGTAATCAGAAGGTGAATAAAAATAAAATTGTTGATGGTGATATGTGTGATATTACTCTCTGCTCGTTTGAGCAGATATCCACGTCTTCTTTCCATGTCGTTTTACTGTTTCCCATTATTTCTATGATGAGCCTTAGCATTTACCTTATCCGGGTTTCTAGTTTCCCAAAACAGTTCAAAATTCTGGCATTCGACGCCCCGAAAAAAAAAATAAAAATGGTTCAAATGGCTCAGAGCACTATGGGACTTAACATCTAGAACTTAGAACTACTTAAACCCAACTAACCTAAGGACATCACACACATCCATGCCGGATGCAGGATTCGAACCTGCGACTGTAGCGGTCGCGCGGTTCCAGACTGAAGCGCATAGAACCGCTCGGCCACACCGACTGGCTCCACGCCCCGACGTGTAGAACGTTACTCTCTCGTTGGCTATTCAGTCTTTTCCTCATGGTTACCTCCCACTTGACAGTACTCTCTCGGAGATCTGAAGAGATTACTAGTCCGGAAACGTTTGCCAGTGGGGTGAGAGGGGAGGGAGGAGGTTATCATGACACTCTTTCATTTAGCGAACGTATGTCCCGTGGATACGCATTACGTATCTTTATTGCAGAGATTTCCATTGATTCTCCCGCCTTTTTTGGTATTTTCCCACCGAAAGGACAAGAGAGTGTCCTGAAACGCCGTTCTCTCCTCCGTCCTCTTTGAGAAGGGTGTTGCCTGAATGAAGTCTTTGGCCCTTATTAGTGATGATTTTTATTCATAATTTGAGTAGACGCTCGGTTGGAACTCTGGACCCAGAACGTTCTGGATGATAGTCAAAGACGCTAACCCCAGATCACGGGTGCACCCCAGAGAGACTGCAGACAAAATAAATCGCTATTCGGCTGTTACACCCTTATGCTCGTACTTTCTCTACTGCGTCATGTAATCCCCGACGCGACCAGGTGGTGTTCATTCCCGCCTGTGGCAGTGTTTACAAAGTTTCGGCTCACCACTGTTTGATCCGCAAGCCTTAGAAATTTTCTGCTTCACTCTAAGATCGACTGCACTGTCGCTGTGCCAAGATACAGGAAGCGCTGAGTCAAATTTTGTTACCCATTTATAGAAGAAACACGTCACAAATGGGACCGGGCCAGATGTTAACAGATCCATAGAAAGGTCCAAAAGTTTCAACGCTCTCCCACCCATCCAGACTGAAAACGGTAGATTGGCCTCTATACTGCCCTTGTGCACTGATCCATCATTTTAACCCTCATATGTTGTCACGTGCGCTTTTCTTCGTGTAGTACTTGTTGCCTTTAAACATGTTTAATTTACCATACTTCATCTAACAGCAATTCAAACAGTATATAGCTAGTACAGATAAAATGTGCTGCAAGAACAGCTGTAACAACTGTTCATCAACGACGACCGTTAATTCGTTAATTTTACTCCCGTTATAAATGATGAAAGTTGGTGAATATATGTAATACTTTCTTGAGAATTCGGACGAAATCACAAGTGATTGTCGTTTTATCTTGTGTTAATCTGTTATAGAACTGTACTAGAAAGATATTTATTAACGACGCCATGCGGTATCCGGAAGCACTGGGGAAGGTAAGAGCCCCCGACCTGGGCTGCGTGCGTGGTTACAACAGGCGATATCACTCCGGCCTCCATAAAATGTCAGGGAGTCACGGCTGGTATCAAGACAAAATTGAATTAAACTATGTCTAGTCAGTTTTGTATACGTGTAACTGATTGACTAACTGCTATGTTGCGCCAGGCCAAGTCACTTCATTACAATTAATGGTGAATTTCCACAGAATTGAACAATTTTAAAAGACAGGCAAAAACGAGGCACAATGTGTATGTGTGTGTGCGCGTAACGTTTATTTGAAAATAAGATACATATGTGGTCGAACAATTTTTAGTTCTGATTCATAGTTTGAAGAGAGTAGTGTGGGACAGGAAAGAATTGTGACTATTGGTTTGAAGAAAAATATACAGTGAAACTTTTGTTTTGTGTGAAGGATAATTACGAGAACTGAGCGGAGCTCTTTTTTTCTGGAATTTATAATTACTCTGAGGGAATCTGAACTTTAGGTTACGTGCAAAGAAGTACTGTAATTACAAAGCAGTCAGATACGCTCAAAGGTCCAGGTAGTAACATTTCAATATAATAAGCTGTAGTAAATGTACTGGGGATTTAATATTAGGCCGCTATTGTAGGCGGTCTCACCTGAACCGGAATTTAATATTCTTTCAGCGTCGAGAATTGCGAGTTTGCGCAAATAAACGGAATCTAAAATACTTTTTTGTACCACCTCCCCCCTGACTGCAGAAACGGCACAAAGCTAAGAACAGGACAATAAAAATAGTACAACGTGCAGAGTGATAGCTTGCAAGGAGAGAAGGTGAGCAGGTATGGGTCGAAGTAAAGTGACCCAGTTACTGACGCTGTTTTGTTAGTAAAAGAGGCTCGCTCGATAAAATTACTTTATTTATCATGTCATATCTGTTACTGCCTTCCTCAGACATCAAAAAGGTTCAAAACTTGCCAAAGCAAGTTTCATTGTCAGCGAATACATCTTTTCTAGCTTGATGTCGTATAACAAACACCTGTCGCTCTTTAAAAATGATTCAAATGGTTCTGAGCACTATGGGACTTAGCACCTGAGGTCATCAGTCCCCTAGACTTAGAACAATTTAAACCTAATGAACCTAAGGACATCACACACATCCATGCCCGAGGCAGGATTCGAACCTGCGGCCTGTAGAACCGCTCGGCCACACCGGCCGCCCTGTCGCTCTTTATCGTCTCTTAATTGAGGATACCAGGGGCGCTCAATAAGTAACGCAACACACTTTTCTTTCTGAAAGCAGGTTGACTTTATTCAAGATTCCAACACATCGTATTATTCCCCACTCTTTCGGCTATAAAACTATATGTTTCTAATCTTTCGTTCAGTGCGGCGGTGTAATGGCACCCTACTGTCAGGATGTGTATGCCGGCATGGTGCCATTCTACTGGTCGACGTCGGAGACGACACCTTGCAGCATCAATAAGCTCGCCATTATCTACGTACTGCTTCGGCCGAAGTGCATCTTTAATTGGGCCAAATAGATGGAAGTTGGAAGGTGCGAGATCCGGGCTGTAGGGAGGTTGAGGAAGAGCACTCCAATGAAGTATTGTGAGCTCCTTTCGTGTGTGCAGACTTGTGTGAGGCATGGAGGAGGAGAAGTTCATTTGCCCTTTCGTGGCGACTATCATACTGAACTGGTTATTTTGTTTCTTGAGGATAGCATAAGACATCGCGTAGTTGATCTACACACCATGAGGGAGAACATCCAACAGAATAACCGCTTCTGAATCCCAGAAGACCGTCCCGATAACTTTGAAGGCTGAGGGTGCGGCTTTGAACTTTTTCTTCATAGTACAGATGGCGTGGTGCCACTCCATGGATTGCGGTTTTCTTTCCTGTTCCAAGTGATGGTCCCATAATTCATTAACTATGATGACGTTCGACAAGAAATTGTTACTATTAGACGCGTAACGAGCAAACAATTCAGCATAGTCGTCTGTGATTGCTGTTTATGGTCTACTGTTAGGTTGCAAGGAACCCAATGGGAACACACCTTTGAGTACCCCAACTGGTGGATGGGTATGTCACCACTACCAACGGACACGTTCAGTTGTGCAGTGAGGTGTTAGACTATGATCCGTTGCTTACCTAGAAAGAGGGTATCAGCAAGTTTCAATATTGCAAGAGTTACAGCTGTTTTTACTTGAGGACAATATTATGGAAATGGAAGAGGATGTAGATGAAGAAGACAAAATGGGAGATAAGATACTGCGTGAAGAGTTTGACAGAGCACTGAAAGACCTGAGTCGAAACAAGGCCCCGGGCGTAGACAACATTCCATTAGAACTATTGACGGCCTTGGGAGAGCCAGTGATGACAATACTCTACCTTCTGGTGTGCAAGATGTATGAGAATAAGTCACAGCTGCATAATACTAACGCGAATTCTTTACAGACGAATGGAAAAACTGATAGAAACGGACCTCGGGGAAGATCAGTTTGGATTCCGTTAGAACACGTGAGGCAATACTAACCTTACGACTTATCTTAGAAGAAAGATTAAGAAAAGGCAAACCTACGTTTCTAGCATTTGTAGACTTAGAGAAAGCTTTTGACAATGTTAACTGGAATACTCTCTTTCAAATTCTGAAGGTAGCAGGTATAAAATACAGGGAGCGAAAGGCTATTTACAATTTGTACAGAAATCAGATGGCAGTTATAAGAGTCGAGGGGCATGAAAGGGAAGCAGTGGTTGGGAAGGGAGAAAGACAGGGTTGTAGCCTCTCCCCGATGTTATTCAATCTGTATATTGAGCAAGCAGTAAAGGAAACAAAAGAAAAATTTGGAGTAGGTATTAAAATCCATGGAGAAGAAATAAAAACTTTGAGGTTCGCCGATGACATTGTAATTCTGTCAGAGACAGCAAAGGACTTGGAAGAGCAGTTGAACGGAATGGACAGTGTCTTGAAAGGAGGATATAAGATGAACATCAACAAAAGCAAAACGAGGATAATGGAATGTAGTCAAATTAAATCGGGTGATGCTGAGGGAATTAGATTAGGAAATGAGACGCTTAAAGTAGTAAAGGAGTTTTGCTATTTAGGGAGTAAAATAACTGATGATGGTCGAAGTAGAGAGAATATAAAATGTAGACTGACAGTGGCAAGGAAAGCGTTTCTGAAGAAGAGAAATTTGTTAACGTCGAATATAGATTTAAGTGTCAGGAAGTCGTTTCTGAAAGTATTTGTATGGAGTGTAGCCATGTATGGAAGTGAAACATGGACGATAACTAGTTTGGACAAGAAGAGAATAGAAGCTTTCGAAATGTGGTGCTACAGAAGAATGCTGAAGATAAGGTGGGTAGATCACGTAACTAATGAGGAGGTATTGAATAGGATTGGGGAGAAGAGAAGTTTGTGGCACAGTTTGACTAGAAGAAGGGATCGGTTGGTAGGACATGTTTTGAGGCATCAAGGGCTCACAAATTTAGCGTTGGAGGGCAGCATGGAGGGTAAAAATCGTAGAGGGAGACCAAGAGATGAATACACTAAGCAGATTCAGATGGATGTAGGTTGCAGTAGGTACTGGCAGATGAAGAAGCTTGCACAGGATAGAGTAGCATGGAGAGCTGCATCAAACCAGTCTCAGGACTGAAGACCAAAACAACAACAACAGCTGTTTGCGGGAGGCCGGCAAGTGGGCAATTGGACATGTTTACTCTTCCTCGTTGCGATGATGACAGATGCCTCGCCCAATGACTCATCGTGCTTTTGGTCGCTGCCAACTCTCCGTAGGCATTCTGCACGCGGTTATCAATACATGCGATTCTCACGTTTTCAACTGGGAAGCCACTTCCGTTACAGACGCCCATTATGAAGGCTTTGTATAGCACAGCCACTTACCGGCACTTTATTTAACTATGGTTGCCAAAGTGCAATATTCCAGGATGTCCTGCGACAAATTTCAAATTTTCTGAAAATAAATTGCAGCATTACATATTGAACGCTCCTCGTATCTGGTAATGGCCTTACATGAAACAGCTTAATATTTAATGAAATTTATTAAGCGATCTATACGGTTTTATTCACAAGATATTCGTAATGATAGTGGAATCATAACGCAAAAACGTTTTTCCTTTATGAATAATTTTCCTTATCCGTAATAGATGTTTTACTGTTTCGTTTTGTGGTTGTGAATGTCTGAGTCAGTCAGAATGACACTAAAAGGGAGCAACGTAGTGGTCATCGCACTGTTTTCCGAAGGTTGCGTGGATGGCAGAGCGCCGTGGAAGTTCCAGTAATAATGAAGCGAGGTCACAATACCGGCCGGCCTCCGTTGCCGCAGCAACACACACAGACCGCTTCGCGACGCGACTGCCGATCCCGCTCTCCCGCCGCCGGCCACCTGCTGATCAATAATGGAGCGCGAGGTGTGCGCCTTAAGAGCAGTCCTCTGTCCGGAGGCACTTGGGTAATCCCCCGGCTGTGACAGTCTCCTGCATTATGAGGCGCGCCGGGAGGCCAGGGCGCGTGTGTGCTGCCGGCCTTAATTACTGGTATTGGGGCTTCATTTCTCGCCTTCTTCAGTCGCGGCGTCGCATCGCCAGTGCGACCTAGCGCAGCAAACGAGTACATCTTTGAATTAAAAAATCAACCTCTGAATTTGTATACTTCCCTTTTCACCAAGAGCTTACTGACTGCTGTGTGCTTTGCAGTTAATGTCGATAACGGACACGGTCAAAAGTTTACTATAACAGAAGCAGTAAACGCTCCATTAGACAGGGATCGACTAACTGTTGTTGTTGTTGTGGTCTTCAGTCCTGAAACTGGATTGATGCAGCTCTCCAAACTAATCTATCCTGTGCAAGCTTCTTCATCTCCCAGTACATACTGCAACATAAATCCTTCAGAATCTGCTTGGTGTATTCATCTCTTGGTCTCCGTCTACGATTTTTGCCCTCCACGCTGCCCTCCAACGCTACATTTGTGATATCCTGATGCCTCAGAACATGTCCTACCAACCGGTCCCTTGTTCTTGTCAAGTTGTGCCACAAACTCCTCTTCTCCCCAATTCTATTCAATACCTCCTCATTACTTATGTAATCTACCAATCTAATCTTCAGCATTCTTCTGCAGCACCACATTTCGAAAGCTTCTATCCTCTTCTTGTCCAAACTGTTTATCGTCCATGTTTCACTTCCATACATGGCTACACTACATACAAATACTTTCAGAATTGACATCCTGACACTTAAATCTATACTCGATGTTAACAAATTTCTCTTCTTCAGAAACGCTTTCCTTAACATTGCCAGTCTACATTTTATATCCTCTCTACTTCGACCATCATCAGTTATTTTTCTCCCCTAATAGCAAAACTCCTTTACTACTTTAAGTGTCTCATTGCCTAATCTAATTCCCTCAGCATCACCCGACTTAATTCGAATACGTTCTATTATCCTCGTTTTGCTCTTCTTGTTGTTCATCTTATATCCTCCTTTCAAGACACTGTCCATTCCGTTCAACTGCACTTTCAAGTCCTTTGCTATCTCTGACAGAATTACAATGTCATCGGCGAACCTCAAATTAGTGAATGGTAAATGTGTGTTCCTGGTCGCCACTTACATCAGTATTAAATATTGTCCTAGTTACAACAAAGGCAGCTGAAATCTAAGCTTTTGTATTAATCCTTTGACTGCCAGTGATTTACTCCTGACACTACTGTTATTATTATTTTAAGTACCAGTGTCCGATCCTAGTGGTACACTGAAGTACTTCTACGAATGTCGTGCGTTGTTGCACGCACTCACAGCATTCAAAGCAACAATCGGCGCTACGTGGTTGTAGGAGATTTTGACATGCGTTTTTCTTATAGTAGTTGCATTGAGGACGACATTGACAGTGGAAGTTAAGTGTATCTAAGTTACTGTAACGTAAAGTTGAGTTATGACTACTGCTTCTGTGAGTATTATCGAATAGAAACACCTGTTTTTCCCTTGTTAGTTAGGACTATAATTTGTTTTGGGCATTAAGAGTATATGGAAGTTTCGAAAGGGGGAAGTTTGTCCAGGAAAAACTAGAATTTGTTTTCAAATATACAATATGAAATGATGGGTGGTTGAAAACCATGTCCCAGAGGTTCCCACATCAAACTACTTCCTCAGAACAACGTATTGTTTACCTTCTGCGAATTTCTTGTTATATACAATGCTCACTTGGATAACAAAGATTAATTTAATTAAAAATTTAACAATTGTATTCCTAAATGCTATCACCTCCTTAAAACAACTGATGGTTTAGTTTTAGCCAATTTCTTCTTGCAGTCGATGCTTCCTATTACAATGAAGATTAATTATATGAAAAATTTTAAAATTATAATTTGTTTCATATTGCTTCGACTCGGAGGGTTAAGTGTCCCATCTAATTGTGCTCAGTTTGATGTAAGCCCACTCCTGAACATGTGTCTACATCAGGAACGTTAGTCACTGAACGTGTGGTTAGGGGTAACAGGTGAACACCTCAATGAACCACACACTCCCCCAAGAGGTTTCACTCTTTGCCGCATTGGAGAATATGGTGTGCATATGACGGGCCACGGGCACATTCTGGTGCTGATATAAGACAAAGTGCGTCACTATATTCCAGCAACGATAGATCAGCTGGGCCTGTTCTTGAGCCCGAAGATCACAGACATCAATCCTGAAGATTATTCTGATTGGATTCATCTCAAAAGCCATGTGTAAAGCACTTCCTGTATTAGGGTTGAAGAACTGAAGTAGTGAGATGTACTGTCTAGTCTTTCCGAGGTGATACGAATGTGCTTGAAAGAATTGGCATCTAACTGCGCGCGTGATCTGAGGTGTCCTGTCACGGTTCGCGTGGCTCTCCCCGTCGGAACTTCGAGTTCCTCCTCTGGTATGGGTGTGTACGTTTTCTTTAGCGTAAGTTAGTTTAAGTTAGAGTAAATAGTAATGTGTAAGCAAAGCGACCGATGACCACAGCAGTTTGGTCCCATAGGTCCTTACCACAAATTTCAAAAATTTCCAAATCTAATTGCAGAGACGTATGTGTTGCTTCCAAAAGTAGGTCCCGGGTTCGATTCCCGGCGGGGTCAGGGATTTTCTCTGCCTCGTGATGACTGGATGTTGTATGCTGTCCTTAAGTTAGTTAGGTTTAAGTAGTTGTAAGTTCTAGGGGACTGATGACCATAGATGTTAAGTCCCATAGTGCTCAGAGCCATTTGAACCAAAAGTAGGGTCGGTACATGGAGCATCCCCGTTAACAGTCATGAGTAAACAGGAAATTCTGACATATAATATGCTGAAGTAGTATCGTATTCCTTGATAATGTAGGTCATTGACGGAAATGGGAGGACAGCGTTCATTCGCCAATCTCTCCATAGTAGGCCACAGAGGCTCAATAGTTTTGAGATCTGGAACCTGTGGTGACCAGCGCAGACAGTTCAGTATCGTGCTCACAAAACAACTTGAGCTGTTTGAGCGGTGGTCCTGTCCTCTTGGAACACTGCGTTTCCATTGGGGGAATGAACACTGTACCATGGGATGGACTTGATTAGACGAAATGGTTGCATGATCCTTGGTAGTAGCACGACCTTGCGCAGCAACCACGTCGACCATGGAATATCACTATGTGGGTGCCCAAATCATCACCGAGCCCCCACCAGTGTTCACCCTTTGGTTGTAAGCAATGCCAGAAATTGAAAAGAGTGCCGAAAAGACTCATCCGACTAAATGTCGCTCATTTAGTGCTCCATAGTTCGCATTTCATGGCCTCGGAACCACGTTTCCTTGTTACGTGCTTTTGCATCTCTGATGCATGGAGCTAGAATTAAGGCTCGCGCTGAAATTTCCAGCTCATGAAGATCGCTTCGTGTGTGCGACATTGAATTCTGCAGCGACTACTGTAACTATAGTCCTCTTATTTTCCGTCAGAGTTCTCTTCAATGACCGTCTGTCACTATTACTATACACAGAGTTCCATCCTTGTTGTGACTTAGTGCATGATTTTTTCCACTTAAACTGTATGCGGCATAGTTCTTTGAAATGGTTCCTCTTGAAACAACAAACACCTTGGCTACACAGAATACTCTTCTGACAATGACTTTCTTCTTTTCTTTCTTTCACTTGTGCCATGTCCCGCGATGACGCAGGGTCGGCATTGTTAGGAACGGATTTGGCAAGGTTAGTGGGAAGGGGTGGCCGGACGCCCTTCCTGCCACCACCCCCTACCCCCCAGGGTGGAATTAGTGTGCCCCTACTGTCTGCATCGAGTGTAATTAATGGAATAGTGCGAGCGTGTTCAGATGTCTGTAAGTCGTGTAACTGAGGCGGAATGTGGGGACCAGCCTGGCATTCACCTAGCAGGATGTGGAAAACCGCGTAAAAGCCACATCCAGGCTGGCCGGCACAGTGGCCCTCGTTGTTAATCCGCCGGGCAGATTCGACCCGGGGCCAGCGCACCTACCCAAGTCCAGGAAGCAGCGTGTTAGCACTCTCGGCTACCCTGGCGGGTACTCTTCTGACTACGACAGACACATGTACTACACTGAAGACACTGCACAGGTGCCATCTGTGGTCAAACACAGCAGCGCAATCAGCGGGCTTGGCTAACATCGGTATTTATGTTGAAGCCTTCATTTCTCGCAGTGTTTCAACATTTTTTGTCCAACTCTTTTACTTGGAAAGGCTTGTGTAGCCATGTTCACTGACGCACCTTTGATTCTGTGTCTTACTGACTTACTGACTTACTAGTCAGTTTTCGCTATTAATAGTAATGTTCTCTAGCTTGATGTTGAAGGATATGGTCTTTGTATCTTCAAAGGCCACCTCACGCTATAGCTGAAGTTTCCCAATTTCTGAACTTTATGACATTTACCCTCAGCACAACGCTTCAGCACGGGCGGTCTGCCCAGCCTTGTTTTCGCTACATTCACTTTGAACGTCAAGAACATTCCAGCAACACAAGTTCGTAGGCTTTCGCTACCAAAGACAGTTTCCATAAAATTCTTCATCGTTTGAGATGGTGTTATGTTGTAAATACGTACCAAAGTTTCGCAAAGGGTTCCACCCCTTCTCTTAAACTGATGTACCAAAATCACGCGCAATTTTGTCAGAATGGTGTGCGGAACACCATATAGCGGAGAATTGCGTCTTACCGACTGAGCTATCCAGTCACTACTCGCGACCCGCTCTCACTGCCGGCAGATTCATGAACTATGGGAAAACCCGAATAGAAGCGAATCGAAGACTTTGAGCTGTGGTGTTACAGCAGAATGTTGATAATTAGGCTAACTGATAAGGTAAGGGATGAGGAGCTTCTCCACAGAATTGGTGAGGAAAGAAACAAACGGAAGACACTGACAAGAAGAAGGGACACCAAAGTTGGACCTCTCTTAAAATATCACAGAGTAACTTCCACAGTACTAGAGGATAAAAACAGTGACTTAATATACAGATCGAAATGCATCCAGCAAATAATTGATTACATAGGTTTCAGTTACTACTTGAGATGAATAGGTTGGCACAGGAGAGGAATTCGTAGGGGGGCAGCATCAGACCAGTGAGAAAACTGAAGGGGATGTAAAACCATACCGACCCCAGTGCTGCTTTAGGTTTATCGGTTGAGGATCCAAGGTGTGAACAGCCTGACTGAGGTTGTTCCGCCCATTGCCCAAATGTTCAAATGTGTGTGAAATCTTATGGGACTTAACCTGCTAAAGCCATCAGTCCCTAAGCTTACACACTACTTAACCTAAATTCTCCTTAGGACAAACACACACATCCATGCCCGAGGGAGGACTGGAACCTCTGCCGAGACCAGCCACACAGTCCATGATTGCAGCGCCGCCCATTGTCGATTGGGTTTAAATACGGGAATTTTGATGGCAAGGAGAGTACGGTAAACCCATCCTGGCGCTGCTCTTCTAGCCACGCACACACATTGCGTACTGTGAGATACATTGTGTTGGTTTGCTGGTAGATGCTTACCTGTCAAAGAAAAACAAACTGCATAGATCTGTGTTGATCCACTGTGCTTTCTAGAATAATGAGATCTCTCAGAGAAAAGCATTCCCCAGACCAAAAAGCATAAGATCCTTCCTCAGGCCTGCACACTCTTGCCTTTTGTTGCAGGGTGTTGGCTTTGGGACATTTCACGTCATACACTAGCGGCCATCTATCATTTGAAAATGCCACCTGACGTCACTCAATAGACGTCCAGTGCGGCACTGTCGTGCAAATTCCAGTCTTTGCCTCCAAACAAAAGCCATCGGCGTGGGTGCATTAGCCAGGCGCCCGTTGCAGAGGCCAAAATGCTACAAAGTTCTCTGCGTCTGCCATTGAGGAGACACTGTGGGTAGCTCCTTGGTTTATTAGGGTGGTCAGTTAGTAAACAGTCACACGTCTATCCCCGCATACACGTCACCGCAGCCATGATTAATCCCTTCTGTATATCGTCCATGGTGCACCACAGTTGCCAAGTTCCGGTTTTGGACGCGCCAGTTTGGTTATACAACGCATACTTTAACTAAAGTGGCACGTGAATGGTTTACAGGCCAAGCCGTTTCGGAAATACTTCCACCCTTGGCCCAAAGGCCAATAATCATGCCGTTTTGGACGTCAGATAAATCACTCCGTTTCTGTATTGTGGTAACGACTGCACTGCTTTAAACTCCCTCCCCCATCCCCCCGCCCCCAACTTGATTTATATCTCCAATGGCAGTGTTTCCACATGCCGTCTGTGTTCTGACAGTTATTCCGTACAGTGAAATGTGGAGCATGCGCTAGTGAGCCAACGTTTTGTGACCAAGGCCAACCAGGAGACTGAAAGCACCTCATAACATAATGGGCATGTGATGTGGTTAGCAGAGACGAATAGGGAACATCCATGGAGTGGAAGCCTACAGGCAATTAGTTGCACTTTTCCAAGACTACTCCTTGGGTGTGAAGCTTATTAGCTACTTTATTCCTGTTTGTCACTGTTCGTTTCTTCCCGCCATCAGCGCTGTTTCATCGCCCTTGTATTTCCTCGTCCTGCCAGCATTGCTGCACTACATCACCAATATGTCGTCTCATCCTCCTGCTGCTCACCACTCTGTCGTAGTCGCTCACCTTATCGTCATCGCCGAGTGTTTCGCATCGAGCTCATTCTACCATCTCCACTGTAAACCAATGTCATGTTGCAGGCTACCTTCTCCTCATGTGCTATACTGTCGCCTCTTCACCACTTAGACAGCTGTCTGCACCGCTCGTCGATCTCATTGGCATCTAACATGATGGATTTCCCCATAGCATTAATCGTCTACACCTCCTCATCTCCTGCTGCCACTGTTACCACATTAAACGCAGCCGCATTCAGTATCCATCTTCCACTGCCAAGAACTCGCTCTCCAACCACAACTTCAACTAAACCCTTTCAACATTTCCGTACCAGTTTCCTTTCGGCCTCCAATCACCAGTTACTACGTCTTCCACGGCATCAAGAATCATAAACTGCCAGGTAACAATATGAATACAGGAAGCCCCAAGCACCCCATCAACAAGTTACAGAGGAGTGACCAACGCCACCCACACATAAGCCTCAACAACGTTATATTGCTCCACATATCATTCCTCAACTATCTTTCTTAATTAAAATGCTAGCAAACATACCCAAAACCGAACTCAAGCAGACAAATCTGTATTCATGGACAGAGTACAACACGTAATACCTAGAATAGTCCTCATAAAGCCACAATTTTTAACTCTAATACTGACCTCCTCCAAGAAATTCCTTGCTTTACCTTCAGTCATCAAGCCAACCTCTCACCATCACACCCTAGACCTAACAACACTGATCCACCCATCATGCTGCCACCCTCACCACCCTTTACACGAAGGGCAATCCTAAGCTCACACTTGAGGAAGTGGAATCCGAGTTTAACTCTCATGCTGATATAGAAATTCCAACAGACATCTGCGTCAATGAAGACCTTTTCCTTACCCATCCTATCCATATTTTACTGAATAGTCCTCCACAATAATTCATGTATTGAAAGAGGGAGTCCTAATATGCCATGGTCCACGAAAATTCCATCCCCAGTTCTATTTATTCCATAATTCTCTCCGAAATAGTGATCACCTCACAGCAGACTGCAACACCCACCCACTTGCCTGCACTGTAAAATCACTCCTTTCTGTAAACACTGCCCTAACCTGGCTTCTCCTCCTGGATGCAGAACCGGAAACTTCTCAACCCACCTATTCCTCCAAGTATAAACTCATGCCCCAACTTACCAAAACAGAGCTAAGTGTACCGTTCTGTCCCATGGTAAATTTTTTCTTCCCAAAATCTCTTTGCACCCACTTCGCACCGCTGCAGGTATGGTTCATGTATGTTATACTCCAAAACAACCACCCACTCTAACGACCACACCCTTCAACAAGTATCCTTGGCTGCATGCTCCATGTTTCTTCTGAACACTCATCCTACCTCCTCCCATAACCGAGGCCACTTCATGCTCTAGCTGCTCGAAACCCTAGTCTAAGGCTTCTCTACTACTAACCCACACGAAGCCACTGATAACTCATTTCATCTACCGACATCAATACAACGAGACTCTCATCAATCGAGATAACAGTTATCAGCTAAACTCTGCTTGGAATCCTGTTACAGAGAAACTTCGTGGTCTACGTAATTATCTGCATAAAGTTGGAAATCGACCTGACACCGATACGCCAGGCTTTCACAGTGGAGGGCGCGAGGCGTAGCGCACGGAGCCCTTATGAACGCGCACGCTGAGCAGCGCATGCGCAATGTCACCTCAGTACAGCTTTACATAGCGGAGCTCAGCGCGTACTCGGCAGTACTACCACAGTGGCACTCACCTGAAGATGGCCAGAAGACTCTGCGTCGAAATATCGTAGCAGGACGTTACTGATATCAGGCAGTTCTCCCGTGTTTTTATGGAACAATCAGTAAGCCGGGAAAGCTTTAAACATCACGTCAAACAACTGTACTGGGAGGAAATGATGGAATGTATTCGAAGATTCGACAAGTTACGTGGAAAAAGAGCGAGGCTGCTGAGCTCATTGATATTCTTATTAAGTTGCAGAGACAAGGGCATTATTCCAACGTTTGCCAAAATTGTGCATTTCATAAATACCACTGCTGCAAACAACATCAAACGTAAAGCAAGCATGACTTTGGCGAGAGGAAGGATTCGTTTTACTCGGCGTGAATTGGATTCTGTGTCAAAGGACATGTTCCACATACACTTCTGGAAATTGAAATAAGAACACCGTGAATTCATTGTCCCAGGAAGGGGAAACTTTATTGACACATTCCTGGGTTCAGATACATCACATGATCACACTGACAGAACCACAGGCATATAGACACAGGCAACAGAGCATGCACAATGTCGGCACTAGTACAGTGTATATCCACCTATCGCAGCAATACAGGCTGCTATTCTCCCATGGAGACGATCGTAGAGATGCTGGATGTAGTCCTGTGGAATGGCTTGCCATGCCATTTCCACCTGGCGCCTCAGTTGGACCAGCGTTCGTGCTGGACGTGCAGACCGCGTGAGACGACGCTTCATCCAGTCCCAAACATGCTCAATGGGGGACAGATCCGGAGATCTTGCTGGCCAGGGTAGTTGACTTACACCTTCTAGAGCACGTTGGGTGGCACGGGATACATGCGGACGTGCATTGTCCTGTTGGAACAGCAAGTTCCCTTGCCGATCTAGGAATGGTAGAACGATGGGTTCGATGACGGTTTGGATGTACCGTGCACTATTCAGTGTCCCCTCGACGATCACCAGTGGTGTAGGGCCAGTGTAGGAGATCGCTCCCCACACCATGATGCCGGGTGTTGGCCGTGTGTGCCTCGGTCGTATGCAGTCCTGATTGTGGCGCTCACCTGCACGGCGCCAAACACGCATACGACCATCATTGGCACCAAGGCAGAAGCGACTCTCATCGCTGAAGACGACACGTCTCCATTCGTCCCTCCATTAACGCCTGTCGCGACACCACTGCAGGCGGGCTGCACGATGTTGGGGCGTGAGCGGAAGACGGCTTAACGGTGTGCGGGACCGTAGCCCAGCTTCATGGAGACGGTTGCGAATGGTCCTCGCCGATACCCCAGGAGCAACAGTGTCCCTAATTTGCTGGGAAGTGGCGGTACGGTCCCCTACGGCACTGCGTAGGATTCTACGGTCTTGGCGTGCATCCGTGCGTCGCTGCGGTCCGTTCCCAGGTCGACGGGCACGTGCACCTTCCGCCGACCACTGGCGACAACATCGATGTACTGTGGAGACCTCACACCCCACGTGTTGAGCAATTCGGCGGTACGTCCACCCGGCCTCCCGCATGCCCACTATACGCCCTCGCTCAAAGTCCGTCAACTGCACATACGGTTCACGTCCACGCTGTCGCGGCATGCTACCTGTGTTAAAGACTGCGATGGAGCTCCGTATGCCACGGCAAACTGGCAGACACTGACGGCGGCGGTGCACAAATGCTGCGCAGCTAGCGCCATTCGACGGCCAACACCGCGGTTCCTGGTGTGTCCGCTGTGCCGTGCGTGTGATCATTGCTTGTACAGCCCTCTCGCAGTGTCCGGAGCAAGTATGGTGGGTCTGACACACCGGTGTCAATGTGTTCTTTTTTCCATTTCCAGGAGTGTACTTTTGGAATTCGCAGCAAGACTATCTTCTCTGTCGTGGGACTGGGTGGATGGTGTGACATGGGCTAAAGCAAACTGGAGCCATGATAAAGCTGTGACGAGGCAAACTGCCAAGATTGACAGACTTTCTAAACAGATGCAGCAGAGTTCCAACTCGACGATCTGTTTTTAATTTGACAGAGAAAACTTTAGATGACGCGACTGTGTCTGTGCTAGCAAAAGGACTGAATTTTGCTCCCACACCCGTTTCACTGCCACTAGTGGATTTCATCAGTGCCATCGAAGAAGCCGTACGCCGTCTTGATGCAGATGAAGCGGAGGAAGTTCGTCGAGAGTCTTGCCGTGTATTGACCAGGGGTGCACCAATGAAGAATAACATCTCGCCCATGGAGAGGATAGCCCTCCGTAACTTCCGAGCACATGTGGATACAGTAGTCTTAAAATCTGACAAAGGAAACACTACTGTCCTCATACTAAGGGATGACTATATTAATAAGATCAATGTTTTATTATGTGATTCAACGAATCGCAAAATCGGTAAGAATCCCACGAGCCGAGTGGTGCAAAAAACAGCAGAACTTTTATCAAATAATTCTCTCCCGAAGGAGGTCATCAAGAGACTGAAACCAAACAGTTCAGTTCCACCTAGGCTATATGGACTGCCTGAGATCCACAAGGAAAATGTGCCATTACGTCCAATTGTGAGTAACATCGGAGCAGCCACCTACGACCTAGCAAAATTCTTGGCATCTTTGCTGAAACCAATGATAGGCAAGTGTGCACATCACATAAAGAATTCTGGTGATTTTATCGGTCGACTTCAGTCACTACAACTGCAAAGTAATGACTTATTGGTCAGTCTTGATGTAGTTTCACTGTTCACAAAGGTGCCTCTGGTGGACTCACTACACCTCAATAGCAATATGTTTGGTGCAGACATTACAGCGTTGTTTGAGCACATTCTCGCCTCTACATATTTTATATTTAACAAAGAATTTTACGAACAATCTGACGGTGTCGCCATGGGGAGTCCTTTGTCTCCCCTGGTGGCCAATCTTTTTATGGAGGGTTCTGAGGAGAGAGCGCTCGACTTTGCCACTTTTAAACTGACAGTATTTTGGCGGTACGTTGACGACACTTTTATAGTGTGGCCTCATGGTTTGGACCGTCTCCAAGAATTTTTACGTCACATGAACTCCCTACATGAAAACATAAAGTTTACCACGGAGATAGAGAAAGATGGTTGTCTGCCATTTTTAGACGTCTTGGTGCGACGGAAGAGCGATGGCACACTTGGTCACTCGGTGTACAGAAAGCCCACTCATACAGACCTGTATCTACAAGCTACTAGTAGCCACCATCCAGCACAAACAATGGGCGTTCTCAAAACCCCGATCCACCGTGCCCATACTATCTCTGACCCCGACAGTCTTCAAGCGGAACTGGAACACCTGCAAAAAGAATTTTTGAAGAATGGCTTTTCACCTAGGCAAGTGAACAGAATGATGAAGGCCTACAAACGATGAAACAAGGAAGAGGAAGAGGCCTTCTGGTTGACTGTTTATCTACCATTTATTGGGAATATTTCTTCACAGATAGGCAGAATATTGAGAAAGTATCAAGTGAGAGTCATCTTTCGTCCCCCTTCCAAAATTTCATCACTGGTGAGATCCGTTAAAGACGACCTGGGCCTGCGTAAACCAGTTGTTTACAAATGCGGCAAATCATATTAGGGCAAACAATACGAACTGTGCAGGAACGCATTGTGGAACACCAACGGTATACTCGCCTTCTCCAACCCACCAAGTCCGCAATCGCCGAACATTGTATTTCCACACTGCTTGGAATCCTGTTATAGAGAAACTTCGTAGTCGACGTAGATATCTGCATAAAGATGGAAATCGACCTGATACCGATACGCCAGGCTTTCACAGTGGAGGGCGCGAGGCGCAGCTCACGGAGCCGTTATGAACGCGCACGCTGAGCAGCGCATGCGCAATGTCACCTCAGTACGGCTTTAAATAGCGGAGCTCAGCGCGTACTCGGCGGTACTACTACAGTGGCACTCACCTGAAGATGGCCAGAAGACTCTGCGTCGAAATATCGTGGCAGGACGTTATTGATATCCGGCCGTTCTCCCGTGTTTCTATGGAACAACATCAATGCATCTTGTTCCTTAATACCCGTTCCTCTTAAAAACTACAAGCTTGCTCACTCATTAACTGTCAGAAACAACTTCCATGACTTATTTTCCAATGAGACCTTCCTCCAGGCATATCACACCATCCAAACACTCTGCTATACCCTCCACTGTACAGATAATCCCCTCCTCCTTGCCAAAAGTGCAATGGATATCATTCTTTAGGTGAAATAATTGTGACTGCTCTCTCTTACATGTGATTATGGATTCTTAGTAGCCATTCCAGTTGATACTAAAGTAGACTTGGAGAAATTCCGGGTGGCTATTGGAATAGCCCAATCACCTGTGACATTCTCTCCTACGGAGACCATACCTTTTACCTCTGTTATTATTTCCGCTGACCTAAGCTTGTGTTGTAGATCACTGGCAGAGTTCCAGCAGAGTCATGACTTTAAGCATTGTCACCGATTTGACATAGTACCTTTTGTGGCGGTGTTCGTAGTGACAAGCAATTCGCTGTAGAACGGCTTACGAAGTCACCGCCACACTTTTAATAGCGGGCCGACCGGTCCGCTGGAACAGTGAACAGAAAGATGAAAGCCCAAACACTCATATTAAATAAAAGTCGGTACTTATCTTTATTAATGAAGATACAGTAACACAGTAGTGAACTCGGTGTCTACAGAAATCTGTCTAGTTCGAGTCGGAGCGGCTAGGTCAGCGTCGGCTGACGACAAACAACAACTCTGCTGCGATGAACACACAATTGACTAGCAAGTACACAATTCGGTGGCGAGTATACAACTGAGCGGCGAATACAGAACTGTCCTAGCGCTCGCGACTCCAGCGCTTAAGAAGCCAGAAGCCAGCGGTGGCGCGCGCAGACTTGCGGCGATTTGCTGTCTCGCTGGCGCTGCTTATGCGGACGGCGTCCGGACTTTGATGCTGCCAACCTTTTGGTAGCGGGCTCGGGTGGCATTACTGGCTAGGATATAACAGTACCCATATCAGACCACAGCTGTCCCTGGTGTAGCGCAACCTAATGTCCTGGGATGTGTCACTGCAGGAGTCCTCGATGCAACTAGAAATGGACATCTCCTCAGTCACTACTCGCAATCCCATTCCTCTCATACCTTATTCTAATAGTCACCCAGAATTTCTCCACTTTCATGTCAACTGGAATGGCTACTAAGAATCCACAATCACACGTAAGAGAGAGGAACCATAATTATATCAGCTACCGAATGATATCTTTTGCACTGCTTCCTTTCTCCATAACGCTTTATTAGACCCCATATCCTGCTACAGATAAAGATGGGTAATGGTTATGACGCCGTACCTCGAAAACTGTAGAAATGATACACTTCTTCTTTTGTTACATTACTAAAGGATCTCGGCGAGCAACAGATCTTTCCAAGGTTCGAATGACGAAAGATAGTATTTTCTTGTTCACGAAAAATAAAACTCGAATGTGTAAGTGATATTGTATTGCCGACCAGTGATGATCATGTTGATGTATTTTTGTAAGGGCACGTGACACCTCCAAATGGACATAGAAACTTCTCTGCAAAATCGTAGGTTATGACTACTGCATTAGACAGTGTTACTTATTAGTTTTACCATTTATCCAAACATGAATTGTAACTCTATGAAAATCAAAGTAAGGAGGTGATTGACCTAGTATCACTGTACTCTACAATATCTTAACATCTTTGATGGACGATAAAAAGCGACTACCGACTATTCTTTCCTTCCCTTCGGTATCTTGAGGGAAACACATAGGCGTCTGCTGTAATCCACTAGTGTAATTCATTAGCTGAATAATAATTAATGTGGATAATAACTTGTTTTATTTAAAGAAGAGTGACGCTGTATCCTATTGAAAAATGTTGCGAAGAATCTCTTAATAGTTCATCAGAATTTGATAGTGTTACGTTAACTAGAACATTCGATTATACGCCAATAGCCACAGATCGAATCTTTTTAAAGTATAAATCTTGTTATAAAAAGAAAATTTACTTCTCCTGCAGAAGACAATAATCGCATCTTTTTTAAGTGAAGTTCAATTATTGAAGTACTGCGAACGACGTATTTTACGCCCAGGCAGGAATAGCTGGATAAAAATTATACACAGTTTTCAGTCTAAGTTCAACAAAAATAATCAGTTGAGAAATCATTTTCAATTTTAGCAATTCTGTGGTAACTGCAGGCAAATTAGGCACTTTGAAGTTATGTATTAGGACTGATAATTACAATGTATTTGCCACCTCAAAACATAAATAGGAATTAAAATTTTTATCAAAGAAAATTTTGTTTCACTATTCTCTCATTTACTGAAAAGATAGGCACATACATTTATCTCAAAAAAATTTAGATTCTTGCAGATTGACCGAGAGAACTTTTGATATATATGTTTTTCTGAATTAATTTCGCTTATTTTGACGTCAGCTTTGTGCGTTTCTCGCAGGTATTTGACAGAAAATCTTCCATAACGACATAATCCCAATACTGTGATTTTGTATTTGTTTATTTATCTCATTATAAAGCCGTACTACGAAACAAAGTTTCAAAGAGAAAAAGGTTGGATGGTTTTAATATTTCGTCGCTTCTTTTCTGCGGTAGTTACAGTGTATATGAAACGTTAATTTACATTCTGTGTAAAGGCATATTGAATTATTTGGCCACGATGCGAATATATCAGGGCCAGTTCGTCATTTTATTAAAGCAAATGGCTTTCCAATTTGTGCATGAAACGGATTTAAATTACCTACAGCAGACTGCAATTTGATTGCTGTTTTAGAAGTCTGTCAGAGATTCTGTAATTAAATTCAGTTCTTATGACGGTGATTCATTTTTTCCCCCACGTCGCCAATGAAAGATGTTTTTAGTGACCATAAAAAGCTCTACGGTACGGCGCTAGAGGTTCTTCTTGTTTATTGTGGACAGGCCAACTGCAGAAAATAATCAGATAACACACGTCCTAACTGCCTGTAAACCGAGGAAGGTCGTAATAGGGGAGTATAAGAAAATAATAAAACTGTAAGAAAAACTGTGTTTATCGCCGCCGCTCGCAGAATCTCGCCGCCTGCGGTGAGCTGGCTAGCCTTAAGTACGCATTACCTCGTCTCTGGACCGTACCTGCTGTAGTTTATCACCCTGCCGTTACGTGACGCTAATGTGTATGGAACAACGTAGAAGGATCTTATGGCTAGGAGGTGTTATGCGGTCCTGAAACTGAAACCGGTGGCAGCGGGGCTAGATGCCTCTTACGAAACACCTGCCAGTAGGTCTCCTCCTCCCAAGCTAGTCATTCTTCAAACATTACTATTGCGGCAGTTGATGAAAAGAAATTAAACTAGTGTTGGACGACACATTGTAAAAGTTAGGCATTGATTTAGGAAAAACTCATGATGTCAGGGTGACCAGCCTTGTTTCTTCTGCTTATACATTTTGACACCAGCTAAGTATAGTGGTTCTCTCAGCATAGTGAGCCATTAATTGACTGGTATTCTAGAAAATAAGCTTCTAATAACAAATGATACCAGTTTCACACAGTGTGGAAAAGAGAGGTTTTTAACTTTTTTCATAAGGTACTCAGAATTTACAGTTACAATGTTGGGTTAAAATTGCATCTTTCTTTTGATACAGAAGTGCATTTTCTTATTAGTTATATAATTTGATAGTGTGGTAGTGATCACAGTTCACATAGATCGATGTTCCTTGTATAGTTTAGGAACTAACGCAACTTAGGGCCCACTGTGTTCTTGTTAATTAAGTACTTAGTGGCTCTGAGATAAAAGAAAGTGTAAAACGAAAAAGGAGGCGCTGTTAAAAAACCAGTCGAATATTGCTCACTTAGGGAAAGAATTGAAAGGTTTGTTGCTGACTTAAATCTTCAAGTTTTAATGATTTTATCGATGAAGCATACATTATCATACCAATGCATAGGAAAAGGATTAACCCACTTTCAAAGCCAATGACCAATAACCATTTCTAGTTAGGCTCACTTACACATTTTATGACAAAGCAATTAACCTTACTAATATTTCATCTTTCTATGACGAAGGAGGACTAATAGAAGAAGGATGTAAACATAATATTGCATCTGAAATTAATGGAACTAACGTGAAAAGGATAACAGCAAACGCTATGGTAGCACTAGATTGCACCATAATTTCCATTGCAAAACGTAACCATAAAGTCAACAAGGTTTCGAGAATAATGTGTGAACAATTATCGAAACCTAATATTGCTAATAAGTCAACTATAAAACATATCAGTCCCCGGAATCTTGCTGAGTGGTATTATTGAACAAAATCATCTCGGTTTTCAAACCGCGTCAATAAAAAATAGAATTCTCAAGCTTCCAATGCGTAGCTGTGCCATTTTCGTCTAATGTAAAACTACTAACTGCTGGCGCTGTCTTTTTTATTTTTATTTCATTCCCCTGTCCCATATGAACAAGGGAGGGCTGTCAGTGGCACAATCTGTCGCTCTTCGGCCGACAGACATTACATGAATCAAAAACGATGTCACAAAACATAGAATGAGGCGATAAAAGGGGGATATAAGAATATTACGAGAAGGAGACAATAAGGTTAAAAATACACTAACATGGAGATGGTCATTGTGGGACACAGATACAAAAGTCCCACACGAAGATAAAAACACACTTGGCGACGTGCGGAGCGCTTAAAACAGATTAAAGTCACAAGCAGGAGATAAAACTAGGTCACAGCATCAAAATTCACACCAACATGATGTCACTTCAAAAACACTGTAATAGATGTCGCTCACAAGACAAAGATTAAAGCTGTGAAACAGCAAATGAGAGGGGCCTGCTGAGAGAGGGGAGGCCTGAGAGGACAGGAGAGAAGCGTGAGGAGGGGGCAGCAGGGAGGGTGTGGGAGAGGGTGGGATGAAAAATTTGGGTCAGGTGGCGCACTGAGGGGCAGGAGAGTATGGTGAGGGAGAGGGAAAGCAAAAAGGCATGAGCGCAAGGACATGAAAGGGGCTTGCTTGAAAGGTAGGGGCACTGGAGAGAGGAAACATTTCTCAGGGGGGTGGAAGGGAGGGGAGAGGGAGCCCTGGGTGTGGCAGGAATGTGGGGTTAGAGTTGGTGGGATGGGTAGATACCATGGTGAAGCTTATCATCTTGAAGGGTAAGTGCTGGAACTTGCATTGGTGGGGTGGGACACAGCAGTAAAGGTACAACTACAGGCAGGATAGAGACACCAGGAGGTGAGGGGGTTCAAGTCTGTGGGTGAAGTACACAGTTTGGGTGTGTTCAAGGAAAAGGAGATGTGAAAATAGGATGAAGTCTTATAGGAATATTGTGGGGCTTTATGGGATCCAGATGGGGTGTAAATCCTGGTGACAATTGAATAGCAAAGGTTGGGATGGATCAAGGATTTGTAGGTGTGAAGGATGGTGGAAGCACGCAGTCCCAATGTCTGGCCAGAGAGGAGTTTCAGGAGGCAGAGTCTACAGTGGACTTTGTGTTGTATTGCAAGGAGATGGTGATTCCAGGAGACATGACAGTGGAGGATGAGAACAAGGTATTTCAGAGTAGGAGTAAGTTGGATACGATGACGATAAATGGTGAGGTAAAAATCCTGAACACAGAAGGAGGGGTGGTGTGTGTTATTGTGATTGCGTGGGTCTTGGAGGGGTTGATGTGAAGGATCCCCTGGTTGCATCAAGCGGCGAACTAGTCAAGGTGGGTTTGAAGGGTTTATTGGGATTGTTGAAGGGTTGAATAGAAGGCCAGGAAGGCGGTGTCATCAGCAAATAGGATGAGGTGAACAGGTAGCGGAGGTCTGGGCATATCTGAGGCATACAGGAAATAGAGGAGAGGGGAAAGGATGGAGCCTCTGGGCACAGCCACAATGGGATAAATCATATGGGAGTTGGTTTTGCGGGCAGTGACTTGGGAAGAATGATAGGAGCGAAAGAAAGAAACGAGACAGACGAAAGTGATATTAAGAGCGACGTTCTGGCGTTCAAAGAGGAGCCTGGGATGCTGTACATTGTCATAGGCATTCTGCAGGTCGATGGAAACAAAGATAGAGGAGTGACAGGAGATAAGTTGGAGGGAAACGATATTGATAAGGTTAAGGAGCTGGTTGGTGGTGTAGGAGGAGGATCAGAAGTCACGTTGGGTAAGTGGAAGCAGTTGATGCTGGTTGAGGTGGTTATGAATATGGCAGGAGAGGATGGATTTGAAGACCTTAGTGAACACAGAGATGTGGTAGATGGGACGATAGGAAGAGGTGTAAGAAGAGGGTTTGTTGAGATTCCAAAGGTCAGGGCAGAAGCCAGTGAAGAGGACGACGGTCTACTGGGTAACAACGACAGCCAGGAAAGAGGGGAGATCCCTCAAGGTGGAAGTATGTGATGCAGTCATGACCAGGGGCAGTGTTGCATTTAGAATGGAGTATGAATCTGATGTTATGTGCTGTAATGGGAGTGTTGAAATCTGAGGGCGATAACTGATCCCAGTCCTGGAAACTGGGAGTGGGGGGGTGGTTAATTGTGGCAAAGAGGGAGTAATCAAAGTGGGAATCGTTGGGAATGGAGAAGACCTCAGAGAGTTGGGAAGCAAAATGGTTAGCCTGACTGAGGTTATAAGGAAAGGGTTAGTTGTTATGGAGAAGGAGGTAATGCCGGGTGTGGAATAGCTACCAGTAGGGCAGTGGAAGGCAGATCAGTACTTGAAGGAGTTGATAAGGAGGGTGTTGTTGAGTTGTGTCCATGTCTGGTACCAGGCCTGGCGTTTCTCTGCTGTTAAGAGGTTGCATATGTGTTGTTGCAATTGACAGTGGCAGAGGACTGCATCCCAGTCACGGTTGCAGAGGAAGGAGCAGTAAACTGTGTAGTCATGGACGATTTTCGAGGCAGCTGGGCTGGGACCAGGAGATGGACAATACGCCACGATATAGTGAGAGCAACTGGGAGGTGGTCGCTACCAGTAGTGTCTAAGATTACCGTAGGGATACGACCAGGGAGGTTGGGGGATGCAAGGATATTGGAGGTGGAATCACCTGGGAAAGTGGCAAACAACTGATATGACCATCGAAAGGTGTCAGGGTCACAACTGCAGATGTTGATATCTGTTGCAATCACATAGGTGGAGAAGGTGCAGTCAAGATGGGAGATTGAAATGTAAGGGAGGTGGACAGGCACAGACTGTGACAAAGGCGATGGTGATGGAGGGAAAAAAGACGTTGCAGAAGAGGTAATCGGTCAGGTAAATGAGGAGGGTTTGTGGCCAGACAGGGATATGCTTAAGGTAACCAGTTGTAGCGCCATCCTGCGCTAGGGGAAAGAAATTGCTGGTGTAGTGATGGAGATAAGGAGAGTATTAGACAGGAAAGTGAGGTTGCAGGAAAGTTTCTTTACAGATGAAACAGTCGACCTGGTGGTGGACAGGGTGTGCATGAAGAGGTACTTGTTGGCAGGGAGGGAGCAGATGTTTTGGTAACTGTTGGTGTGCTAGGGTGGGGAGACAGGAGGGAGTGGAGGGAGGAGGACAGAGGCCTACCCGAGAGTGTTGAGGTGCATAATGGTTAAGAGGGCCTGGTTGTGAATGTAGGTGGTATAGATGGTCAAATGGAAGACTGAGCAGGCAGCAAGGGAGATCTTTTGGAGGGTGTGGGGGCATTGGAAGTTGTGTATGTTGTGGAGGAAGATGGTGAGGAAATAGATGATGTCTTCAGCCATAGGGAGCAGGCCCAGGGAATATTTATGGTGGATGGGTTGATCGATGGGCAGATTGAGAACACTATGTTTGGGGTTGGTGGCAGGGAGTTTAGCTTTGCATTTTTGGGAATAGGTGGGATAGGATTCGATGCAGGTTTTGCAGGAAGGAGGAGAGGCGATGTTAAGACACTGTTTTAGAAATTGGGAGGTCTTACAGTGGGGGCAGTTGGGGAATTTGAAGTTTTGCGTGAGGTAATCATTGTATGAGAGACATCGTTGGCAATGGTACAGTTAAAGAGTTGAAAGGGGAGGGGTCAGTGTGGTGGCGATGGTGAGAACTCAGCTTCAAATGGTTCAAATGGCTCTGAGCACTATGGGACTCAGCTGCTGAGGTCATTAGTCCCCTAGAACTTAGAACTAGTTAAACCTAACTAACCTAAGGACATCACAAATATCCATGCCCGAGGCAGGATTCGAACCTGCGACTGTAACAGTCTTGCGGTTCCAGACTGCAGCACCTTTAACCGCATGGCCACTTCGGCCGGCAGAACTCAGGTCTCCCTGAATGTGGAGACGGTCAGTAGAGAAGGCAGACTCAGTAGACATGTGCATCAGGAACGTAGGTCCGCAGTCAGTGTAGATTCATCAGGCTGAACAGATTTCTAGGGCATGTTAGGCAATCAGTTCCGCCAACACCTCTGCCTTCATGACCACGGGATTGAGATTCACGATCATGGCAGTAAGCATTGGTGGATGATGAGGGGGTTGGGGCTGGTTGGGAGAGGAGGCGGTTAGTAAGGGTGTGAGAGATGCATGGGGGCCAAATCTGACACTGGGAATGAGGGAGAGGGGTTTCTGGTAAGGATGGAGTCTCTGTAGGGGTAAGTTAAGCAACAGTGCTACTGGGGACATATTTGTGTATTGGTGGTAAGAGGGAGCAGGCATCGATGAATTTGGGATCGAAGCAGGACAGGACGAGTGTGTGCAGGGCGGGGATGAGAATGAAGGTGGAGTGGTGGTGTCCATGGAGGTCGGAACGAACACAGGTAGACGGTGGTTCCTTAATGGAGGCGCGGTGGTCTAGCGGTTCTAGGCCCTCAGTCCGGAGCCGCGCGACTGCTACGGTCGCAGGTTCGAATCCTGCCTCGGGCATGGATGTGTGTGATGTCTATAGGTTAGTTAGGTTTAAGTAGTTCTAAGTTCTAGGGGACTGATGACCATAGATGTTAAGTCCCATAGGGCTCAGAGCCATTTGAACCTTAATGGAGCAGATGGAGGCAAAGTCGGAACTTTGGAGGTTAGGGGGTCTTTAAGCGAGGATGACATAGGAAGGGTGAGGGACTGGTTGCAGCGGCAGGTGAAGGGAGGCATGACCGTCCTGTGAGGCAGAGGTACTTGGATGTGAAGGTGAAGGCTCTGTAGTGGTGATGGCTCAGTGGGCGGTGGGCGACAGGTGTCGAGGGAGTGAAATTGAAGACGGAGCTAACCAGGAGTCAGAGACAGGAGAACAGAACCCGATGGCGATGGCGATGGTGACGGTAACGAACGACGACAGCGGCGGTAGCGGTGGCAGTGGCGACAGACAGCAGCAGTCGGCGACAGCCAGTAGCAGCAGGCGGCGACAGGCAGCGAGCAAAGGCGGCGACAGCACCAGGAGTAAGCGGCGCCAGGCACCAGCAACAGGCGGCAATAGGCCACAGCATAAAAGTATTTACAAACTTATATGTTCAAGAATGAATGATTAGTAATGTGTACTGGCCACACACGTCTCATTCCTACTGGTGGTCATGCAGCTTTGATTATCTCCTTAAAGTAGTAAGGTTAATCAGTTTTTGTGGTTTTTTTTTTCCAGTGCATATTTGCATCTCCTGGTCCACATTAAAATACCCGCGCCACTTATCGCACCATGTATCTAGAAGTATCAAGACATAATGACGCAATCCATCTCAACTCTATCAGATGGCCGTAAGATTGTGTTTTGGCCTTCTAGCAGTGTGCTACAATTTTTTTTAATTGTTGATCTGAACTAAAGACATGCAAGCAAACAAAAAATTAATTAAGTAACTTTGTGTTTTCGAGATCATAATTAAAAGTATATGGCTACCTTATATAAATGTTCATTCTAGAACTAAAGGAAATGTTATTTGACACCTCGCCCAACTACGTAAATACACTCCTGGAAATTGAAATAAGAACACCGTGAATTCATTGTCCCAGGAAGGGGAAACTTTATTGACACATTCCTGGGGTCAGATACATCACATGATCACACTGACAGAACCACAGGCACATAGACACAGGCAACAGAGCATGCACAATGTCGGCCTAGTACAGGGTATATCCACCTTTCGCAGCAATGCAGGCTGCTATTCTCCCATGGAGACGATCGTAGAGAAGCTGGATGTAGTCCTGTGGAACGGCTTGCCATGCCATTTCCACCTGGCGCCTCAGTTGGACCAGCGTTCGTGCTGGACGTGCAGACCGCGTGAGACGACGCTTCATCCAGTCCCAAACGTGCTCAATGGGGGACAGATCCGGAGATCTTGCTGGTCAGGGTAGTTGACTTACACCTTCTAGAGCACGTTGGGTGGCACGGGATACGTGCGGACGTGCATTATCCTGTTGGAACAGCAAGTTCCCTTGCCGGTCTAGGAATGGTAGAACGATGGGTTCGATGACGGTTTGGACGTACCGTGCACTATTCAGTGTACCCTCGACGATCACCAGTGGTGTACGGCCAGTGTAGGAGATCGCTCCCCACACCATGATGCCGGGTGTTGGCCGTGTGTGCCTCGGTCGTATGCAGTCCTGATTGTGGTGCTCACCTGTACGGCGCCAAACACGCATACGACCATCATTGGCACCAAGGCAGAAGCGACTCTCATCGCTGAAGACGACACGTCTCCATTCGTCCCTCCATTCACGCCTGTCGCGACACCACTGGAGGCGGGCTGCACGATGTTGGGGCGTGAGCGGAAGACGGCCTAACGGTGTGTGGGACCGTAGCCCAGCTTCATGGAGACTGTTGCGAATGGTCCTCGCCGATACACCAGGAGCAACAGTGTCCCTAATTTGCTGGGAAGTGGCGGTGCGGTCCCCTACGGCACTGCGTAGGATCCTACGGTCTTGGCGTGCATCCGTGCGTCGCTGCGGTCCGGTCCCAGGTCGACGGGAACTTGCACCTTCCGCCGACCACTGGCGACAACATCGATGTACTGTGGAGACCTCACGTGCCACGTGTTGAGCAATTCGGCGGTACGTCCACCCGGCCTCCCGCATGCCCACTATACGCCCTCGCTCAAAGTCCGTCAACTGCACATACGGTTCACGTCCACGCTGTCGCGGCATGCTACCAGTGTTAAAGACTGCGATGGAGCTCCGTATGCCACGGCAAACTGGCTGACACTGACGGCGGCGGTGCACAAATGCTGCGCAGCTAGCGCCATTCGACGGCCAACACCGCGGTTCCTGGTGTGTCCGCTGTGCCGTGCGTGTGATCATTGCTTGTACAGCCCTCTCGCAGTGTCCGGCGCAAGTATGGTGGGTCTGACACACCGGTGTCAATGTGTTCTTTTTTCCATTTCCTGGAGTGTAGTTACCTCTTTCAGCCTTCACCTGTTGTACTGCAGAATATATTTGGATTAAAGAAAATCACTTAAAGATAAATAAGTGGTATAAAGTGAGTGTTAGATGATATTTAACTGTGAATGAAGGTAGTCACCTGATTGTAAACTTCGAATTTTTAATGTGTCATGCATGGATATGAGTTACATAACTGAATACTCTTATAAGAAAATCACCCATCTCACGACAGGTTTCGTTAAAAGTGTCATAATTTTTTTTAAACCTGTCAGTTACCGTTACATTCAAAGACGCCCAGTAGTCAGGTTTTCTTAAGTATCTATCTGGAGATAAAAGAAGTTATTAGGTTCTACAGATGACAGGCTGGACCACAACGTATGAGATAATGTCTTCACCAACGTTTTAGATATATCTTTTTGCCATTTGTTTGGCAGTTCATATCATTTTACAACAGAGCCTAGATTCCTAATAATAATCAGTGCATAGTACCAACTGTCTTACAGGTTCAAAGATATCATAGTTCTTTTACAGCTGCCTTACACAAATAAAATATTTTGTACATCACTGTCGGCCAGTTTCGACCATGACAAGTCGTTTCCGATGACTGGATATATGATATGTCGCTACCACGCAATACTTAATAATAAGCAAATGCTCAATACTGGCCAACAGTGACAGTTAAAGCATTTTATTCTTATAAGGCAGCTTTGGCGGATTATGACATCTCTTCACCGAAATTTGTCAATTCTCCAAAAGGATATTACCATATAAATGTGTGAATCCCAATACCGCATGAAAAAACTCTAAGATTAAAGCAGAACCCAAAAAATTACGACTTTTTCTTCAATACATACACAAGCTGTGGCCCAATTTATGCCTGGGCTGAACTACTCCTGCCGCTATTGGACCTAAGGCTGCAATACAGGCACATTCAGCTAACGCTGTGTTCCCTCTTCCGCTGCACAAATCACTATGTGTGTGTGAATTCTCAGTGATCCTGTACAGTTGAATATTCATGTAAGGTGCGTTCGCGTGCCTGACGATCTGTAATGTAAGCAGGTTTTATACTAATAACATATACTTATGATAACTTAATTTTCATTTTTTTTGTTTTTGTTTTGTGGAATAATGATTCACTTGCACAGCTTCCTCCTGTAGGAAGTGACTGAATGAAATTGAGTAAGCGGGACGTATTTGGTGTGATATGATAGGTGGATGTGTCAATTCACGGAAAGGATATTTCCACATTAATGTGTAGATCTAGGGAAGTGTGTGGAAGACTCTAGAGAAACGTGTATCACACGTGAATTTCAGACTTTGTCTGTTCTTTCTATAGGAAACAGACTATTCCATAATCGTAATGAGACAAATATTGACGACATTAGAAATTAAAACTCTCTTTTCTTCCAAAAATTATATATGTTATTGCGATACGTAACTTTAGAAACGTGTAGCTAACTGAGGTAGCCAAATAATGTACGAAAAAATCTACTATTAAGTTCTATAATTTTCGAAATATTACATAACAAAATATAAGATGTTTTCCAGACTGATGAACGTCACATGTTTCAAAAACATTACATAACTTTCATCGTAATTACAACTAAGAGCACATTTTAGCATTCTTAGACGTACTATAGAGATCATTACCTTACGCGACTTTCAGAATATTTACGTGATTTTTGTAGCAGATAAGGACTTCGGCTTTCCTATCGCTTTAGAGAGCGAAGTGTCATGGTGACAATCTGCAGAAGACTTTTTGTGACCCCATAGTATCTTTAGACCTTAAACCTCAAACAGCAACTAAATTAAATCAGGATAAATGTGAAAAAATACAAAATAAAAAAACAGTGTGACAAATTTTAGTAAACGTGTACGACTCGGGTAAGTAACGTAAGGTAGCTGGTTTGTCAAACCGAAGAGGATTTCGGAACAAATATACTACTCAGAAATATCTTCCTTCCTTCTTTCATTGAGATTAATAATCAGTATATTAAATCTGTGGCGGTTTCCTAACTGTACCTCAATAGATTATGTATAGACTTTATTCCAGGTGCTAAAGCTACAATGACATTTCATTCCGTGTATATCATAGACCCTGTGTGGGACCCCAGTATTTAAGAACCAGATTTAGAGTCCCATGGGAGAAATTATTTTGGACAGCATGAAATACGATAATGGAGCCATAAACTTTCATCTGACAGTGTACTAATGATATTCCACCACTACTCTGAGTCCCTATGAACAGTAAAGCCAAGAGTTTAAATTTCATGGATTGAGCAGCTACACTATATTGTAAACGTCCACTGCAATTTTTAACTTTAAAACCTTATATCACTACAAAGATACCCACATTTTTCATCATTTCATTCTCATTCATTGCTATAAGAAGGCGTTATAAAGATCAACCGTTAATGCAGTGCCCTTTTAAAAATACAACTACTTTATCTCGTTGCCTTATATTGAATTCAGCGTCTGATTAACTACATCGAATACTGCACTAGCCTTGTGCAAGCAAACAGTGTCAGTCCAAATTGGATATTAAGCAAAATCGACTAATACAATTATAATCCGTTGTTGTCTCTTTTCAAAAAACATCGGCCGATTTGGAGTTTATCAATGATATTCTGTTGCCATTCCTCTCATTTAAATCAATTTTCAGGGTACTCTTTTCCATCGTATACGCTACTGGGTTACCCACACTGATTAATACATGAAATTTCCTTTCCTTTTTTTCGTTACGCTTTCATTTTCGTACATACATTTTCTCCTTAAATTAATGCTAAAGTGGGAATAAAAAAGTCTGATCTAACCTAAATAATGTTTGTAACCACAGATAAACAAAAAAAGTTACTAACTCGTAGTGAGATCCAGCTTTAGATGATCTGAAATGGCATGTCATCAGGCCACAACCAGTAACATACAATCCTAAATTCACAACTGCCGTGGATAAACTTACCTTCTGGACGTTTTCTGCCCTTGTTTAAACGTCCTCAAAAGAACTTCAAATAACAAACCAAAACTTTATTACTGTTTGTGTATTTGGCCTCCAAAATAAAAAGAATTATATAGATAACTCAGTGCAGTCAAATGATACTGGAAGTGCCTGTTCACATGCAAATTGCGTTTCTCATAAATTGATTACATCAGGTTGAAAATGAGGTAATGTCTAAAAACTTATGGAAATAAAAATCACTACAAAAATCGTTACACAAAAATCAAAGGGAATGTTGTTATGTTTTATATCAAACGATTCCATTTCATAAGGGGACTACGAAAATAAAATAGGATTTTGTCTAGGTATAGGATTACAATTCCTATAAATGTGTTCAATTGATCTTTTAACAAATTAATTGTGATTGAAACATCATCATTTAAGTGCAACTCTTTAACAGGTTCGCGGTATTTTCACATGTTCTTTGCGGTACCTCAAAAGCTTGGAACAGTTTTATTAGATTAAAACATTAAAAAACTACAGTATCTGTGACGTTACTAACTTCAAATACATGACAGTACACCTGGAAAGAATTTCTAAAACAAACTTTAACTATACGAAGAAAGTTGTGCCCGAAAGTATTAGTTACATGAAATAAGAACCAATACTCTCACGCAGAATTTTAGATTATAGTTTTCAGAGCAGTTTTCACCTGATGCAATCGATTTGAAATGTATCAACTTATGAGTGACTTCAGCAGAATTACAAAGCCCTGTATTAATATGACGCACTACTACAGTATTGTTTTAAACTCGTGTGTTCTATCCACTTGTGTTTTATTCCCTCTGCGTCACCCTCCCTTCAGCCACCATCGAAACAGGTGCGATACGCGGCGTTTACTGCTCCCCGGCCAGCGGTAAAAGAGCGTCACAATGTAATTAAGTTTGTCCTGGAAAGTAATCGGAGTAATAAAATTAGCACTGCGGCCGGGCCGTGATTATTCTGCAGCTCGAAGCTAGGCCGGCGTGAGAGCGGGCTGTGCCGCTGGGCTGCCTACGCGCAAGGGGCGCCGTGCGGTCCGCCGCGTGTCGCGCTCTGGAGACGCAGTGCAGCTGAGCGCGGCGCGAGCCCAAAGTTAGTTAGGCCTGAGGGCTGTGGGCTAAGGGCTGCGGGGATCACAGGCGCCGCGCCGCCAGGTAATCCAATCCCGTTCCCTCCGTTATTCGGTTAGCTACACAGGGGCCGAGACAAGGAGGTCACTGGCTCACTTCTCCGTTTGTCCACAGGATGATCTTCGCGCAGGAAGCCGTCTTAACTGTTTACATCTTGTGCTTCTGATCTACAAAGCAAATTGGACAGAAGGATTGTGTGGTGCAATCAACGCTTAGCAAATTCGTCTCCTGAGAAGGTGAGTGTACGCGTACCCTATCAGAAGTTGGGCATTGATACGTAACTACAAATCATCGTGGCAGATTGAATTTTCTGGTCGGGTTGCGTCTACAGACTAATTCCCTTTCGAACACATTTATTTCATTTCTAATTTCCGATAGGGTTTTAGAACAGTTTCATACATCTAATCAAGCGTGCTTCGAGATTAATATTGTGTTCAGTATTGCAGTGTGCATTTGAACAGAGTTTCAGATACCATTAAATATGAAAAAAAATCTAATTTCATAATCATTACATTGACTTATTGAGAAAAATGACAGTATTGAATACAGTGTTACATTAATATTAGCCATAAAGAAGGAAAGAGTATTTTAGATTTGGGAGAAGAGGTTGTGTCGTTCATGAGATTGTTAAGCCACCTAATCGGTAATGGCCATTTTCTACTGCGTACGATGACCCGTTCCAAACATTCCATCAGAGCTGTGAGTTAAATGTAGGAGTTGAATATAGGCGACTGAGATCGTTGTGCGTCTATTGTAAGGTCGTTTCTTGGTTGTATGGTGATGTGAGAAAGGAGAGGCTAAAACACACTGTCGACATACAGCCTATTCTTATCGAACACCATAAAGTGAACCAGCAGCTTAAATTATCCATCCAACAGATGGATCACCGAGAAGAAGTTATGAGATGGAAGTCATGAGATAGTGCACAGAGTTTAGGATTTAAAGCAAGACCTTGACGCCAAATCTAGTGGTCAACAGCTTTACAATAACACCTTGCCTGCCAAACAGCGGGAATGAAAATTTCCTTCCGACGCGAAATTTGAACTAGCTACACCAGTCGTATTTCCAACACATTTTGTCCACCTCGTGTAGGGGTATAGCGGTAGCATTTACGTTGCGATTTAGATATTTCACGTTGTGTAACATATTCTGAGAGACGTCCATAGTAACGGTACCGATAGAATGATATCTATAGAAGAATATAGTTGATGTGGGGAAGAATAAGAGAAATAAATGGAACAAGTGGCAGAAGAGGCAAAGAAAGAAAAAGCTATACAGACCATAGAGGAAAAGAAATATAACGTTGAGCAAAGTTGGCGTATCATTGACAGCACAACAAAGATATTTAATCATTGTTGGCTAAGAGGCATAGATCTTTCGTAAAGCGAGATGAAGGCTGCAGAAATAATAACGAGGAAAAGCTTACCTCATTCCTGAATACTGCCTGCTTCTGTATTGCTCGACCATAAGTGAACATGTTTTCTAAAGAGATTGCGATTTCATGCAAGGAGTGGAGATAAATTTGCTCTGCAAATTGTGGAAAGGTATTCGGCAAAAATAGTGGAGCCCTTAGGACTCAAGCCACCTGCATTAATTATTTACAGCATCACTGAGCCACTTATGCATCTTCTTGAATACAACATATAATTCTACAGAAACTGTTTACTATATTTCCAAAATTGTATATTTTGTACTGTCAAGGGGAGCTGGCAATTTTAAAGTGTATTATAATTGTGTAAGTGGCCTTTTCCTAAGTGTAGATATTAAAATAAATTATGAAATGTACAGAATTAGGAGACACGCAGTCCTAAAGTCGGGTGGACATGTCACATATCTACTGCCTGGAGTATTATATCTCGTTCATCACGTTCCTCAGAGTTTATCACTGATGCATAAAGGCTTCTAGGGACTGCTATGCTTATATCTCTTTTTCATTTATTTAATGCTAGTTTTTCCATTTCGAGTTCTTTTAATTGTGTCCCATAGTCTTGACACAAACTAAATTCTGGCATTTATTTCACTGGGCATGCCTATATATAAACTTAATCAAAGCTTCTGAAAACATAGACCAGTCCCAGAGATTCGTCCCCGTTAATTTTTTGAGTTTGTCAAGTGTTTCCCGTTGACAGTTGCGGGATGTTTCCAGAATGAGATTTGGAAGGTAGGAGACGATGTACTGCCAGAAGTAAAGCTGTGAGGACGGGGTGTGAGTCGTGCTTGGGTAGCTCAGTTGATAGAACACTTGCCCGCGAAAGGGAAAGGTCCCGAGTTCGAGTCTCAGTCCAGCACACAGTTTTAATCTGCCAGGAAGTTTCACATGGGCGCACACTCCGCTGCAGAGTGAAAATCTCATTCTGGAAACATCCCCCAGACTGTGGCTAAGCCATGTCTCCGCAATATCCTTTCTTTCAGGAGTGCTAGTCCTGGAAGGTTCGCAGGAGAGCTTCTGTAAATTTTGGAAGGTAGGAGACGAGGTGCTGGCAGAAGTAAAGCTGTGAGGACGAAGCGTGAGTCGTGCTTGGGTAGCTCAGTTGGTAGAGCACTTGCAAGCGAAAGGCAAAGGTCCCCATTTCGAGTCTCGGTCCGGCACACAGCTTTAATCTGCCAGGAAGTTTCAACCTACAAGCAGTCTGCTACTTGTCACTCCCTGTCTCTTAAGAGTCACTAATGCTATTTGTCTAATAAAGATGATGTCGCTGGTCTAGAGAAAAGCGTATTGTTAATGGAACAGCTCTCCAGTAATTACTCTCCCTGGAGTATGCCGCTGTACATTGCTCGAAATATCGGTTTATTTCAGTATTTTATGACACTGCAGTACACGGAAAAGTATTTTAATGAGGGCTTCAGAGGCAGCCGACAAATGTTCAGTCAAATCCTTACAGATTAATTTCATACTTTTGTGATAGCAAGTTGTTGAAATCGTTGCACTGAGATGAACAGGTACTGTCATCGCACTGTTGTAATTAAAAGCTACATTACACTTACCCATTTTTCCTCCCTCACTTCACCCTCCCCTGCTCCTCCTACGCACTGTCATTTTGATATTATTATTTATGTTCCTCTTCTAATCCTTGTTATTCACCTTCACCTCTCTACATAGCACGATTGACTTAAAACACTCACACCCACATCTTCCGAGATATGTGTCGCTGGTGTGCTATAAAATAAAGTGTAACCAATGGCTCGTAACTGTAGGCGACAAAAAGATTTTAATTATCACTATAACATGTATTTCTTTTAGGAAATCGCAGGTTGTAAGGGAACATTGGTCACTGACAATAAAAATGGGGACACAGAAATCTTAACTAACAATATTTTTTCTAGGTTCTAGTAAACGTATAAATTAGTAATCATTAAAATCCGCTTATGAACTACTATTGCTGGGCTTAGGTTTCGCATCAGTTCTGTGAAAACAAAACTACAATAACACTTTCCGTATCAGAATTATTTAATGGGTATGCGTGAGTCATCCTGTATACGCAGTGGACGGATTTTATGCTCACCCCGCGTGTACACCGCAGATACAGTAGAAGAAAGAACCGTTAACCAAAAACTGTACCGCACTGGAGCGACGATAAAAACACAGAATGTAAATAATGCCTCTCTCGTGTAACGAATGCTCACGCCATGCAAGTCTATTCGTCCAATCTTCGGTAGAAATCTTCCCCTCCGAAAGCTCTCCGAGTGACATTCATGGCAACGAGACGTACTATAAAATTCGGCTAAGGCTTTTAGCTGCGCGTAAATTTACTTAACGCGCAGCATACTCCCGGTAAGCACGCCCTTAAAGAGGGGGTTTAATACGCACGCGCTATCGCGGCTCCCCCACCAGCTCAGGTCTGCCTCCTTTTTCCTGCTCCCGTCCCACCCCCACCCCCCACTTCGCCGCTCCTATTAACTACACGCCACGCAAAACGTAGCGAAATTGAAGCGGTCCCTGTGCGCGTTTTAGCACGCCATAAACAAGCCACGATGGCATCAGCGGCGGACGTTCGCCGGGACGGCCTAGCTGCAGGCGCAGCGGCCGCGGCACGCGCGCGCATAACGGCGTTATCTGCCGGCGGTGGCGACTCGCTGGCCGCACGGAACGCTCTGGCCTTACCACGTGGCGGTCACGGAAATGAAGCGGGGTGGCCACCCTCTAAACACGCACGCACCCCTGCTTTAGGACCACCGGTCGCCGGTCAGCGCCTACAACCCTCTTGCAGCCCCTCTACCGCTCGTGCCTGACACGATCTGCGTGAGGTAAGCAGATATTACAAAAAAAAAAAAAAAAAAAACACCTGCCAGGCCCACGTCATTGATCGCCCAAGTCTGTCGAAACTAAACTTATTAGTCAGTCCTTTCAAAAAATTTTTAATGTCTCTAAGACGAATCCTTCGCTCTGCTGCGCAGTGAGCGCTGGTTTTTAAACTTTCGGCAGATTACAATTGTGTACCGAATCGAGGTTCGAACTCGGAAAACCGGACTGAAACCACTTCTCTTACCGACTGAGCTTTCTTTTTGTTAGCATTATTTCATTACTGCGAGCAAAAGTATTAAACATAAATTCAATCATGTTCTCCATCAGGCAGCTGAAACAACGTCTGCCATCTTACCTAGTCCCATGATCCACGTTACCTTTCTCAAATTTTTCTTGTTTCCTAACGTAACCGCTCAACCTGTTCATGTTTTACATCACCAAATGAATACACAAGGCGGTCCAAATTGTACCAGGAAAAGCGTTCGGTGAATGGACCACTGGTTGTCTAGGGCTGAGGGAGGTTGGACTGAAACAAATTTAGTTTTGAACTCTTTTCTATTTTCCCAAATCAGACATCATTAACATGACTTCATATCAGGCGTCAATTTGGAACCCCGGATGTTATTGGAGTTTTGTCGACGTCAAATGTGAGAACCTTCCCATCTCGACCTTTGTGACGCCGGTAGCGACGACGGCACGCCCTCTTCGACTGCTTAAGATACGTAAACAATGGAAAGCTGAATCTCTGAAACAGAGATCTGTATAGCCATGTGTCTCGCTTCAGCTAACACCACTGGCTGGCAACCTATTAAAACCAAGAAATAAAACCTTATAATAGCATCCCACTTGAACAATATTCTAACTCTGAACAAAAAATGTACTGTAATGACTGAAGCAGAGAAAATGAATTAAAATTTGTACTGCAGGCGGGACTCGCACGCTTGTCTTCTTGCTTGCTAGGCATTTATGACACTATTACACCACCGCAGCATGATCGTCAACACCGATGCACTCAGCTTAGGTAGAGCATGCAGCAATGTTGACCACCGTGCTGTGGTGGTTTAAATGTTGACGGCATGGTAGCTCAGAGTGTTTGGTCAGATAGCTGGTTAACCTCTGTAATTAAAAAAAAAACTGAGTGGAAACGAACTTTAACAGATGTTATGTGATGTCCGCAACGATCAAACCCAACGACCAAAATAAAAAAAAAAAAAAGAACACCCGGGTTCGAGTCCCAGCCGCAGTGGAAATTTTAATTCATTTAGTCTGCTTCAATCATTATTGTAGATAATAAAAGGAGACTTAAATGTCTCAGGGAAACATTTAATTATAAAAAAAATGTAGTGAATAAATATTCAGAAAGGACTTCAAAATGTCTGGTCTCACAGAATATGAAATGCGATGGCATCATGTGCTACTACACTACTGCTAAAAACCATGTTAACAACAAAGTAGTTACATACGGAACAGACACTCACAACCAAAAGGTCACATACAGACACTTCTACGTTCCCAGTTAGTACTCAACTTCACTAAAATTAGGAGACAGAAGCGGCCGCTCTCTGAGCTACACCCAAGCTACTTGAGCTAAAGCGCTCGCCGTTAAGGTCACTTACAACTATGCCAGTAGGCGTTTTCCGTAAGATAATACTCAAATATCGGGTGATAATTCCTTTGTGGTGATTAACACTAGTCGTAGCTTTGCCTATATCTTCAGATTATAGCGGGGACTTAAACCCTTTATAACCAAGGAGACACTAGCCTAATCAAAACTAACATTATGACACAACACCCATCAGTACCTTTAGTAATAATCAACGTTCTGGACTATTTTACCACTAAAAGGGTTAGAAACATTCTCATTGTATGACAACGCTGTGCGAGAGCAATATATCCACTGAGGACAGCGGAAAACTTTGACAACGAACAAACGTTCATTGCCTTTAGACGCAAAGCAAAAGAACAACTCAAAATACGCACCCGTGCCTATAATACACAAAATTAAGTAGAGTAAATGAAGTTGGCCTAACACAAGCAGCATGGATATCGTTCCTCTAAAACAACCAGCACAATGCATGTCAAACTGGTCAACACAGGGCGACAACTTAAACAGATAAACACCAATATATCCCTTGCACAATTAATACCAAACACGACGAAAATACCGAAAGCCAATTCAGACCAGTACAAGGCGAAAACATAAATGCACGGCCTTCGTGGAACAAACAGAAAGAGGAAAGCAATTTCGTACAACACAGCTAGCGAAATACACTTCAGCGCCAAAGAGACTGGTATACGCATGCGTATTCAAATACGGACATTTGTAAACAGGCGCAATACGGCGCTGCAGTCGGCAACGCCTGCCTAAGACAATAGGTCTTGCGCAGTTGTTAGATCGGTTACTGCTGCTACTATAGAAAGTTATCAAGATATAAGTGTCAGCCCCTGGTAGCTGAGTGGTCAGCTCGACGGAATGTCACACCTAACGGCCCGGGTTCGATTCCCGACTGGGTCCGAGAGTTTCTCCGCTCAGGGACTTGATGTTGTGTTGCCCTCACTATCGACACGCAAGTCGGCGAAGTGGCGTCAACTCGAAAGACTTGCACCAGGTGAACAGTCTACCCGACCGGAGGCCCTAGCCACACGGCATCTACATTTACATCAAGATTTAAGTGAGTTTGAACTTGGTGTTACAGTCGGCGCACCAGCGATGGGACACAGCATTTCCGAGGTAGCTGCAAATTATCCCGTATGACCATTTAACCTACCGTAAATATCAAGAATTCGTTAAGACGCCGAATCTCAGACATCGCTGCTGCCGGAGGAAGATCCTGCAAGAACGGGACCAACAACGACTGAAGAGAATCGTTCAACGTGACAGCAGTGCAAAACTTCCGCTAATTGCTGCAGATTTCAATGCTAGGGCCGTTAACAAGTGTCAGCGTGCGAACCATTCAACGAAATACTATAGACATGGCCTTTCGAGACGAAGGCCCACTCGTGTACCCTTGATGACTGCATGAAACAATGTTTTACGTCTCGCCTGGGCCCGTCAACACCGACGGTGGATTGCCGATGACTGTAAACATGTTGCCTGGTCGGACGAGTCCCGTATCAAATTGTATCGAGCGAATGGACGTGTACGATTATGGAGACAGCCTCATGAATCCATGGGCCCTGCAAATCAGCAGAGGACTGTTCAAGCTTGGTGGGGCCTTTGTAATGGTGTGGTACGTGTGCAGTTGCAGTGATATGGGAGCCCTGATATCTCTTGATACGACTGTGATAGGTAACACGTACGTAAGCATCGTGCCTAATCACCTGCATCCATTCATGTCCATTGTGCATTCCGGCTGGCTTCGTCAGTTCCAGCAAGACAATGTGACACCCTACACGTCCAGAATTGCTACAGAGTGGGTCCAGCGACACTCTTCTGAGTTTAAATACTTCTGTTGGCCACCAAAGTCCCCAGACATTAACATTATTGAGCGTATCTGGGATGACTTGCGACGTGTTGCTCAGCTGAGATCTCCACCCCCTCGTACTATAATGGGTTTATGAAAAGTCCTGGAGGATTCATGGTGTCAGTTCCCTCCAGCAGCTCACGAGTCTTTACACTATATTAGGCTGGTGTACTAGTTTCTTTGGCTCTTCAGTGAAGATGGTATCTCCGACACAGTTCTCGCCAACTGCCTCTACGTGAAATACAAAGACATATGACAGATGAGGGAACAAATCAAGAGCAGTTCCTATTCCAGAAGCATCCTGTTCGTGCAGATTGCATTGCAGGTCAGTCAATTTGCTACAGGAACGGTGCAATCACTAGAATAGAGAAGAAGTTCAGAGTCACGATGACATTGTCAAAACGAAACGACCTCTGTGTGCAGCTGACAGTACTATCGAGGCCCATATGTCCGGGCCATTCGCACGTCCAGTGAACGCTATTGTCCTATTAGCCATTGCACATCACTGGGTAAACCACGCAAAGCGAGCGGAAGGGATCTCGCATAAGCATGGTGCCTAAACACAGCTGGAACCCACACACTCACTGGTGAATATGAAAACGGCCGATGTGGCCGAACGGTTCTAGGCGCTTCAGTTTGGAACCGCGCGACTGCTACGGTCGCAGGTTCGAATCCTGTCTCGGGCATGGATGTGTGTGATGTCCTTAGTTAGGTTTAAGTAGTTCTAAGTTCTAGGGGACTGATGACCTCGGATGTTGAGTCCCATAGTGCTCAGAGTCATTTGAACCATTTGACAGTAATCCTGCATACCGTTTGCGTAAAAAACAACATTAATTCCGTACACAAGAAGCACACGGCATTGCAGAAACGCTCAACATGGAGCCAAAACAAACTTCCGTATATGAGATGCATGACTGACTACGAACACACCGCACACACTGAACCCACTGTGAAAACTTACCGGCGTCAGCAAGCCGGTACTAGTGATGGCAGAATCTAACACTCAAGCCGATGCTTAATCAACTATCCACTTAAAACACAAACGATCGAAGGAAGAATGGGAGACAGGGTTTAACGTCCCGTCGACATCGATGTCATTAGGGATGGAAAACAAACTAGGATTGTGTCAAGGATGGGGAAGGAAATCGGCCGTGCTCTTCCGAAGGAACCATACTAGCATTTGGCTGGTGCTATGTAAGGGAATAATGGGGGATCTAAATATGGATGGCCAGATGCAGGTTTAACGCTCCTCCTGAATATTAATCCACTATCCACTAACGATCGATCGGCTGAGGAAAATACTTCAGGCACTTCCGATATGTGGATGAATACTGACAGCCTGACCGATCTCATCACAACAGCCTCTACATGTGTGACTGTACGCCTCAGTGATACAACAAGGGAAGAATATCACACAACCGCTAGAGGCAGCCCCAAAATATTGGCTAGTTCCGCCCTACTCGCTGTCACTGGCGAGGAGGCCTCGTCTCTGGCCGCCGCACGCTTCAGGTGACAAAAGCTGCCTCCACAAGGTCTCATTTCGACAGCAGTTCTGTACTCGGCACGTGACGGGATTTCAAAATCGGGGTGGGGTGTGGTGGAGAGGACCACTCGGCGTACGACTGACTGTGCAGGTATTGTGTCCTCGCAGTTTTTCGCGGCGGCATGTCAGAATAAAATCTTCTCGCTTTTCAAACTGCGTCAGTTCGAATAAAATTCTTGAGTCTTCGGTGGCTATCTCCGCTATCGCTGTCAGGAGTACAGAACCACCAACTACCGGGGCAGGTACGGCTTTCCGCTTATACAGGTTCTACTGCAGCATGTGACATAAACTAGAGACGGCCGGAAAGACGCATGCGTTAAGCTGATTTGTGGTACTCATGGCAGCTCCGGCCTGCCGCGGGACATCGCCGGGGGCCGTAATGACGTCAGGTGGCGCCAGGGACCGGCGTCACCTTTGATGCTGCCGCTCCCGCCTCACTAAAAGCATGAAGCACCCACCTTCGCTCCCTTTCGATATTCAAAGCCATCCCTCCCCCACGCCCTACTAAGTATGTACCCCTGGTTCCTGTTTATGCTAATCTCAGGCGCCTCCTTTGTAGCGGAATCCCAATATGTTGGCGCATGAGCCAAGAATCTCGTGTTTTCGGACGGTGTATTTTGTCCGTTTTCCAGGAAATGATCAGTTATTGACGACTTATCAAGCTCCCTTTGTTTAATACGTCGCTTGTGCTAGATACAACCTTTTGCAGCTGTGCTAACTGCCCCATTCACTTGGGATACCACACACAAAAGGCACACGGAGAGATGCGTCTTCTTTAACAGGATGCAGCATACCTCGCATCTTGGGGACCGCTGGAACAAAGCGTTTTCCTTCTGTGGAGATACGCCCGCTAAACCTGCAGGGTTGAAAAGGTGATTAGGATTGTGAAAATGGCCAAATAAGGTGTTGGTCAGGTTCACTCAAAATTGTAATTTATTTTCATTTAAAAACACCTTTAAACGAAAACGGCACATAGCTGAACCTTTAGAACTACACGTTTCAAAAAGGCAATTATTTCACGGCTGATGGCCTCCAAACAAGAAATCTTAAAAGTCAACAAATTAAAAATGCAGTTAAAACATCAAATAAAATAATTAAAATATATATGGAATCACAGCTAGGCTGGAAATCCTGAGGGCAAAATCAGTTAGAACAAACATGTGAAAGGTGCAATACAAGCAGCTGAGGGATACAATTAAATTTTAAAATTTTAAAATATATTACCATAATCTTTTAAGGCAGAAGGCCGCAATGTTTTTGCTTAAAGGGTAATTTCAAGAATAAGGTTTAAAGTGGATTAAGGCCCGCAACAGATTTACCAAAATACAGAAATACAGAAAGTCCAATAAAAACAAGAATCTTTAATTCATTGGCTATGATAGATTATAAACAGACATATAAACACCGGTGACGTGGACAATATAGAAAACGGCACTCAGAGCCTCCCAAGGAGTTTGGTCTGTCCTGTTCACTTAGGTGAGACTGGTGGTGAGCCTAGCTACACGTGATCCGTCGGAACCCAACCAGGGGACAGCCACGGACCATCAGACACAACTACGTGCTTGCCACCAATCAGTAAATGAGAACTCAAACACAAAAGGTTACGAACGTGATAACCCTCAATGAAGTACCTATTAGCTGTCAAAACTACACACCATGTTGGACAGCGACAACAGTTGAGGAAAGCAGGCTGCCTGAAACTAGGATAGTGGCCAGGGCAGGTAGCCGGAACACTAACGACCACAAGGCAGAAAATTCCGCTGGAACACTCGAATTTGAAATACGGTAATATAGTTAACTTCATCAGAAATGAACACCGCCTGAATTTACGTCAGTGGCCAGGGCAGGTAACCAGAATACTAACGGTCCCAAGGCAGGAAATTCTGCTGGTGCATTCGAGTTGTAGTCAACCGATATAGTTAACTGTACCGCATGGCGGCTAAATTTCAGCAATAGAAACACTCTGTGTTGCTCACGGGAAAACCTCCCCAACAGTGAACCACCGAAACGAACCAGACAGCATGAATGCACGTGGCTTGGGTTGTTGAAACCAATACTCAGCTTTGACGTCCTGGGTCGGTGAACCACGAAGCTCGTAGGGATCGGACAGCTCCACACATGCTCCGACACTGACCAGGGACCTACAGCGGACCCAGCGGACTGCACCGCGCTACCGACCGACAACTGCTGTTCCGTCCGCGACTGCAGCTCCGTCGCGACTGCACCGCTGGTCCATTTCCCACTCACTTCCACACACACGACGGCGGAAATACTGGCTCTGACCCGACCAGGCAGAGGAAACACGCCCACTGGCTAAACGGCATAGGGGGCCCAGAAGCACTCGGAGAACCAGTTACACGTCGCCCGACGAGACGACCGACCTCTCAGAGGCAACATTTAAGATAACTTGTCTAAGGAAATAACGCCAACTACACACACACAACCTGACAAACACTTGCACAAAGACCTGAACGATACCCATCAGTAAATAAGCACGCACGAAGACAAACCGGGAGTCGATGCACACAGACACAGCCGACTCATGAACGATCGGCCAGCCAAAACGCATCGTCTGGTACCGAAGACCGACCGACGATCCACCGAGACCGTGGCCCGGCTCAAGTGATGCGTGGCGGCAATGGTTGGGCGAGCCATGTCTAAATAGACCTCACTGCTTCTCCAAGCCAGCTGCACTAGTGCCGCATTGCAACGCCAGACTGGCACGTCCGGACTGCGCCCCAGACGCGTTCCAACTGACTGGCAGCCCGAACTTGCGACCCAAACTGGCTCCTTACGACAAACAACAGCCGGGAAGTAATAGCAGTCGAGCAAAGATACTACGAGAGGGGATATACCAAAAAATGGCTCTGAGCACTATGCGACTTAACTTCTGAGGTCATCAGTCGCCTAGAACATAGAACTAATTAAACCTAACTAACCTAAGGACATCACACACATCCATGCCCGAGGCAGGATTCGAACCTGCGAGCGGAGCGGTCGCTCGGCTACAGACTGTAGCGCCTAGGGGGATATACCGATATGCGCTGCTAACGCCGGTCAGGGTCAGGCAAAGCAGCAACTCAGTGACAGTAGTAATTTAAATTAACGTAGTGAGGTGGAAGTACGTTAAAACAGGGTGTAAAATACATGATGGCGGGACGCGAGCCACCCGCGGCTCAGGTGGCATCTTAAAGCTTTTTCAATATCGCTTTTGCTATAACCATTCTTTCTGATCACGTGTCTCAATTACTGCAATTCAAGCAGTATGTGGTCGTCGTCATACATAACTTTTGCTCTTTGTACTAATGTGTTCAGCACAGTTTTTTTTTGTGTACGTTAGTGTCATTTTTACGGGTCAGTACAAGACACGCTGAATACTTTGGGCCAATAGTTCCTAACTGGAATCGTCGAGATATCGTGTCACATTATAATGACGACATAGTTATTGTGTAGCAACGAATATTATGAAATGACGGATGGCACAGAGATGGGATCACCACGGGCCGTAACAGTCGAGAATTTCTGCATGGTGCACTCTGACGATCGATCTCTAAACTCTGTGGCGTTGCGGCTTTCTTTTATCCAAAGGTACGTTGATTATTCCTTCCTGATACGGCATCACGGTACAGTCTGAATTGCATCAGTTAGGACACGTCTACGGAGAGAATGGTGATAGCAAGAGAGACGTTACAAACACTGTCAGGTGCCACCGAAGGAATACGTCTTGTGAATCGGCAGAAGAGGCTAAGCCGGCTGCTTTTCTGCCATACCGTCGGCCAACAAGCAGCAAATTTGAACGTATATTGCAGAGACAGGGACTGAGACAGTATTCCGGCCCGTCCCCTTGCTACGAGGTATGCTGCCCCCTGTTACAGGTGACGGAGCTCTTGACACGCCTGGTGTGCACGGTATTCCTTGCGAATGTGTAAGCACCTAAGTAGGTCAGACAATTCGCACAGTTGTAGAGCATTGTATCTATCGTAAGCGAGATATTGAACAAATGAAGGTTAATAAATCAGCCCTAGCTGAGTATTAGCTAGAAGACGGACACAAAATACAGTCTGAAACATGAAATCTTGGTCTATGCGTCAATATATTGGGATTTAGTTGTAAAGAAAGGATAAACAACAAAAATTTTAACAGTGACCATGGACACACAATTAGTATGGAGTGGAGGTAGACTTTGGATATCGAAAGGAAGCAAAGGCGGACGGCTTGATGCTTGTAGGGAGGCGGGAGCGGCAGTTTCAAACGTGGCGCCTGTCCATCACGCCACAAGACGTCAGTCGGTTCCATTACGGATCGGAGATGCTATGGGTTGCCCAATTTATCTTCCCCGTCGTTTCGGCACTCTATGATGGGTCCCTGAGACTGCAGTGGTGAGTGTGTAAGTGGAAAACGGAACAGCCCCGGCAATCATTGGTTTTTTACTCCTGACAACGATAGCGGAGATAGCCATCAAATTTTCCAGAAATTTATTCGAATTAACGCGACTTGAAAAGAAACCCGAGAGGTGATAATTAAATCAATATCCTACGCTGCCGACAGACGTTGATGTGCCTCAACGGAGACAGTTGAAAATGTGTGGTCCGACCGGGACTTGAACCCGGGAGCCCCCGCGCGTATGAAAGACGCTCTATCTAGCTGAGCCACCTAGGGGACAGAGGATTGTACGACTACAGGGATTTATCCATTGTACTCTCCCCGTGAGACCCACATCCCCAACTTAATGTCTAGATACTACCTTCGTAGTGCCCGTTACCACTACATTCAGTACTTGCGGCAGACAATCTGACCGAGTACTGTAAGAGTTCAAACAATGCGTGTGCATCTGCACAGAAGAAGAAGGTTGTAGCCTGTTAGCCTTAACTATACAGGGTGGCCAAGTGATTGTTACCGGACCAAATATCGCACAAAATAAGCGTCAAACGGAAACACTACAAAGGACGAAACTTGTCTAGCTTGAAGGGGGAAACTAGCTGGCGCTATGGTTGGCCCGCTAGATGGCGCTGCCATAGGTAAAACGGATATCAACTGCGTTTTTTTAAATAGGAACCATCATTTTTATTGCCTATTCGTGTAATATGTAAATAAATATGAATGTTTTAGTTGGACTACTTTTTTCGCTTTGTGATAGATGGCGCTGTAATAGTCACAAATATATGGCTCACAATTTTAGACGAACAGTTGGTAACAGGTAGGTTTTTTAAATTAAAATACAAAACGTAGGTACGTTTGAACATTTTATTTCGGTTGTTCCGATGTGATACATGTACCTTTGTGAACTTATCATTTCTGAGAACGCATCCTGTTACAGCGAGATTACCAGTAAATACCACATTAATGCAATAAATGCTCAAAGTGATGTCCGTCAACCTCCGTGCATTTGGCAATACGTGTAACGACATTCCTCTCAACAGCGAGTAGTTCGCCTTCAGTAATGTTCGCACATGCAATGACAATGCGCTGACGCGTGTTGTTAGGCGTTGCCGGTGGAACACGATAGCAAATATCGTTCAACTTTCCCCACAGAAAGAAATCCGGGGACGTCAGGTCCGGTGAACGTGGGGGCCATGGTATGGTGCTTCGACGATCTAATCCATCTGCCATGAAATACGCTATTCAATACCGCTTCAACCGCACGCGAGCTATGTGCCGGACATCCATCATGCGGAAAGCACATTGCCATTCTGTCATGCAGTGAAACATCTTGTAGTAACATCGGTAGAACATTACGTAGGAAATCAGCATACATTGCACCATTTAGATTGTCATCGTTAAAATTGGGACCAATTATCCTTCCTCCCATAATGCCGCACCATACGTTAACCCGCCAAGGTCGCTGATGTTCCACTTGTCGCAGCCATCGTGGATTTTCCGTTACCCAATAGTGCATATCATCCCGGTTTACGTTACCGCTGTTGCTGAACGACGCTTCGTCACTAAATAGAACGCGTGCAAAAAATCTGTCAGCGTCCCGTAATTTCTCTTGCGCCCAGTGGCAGAACTGTTCACGACGTTCAAAGTCGTCGCCATGCAATTCCTGGTGCATAGAAATATGGTACGGGTGCAATCGATGTTGATGTATCATTCTCAACACCGTCGTTTTTGAGATTCCCGATGCTCGCGCAACTTTTCTGCTACTGATGTGCGGATTAGCCGCGACAGCAGCTAAAACACCGAACTGGGCATCATCATTTGTTGCAGGTCGTTGACGTTTCACACGTGGCTGAAAACTTCATGTTTCCTTAAATAACGTAACTATCCGGCGGACGGTCCGGACACTTGGATGATGTCATACAGAATACCGAGCAGCATACATAGCAGACGCCCGTTGGGCATTTTGATCACGATAGCCATACATCAACACGACATCGACCTTTTCCGCAATTGGTAAACGGTCCATTTTAACACGGGTAATGTATCACGAAGGAAATACCGTCCACAATGGCGGAATGTTACATGATACCACGTTCTTATACGTTTGTGACTATTACAGCGCCATGTAACACAAAGCGAAAAAAGTGGTCCGACTAAAACGTTCATATTTCTTTATGTACCACAACAATATGTAATAAAAATGGGGGGTTCGTATTTAAAAAAAACGCAGTTAATATCCGTTTGACCTATGGCAGCGCCATCTAGCGGGCCAACCATAGCGCCATCTGGTTTCCCCCTTAAAGCTAGACGAGTTTCGGTGTTTGTAATTTTTTCTTTTGATGCTTATTTCGTGAGATATTTGACCTGATCACTATCAGTGGACCGTCCCAAAATTTGGTCTGTCGGGTACAACCGGCAGAAAAGGAGTTTAAGGAGTTTCAGTCTGGCAACACTGTAACCATATGTGTGGTGACTAGCTCTGTCAGCACAAATCAGTTGTGTTGTGCCGTTGGTGCAATATATACAGTTTTGGGTTAGTGTGGAGGAGGTCGAGGGTTCGATCCTGGGTTGGGGCGCTCTTTTTTATTTGCTAATTTCATTCTGACATTTTATTCTGTAACGTACACCATTTCTTAGGGCACGTGTATCCTAAATTTACAATATTTTGAAATGCTGAACATAATAAATACATGGTTAGACAAATAAGAATTTGACAGTTGAAGCTAATGACCTGTCATAGGACAGAATAAGTACAAAAACAATGTCAGTTTCTAAATGCGAAAGATGAGAGCACAGTACAATACCACAACATCTACTTGTCATTTATACTACATGTGATATGAGCGCTTTCACGTCACACGTTAGCAACAAGTGACAATAATAATGTCCTCAGAACAACAGATGCTCGAAGTGACCTCCCTCGCCGTCCAAACATTGTGCAACTCGCCGGATCATACAGCTCTGGTCTCTTGGCACCAAAAGTGCATCTACAGTAACAAGAGCAGTGTGAACATGCTACCAGTTCTTCCACATCCATTGGCGGAGTAGCGTATATGTGTGTTTCCGAAGTATATTCGTTCCGGTTCGACTCCAAAACCGGCCGGTCGTGACTCTATTGTGCTCCATCACTTAGGTGCTACGACGTCAGTCTTGCCATTTCCTGTGTTTAAGCAGGACCAACACACCTGTGTAGGTGCTCAACCCAGGGCTTCAGTTTTGCCAGCTCATTTCCACTGGCATTCCAACCTCTACTAGTATGATAATGAAGAGACTCTGTCATGTTTCGTGCAATAAGCGTTAGCAATTATTTACAATTCATATGTAACAATGTCGTTCTCCTTTATATATTCATATACACGATGTACTACCTATCAAATAATACCTAATGTGGTTATAGATCACGGCAAAGTATGTGGATAAGTGTTTGTAAGATGCTGAAGTATAGCCACCTTACAACATGCGTTCAGCTGAACAATTTGCAGCTTGTAAGGAAGGGACTTTAATTCACACACTCCAAACATACAGCTATAGTCTTCCCGTGCAGTCGAACAGAGCGTTGTGAGCTTCTTTCGAAAGCAGTTCGCACAATCTCGATATTGTCTCCAATGCGTGAAGTTTGGAGTCTCCCTGACCTAGATGTTGATAGCATGAACTGGAGGACCTAGATTTAACCATCTGATGGTGAAATGACGCACAAAATCTCGACTCGTAGCGTCTACAATTCTGTTCTTGCAATAGGTTCTTCTAGCAAAGGCACGCTGCACACCTTTCCACTGTTCCATATCTATTGTTCGCTAGATGTATTTCAACGGCCCCACCGACTACCAGTGAAGCGACAGACTTCATTGTTCATTCGACCACGGGGGAGTGTGCATCCGCGTCACCTGCGTTAAGTCATGAAATTGGATTGTTTGCATTAAGTTATCGACAGAGGCAGAGCAACGACGCCTGGAGCTACACAGTCAGCACAGCAAAAGCTGATGTTGCTCCACTCGATGCAACAACTGTGACGTGCCCACAGATAACATTTCACCAACGAGTGCCGCCACGTCGTTATCTCGTAAGAGCCCTGGTTCAGCATACGGCCTCACGATGGGTTCATCCGAGTGCAGAGGCTCTGAAGAGAACAAATGTTGCGAGCTTCGTATTATTCGTTGTCAAGTGGGCTCCAGCATCAAGCGCATTGGTATGGGGTGACAATGAGTACACAATACAGATACCTCTGGTTCACATTTCCACTCGCATTCAGTGTCAGGTGGTTGGTAGATGCGCAGATGGCAGGGTAGGCGTGAGGAGTGAGGTAGCGGTGTGGTGCTGTGGGGAGGCGATGCAGTGGATATACCGAGCGCTGGAGAGGAAGTGCCATACTAAAGTGAAGCCTACACACACATTTGTTGTAAATATTAAGCGGGCCCGTCCACACTCACACTTGCATGGTGACCATTCAGAAAGAATTGTCAACACTGCTTTGAGTAATACCTAAAATGAATTCCGCCAAAAAGTTTGCGATTTATTTTCATCTAACTTGTTACTCATTTATAACTTTCAGAAGAGTGTCACAAGTGGCGAAATTTTGATTAAAAACTACCAATTTCTGTTGTTTCCATGTTTTAACTTCCTTCTTCTCCCGACCCACCGCGGAGTTTACGTAGTCTTACCTCTCTAACATTGCGAGCTTCCTATTATTCATTGACAAATAGGCTCCAGCATCTAGTGCGAAGGTATGGACATATAAGGACTACACATCACAGTTAGTTACCTCTGGTTCACATTGCCACTCACTTGTGGAGTTCGCTCAGACTACTGTGGCTGGTAGATGTGCAGATGGCTAGGTAGGGGAGAGAATTCTGAAACAGTGATTAAGTCTTTTATGTGATGAACTGAGGAAAACAAAGGTCAGTATCTTATGAAAAAGCACATCCTCCGTACTAAATAAACGTCTAATATCATTACTTATGTCGTTCCAAGAGGCACAGCATTTCTCATTCCTGCAGCTCTCGGGGCCCTTGAAAATTACATCGTTTCATCGAAAAAGTCTTCAGTTAGTGGAAAAACACAATAGATAATGAAGCTTTGCATAATACCAACACGAAAAATATTCTCTTCTTTGTGTGCTATCTTTTTCTAAAATCTCATTTCATTATCTCAAACCGTTTATGAAACATACGGAATGTGGTGGGTATTTCGCTCTGGCTTTATCGCTGGCACGGAGCGATCGCAAATGAGCGTGCTACATAAGATCAATCGTCTCGAGATTAGTGACAGATAGAGACCTCCATCCAGATCTAAAGAAAAATTCGGTACGTTGCCTGAATTTCATACACAGCAGCATATTATGTAATATTCACCAAACACAAAGTCGTAGGGACCCCTATTTTCAATTATAAACTTTTTCCAATCTCGCGCAGTGTCTTACTTTCACGTAAATATCAGAATAGCTATGACCATTAACGAAATGATGGGCATCTTATAATCAACCTGTTATATAAAGCTGCAAGTAAAGCGAAAATGATTTTCTTTGCCATATAGTTTCTCTAAAATCGTCTGAGAAAAACTGCAGGGCGTGCACCTAAATTCTGTCATGGCCGACCAGCCGAATGGTGGCAAACAGTGCCGGCCTCCCCTTTCGAACAAACGAATGAACTCGCCCAGTGCTTTGAACGAAAATTGGTCACTGTGCATCGGTCACCGTATCGTGTGCGGACTCTACACTAGCCGTTACACATCTGACATGTTGAGACCAGTGGTGAGGTCACCGTCTCGTATTTTTCAACGAGATAACGCAAGAAGTTTCTCTTTCTTTCCTGACGTATGTCGAAATAGAATGTGTTGCTCTGATCACTCCGTTCTTCATCTCTATCGATCATTAAAATGTCTATCCATGAATTACCAAGACACGGAACTGAGCTACGATTTATGAATTATGTTACACCTATCCTGTCAGTCTACAAAGATTCCACTGTGGATGAAAAAAAAGTAGAAAAACGTGACTATGGTGATTTTAATGTTTTAGGTGTTCCACATACGTTCACACACACACACACACACACACACACACACACACACACACACGCACGCACACGCCTGCTCGAGTATAAGGCACAGAAAATTCACAAAACCATACGAAATTTCAGAAAATTCCTTTGGAATGTCGCTCAACTTGTTTGCCACATTGGCTTCCTTGTGGGTAGTGGCGCGAACAACTGACTGAAAACAATCGATTCAGTCCGTTGTTGAAAATTGTCGACTCATTTGGTTGTAAATGGCTCTGAGCACTATGGGACTTAACATGTATGGTCGTCAGGTCCCTAGAACTTAGAACTACTTAAACCTAACTGACCTAAGGACATCACACAACACCCAGTCATCACGAGGCAGCGAAAATCCCTGACCCCGCCGGGAATCGAACCCGGGAACCCGGGCGCGGGAAGCGAGTCATTTGTTTGTACTTTTATACTTAAACGTAGTGGTTGAATTGTTCATTCATTATTCCGAGTGAAAAGAGTCTATGGGAGCAAGCGAAAGGAAACAACCAATTCAGGAGTCTGGACTATTCATTCTTTCTTTTGAGCGAAAGCAGTCTGTGAATGAAAACAGTAGCCATAGCCCGTTGTACGAGGGCAGTTCAATAAGTAATGCAACACATTTTTTTTCTGAAACAGGGGTTGTTTTATTCAGCATTGAAATACACCAGGTTATTCCCCAATCTTTTAGCTACACAACACTATTTTTCAACGTAATCTCCATTCAATGCTACGGCCTTACGCCACCTTGAAATGAGGGCCTGTATGCCTGCACGGTACCATTCCACTGGTCGATGTCGGAGCCAACGTCGTACTGCATCAATAACTTCTTCATCATCCGCGTAGTGCCTCCACGGATTGCGTCCTTCATTGGGCCAAACATATGGAAACCCGACGGTGCGAGATCGGGGCTGTAGGGTGCATGAGGAAGAACAGTCCACTGAAGTTTTGTGAGCTCCTCTCGGGTGCGAAGACTTGTGTGAGGTCTTGCGTTGTCATGAAGAAGGAGAAGTTCGTTCAGATTTTTGTGCCTACGAACACGCTGAAGTCGTTTCTTCAATTTCTGAAGAGTAGCACAATACACTTCAGAGTTGATCGTTCGACCATGGGGAAGGACATCGAACAGAGTAACCCCTTCAGCGTCCCAGAAGACTGTAACCATGACTTTACCGGCTGAGGGTATGGCTTTAAACTTTTTCTTGGTAGGGGAGTGGGTGTGGCGCCACTCCATTGATTGCCGTTTTGTTTCAGGTTCGAAGTGATGAACCCATGTTTCATCGCCTGTAACAATCTTTGACAAGAAATTGTCACCCTCAGCCACATGACGAGCAAGCAATTCCGCACAGATGGTTCTCCTTTGCTCTTTATGGTGTTCGGTTAGACAACGAGGGACCCAGCGGGAACAAACCTTTGAATATCCCAACTGGTGAACAATTGTGACAGCACTACCAACAGAGATGTCAAGTTGAGCACTGAGTTGTTTGATGGTGATCCGTCGATCATCTCGAACGAGTGTATTCGCACGCTCCACCATTGCAGGAGTCACAGCTGTGCACGGCCGGCCCGCACGCGGGAGATCAGACAGTCTTGCTTGACCTTGCGGCGATGATGACACACGCTTTGCCCAACGACTCACCGTGCTTTTGTCCACTGCCAGATCACCGTAGACATTCTGCAAGCGCCTATGAATATCTGAGATGCCCTGGTTTTCCGCCAAAAGAAACTCGTTGTTTGCAACGCACATCCGTTACAGACGCCATTTTAACAGCTCCGTACAGCGCTGCCACCTGTCGGAAGTCAATGAAACTATACGAGACGAAGCGGGAATGTTTGAAAATATTCCACAAGAAATTTCCGGTTTTTTCAACCAAAATTGGCCGAGAAAAAAAAATGTGTTGCATTACTTATTGAACTGCCCTCGTAATTTTGCATACTAATTGAATTATTCATTTTTGCTTATCAAGTGAAATCATTCTGCAGGTTTTCTGTGGGTTGAACCGTACATTCAATCGTTCTTTCAAGTATAACGCCTATTTAGTGTTCTAGTCGACTGATACGCCCATTCATATTTTTGAGTGAAACCACTCAGCACTACTTTAATGGTATGAATTTAACCAGTTTTATGCAACTGTGGTACACATACCGCAGAGCGCTCATTTGACTGTGAACTGGATAGACTGATCTTTCCTTTCATCATTTAAAACTGACTGATAAATTGGTGTGGATTAAAATGCTGTAGGTGCAGTTAACAAGTTACTAACTAATTAAGTATGTATCGTTGGAACTAAAACTTGGGGATAGTTCTCGAATAGGTACGTAAAGAAGAGAGGAATTTTATGAAATTTCAGCAACTGTTTTCAATCTGTTTGATTGAAAAGGTGTAATTATATCCATTAATTAAAAAACCATTCGATCCAAACGCTAAACGCTTACTGAACCATTTCTTTGTGTGGAAGATGAATGTATTGTGCAGAAGAATGATGTAATCGACAACTATAGCGTAAATGTTACTCATGCACGCGGCAAATTTGTTTACATTTTACAGCCTTTAAAAAGTAGGAGGTACAGTGTTTCACTGGCATGAAGAACTACTGCTCTTATTTGGTACTTCATCTTCACAGTTGTATGTAGGCTGTTTAGGTTTTTTTATTGGTAACGCCACCTCCGTATGAATATCACTGGCTGTGCTGTGTGCAGTCTGTGGCTAGTTTGCATTGTTGTCTGCCATTGTAGTGTTGGGCAGCGGCAGCTGGATGTGAACAGCGCGTAGCGTTGCGCAGTTGGAGGTGAGCCGCCAGCAGTGGTGGATGTGGGGAGAGAGATGGCGGAGTTTTGTAATTTGTCATGAACTGCTATATATATATTATGACTATTAAGGTAAATACAGTGTTTGTTCTCTATTAAAATCTTTCATTTGCTAACTATGTCTATCAGTAGTTAGTGCCTTCCGTAGTTTGAATCTTTTATTTAGCTGGCAGCAGTGGCGCTCGCTTTATTGCAGTAGCTCGAGTAACCAAGATTTTTGTGAGGTAAGTGATTCGTGAAACGGGTAGGTTAATGTTAGTCAGGGCCATTCTTTCGTAGGGATTTTTTGAAAGTCAGATTGCGTTGCGCTAAAAATATTGTGTGTCAGTTTAAGCACAGTCTTGTATAATTGTTCAAAAGGGGACGTTACACAGTTAAAGCCTGTCTCTCTCTGTCCATCCCTATAAAGAGTCTGACGACACCATACACGTTCGCGCGCGCCCTTCTGAGTCGCTGGGAGCGTGTTACTTCATCTGCGCTGCCGTCCAGGAGAGCAGGAGAGGTGGCGCCTATCGTTCCCTGGCTGCAGCCGCCTGTTACAGAAACAGACGCTCGGTAGCAGCTACTTCCTGCACACGGCTGATATCCTGGCTGACAGGAAGCGTGGCTTCGCATCGTCCCGCTTGGTTGGCACGCACGCAAATTGCCGGAAGAGTAAGAGAAGTAGGAGGGTGTGTATTTATATAAGTTACGTTTTGTCATAAAGATTTTCTCAGAAGTCCGTTCCGGTTGTTGAAGGATAAGCCGCTGATAGATCAACGTTGCCTGGGGTGCACCCGATTGCGGTTGACCAACCAGTGCCAAATACCACGCGCCAATTTATGTATGCCGATGGCACTGCAGTTGCAGCCCAAGGTAACAATTTTATGGATGTAGAGGAAAAATTAACCAGTACCTTGGAAGCTCTCTCCCAGTATTATGAGGCAAACCCCCTAAGGCCGAAGCCTTCGAAGACGCAGGTGTGTGCATTCCATTTAAAGAACTTCCTCTTCTTCACGCGATCAGGCCCAGAGGACCGCGCGCCACCACAGTTAGAGCTCTCCATCCGTCTCTGTCTTCTGCTATGTGTCTCCAGTTTTCCGTGACTCCCAGCTGCAACAGGTCGTCTCTCACTCCATCGATCCACCTCTTTCTAGGTCTTCTCACTAGTCTGCTGCCTGACGGGATCCAGTCCATTGTGATTTTGGGCCATCTTGTTGCCTCCAATCTAACAACATGTCCAGCCCATTGCAGTCTTTTGCTTCTCATCACTCCCAAGATGTTAGGCTCCTTGTACAGCTCTTCTAATTCAGTGTTATGGTGTCTTCTCCATTCTCCAGTAGTCTGATCTCTGACTGGTCCAAATATTTTCCTGAGGACTTTCCTTTCAAATGTTAGCAGTCGCTTAAGGCCTTGTTTTCGAGTGCTCCAGGTTTGAGAACCATAAAGTACTTCTGGCATTATTAATGTCTTATACAACCGTAGCTTTAAAGAACAGGGAGGCAAATCATGAATTAAATGTAATATGGAGAGGTGAACGTCTCGAGCATTGAAAAACGCCCAAATATCTTGGTGTCACGTTGGATCGCACACTGACCTATAAACATCATTGTAATGCCACAAGGGAAAAAGTCTCAACTAGAAACAACATCATTAGGAAACTAACCAGCGGATCATGGGGGGCAAACCCTAAAGTCCTGAGAACCTCAGCCCATGCGCTCAGTGTGCCAGCCGCGGATTACGCCGCTCCAGTATGGTCTGCATCAACACAGGTGAGAAACGTTGATGTCGCTGTGAATGAAATGGCACCGATTGTTACCCGATACTTGAGGCCAACCCTAGTGCACAAGATGTACTTAATCATGGGGATCGCACCGCCCAACATACGACGTGACATCGCTGCCGAAGCCGAAAAAACCAAGCAAGAAAAAGACATTCGTCACCCTTTACATGGACACCAGCTTGCAGACCGATGGCTTTGTTCGACGAAGAGTTTCCTGTCACGTACTCGATCCCAGGAAGGGTCGGCTGCAGAGAATCGTTTGAAAAGGTGGAAAATCGACCTGAGAAACCCCCATAAAGACGTAAAAGAAGAACTGGCGCCTGGTGGAGACCTACCGTACACAGTCTGGAGAACCCTAAACCGTATGAGGGTAGAAGTGCCAAAGTGCAAGACAAACCTGCAGCAATGGGGTTTCCTAAAAGAGAATGAGAACACTCTCTGTCTCTGTGGTTCTGTCCAGGACACTTAACACCTTCTTATGTGACCATATTTAGATCAGCCCTGCACAATGAATGACTTATGGAGCGCAAATGACAAGGCCATATTGGTTGATGATTTTTGGAAATCTGAAGTCTAGTTCCGGACACGGAAAGTAAGTATCATAAAGGTAATAAAAATTCCTTCTTTTGCAACTGAATTTGTCTCCTTTTACCATACATGTTTCGCCTATTCGCGTTCAGGCATCTTCAGAGGTTTATAATACATAAAAAGATTTATTATACGTCCTTTGACACGAGATTTGTGATGATTATTTTGCGGTTTTATTTAAATATCTCCCTTCGTTTTATGTGAAAACTCTTATAGCTGTTCAAATAAAACACTATTTATTCACCTTGTCTACATATTTATTCCTCAACATAGCCATCCTCGCGACAAACACATTTCTTCCAAAGAGAGACTAGTTTGTTGATACCGTCACTTCAGAAAGTTGGAATTTAGCGACGGAGTGACAGATTCACCTCTCCTCGCACCGCTTCATCACTACAAAAGTAAAGTCCTCGAAGGTGATTTATAAGTTCAGGCGACACTCCAAGCTCTATCTGACACTCACACTGAGATTAGCACCACAGTTAGGTTCATTATGAGCACCAACAATCCACCGTCAGTCATTACTGGTGTCAATACCATCTTCACCAAACGCAGCTTTTATTCTCGTATGGATATCAATTGGAGACACGTTTTCTGGGGTTAGAAACTTGACTACAGCACGCAGTTTTCCTCGCACCGACATAGTTGTGATGCACACCACCAAGTTACTCTCCAAAATTCGGAGCCCTCTAGCGGAAGACGGTTGCAATTTGCGCCAGCGAAGCGGGAAAGTCGACTGTGTAATTTGCAAGACGCGTGATACCTTAACCAAGGTTGAGAGTAGAACAAAACAATTCACAGATCTTACTTTTCAGAACGTTTTTTTTATTTACATTCTATATTGTTATAAATGGAAATAGCTAAGTTTAAACAAAAGATATTTACAAATCTCGTCAAGACATGTACGAATAAATAATGAAGATGTCTAACATGAGTAGGCGAAACATGCCTGATACGAAGATAGAAGTTCATTTGCAAAAGACGGAATTTTTATTATCTTCACAATGAAACATAATTTTTCTGTTACAAAAGACGTAATTTTTATTATCTTTATGATACAGCATTGTAGGAAATAGCAACTGAGGGAAACGCCTGTAAATATTAACAAACAGCATATAAATAGTACTCCTCCTCTCATATGAAGTGGCTCTCAGCACATCTGTAGATGCTCGTAGCTCGTACAGTATCCAGTATTACCCGCTGAGAATTCGAAAGTTTAATGTTAAACTTCTAAACTTGTGTTTTTAAGTTCAGGTTGGTATCTAAGAAATGTGTAAAACCCACTTTGACATCGAAACATATAAACCTGAATGAAGAGCATCAGAACCACGTGAACATTTAGCTCTGAACCGAAATATCTGAAGCTCACGCTACATGACGCGAAATCGAGACTAATCAGCTCATCAAGCAACTGGCCCGCGAGAAAGCAATCCGATTTCAACGAAATTTACACGAGCCATTTGACTGAAAAACAAACTCAGATTTAAATGTTGGCCGTGAATGTAGCTAATTTTTATCTTTGGTCTTGGAAATAAATGACTGAACCAGCACTGTTACTGCAATTGAACAGAAAATCAAGACAAAATGTAAGGCAGCTGAGATTCTGATAATACTGCTTGAAAACTCACAAGACAGCACTTACTGGAATCTTCTATAGGCATTAAGCCTCTGAACTGTCACCGATATTATTTGCACAAACACACTCTGAGAATCACTGTACCTTGCAACGAACATGAACTCTGATGATAAATTAAATTTGTAGGCATACCTGTGCGCACAGAACGCTCGTCTTGGTCTTACTGCCCAAAACCAAATTTCATTTGCCGTACTTGCGATGTGAGTGGAAGACGGTATCATACCAGTTTTCATAACGCCTTAGCAAGCAACTCGCGATGTGCAATGCGAGTATGCACACATAGTCATGGAAGTAAATAATGAAAACGAACTAAACATAACGATTGATAAATGAGAAATAAGACTCCAGGTATAATTATGCTTCATTCATAACAATAATATACCTTTCCATGAAGTTCTTACACCTTGCCAAGTTAGTAAAAATACTTCTTAATAATACTCTTGTACGCAATTGCTTTCCTTGACACTTGTTTCAACTACCAGACATGCCAACGTGAGTTACTATAAAATATCTGCAGCAAACTTTAATCATACACAGTATTCTGACAATAAGAAACTACACAATTACTGGTATAGAAGAGTGCATTACCTTAAAATTGGCTTCGTCATTCTTGCAATCATATCATCTCAATTCCTCAGAATTTTTCCTCAAAACACATTATCACAATATTTCATTTTACATGGCAAGGCAGCTTACTTCCGTTTCAAAACAAGTTTGTAGCCAGACAGTCTAACACACATGCTACTCTCTTCAACATTAGTGACCTCTCTGACCAAAGAATATAATGTTTCAGAGGTTGAGTACATTTATCAAATTCGCAACTTCATTCTCATTTATGGCCTAAACTACCCGAAAATCCTCATGGCAAACAAAATAGTCTCCTTTCAAGTTACTCAACACTAAACATGAAAAATGACGTTTTCCCAAAGAAACAAAAATTTTTGGAATTATTCATTTCATTTACCTCTTCTCGAAATTATATACGTTGGTTGTCTCTAAAGAACTTGGAAACTCTAGCCATAGTTCATGTGCAACCGAAAATGATGGAAGAGTAAAGTGCATAATTGAAACCCAGGGACTGACTGAAAAAATTCGTATAACAGACGTAACCGTTTGTTATCTGTTAAGTGATATCTCTCAGACCCGAAGGGTGAGTGAGAAACGTTCGCTCAGCTGACATGGCTGCAGAGACACTTTCGTTTGGTTTTCATATTCGCCTGAAAAACCCGACTGAACGGAAAAACAGTCGACTGGCCGATGAGACGTTAAAACCTGTCGTCTGCATCGTCACTGCGTGTAGGTTGTGTGGTGAAAGTTTTGACCCTTTTCGTGAATTTGTGGAGTTTCGCCTTCTGTGTTCGGTTCGTACTGATAACACCAAATCGCTTCATCTCCAATGATTTTCTTCCAGAAAAAATTGTCAGCGTTTTCATTGCAATCAAGTCCCGGCAGATATCCCTGTGTCGTTGTCTTTGTTCGTGAATCAAGTTGTGCGGTACTATCATTACAAACCTTTTTCTCTTCTGCAAAACAATCTAAAGAAAACCTTGAACATCTGATTCAGAGACGTTGCTCCGCTGCAATTTGCGACACTACTACCTTGATATACAACGGTAACACGTCTCCTACTTATCACTGCCTGCTCACAACTGTCTGTTCGAACGCACATTTTCTGTTCACAGCTGTTAGGTGAAGCTACCCCCATAGGTACACGTTGACGTCACTTACACACCCGGAATAAAACAATACTCAGAAATTTTTTGGTAGGATACTGTAGATCTGCACCGGTTTGGAATGATATAAACATATCGGGCATCGAAGCTCAGTACGATTACACACCCATTCAGGTAGAAATGGTTCAAATGGCTCTGAGCACTATGGAACTCAACTTCTGAGGTCATTAGTCCCCTAGAACGTAGAACTAGTTAAACCTAACTAACCTAAGGACATCACACACAACCATGCCCGAGGCAGGATTCGAACCTGCGACTGTAGCGGTCTCGCGGTTCCAGACTGCAGCGCCTAGAACCGCACGGCCACTGCGGCCGGCGATTCAGGTAGAAGCCACCGTTTTTGCAGTGGTGGCATCTTTGGGAAATATGTTTGGCGCCCCTTATACCCTGAGACTTACTTTTAATCATCTGATCTTCCGACTACTGTGTGCAGACTCAGTAACTGAAATTTTTGTGACAAACCGTCTAGATAACTATTGAAATTTTATTTTATCACGCTGTTTCGACTAGTGTCATCATCAGATACTTGCAGTTACAGTGAGAGCAACCGAAGAGTAACAGGCATTTGTTGCACAATGCTAACGTACAAAGGTGATAAATAAAAAAGTTAAAAATTGAAAAAGAGGCTTGGAACTTGCAAAACAAGGAGCGGGTCAATATTAAGATCATGTTCTGCAAATTCTAAGCTTTGGTGATTATACTTTTAAAAATACTTGTAAAGTAAATGAACCTCTGACCACGGTTTTAACAGATGTAAACCCATCTTACGTGTAACCTGAAGACAATGGAGCACCAATAGCTACAAACCAGGAATCAGATACGTCAAAATTACGCTTCCTGTAGAGACTAGATCCCCACAAAGGTGTAGGAATATCACAAATACCGTAAAACATAATCACAAGAATAGAAACTAGTACTTAATGAGCCATCCCGTTGGAAAAACAAAAGATAATGAAGGATTTCACATTTGTTCAAAGAAAATATGTTGTCAGCGCCTATCATTTTATACGTTATTAAATATGCTAGCCCCTATGATCAAGGCTTGTTAAGTAAGAATAGTTAAAATCCACAACTGCAACCAATAAAGTAAAATGTTAGGTCCTCGTGCGATCTGCTTGGCAACTAACAGGAAACAGAGAGCTTGAATACCACGGAAACAAGGTAGCTTACGCGTACGCTTCCTGCATAAACGGTCAATAGGAGAAGATGCATTGTAGAAGGGAGGTGTGACAAAACAGCGAGAAATGAAGAATTTCACAGGACGATAGTGTAAAGTAACATATGATAACATACACTGAAAGCCTTTTAAAACCACAGGTACATTGTCGTAGCAACAGAAATAAAGCTAATGCTTGAGCACATTGTGATAAATGCATGTGACGATGAAAGAGAGTAGTGTATGGGTTGTTGTATAGCAAAAAACATACAGTAACGTGAGTGGGTAAAATCAATATCTTCACAAAATATAAAACTGGGGAAGAACAATTATGCAAAAATAATGCATATTAGAATTTTGAGATATGAGCAACTCGCAAACGCTACCGACAACTGTATGCAGATTTTATGCACAGTATAGATTTGAAGCCTATAGAAAAACTGTCTGCAGGCAAGATGCAGCTGGTCACTCAGTAAATTTTCATCTCTGAGCTCTCGACGTTTGGAGATCTCTAGCTCTTCCCGAAGATCCAACTTGCGTCCTTTGATTTCTATGTGCAAAATAACTGTGTCCTCCAAATTTTCTAGTGTTTGAGGATTTGATTGGCATCAATAAATGTGCGGCAAACACTGAATTATGTACAAGTTTCTTTCTTCGTTAAGAGATGCTCTCACATCTTATCTTCACAGGTCTGGTTATTTGACCGATGACATAGCATGTTCAAACATTGCAGGACAATTTTTAGAATTGGAAAACCAATCACCTGTATTTCACTACATGCAAATGCTTTTCTTTAAACCATTATATGTAGAGAAGGAAATAATATAGTTATAATTTTTCTCGAGAGTACTGTTAATCCTGTAAGAATTATTTCCCAAGAATTACTGAAAGAAGTGTTGTTGCCGACGTTGAGCATTTTTTAGAAGTTTTCTTACTAAAGATATGATCTTCCATGCCTGGGCGCGTCAACTATTTACTTCGATAATCACATTTACCTCATTTTGATGATTTTCAAGAGATAAAGGATTGCTGACTGTACAGTGTGTGAAGTAAGTAAAAAACGCTAGTTTTTGCCCTTTTGGATGACTCGAATCAGTATGGACGGCATGTTTTGAATATGTTTATTTACGGAAGATGTTGAAACTGACAAATCTTTTTCTATAAAAGTTGTTATATCCAGAAAATCGAGTTCACGTGTTTCGCTTTGAAGCTGTTTCGTAAAACAATTTTTTCTATGGAAGACATTGAATGCATTGAAAAGAAACTGCTACTAGTGATCAATACCGTCGAAGGCATTGATAATATCCTCAACACATCGCACTTAAAACGAATTTTTGACGTAATTTCGTACTGGAGTTAATAACTTTTGTCTCAAGAGCGTTGAAAACATCCGCCAAAATATCAGCGAGCAGACTACCATAAGGTTGAATGTACATTTTTCTGTTGAAAGTGAAGTAATTATATTTGAAACACCTTTAATTAGACTGAGTAGTTCAGCGAACTGAATTTTAGTCATTTTTTAATATTGCAGTAGACACGTCTCTACGGAGATATAGTTGTATCCAGAGAAAAATTCGTGTATAAGCTACCAATATCAAAAAAATGAACCCAGTGTCAGCTGTGCACTGATTCATTTGAATTTTATTGATTAAATCTTTACTGTTTTTAACAGAAAGTTATTTTCATATAGAAATGAATCCTTAATTTTGTAAGGAACACACCTACTCAGTGTGTGATGGACACTTCGTATTCCAGTGACTAATGGACGAATCGTGTAACTTTATTTATGCAGCTTGAATGACTTCTAAGTATGGGAGGCTTCGGATACATATTTATGAGGCACTGTTTTTGAAACTTGCTGAATAGCTTTTCTGTATTAAATAAACCATGACGAATTTACTTTTGTAGGTCCACAGTTGGAGCTACAATAGCCTCTTGTATGTCATTATCCTTCAAAAACTTTACAGTCTTATCAGTGTACTCTACTGTATAAGCAATAGCAACTGTGTTACCCTTGTGGCTTTTGGAAATTAAAACATGATGGTCTTTCAGCTTACTATTAATACTTTTTACTAAACCAAGTTTGGCAGAACGAACGTTAGGTGGCAAAGCAATTTATTTACCTATTATATTATTGTTTTCATGTGCATATCTGACTTGATCGACTTCATCTAACCGAAGATATTCCATACGAACTTTAAGATCGATTATAAAGTTGCAGATTACAGGAACCTTATTAAGCTGATATGATAAATTGTACATAAGGCCTTTAAATAACCAATCATTCTCGGCCTGCGCAAAAGTAATGTCCGTTTTGTTAGGTACTATATCGTAAAACATATGCTTCACGTAGTTGTTAAATGCTGACACTATTTTTATTACTAATAACCCTATTTCTGAACTTCAGAAATGTCTTTTCGAGAAACTTCCTGGCAGATGAAAACTGTGTGCCGGACCGATACTTGAACTCGGGACCTTGTTCTTTCGCGGGCAAAGTGGTCGCGAAAGGCAAAGGTCCCGAGTTCGAGGCTCGGTCCGGCACACAGTTTTAATCTGCCAGGAAGTTTCACATCAGCGCACACTCCGCTGCGGAGTGAAAATCTCATTCTGGCTTGTCTTTTCGTATCTGTCGATAATGTCGTCATTGTGGGTGCGAAGCGAATCATTAACTCTGTTTCAGATACATGTTCAAAATATTTAATATTATTACACTTTCTTGAGTTTTCAATTTTCAGTCTTTTGCACGTTGTTGATAATTGATAAATGCCTGCCACTCTCACGTTTCTTCAAACTTAATTACAATTATCTGATGATGGCAGTAGCTGAAACTGTATGATACAGAAGGTTTTGACAGCGATATTGATGGCTTTATTCACAAAATCTTCAGAATTACCTTTAATTGAAAATCAAAATGATGAATGAAATCATTTCCTTTATTAATAAAATAAATTTAGCTGTTGGCTATACTCCTGCTGTATGTATTAAACTGCACAATATGAACCTATCGTAATATCACAAGTAAGTTCTAACTACGATGACGAAAGAGGGAGCCAGCTGCAGAATCTGGAGAAAAGTTCATCGGCTTAAGGGAAGGTTACTCCTGTAGATATAGCTGTAGATGAGATCGTAGAGCAGAAACATTCGACCTTGTGTGACAGTGAGACACGTAATGGATGTACCTTCCAAGAAGAAAGGCGTCACTGCGGCTACGGCAGGGGGTGGAATTACCCTTCCGGTGGGGGTGGGAGGTTAGAGGAGGGAGGGAGTGGACGTCAGTTTACGCGGCCAGCGTGAGTGACATCGCGTGCGCGCACGAACGCCGCAGCCGCTCACCGCGTCGTAAATTCTTTCTCCGGCGGCAATCGGCGGACCTCCTCGAAATAGACGCGGCTCTCCCAATGAGGCATAATCGCCGCGGCCGGCCCGTAAATCATGCAGAACTGCCGAGACGAGCCGAGGCAGGCCGAGTCTGCGGCGGTCAGCCCCGCGCTTAAACGCTCGCCGCATAATGGCGGCAGCGGGGAAGCCCCTGCAATTTTAACGCGCGGCCGCCAGGGGTCATCCGTCACCGCTTGCGGCCGTGGTGGGGGGGGCCCACCGCCGAGGAAGACGTCCACCGCATTCAGACCCACGATTTCAGGATGATTTATTCCCACTGAAGAATGTCATCAAGAAGTTAGACCTGGAAATGTAAGGTTAACTGAAGTCAGCCGCAGGACAAGAATTACGGTCCTGGGAATAAATTGTGGCTTGCTGGACGTCGGTGTCGCCACGTGTGACCTTTTCACGTCTGTAATAATTTACTGCATCGTGATTTCCACGACAGCCAGCGCTACCTTGTGCCTAAGCGTGGTTCTAAGCGAGAATAATAGAAAAGGTTATCGTTAAAATGAATTCCAAAGCTATATCTGAGCTTTTGTTTATTTTCCTGCTAGCTGACAAACAGGACGTTGCCTAGGTACCCATTTTGCTTATTTCCTGTTAGAAGCGAAATGATCTATGTTGTGAAGTGGAACTTACTGGCAGATTAAAACTGTATGCTGGTCCGGGACTCGAACTAGGGACCTTTCACTTTCGCGGGCAAATGTTCTACTGTCTGAGCATCCCAAGCAAGCCTTACAGCCCTACTTCCGCCAGCACCTCGTCTCCTGCCTTCCAAACTTGACAGATGCTCTCCTGTATAGTGAAGTGTCGAAAACATTTTATTTCCGTATTTGCAAAACACCTCTGAAATCATGAAACAATCGTACAAAGAATATCCATCATGTAAAAATATACAAGCACAGTATCCAAGTTAATTAAATAATCTGTACGATGGGACAGCTGGTTCCCGTGTCTGCAAAGCGATATTGTAAATGTTTCCAAGTAACGTCTATCGTAGCTTTACAGACGGCTATCGTTTTCGCCAGTAGCCGTTTGCCCTTCGCAGCTGAAGGCAGCCACAAGCGGTGCCAAGTGTCAGCGATTTCCTTAAGTTGATAAAATGTAGGGGTAACTTCCTAGTAAATAGTAAATCTGCTAAAACATTATGTATGACGCGCAATTTATTCACGTGTCTCAGTGTTTATGACGTTACATCTGTCATGCAATGACATGTTTGTGTGAGTACATTTAGCAGCTTTTGTGAATACTGTCACCGAAATATGTTGCGAATTGAGTTAGTAACAAAAACGTAATAAACTCGTACGCCGTGAGTGATGCAGCAATTCTTCGCCCTTCTGAGTGTTTATGAAGCCGAATTTCTTCATTTGTGTGTCACACAACGATATAATTTTGTGGGCACATTTAGAGGCATACGCGAATAATGTGTACGAAATGTGTTTGGAATAAAATTAGCAGAAAACAATAATTAATTTAAAGGTGTTGTATAATGTGGCAGTTTCTCTCTCATCTCATTGTTTTATGACGTCATATATCCTGAACTATGGTAGTTTGATGGCGCGTGCCCCCACAGCGATTGTTGCCATACATTACAGTAATGGATATGTGTACCATACTTGGTTGAAATCGATTCTGTAGCTTAGCAGGAGATTTGGAACACACACACACACACACACACACACACACACACAGAACGTACATCTATTTTTACAACTTGTATAAATTTACAATACTGCATCACTGACTGTAGCTGACAACATGTGATGGTACTTGCCTTAGATGAGACGTGCTGGGCAGCCGCGTGGTCTGATGCGTCTTGCCACGGTTCACGCGGCTCCCCCCGTCAGAGGTTCGAGTACGCCCTCCAGAATGAGTGTGTCTGTTGTACTTAGTGTAAGATAGTTAAAAGTAGATTATATATTGTGAAATCCTAGGTACCGATGACCTCAGCAGTTTGGTCCTGTAGAGACATACCACAAACGTACCACCACCTTAGGTGCCATCGTAGTTAACTCTCCATAATATCAAAAGCTACTCCCATTTCGAAGTCCTTTTTATGTTGTTTCATAGACTACCGTGACTGGGGGCTAATACTCAACAGCAACACTCATGTTAACGTCCGCAGTATATATCTTTCGTCCAAAAAGTTCCGAGTCTATTTCTGGCAGTTAAGAGACGTCAGTGTAGTACCTAACATCTGTCATCAACGTATGCACATTATACAAGTCACTTGTTAGCAAGCAGTGTTTGTTGTTGTAGTGCTGCTTTCCATGCTACTCTATTCTGTGGAAGCTTCTTCTTCTTCCAGTACCTACTGCAACCTACATTCTTCTGAATCTGCTTAGTGTATTCATCTCTTGGTCTCCCTCTGCGATTTTTCCCCTACACGCTACCCTCCAATACTAAATTGGTGATCCCTTGATGCCTGATAACATGCCCTACCAACAGATCCCTTCTTCTAGTCAAGTTGTGCTACAAATTTCTCATATCCCCAGTTCTATTCAGTGCCTCTTCATTTGTTATGAGATCTACCCATCTAATCAAAAATTGTTCAAATGGCTCTAAACACTATGGGACTTAACATCTGAGGTCGTCAGTCCCCTAGACTGAGATTTACTTAAACCTAACTAACTTAAGGGCACCACTCTCACCGTTGCCCGGGGTAGGATACGAACCTGATACCATAGCAGGCGCGCGATTCCAAACTGAAGCGCCTAGAACCGCTCTGCCAAGGCGGACGGCCCGTCTAATCCGCAGCATTCTTCTGTAATACCACAATTTGAAAGCTATTCTCTTCTTGTCTAAACTATTTATCGTCCACGTTCCAATTCCATACATGGCTACATTCCATGGAAATACTTTCAGAAACGACTTCCTGACACTTAAATCTACACTCGATGTTAACAAATATCTCTTCTTCAGAAACACTTTCCTTGCCATTGCCAGCTTTTGTTGCTGTTCATCTCGTATGCTCCTTTCAAGACATTGTCCATTCTGTTCAACTGCTCTTCCAGGTCCTTTGCTCTCTCTAACAGAATTACAATGTCATCGGTGAACCTCATAGTTTTTATTTCTTCTCCATGGATTTTAATTCCTACTCCGAATTTTGCTTTTGTTTCCTTTACTGCTTGCTCAATATACAGATTGAATAACGTCGGGGAGAGGCTACAACACAGTCTCACTCCCTTCACCAAGCACTGCTTCCCTTTCATGCCCCTCGACCCTTATAACTGCCACTGGTTTCTGTACAAATTGTAAATCGACATTGTACATACAGTAAAACTGCATGCCCTCAGGAAAAATTACGGCTGTACCTTTCCCGTGTTTTCATCCGTTTGCAGTACCAGCACAGCAAGGCCGTTTTGGTTAGTGTTATGAGACCAGATCAGTCAATCATCCAGACAGTAGCCCCTGCAACAGCTGAAAATGCTGCTGCCCCTCTTGAGGCACCACACGTTTGTCTGGCCTCTCAACAGTTACCCCTCCGTAGTGGTTGCACATACCGTACGTCTATCTGTATCGCTGATGCACGTAAGCCTCCCCACCAACGGCAAGCAGTGTTAAGTAGTGGTTGCACGTCCGTATTGTATGAACTTCCTTGTGTCACAAATCGCAGTGGTGACACATTTCTCAATCAAGTGTTCAAGGCATGCTCCAGAACGTTTGAATGAAGGAAAAACTTGTGAAAAGTTTGTCCCACACACTTTGAATCTCGAACGAAAACAACGACACATGGTCATCTGCCATCACTTCATGGAAGTGCGAATCGAATACAATTCTTTTCTGGAAAAAATCATATGTGACGACGCCTGGTGTTATCAATATGAACCTAACACACAACAAGCTACAGAAACATTCATAATGGGTGAAAGCTTTGACGACATAGCTTACATTCAAAGCCGATATGACATGTGAGAGTTGAATAACTTCCTAAATAACGATTTATCTGACAGTTCTACATGTTTTATGAGCATTTTGTGTTGTCTACGCAAGTAAGGGGAGAAACTATGTGTAACAACTCAGGCTTTAAAATCCCCATCTTAAGGTTTTTTTTTTTAATTTTTATTATTCTAGTATGAAAGCTTCCTGGACTGATGGGGTATAGTGACATCTTGTAGTTATGACAGTCACAGCTTTTACATTAATGGTACGGGGAAACAATGAGAAAGAATTTTCTCTTTATGCATCTGGTTGCTGCAGCCATATTTTATCACCCATCATTAGTTCTCAATGAATTTGCGTTTTCCGTTAACTTACAGAAGTATAAGAGGTCCTTACCGCACAAGGTCACAAAACTACGTACAAAATTGCGAAATATACAATTAATACTGTTATGCAATACACTTATAGCTCTTCTTCACACTGCTCGATTTTCTGAAATGTATTTGTTGAATAACACCAAAATACATTGGTCAAACAAAATTGGAATTCCGTCACTAATTCCAAGAAAATGACACTACACTTTCGTCAGAAATTCAGTCCTTATTTCCAAAATACCTCATAATATCATATCATTTCATCAATTATGGTTCTTTCAGCAAATATTTTAAATACACAAATTGTCATTTGACCATCCTCTAATTAAATTATGTAATTAACTTCTGCATCTAATAGTTTCGTATCAGCGCACACTCTGCTGCAGAGTGAAACTCTCATTCTGAATAGAATCTACATTGGAAATTTTACTTGTTACGTAGTTTATGACAATATTTGCATTAGTTGCTAGTTAACAACGATGACTGGATAAACTCTTAAAATATATTCTCGATGAAAGCATAAGGCATGTTCATAGATAGGGATTTCCGTAATACAAGGGTTGCCCAGAAAGTTATGCACCATATTTTTTCTTCAAGAATTCTTTATTGAACATAATAAGAATTATACACACGAAAGAATGGTATTTTATCCACACACCCTAATTTTCCGCTTAATCTATGGTCTTCCTCCAGTGCGAAAGAAGGGCATGTGTGCCCTGTGGGAATCCAATCCTTGTCCTGTGTTAATTACCTCCTCATCGTCCTCAAAATGTCATCCACGAATGACATCCTTAAATGGCGAAAGACATCAGCTCGCTGCCACATCTCAGGGGTTGTTGCCAAAAGTTAAAGCAGTTTAAAGGTTTTTGTGTGAAAGGCTGTAAAAGGTGCACCAAGTTTTTCACACATACGAGGGCAGTTCAATAAGTAATGCAACACATTTTTTTTCTAGGACAATTTTGGTTGAAAAACCCGGAAATTTCTTATGGAATATTTTCAAACATTCCCGCTTCGTCTCGTATAGTTTCATTGACTTCCGACAGCTGGCAGCGCTGTACGGAGCTGTTAAAATGGCGTCTGTAACGGATGTGCGTTGCAAACAACGGGCAGTGATCGAGTTTCTTTCAGCTGAAAACCAGGGCATCTCAGATATTCATAGGCGCTTGCAGAATGTCTACGGTGATCTGGCAGTGGACAAAAGCACGGTGAGTCGTTGGGCAAAGCCTGTGTCATCATCGCCGCAGGGTCAAGCAAGACTGTCTGATCTCCCGCGTGCGGGCCGGCCGTGCACAGCTGTGACTCCTGCAATGGCGGAGCGTGCAAACACACTCGTTCGAGATGATCGACGGATCACCATCAAACAACTCAGTGCTCAACTTGACATCTCTGTTGGTAGTGCTGTCACAGTTGTTCACCAGTTGGGATATTCAAAGGTTTGTTCCCGCTGGGTCCCTCGTTGTCTAACCGAACACCATAAAGAGCAAAGAAGAACCATCTGTGCGGAATTGCTTGCTCGTCATGTGGCTGAGGGTGACAATTTCTTGTCAAAGATTGTTACAGGCGATGAAACATGGGTTCATCACTTCGAACCTGAAACAAAACGGCAATCAATGGAGTGGCGCCACACCCACCCCCCTTCCAAGAAAAAGTTTAAAGCCATACCCTCAGCCGGTAAAGTCATGGTTACAGTCTTCTGGGACGCTGAAGGGGTTATTCGGTTCGATTTCCTTCCCCATGGTCAAACGATCAACTCTGAAGTGTATTGTGCTACGCTTCAGAAATTGCAGAAACGACTTCAGCGTGTTCGTAGGCACAAAAATCTGAACGAACTTCTCCTTCTTCATGACAACGCAAGACCTCACACAAGTCTTCGCACCCGAGAGGAGCTCACAAAACTTCAATGGATTGTTCTTCCTCATGCACCCTACAGCCCCGATCTCGCACCGTCGGATTTCCATATGTTTGGCCCAATGAAGGACGCAATCCGTGGGAGGCACTACGCGGATGATGAAGAAGTTATTGATGCAGTACGACGTTGGCTCCGACATCGACCAGTGGAATGGTACCGTGCAGGCATACAGGCCCTCATTTCAAGGTGGCGTAAGGCCGTAGCATTGAATGGAGATTACGTTGAAAAATAGTGTTGTGTAGCTAAACGATTGGGTAATAACCTGGTGTATTTCAATGCTGAATAAAACAACCCCTGTTTCAGAAAAAAAATTGTTGCATTACTTATTGAATTGCCCTCGTATTTAAGTCCAGCGAAAAATTTACGTGTTGTTTGCTGCACTTGTTCATTTACTGTCACGTTGCTGTGAGTGTCGCTGAATGTGACCTGGAGTGAGAAGGTTGCGTTTTCACGTCTACTTTGAGAATGCATTACTATTTTTTCTATAACACCTATGACGTTGCGATTTTATGTCAGTACTCCATAACGTTAGGTAAATCAGTATTCTCCATCTATGATAGTTTACTAGAACAACAGTTTGTCCATGAGATGAATTTTGGATGCAAGTGTAGTTCTCGGTAAAATCTTTGGGTCATCATATGTGTAAGATCATTCAGCCTGTAGTAGGCTTATGTCAACATACTTAATATGTTGCTTCTCACATATTGTAGTTAGATGCAATTACGATAGATATCACCTAATCATTAGGTTAGGTAAAACAATCCGTCACAACTACATCAGGTGAAATAAATTACTATTGACATCTTGGGTTGTCGGGTGTTCTGCCGGATATCAGCGTCGTACTTGCACGATATTTCGGTCACGTAGCTCGTAACCTTCATCAGGTGCGACCTGAGACTGCTCCTCGAGTGGACCTGGTTCAGTATTTATGCCTATGGCCTTCCCCCTCCACCAACGGCTGCAGGCGTTTCCTCTGTGGTCCGCGCCCACCAAACTATTATTTCCTCAATTATAATCCGAACTACAAGATGTTACAGGTAACGCAGATCCTTGGACGCTGAGCGAGTGAAGGCTGCCACAGTCTGCACGATTCTACACAGGTAGCACTGGAAACTAAACGTACATTCAAGATGCATTTGTAGGACAAATTGTTGTAGCAAATAAACTCCACTGTTTAATAAATATAATATTTCGTAGTTTTATTAAGTACCTGCTTAGAATCCCAACTTCCAAAGCGTTATAGATCAGGAATGAGGTTCACAAAGTATAGGGTAAAAGCGAGACCTGTCCAGATTCAAGAAACCTAAAGTTTAAATCACTTTCCTTGCTTAGAGACTGCAAAGAATGAATGGCCGTGAATGCTGCTATCAAATACAAATCTGCAGGGACATCGAGTCTTCTCTGCCTCATCATAGAGCTCTGCCGGTCGGAATATCCGCCCCTGGCGTGCACCAGGGAGGGGGAGCGCCTCACTATTTTCGGAGCCGTCGAGCAGCTTGAGCGATCAGCGTCTGCCCGCAGTCTGACGTGAAATCTGCGTCCGCCCGCAGACAGGTCTGGTAATTAATTTCTGAGCTGCGGGCCGGGGTGTGTCGACGGTGGTACGGCAGCCTCGAGCGGGGAACAGCCCTCCCATTGTCTCGTCTTAACCTCTCACGGGAAACTCGGCGCACATTCTGATCGTGATTGTCAGGTGCAATCTGAAAGGACATTGAGGGGACTGCCTCGTAATCTGAAAGAGTGTTAAAAATGAGCGTAAACCGAAGCATGTACCATGTTGAGATGCGTCAGAGCAAAATGCAGCGGGTTAAACTAAAGCAAGGTTCAAAAAATGGCTCTGAGCACTATGGGACTTAACATTTATGGTCATCAGTCCCCTAGAAATTAGAACTACTTAAACCTAACTAACCTAAGGACATCACACACATCCATGCCCGAGGCAGGATTCGAACCTACGACCGTAGCAGTCGCGCGGTTCCGGACTGAGCGCCTAGAACTAAAGCAAGGTTTTTGCTTTCGGCCAGTCAAGCACAGTTGCTAGACAGAGTCCAATGGAACATCTCTGATATGTTTGTTTTATTAAGAAATACAAAGAAAAAAATTGGCGTCACAATCACTTGCCGTGTTCTGCAGAACTGAAACCATGGGAAAACAAACTTCTATAGGATTATACTGGAGAGTGACTTATTACTGAGCAAAACTACACTGAAAACATAGCTGCAATTGATTTATGGATCTTTCCTGTTTACTGAATTATGAAAATAGCGAGAAACTTAACATCAGGTCTGGTGATCACGAAGGAGGTGAAGTTAAAGAACTCTGCCATCTAGGCAGCAAAATAACCTGCAACGGACGGAACAAGGACGTAAAAAGTAGACTAGCAGTTCCAAAAAGGGGATTCCCGGACAACATAGGCCTTCCAGTATCAAACGTAGGCCTTAATTTAAGTAAGATATATCTGAGAACGTACGTTTGCAACACAACATTTTATGGTAGTGAAAGATTAACTGTGGGAAAACAGGAAGAGAATCCAAGCATTAGAGATATGGCGCTACAGAATAATGATGAAAAGTTGGTGGACTGACAATGTAAGGAGTGAGGAAGTTTTCTTGTGCAAATAATTTTTACGCTGGATGCCATTATAGTGCGTTTATTTAAGAAAAAAAGTAAAATGTACATGTTCGCACTGATTATAGTCTAACTACACTCCTGGAAATGGAAAAAAGAACACATTGACACCGGTGTGTCAGACCCACCATACTTGCTCCGGACACTGCGAGAGGGCTGTACAAGCAATGATCACACGTACGGCACAGCGGACACACCAGGAACCGCGGTGTTGGCCGTCGAATGGCGCTAGCTGCGCAGCATTTGTGCACCGCCGCCGTCAGTGTCAGCCAGTTTGCCGTGGCATACGGAGCTCCATCGCAGTCTTTAACACTGGTAGCATGCCGCGACAGCGTGGACGTGAACCGTATGTGCAGTTGACGGACTTTGAGCGAGGGCGTATAGTGGGCATGCGGGAGGCCAGGTGGACGTACCGCCGAATTGCTCAACACGTGGGGCGTGAGGTCTCCATAGTACATCGATGTTGTCGCCAGTGGTCGGCGGAAGGTGCACGTGCCCGTCGACCTGGGACCGGACCGCAGCGACGCACGGATGCACACCAAGACCGTAGGATCCTACGCAGTACCGTAGGGGACCGCACCGCCACTTCCCAGCAAATTAGGGACACTGTTGCTCCTGGGGTATCGGCGAGGACCATTCGCAACCGTCTCCATGAAGCTGGGCTACGGTCCCGCACACCTTTAGGCCGTCTTCCGCTCACGCCCCAACATCGTGCAGCCCGCCTCCAGTGGTGTCGCGACAGGCGTGAATGGAGGGACGAATGGAGACGTGTCGTCTTCAGCGATGAGAGTTGCTTCTACCTTGGTGCCAATGATGGTCGTATGCGTGTTTGGCGCCGTGCAGGTGAGCGCCACAATCAGGACTGCATACGACCGAGGCACACAGGGCCAACACCCGGCATCATGGTGTGGGGAGCGATCTCCTACACTGGCCGTACACCACTGGTGATCGTCGAGGGGACACTGAATAGTACACGGTACATCCAAACCGTCATCGAACCCATCGTTCTACCATTCCTAGACCGGCAAGGGAACTTGCTGTTCCAACAGGACAATGCACGTCCGCATGTATCCCGTGCCACCCAACGTGCTCTAGAAGGTGTAAGTCAACTACGCTGCCCAGCAAGATCTCCGGATCTGTCCCCCATTGAGCATGTTTGGGACTGGATGAAGCGTCGTCTCACGCGGTCTGCACGTCCAGCACGAACGCTGGTCCAACTGAGGCGCCAGGTGGAAATGGCATGGCAAGTCGTTCCACAGGATTACATCCAGCATCTCTACGATCGTCTTCATGGGAGAATAGCAGCCTGCATTGCTGCGAAAGGTGGATATACACTGTACTAGTGCCGACATTGTGCATCCTCTGTTGCCTGTGTCTATGTGCCTGTGGTTCTGTCAGTGTGATCATGTGATGTATCTGACCCCAGGAATGTGTCAATAAAGTTTCCCCTTCCTGGGACAATGAATTCACGGTGTTCTTATTTCAATTTCCAGGAGTGTATTAAAGCTACGAGGGCGTGATCTACCGCATGACTAGATCGAAAGTCTCCCTATCGCCAACTGCCGACTATGACACAGAGTCTGTAACTTGAGCGTACAATCGGTACAGTTCGTATGAGATCGTACGCCGGTCGAGGTGGCCGAGCTGTTCTAGGGGCTTAAATCCGGAACCTTGCTGCTGCTAGGGCTTCAGGTTCGAATCCTGCCTCGGACGTGGATGTATGTGATGTCCTTAGGTTAGTTAGGTTTAAGTAGTTCTAAGTCTATGGAACAGATGGACTCAGATGTTAAGTCCCGTAGTGGTTAGAGCCATTTGAACCATTTTGTTTTGAGATCGTATGTCTAGTATTATGACAAAGTTATTCATTTTCTTATAATATCAACGTTTCCTAGCATTGTAAAATTACTAAAAGACAGTATTAATGGACAGTTGACTCCTAATGTCTGAGTGGTTAAAGGCAACTTTTGTTAGCGAATATTAATCAATAAACATTACTTGATTTGCGCCAGAATGAATGAATGCTCCCTGCGTACCTCTTTTCTGATGTCACGAGCGATTTCCTTAGCGGCACCTCATCCCATTGGCTCTGAAGGCGAAATACGGCCAACCACCTCTTCTGGGAAGTGTGACAACCTTCCGCTCACTCCTTACGCCATACGTACTGCAGCGCTGATACATTCACTTCACATATATGAAATAGTAAACCTGCAGATAAAATAAAATTCTGTCTTATCTGCTAATAAGTGGTGTCTTACAACATTCTGCCCCAAATTTATTATTACATTTCAGAAAGGCTATTTGTTTCGATCAAATTTTGTCGCTTAAGAACGGCAATATCTATTCTTCACTGTACTCGCGGATAATCGAGAAAGGCGCCGCGTCATCATAAAGAAATTAGTGAAGCCCGAAATACGTTGTCAGCCACCATTCGAATATGCCCTGAGGAAAGAGTGGCTTCTGTAATCATGTAGTGTCTTTAAGCATTAATAAATAGTGCGAGGATAAGTGGACAAAACAGATAGCCGCTCATAAACAGCAAGAACAACCACGCAGCAAAAAACAAGAAGCAAACTCACAGGTGAAATTAAGAAATTGACAGGACAGCATGTATATCTAATTGATTATTCTTTAATAATCATGTAAGTTACTAAATTATAATTACATGCGTTGCAAATGTAATTCTGGCTACCAAATTTAAACAACATCGCAGAAGCACACTCGCATAAAATAGTAACAAGTAAAACAAACCGATATAATGTGCCTGTGGTTTGAAGAGCACTCACGCGCCTTATCGCCTCTCAATAGGCCTGCCAAATAACTTGATCGTAATCCCACACGAACCGTCTCGAAATACGAAGCAGGTTCGGAAAGTAAGGCACAATAGTTTATTTCTCCCTGATATAGCACTTGGAATGTTGAAATTTTATACAGACGGAACTTTGCTTTCATATGCAGCTCAAGCGAGAGAAGCTTGAACTACAAAACAAACATGACCCGCATGTTACTGTCATCAACTTGTAGAGAGCAGCGAATTGTGGATCGATAATCGTGAGCCAAAGGGCACAAACCAAGTGAAATTTACAGGCACATGGGTAGCGTGTACGGGGACGAGGAAGACTGTAAGGACCGTAGCAATGTCTCGAAGTGGTGTGTATTCTTCCCACTGAATCATGTGATTTGCCACGCTCCGAGAGGCCTGTCGTAACAGTAGCAAGCCCGAAGAATCTCGGAGCTCTGCTGCACACTATGAATACTGTAACTTTGGTTAAGTCACGTCGTGTACTTCGTGACAACGCCACAACATCAATGCTGACGGTGCCAAACTTCTTCATGTCAATGCTCGTCCCCATGTTGCTTCTCCTGTTCGTGAGAAAATCGACAAATTTAGTTGGGAGGTGGCCCAATGGCTCTGAGCACTATGGGACTTAACATCTGAGGTCATCAGTCCCCTAGAACTTAGAACCACTCAAACCTAACTAACCTAAGGACATCACACACATCCATGCCCGAGGCAGGATTCGAACCTGCGGCCGTAGCGGTCGCGCGTTTCCAGACTGTAGCGCCTTGTTGGGAGGTATTCCACCATACACCACACAGTCCTGATACTGCAACGTAGTGTCCGGTCAACGGTTTGTGACAGATCTGGAAGTGAAACATGCAGTCCGCACATAGCTACTATACTCCAAGCAAACGAACTTTTAACGAACAGAGCATGTTGAAACTCGTACCACGATGAGAGTAATATGTTGTCAATGTTGATGAAAATGTACAATTTTCTGTAGTAAAATTATTGTGCGCTATTCTCCAATATTCCCCGATTGTGGGAACAGCAAGTGACATGTAGCAATCAAAATGCACGTAATTTTGTAATTCCACAGGATTTAATCATCAGTGATTGGTTTCATTTGGGTACGGCATACATGAAGTATGTTATCGCCGTGATTATCAAGTGCAGATATGGTATTACGAGGTGTTAGCTTGAGGTCTCCTCGACGTGAGTATTTATTTTGGTGAGCTAACGACGAGGAACAGGACAATTGCCACTGGAAGTCTTTGCAATTATATGAAAAAAAAAATACCACCATGGCTGTATCCTGAGAACGTCTTTATTCTATCACACGACTAGTTTCTGTGGCACACTACCAGCATCCTCAGGCCCCGGCATTGCCAAAAGAGTATTTAATTTTCCTTGGGGCATTTACTGCGGCATTCTTGTTACAAGCACACGTGGTCCAGCTTCCATCAGGAGACAACACGGTATCGAGTACAGACTCCTGATGAATGGTATCCCACGTGTGTTGGTAACAAGGATCCCACAGTAAATGCGCCAAATAAATCAAATACGTTTTTGGCAGTCGTGCGGCCTGAGGACGGCGGTAACATTGCGCCGAAACTAGTCGTGTCATAGAATAAAGACATTCACAGATAACAGCTGCGGTAGTACTTTTTCTCATATTCACTGAAGCGACTAAGAAGCTGGAATAGAAATGTGTATTCAAATACAGAGATATCTAAACAGGCAGAATATGGCGCTGCGGTCGGCAACGCCTGTGTAAGACAACAAGTGTCTGGCGTAGTTTTAAGCCGGATTACTGCTTCTACAATGACAGGATATCAAAGTTTATGTGAATTTGAACGTGGTGTTATACTCAACGAAACAGCGATGGGACACAGCATTTCCGAGATAGCGATGAAATGGAGGTTTTCCCGTACGACCATTCCATGAGAATATAGTGAAGATCAGAAATCCGGCAAAACATCAAACTTCCGACATCGCTGCAGCCTGAAAAAGATCCTGCAAGAACGGGACCAACGACGACTGAACAGAATCGTTCATCTGGAGAGGAGTGCAACCCTTCTGCAAATTGCTGCAGATATCAGTGCTAGCCCATCAGAAAGTGTCAGCGTGCGAGCCATTCAACGAAACATTATTGATATGGGCTTTCGGAGTCGAGGACCTACTCGTAAACTCATTCTGACTGCAGGACACAGAGCTTTGCACCTCGCCTGGGACCATCAACACCGACATTGTGTAACCTCCTCCTCACCTATCGACCTTAATGACAGTGAAAAATTAAACCGCGTGTACCTAATGGAAATTTGGGAAAAGCAATCGTCACCGAAGTTAATCTGTCGGTAAAGAGGGAGGAAAGGGTTACATCTTAATGAAAGGAAAAATTCAAATGAAACTGGTGGAAATTAATTTTGAAAAGGAGTAAAGTTAATAATGAAAGTAAATGTGCTGCCGTTACGTTAACAATTAACTAGCGGTAATTAGATATTTGAGATTTGGGGAAAATTACGGTCGCCAGTCCTATGGACAATTACTATAGTAACTGAAAAAGAAAGGCTATTGCACATATAATTAGCACTAGAAGCGTGGCAGCTGAAGGTTACACGTGTAGTGTGAAAACTGAAAGTTTGTCAGAAGTAATAAATTTCGCTGCACTCTGACTTAATTTATCAAAAGAATTAATAAAACCGGAAAATTGAAAGTTAATTTAGTGACTGAAATTAATAGTGAGCTTTGTTTTTGAAGCACATCGAAATTCAGTAAAATACGGTTAGTCTTGGGGTACCTCAACAATCATTTCAAAAGCTACTTGAATCTACGCAATTTAGAAATAAGAGATTTAACTTTGAACTTGAATTAATTGATTCTGAACAATTAACAATAGTAAAATTTAGTACGTACCAAGCTGAGCTGCAGTCAAACGTAAGCTAAAATACGGTAACAAAACTCGCACTCTTAATTTGTGCTTGTGTAATCTAAATATTGTAGACAGCTATGAATACCTTAACTGAACTTTGAAATTTAAGCAGTGAAATCGAATGATATTACTTTAATGCTGGCGTTTGAATTTCAACGACACTCGGGTTCATTCCGGAAAAGGAAGGGACCCTGCTTGGTAATGCAATTGGGACAATGAGCAACAAAGGTTCATGCTACGTTGCTGTAATTTAGTGAGAAAAATTTAACAGTTTGAAAAGCTGAGATCTGCCCTACAGTTCTAAAACTTTACGTGCTACCAGTCTTCCCTGTTGGTTGATTGAAGGTTTGAAGTCGTCGGTCGAGGAGGTGGCGACAGTCACTCATTGTCGGCCGTCGCTGTTGCAGAAGCTGGATGTTGGCGCGCCTTCTTCTCGACACGGTGTCCAGCCGAAACGGGCTCTTGATGTGTGCCAGCTAACGCTTTCCGTCCGCGACACCATGTCAGAAACTAACATAGCAAGTCGATCGCAATTACATGCTGCCAAACCCCGAAAGCGCGACAACTCTCGGGAGCGTCACACAACACACCTGCTCCACTGCCCTCCTCCAGCCAGACTCCCTCTGCTCTGCCCGCGCTCCACGCGGCAGAGTTAACACTACCAAAGATCCTAAACACTTCGGTGCACCACACGACTTATCGATGTAATCTTCGATAGCATAGCTTTCCCTAGGCCAGCGTAAAAATACAAATAATATTTACAAAACAAACCAATTATACATCGACATAAATGCATAAATATATATGTACAAATAGTAAAACAATTACAATATACAAAGACACAGAAACGTCATATCTTCAGGTAACAAAATAAGGAAAAAAATTATAGTAAAATATATGGAAATAGGAGGATATGCATTTCCGGCGTTACAGTTGGACTGTCGATGGCTGGAAACATGTTGCCTGGTCGGACGAGTCTCGAATTCTATCGAGCCGATGGATTTGTACGGGTATGGAGATGGTTCAAATGGCTCAAAGCACTGTGGGACTTAACATCTGAAGTCATCAGTCCCCTACACTTAAAACTACTTAAACCTAACTAACATAAGGACATCACAAACATCCATGCCCGAGGGCGGATTCGACCCTGCGACTGTAGCTGCAGCGCGGTTCCGGACTGAAGCGCCTAGAACCGCTCGGCCTCCGCGGGTGTGGAGACAACCTCATGAATCCACGGACCCTGCATGTCAGCAGGGGATTGTTTAAGCTGGTGGAGACTCTGTAACTGTGTGGGGATTGTGCAGGTGGAGTGATACGACTCAGACAGGTGACGTGTGCGTAACCATTCTGTCTGATCACCTGCATCCATTCATGTCCGATGCGCATTCTGACTAGCTTGGACAATTCTAGTAGGACAATGCGTCACCCCACGAATCCAGAGTTGCAACAGAGTGGCTCCAGGAACACTCTTATGAGTTTAAACACTTCCGCTTGTCACCAAACTCCCAAGTGATGAACATTATTGGGCTTTCCTGGGATGCCTTGCAACGTGCTGTTCGAAGAGCTCTTACGGATTTATGGACAGCTCTTGTAGCACGCCAATTTCAGAAAACCTAATAAACAACCCTTGGTTGTAAAAGAGGTAAGAAAATTAGTCAATCTGGCAGCGACGGCAGCTACTAACGACAAATTTGACATTTGTGATAATTTGATCAACAGGAATGTCATTTGAATAATAATATTTATCATTAAATAGAGACTGAATGAAAGACTCTGATAAGATACGCGACGATAACATCAAAGAAGGAATTGCAAAATAATTAATAACGAAGGTTAAAGCCCAGATGGTAAACTGGCCAAAGATAACATTTATCATAGGAGAGAGTTGTAGCCGCATCGAAAAGGATGTTCCATGTGACTACAACGTAACTCGGAAACGGAAATGTTAGCTTCAGTTGCTATCTAGTCGCTACTAGATTGTTTTAAAGTAATCGGAAGTTTGAAAGTTTTGCGATATAGGCTGAAGTATTATTCAGAAGTCATACTAAAGCAAAGTCATCTTAACTACTAGCAAGGTAACGGGATACTGAGACTCGCGGTGAAGTTAAATCGTGTGAGATGTGTGATGGAACTTAGCCTTCGTGCAACTGGATACGCACGAACATACAAGGGCATTGAAAAAGAAAGACCGCCGACAGAAAAACAATTATTAGTCTGGAGTAGGTAAAAAACAAACGCAAACACGAAGAACGTACAATTGCGCCGAGTTATCAGAAAGTGTCGTCAACGACAGGATTACTGATGCAAACGGAAGCAATTCCCTGAGTGAGAAATAGGTGTGCGTGCTCAGCGTAGGGACAATTAATTGCAGGAAACAATAAAATAGAATTGAAACTTTAATTCTTCGTTTCGTCTAAATAACTGAATAGACATTATCATGTGTGATTGTGAAAATTATTTGAATATTATAATATTATGAAGTGAAAAGTGATTTCATGCTTATTTAACAGTGAACAGTCATTGAATTGTCCCCAGATTACGACGCATACTGAGCATTGCTTAAGTATATGTTATCTCTGGAATTACGTCTTGTAGTTATTGAACACTCGACATAGCGACGTCTTGACGAAGGAATATTTGTTTTCCAACTTAACATCCTCGCAATGCCATAATGTGGCCAGGACTTGGGTGATGAACTGGAGACTCAAGACATTATATTATTAATATTCAACATCCATTATCTTACCGGGCATAATGAAAAGAAGAAGCAAGAGCGGCTTACACATTCTGACGCGCTGCGAAAGACGGTATCTGAAATATGACCAAACCGGGCGAGGAGTTTGTGTTCTCTTACCGTGATGTACCTAACGGATGTGGCTTATCGGAAGTGAAAGTCAGAATTACGTGAATGTTTAAAGTAGCGACGGACGCCGTTCCACGACATACCGACTGGGACAATCATCACCACTGAGTCCTGTCAACTCTAAAGAGACGCAGACGCCACACTCTGCAGGATTGCATGGTGTCATTTCCCTCCGGCACTACTTCAGACATTAGTCGAGTACATGCCACGTCGTGTTGCGGCTCTCCTTCCTGGTCGCGGGGGCCCTACACGATCTTAGGCAGATGTACAGATTCTGGCCTCTTCAGTGTAGTCATCAGCTGACTTCCCTTGTCCATGCAATAAGATGGACATCCATAAACCGTTGCAATTAGTTTCTGAAATTGTGTATTTACCTGACGAACGTATGACGTGTGTGGGAGTGGAATGCTCCTATCCTCCGCGTAAGTCGGCGCTAGCTCGTCTGGGTGGTATGCGGAGCACGGAACGTGTCGTGGCCCCACAGGAGCTGTTGGGTCCGCGTCGCGGGGCAGGCGTGGTGGGGCAGCGACCGAGCGGACACGGCATGATTAGCGCTGAGTGCCGACCGGCAGGGCCCTAATGGGTTTCGCAACGCAACACCGGCCGCCGGCTCGCTGTGAAGGACACAACGGTACTTGTTTGCAGACTCTCTGGAGGCTGCACAGCTGCAAAATATTGGTTCAAATGGTTCAAATGGCTCTGAGCACTATGGGACTCAACTGCTGAGGTCATTAGTCCCCTAGAACATAGAACTAGTTAAACCTAACTAACCTAAGGACATCACAAACATCCATGCCCGAGGCAGGATTCGAACCTGCGACCGTAGCGGTCTTGCGGTTCCAGACTGCAGCGCCTTTAACCGCACGGCCACTTCGGCCGGCTGCAAAGTATTGCAAGAAACTTCACGGAACACTGTTTCGAAACAGTAACTTATATAGAACCAACTGTAGTGCGTCTTAAGAGGAATTACGTGTAACAATGTGTTTATGCCAACGTTATCTCGCAACTTGATTGGGAATAGATTGGCCTGCAATAAGATCCCCAACATTTTTACCTTTCCACATTATCCTTCCTCCGCCAATGGGTGATGGAAGGGGGGGGGGGGGGGAGCGGAGACTATCAGCGGTACAGTGAACCCATTATTCAGCCAAATGACGAAAAGAACTGAATGAGTAGAAGAAATAAAAACAGAAAGGTGAGATACTTACTGTGAATTTAAAACTTATCAAAGGTGAAATAAAATCGAAGTTTTTATTACTTTAAACATAGCTGCGCTACAGCAACGGTTCCACGTAAATCAGACTAAGAGCAGCCGACCAGTTGCAAAGGATAAAGTAATCTTTACCTAGGTTTCAATAGATATAAATCTATCTTCTTCAGAAGACGGCAATATTATAACAACAGAGCGCTCTGCAACTTCCATGTACCTACTTTATTTGTCCGACAAACCCTGTTTCAGGGCTATATTTTATATGATTAATGTAACTATGCAGATGTTTGCCTAAACGATAAGGACATATCACTTCATGTTGTTATAATATTGCCGTCTTCTGAAGAAGATAGATTTATATCTATTGAAACCTAGGTAAAGATTACTTTATCCTTTGCAACTGGTCGGCTGCTCTTAGTCTGATTTTCGAAGTTTTTATGTATACAAGAGACAACTTGTAGTTAAAAACAGTAATAATGACACGAAAGACAATAAGGATACAAATATCCAATTGTGTGTGAAAACTTATGGGACTTAACTGCTACGGTCATCAGTCCCTAAGCTGACACACTACTTAACCTAGAGTATCCTAAGGGCAAACACACACACCCATGCCCGAGGGAGGCCACGAAAAAAATGGTTCAAATGGCTCTGAGCAGTTTGGGACTTAACATCTGAGGTCGTAGTCATCTCGAACTTAGAACTACTTAAACCTAACTAATCTAAGGACATTACACACATCCACGCCCGAGGCAGGATTCTAAGCTGCGACCGCAGCGATCGCGCGGTACCATACTGCAGCGCCTAGAACCGCTTGGCCACACCGGTCGACAGGGAGGACTCGAACCTCCGCCGGGACCAGCCGCACAGTCCATGATGCAACGCCATAGGCCGCTCGGCTAATCCCGCGCGGCCAATAAGGATACATTTAGAAACATTTGTAAATAACAGATTTCAGCTATCAGTCATCCTTTGGAATTTTTATTGGCAGATCTAGATTTCAGCTAGCAACTAGCCAATCTCAATGCACTATCCTTTTTTGATAGCTGAAATCTATTATTTACAAATCAAAATAACGGTCGCTGCGTGGAACAGCTCTGAATGGAGGGTAACCTGATGATTTAGAAACATGTATAACATGATGCTGAAGCGCTGATCGCACTTGAAAGATGCACTTTTCTGTCTCTAAAACTGGAAGCATCTTCCCTGGGATAGGGAGTCTCTTGTTGGACGGGAAGAAGATAGCAGATGAGGACGGTAGGGATGTGGTGATATACGGATGGATTTATGGTGCATAAAATCTGTGGCTTAGGAGTGGCTGTTGGAACAGAAGAAGGGGTGGAGAGGATGGGAGTATTGGTGAGGCTAATAGTTGACTGTGAAGATCCCCAATACCTTACATATCCCTGTCTATGTAAATTGAGGTCGCTCTCTCGTGTCAGTCTCTATATGCAGGCAAATCTCATGGACTGTTGTAGGGGTAGTGATCCGGTTTTAACTAATAGATACTCGTATGTTGATTCACGAGGAAGATTTTTGTACATCGTTTACAAATATTTGGTCCAGATTATCTGAATCATGATGAATTAAGTTAACCTGTCACGGTAGCCGAGAGTGCTAACGGGCTGCTTTCTGGACTTGGGTAAGCGCGCTGGTCCCGGATCGAATTCGCCCGGCGGACTAACGACGAGGGCCAGTGTGCTGGCCAGCCTGGATATTGTTTTTAGGCTGTTTTCCACATCCCGCTGGGTGAATACCGGGCTGGTCCCCACCTTCCGCCTCAATTACACGACTCGCAGGCATTTAAATCACATTCGCACTATTCCGTGGCTTACAGTAGACGCAGACACCTGGGGTACACTGATTCCATCCCGGGGCTATGGGGCGGCGACAGGAAGGGCATACGGCCACCCCTTAAAATTAACATGCCACGTCCGTGTAACCACAACAGCAGTCCCTGAGAGGGATTAATGCTGTTCCCCCCTAGGGAACAACAGCCATACCACGTGAAAGAGCACCGATACCTCAAGAGAGCAGAAAGCGTGACGAAATTAGCATGTTTGTGATGATCTAGCGGTTACATTAGGGTATTGCGGTTGATTCACGGTGCGCACTCGAGAGTTTTTGCGAACGGTGATAGCTCAGAACCTGTAACGATCCAGCTCTCAGGGCGGCTAGGTTGGACATTTTCGGCCATTTTATGTGCATTCGCTCTTGAGTCTGCACTGCACGGCCTTCGACGGCGCCTCTTAGGCGTTCAGCTACGGACCACATCCTGCCAGTCAGACTCATATGCCGACAACATCGTTGTTTTGGTCAGGTCAGGAGACGAATCCAAGGCGGTGCTAGTGTGGCTTCAGCTGCATGGAAGGGTGGCAGGTAAATTGTCACTAAACTACGATAGATCGAATATATGGAAGTAGGCTTAGTGCAGCCACCAGGGACAGCACTGCCCTTTACCAAGGTATCCATTCTCAAGTATTTCGGAGCGGTGTTCCACAAAAAAATACGTCGTTCGGCGTTGAATAATTATCGATGGCTTCTGCAGCAGATTCGCGCAATAGTACAACACGCACTTCGTGCATGAGATATGTTCTAGCGCACTCATTATATGAACGTCTGTTTGGCACCTAAAATATGTCATGTCGAGCCCACACTGCCGCTGCCCACCACGATCGCGTCTATGTTATCACAGTCGGTGTTCGGACATTTCTCTTTAGAACCCGCTACGATACCTTGACGCTGTTAGCGAGTGAAGAATGTGTCGGACTCGTGAGGAATACGTCGCATAGGATATTCCTTAATATAATGCAACACTTTTGGAGAGCCGACCACGTCAGGTTATTGAGCACTGTGATTGACGAAGTGATCCCGCAGTCACTGCGTCCACCACTCAATGTTGGCCTCATTATGGCGCTGCCCGCACGTCTTCGGGACTTATTCGTCGGACACAGTTAACGTTCAATACGGTTTACCTTAAGCCAGTTTGCCCACAACCAAATACGTTTATCGAGGCTTCCTTAGACAACATCCTTGCGATGTGGTAGGAAAAAGTAGCCTGCAATACAGCGAATACGAAAAGCAGTTCATCTCCCGTAGCGCTCTATCTCTGTCTCTCTCTCTCTCTCTCTCTCTCTCTCTCTCTCTCTCTCTCTCTCTGTCTCTCTCTCTCCCTCTCCTTCTATACGGAGGTACGTGCGTTGTGGTATGTTGTGGTGAACGGCAAAACGGCAAATTCTCGAACAGTCAATAACTGCATTCTCTTCACCAGTCTGAGCCTCGGTTGTGTGGTGCTATCTTCGATCCTCTGACTGACTGGCGTCTCGGTCGGAGGTGCGAGTGCGTGACTGATTCGCACGGTTTATAGCTGTTTGGGGGTGAGGAGAAAGGTGGGACCTATGTCGCAGTAGGGGGCTTTGTTGTTGCTACAAGGTGGCAGCATGTGCGGACTAAGGGGACAGTCTGTTGATGTGATGGCCGTTACTGACCCTTGGTGTATTCGGAGCCGTATGCACGACAGCAAACACTGCGAATGATTTCTGGGTTTTGGAGGGAGAGTGCACCCGCAGTTTGCTTCTGGAATGTTCTCGCCATGTGCGGTTTGGACGTTGACGGCCGGAATAGTGCTTAGAAGTTGTCGAATGGAGTACTACAGACGTCATGTTCGCTATTGTGTTTATTCTCTCAGTGAAACTTACCCGTGGAGTGTGAAAGATGAGATTTTCTTGCAGTTACTGTAAGCTGTTTAAAGCCGCAAGCGTAATTTTGCTTATTTGTTTAGTGATTTCCATTTATGTGTGTATAAGAAGTGTTATACGGGCAGCTGGTCTGTTAAAACCTCGGAGTTAGTCTCAAGTTACACTAATGTTAAGAGATGGACCACGTATTGAAGTGGTAAATTTGTCTCTGAAGTGTTCTGTTCAGAGACTACTGGTCGTATTATAGCGCATTGGTGTCTCCATTTGTTGTTCCTTAGCTTCAAGTCTTTCCTTATCTGTTGCAAGTTTTGGAACAATGATGAATCAGCTTTTGATATCTTAAAGTAAGTTCTTTTAAATTTCTTTTACACGGGTTTAAATGTTGAGTGTTTTAAATACCAACCTTATCTGCAAATGTTAAGTCTAAAGTCCGTGCCACGCGGTTAAGTTTGTATCTGTTGTAAGGAGTGTGTCAGAACTCTCTATTACATAAAACAATACGTCCAGCTTAAGGGGCTCCGGAAAGGCTCAAAATCATGAAAAGTTCAATTTTTACTTTTTTGCGTTTTCTGAATCTGCAGACTATTACCTTTTAATAGATATATAATTTATTCAATTCCGAAGACTACAATTATTTTTAAATTTATTTTGAAATGTGTTCTACATGGGCGTGACCCACTATGGCGTTGTTAAACTGCTGTCATATGGTGTTATTATTAACGTCCGTGTTCATCAGGTACATTTTAGTGATGTGAGATAAAGTATGTGTTGTGGCTAACCTGAGATGGTTCAATATATATCGCTGGTGTTGTACCGCCGGAAATGCATATCCTCCTATTTCCATCTATTGTACTATAATTTGTTTTCCTTATTTTTGTTACCTGAATATATGACATTCCTGTGTCATTACATATTGTAATTGTTTTACTATTTGTACATATATTTATGCATTTATGTCGATGTATAATTGGTTTGTTTCGTAAATATTATTTGTATTTTTACGCTGGGCCTTGCCTAGGGAAAACTGCTATCGAACGATTACATCGATAGGTCGTGTGAAGACTCAAAGTGTGTAGGATCTTTGGTAGTGTTAACTCTGCCGCGTGGAGCGCGGGCAGAGCTGGGGGAGTCTGGCTGGAGTAGCGAGTGGAGCAGGTGTGTTGTGTGACGCTCCCGCGAGTTGCCGCGCTTTCGGGGTTTGGCAGCATGTAATTGCGCTCGACTCGCGATGATAGTTTCTGACATGGTGTCGCGGACGGGAAGCATTAGCTGGCGCACATCAAGAGCCCGTTTCGCCTGGTGACCGTGTCGAGAAGAAGGCGCGCCAGCATCCAGCTTCTGCAACAGCGACGGCCGACAATGAGTGACTGTCGCCACCTCCTCGATCGACGGCTTCAAACCTTCAATCAACCAACAAGGAAGACTAAAAGCACGTAAAGTTTCCGAACTGTATGGCAGACCTCAGCTTTTCAAATTGTTCCATTTGCCTCGCAAAATTACAGCAACTTAGCATGAACCTTTGTTGCTCATTGTCCCAATTGCATTGCCAAGCAGGGTCCCTTCCTTTTCCGAAATGAACCCGAGTGTCGTTGAAATTCAAACGCCAGCATAATTCCATTTCACTGCTTTAATTTCAAAGTTCAATTTAAGTATTCATAGCTGGCTACAATAATTAGATTACACAAGCACAAATTAAGAGTGCGAGTTTTGTTACCGTATTTTAGCTTACCTGTGACTGCAGCTCAGCTTGGTACGTACTAAATTTTACTATTGTTAATTGTTCAGAATCGTTTAATTCAAGTTCAAAGTTAAATCTCTTCTTTCTAAATTGCGTAGATTCAAGTAGCTTTAGAAATGATTGTTGAGGTAGTCCAAGACTAACTGTATTTCGATGTGCTTCAGAAAGAAAGCTCACTATTAACTTCAGTCACTAAATTAACTTTCGATTTTCCGTTTTCATTAATTCTTTTGCTAAATTAAACGTAGCGAAATTTATTACCTCTGACAAACTTTCAGTTTTCACACTACACGTGTCAACCTTCAGTTGCCACGCTTCTAGTGCTAATTATATGTGTAATAACCTTTCTTTTTCAGTTATTATAGTAATTTTCCATAGGACTGGCGACCGTAATTTCCCCCAAATCTCAAATATCTAATTACCGCTAGTTGATTGTTAACGTAACGGCCGCACATTTACTTTCTTTATTAACTTTATCCCTATTTCAAAATTAATTTCCACCAGTTTCACTTACATTTTTCCTTTCATTTAGATGTAACCCTTTCCTCCCTCTTTACCGACAGTTAACTTCGGTGACGATTGCTTTTCCAAAATTCCCATTAGGTACACGCGGTTTCATTTTTCACTGCCATTAAGGTCGATAAGTGAGGGGGAGTTTACACGTGGCGACGTGGTGACAGGACAATCTTCAAATTTGAGGTTGTTCTGGACACGAATTTTGCATTGTACAAATCTCGTAACAAAGTATTGGTTACGAAATGGTCGATACGTCAGCGAGAATTTTAGTGTGAGGAATCCTAATTAGATTTGAGATTTGGCATTTAAATCGAAAATTATTAAAATGAGTGAAGGCAACAATTACCAAAATTTGGTAGGCTTGGATAAGGAACAATCGGTCGAACAGTGGGGAACGCGGACCGCGGTACCCATTGTTCGGGGACAGGCGGCTAGCATGAAAGACGCGACCGCCGAAACGCAACAAAGAGCAGAAAAGGAATTCCACACTTTAGAAAATGTTTCGGAGTCGGAAGTGAAAATCAAATGCGAATCCCTTGACGACGAATACGGGGGGACAATTAAAGAGGAAGCCGCTACGGAAGTAAAACCGGTAGTTTCCGAGAATTTAACTGATTTATTGAATGTTTTGATTAACGAAATCAAGAGTCAATCGGCCAAGCAAGAAGCTCAGTCTGAAAAAATTGAACGAAAGCTAGACAGTCACAACAAAGCTATTAATGTTGTTAACAACAATGTTGGAGTTGTTAACACAAAAGTTGATAAAATCAAAGAAGATATTGTTGTGATTAATAGCGAAACTGGTAATCTTAAACAGGAAATGATAGGCGTTCAGGCGGAAATTGCGAGCATAAATAATCGTTTTTATTCCGAAATTAGCAGAATCGAGAAAAGTGTAGGAGAATCAGTTGCTCCGATCATCGAGAATAAAGTGACGGAACAAATTCAATTAGTGAAAAAACAGGATCAAAAGAAGGTGGAAACTTTAAAGGCTTTAGTATCCGAAGTAGATACCAAAGTGACGAAGCAGGCTAATACCTGCGAAAAAAAAAGGGAAGTAGAAACGCTTGTGACAACCACTTGTCAAGTAATTACGAGAGTGTCGGAATTAGAAAAGAAACTTGACGAAAAGCAGTGCTATGTGCCAATCTACGCACATAGTTCGGAATTGTTGACGAAAGAGGAGCGGTTCGACCCCTTGAATAAAGGCGGTATACACGCGACGGATTTCATTAAGAATTGTGAAAGAGTTTTACCCAGATCATGGACTAATGAGACAAAAATTAATGCGATTATTGATGTGTTGGCTGGTGATGCCAAGCGTTGGGGCTTAAACCTCAACATTACGGACCTGACTTTTGACGAATTTAAAAATTTGTTTCTGGCTGAATACTGGTCAGAGCAAAAACAGCAAAGTGTCTGGCGCGAATTTGTCCTATCGAGGCCTTTCGATGCGAATTCGCGCTGTTCGATGAAGGAGTTTTGTGAGGGCTGGATCCGCAAGCTGGAATACTTGCGTGATCGCAGCACGGAATCCGAAATAGTCTGGGAACTCTACAAAAAGCTTCCAGATGATACAAAACACTACGTAGGAAGCAATTACAGAACAATAAATGATTTCCTGGAAAGAGTGGAGGACGAGGACAATTGGCGCAATAATCGCGACAGTGGTAGAGGCCGTGGTAACAACAACGGGTACCACAGCAACCGCAACAACGATAACCATGGGAATTATGTATTCCGCAACCATGGCAGCAATAACAATAATGGTTCGGGTCGTAATAACTATCGGTACAATGCAAATAATAACAGGAATGACGGAAACCAGTATCATACTAACGTGATACGGGCTTCACAGAATAGTAATAACGCCTGAGGGTGTGATCAGCCGCCTCAGCAGCATCCGGGGGCCGTATCTGCTGGGACGAGACAGGGAAACCATTAGTCGCGCCGGTGAGGGTCCGACCGGGCGTGGAGAAATTTTGGCGGCCCAATAGCAGGAGAAAACCCAGGTGTTGTCGATATGAAAATTCCGTGTGGAATAATCAACGGCGGGAGAGTGTGCCAGTGTTAGGAGAAAGGAGTGCGCCCACAAGTAGTAGATCAGCTGTATACACGGCATTAGGAAGTACATTCACTGTCAGTGAGAACAATTTAAGTAGTGTTCCGGAAGTCGATTATAAAGTGGCAGCTGTAATACCCACAGCGGAACTGGAGATTGAGTTTAAGAATGATTCGCAAGTGTTGAGATAAGATCAGATGTCGGATAAAACGTCCGTCATCGAGCGAGGGGATGCAGAGAGGGATGAGGTCTGGTTAAGGCAGTTCGGTCGCTTATACGACGAATTAAGAGATTATAGGGGCCTGTATGAGAGAAGTGTTTATGGGGAGCGCGTGCAGGATTTTCCGCGTCTCGTCTCGCAGGAAGATAGTGTTTGTGAAATGATAGAAAGTTCTGGCCCTAACCGTCAGACTTTACTAGAAATAGTTGATGTTAATGGGGAGCACGTCAAGATTGGTCGTGTTTCGTCCCGCAAGAGTTGGATGTTGAAGTAGTAACGGAAAGTTCTGGCCCTAACCGGCAGACCTTACCGAAAGTTTCAGTGGTAGAAGTAGCCGACCCATCCGACGCAAACCTCCAGTTTAAACATTGCGAAAGTATTAAGGAGAAAGATTGCGAAAATTTTAGTGGTAGCCGGACACGATTGGTAGAAAACCACGTAGATTACAGTGTGTATGAGGTTAGAGCTGACGTTATACGGTCAGACGATAACAGTGTGGGTTGCGCAGATCTAGAGGAAGTAATTGCAGATACTACTGGGCACATTTCTCCAGGTAGATTGGCAGATGAGATCAATCTGGCTAAGGAGGAATCAACGAAGGTGACAATTAGTGAATTGATAGCAAAGCAACACTCGCTAGTTGACGAGTTACAGGAAAAGGTTTCGGTATTGGAGGCGAAGCTACAGACAAAGCCTCAGGACAAACGTGTTGAAATTAAAACTGTATGTGAACAGAGGCTGAAAAAGCCGCCAGATAAGCCGGATTTGGGATCAAAACCGGATGGGATTTTTCTGGAATGACCTGGATATAGTCGAGGATTTACTGTGGGGAAATAAAGAAACAGTTGAGGACAAGTGTAGACGGGTAGTAGTGTCTGTTAATATGCACGACCTACAACTAAACGTGTTGATTGACACCGGTGCAGAATTGAGTGCTGTATCTGGGAAAATATTTGAGTTACTGAAAGATAGACCTGGCATCGTAGTTATGCCAGTAACAGGAGTGAAAATTATCGGTGCTACTGGGAAGGCCAGTAAAACGGTCACAAAACAGATTTTTGTCCACTTCGAGATATGTGGGGCACGATTTGAACAAGAGTTTGTCGTCGTGCCAGACTTGACTACGGAAGTAATTATCGGGTTAGATTGGCTATTAAAGTACCGTGCAGTGATTAATTGCGAAAGCAAAACTTTGACATGTACGTCACAAGATAAAACAATAATAGTTAGTTTTGACGAGGCAGGGGACGGTGTGCATAGGCAATACCAGCCTATACACATTGTTAACTGGCCGGATGCTATTGACGTAGGTATGAATTTGAACTACTGTAATGTGAGGAATCTCGGCATTGACAATAGTGTAGAAAGTGAATTGGAAAGTATTGTAGACGGTGTGTCAAACGTAACACACGAACAAAGACGAGGCCTGTATGAAGTAATAATGAAGAATAAGAGTGTGTTTTCAAACAAACCGGGACTTGTGGAAGGATATAAATGCAAGTTGCATGTGATTCCGCACGAACCATTCTTCGTGAGACCGTATGCTATACCGCTGTCCAAAAAGGAAGCAGTGCAACGGGAGATAGATAAGATGATCGAATGGGGAGTGATTGAAAGAAGTACGAGTCCATATAATAACGGTTTGGTCATTGTAGCAAAACGGGATGGTAGTGTGCGTATTGTGATCGACGCACGCACGTTGAATAGGGTCGTTCAACGTGAAACAGACAGACCAGAGAGTATGGAACACATTTTGCAACGTTTTCATGACGTTAAATTCATGACTAGCCTCGATCTGACGGCTAGTTACTGGCAAATAGAACTCGAAGAAGAATCTAGGCCATACACCGCCTTCTTGTTTGCGGGCAGGTGTTATCAGTATAGAGTACTGCCGTTTGGACTTAATATATATGTGTCAGTATTCATCAGGGCCCTAGATAAAGTGCTAGGACCGGCTTTGAGTTCAAGATTAACTGTATATGTTGACGATCTATTGTTGGCCAATGCCACTTGGCATGACCATTGTGACCTGTTAGATGAAGTTTTTAGAGCATTGCGCCGTGGCGGAATGACTCTAAAGCTAAAGAAATGCGAATTTGTGAAGCAGGAGCTGAAATTTTTAGGGCATGTAATTACCACTGCTGGTATTACAAAGGACCCAGAGAAACTAGAGGCAATAGGGAATTGTCCTCCACCCAAGTCTAGGAAACAATTAAAAAGTTTTCTAGGGCTAACAGGATTTTACCGTAAATTTGTAAAAGGACAAGTGTTTAATGATGAAAATTTGAATAACCTCTTACGCAAAAACGTTCCGTTTGTGTGGACTGACGGGTGTCAGGCCGCTTTCGAGAGATTAAAAGACGAGTTGTTAAGATCTAATATACTACACTCCTGGAAATTGAAATAATAACACCGTGAATTCATTGTCCCAGGAAGGGGAAACTTTATTGACACATTCCTGGGGTCAGATACATCACATGATCACACTGACAGAACCACAGGCACATAGACACAGGCAACAGAGCATGCACAATGTCGGCACTAGTACAGTGTATATCCACCTTTCGCAGCAATACAGGCTGCTATTCTCCCATGGAGACGATCGTAGAGATGCTGGATGTAGTCCTGTGGAACGGCTTGCCATGCCATTTCCACCTGGCGCCTCAGTTGGACCAGCGTTCGTGCTGGACGTGCAGACCGCGTGAGACGACGCTTCATCCAGTCCCAAACATGCTCAATGGGGGACAGATCCGGAGATCTTGCTGGCCAGGGTAGTTGACTTACACCTTCTAGAGCACGTTGGGTGGCACGGGATACATGCGGACGTGCATTGTCCTGTTGGAACAGCAAGTTCCCTTGCCGGTCTAGGAATGGTAGAACGATGGGTTCGATGACGGTTTGGATGTACCGTGCACTATTCAGTGTCCCCTCGACGATCACCAGTGGTGTACGGCCAGTGTAGGAGATCGCTCCCCACACCATGATGCCGGGTGTTGGCCCTGTGTGCCTCGGTCGTATGCAGTCGTGATTGTGGCGCTCACCTGCACGGCGCCAAACACGCATACGACCATCATTGGCACCAAGGCAGAAGCGACTCTCATCGCTGAAGACGACACGTCTCCATTCGTCCCTCCATTCACGCCTGTCGCGACACCACTGGAGGCGGGCTGCACGATGTTGGGGCGTGAGCGGAAGACGGCCTAACGGTGTGCAGGACCGTAGCCCAGCTTCATGGAGACGGTTGCGAATGGTCCTCGCCGATACCCCAGGAGCAACAGTGTCCCTAACTTGCTGGGAAGTGGCGGTGCGGTCCCCTACGGCACTGCGTAGGATCCTACGGTCTTGGCGTGCATCCGTGGTCGGTGCGGTCCGGTCCCAGGTGGACGGGCACGTGCACCTTCCGCCGACCACTGGCGACAACATCGATGTACTGTGGAGACCTCACGCCCCACGTGTTGAGCAATTCGGCGGTACGTCCACCCGGCCTCCCGCATGCCCACTATACGCCCTCGCTCAAAGTCCGTCAACTGCACATACGGTTCACGTCCACGCTGTCGCGGCATGCTACCAGTGTTAAAGACTGCGATGGAGCTCCGTACGCCACGGCAAACTGGCTGACACTGACGGCGGCGGTGCACAAATGCTGCGCAGCTAGCGCCATTCGACGGCCAACACCGCGGCTCCTGGTGTGTCCGCTGTGCCGTGCGTGTGATCATTGCTTGTACAGCCCTCTCGCAGTGTCCGGAGCAAGTATGGTGGGTCTGACACACCGGTGTCAATGTGTTCTTTTTTCCATTTCCAGGAGTGTACCATTCTGATTGTTGACATATTTGAAATAAATTCTATAATTTCTTGAGAAAAAGTGAAGTTCTCATCCTGGTTTCGTCCTTCAACGTCTCCTATCCTTTGTTCATCCTATGTTTGGACTGTTTATCGTTGACACACCGATATCCCCCCCCCCCCCCACTCCAACGACCACTGCTTGCGTGCGGTGCACACGGCAATCAAAGCTGACAACATACTCTTCAAGGACGAAATACACTTTCCCACCGCCCGGGCAAACGCCATGAACTGGATAAAGAGGATGGTGATGTATCTATGTCGCGCCTATGACAAGGATGTCTTAGACTTCTGGTACACGTGGCAAGAGCAAAGTGTGATCGTGTGGCGACGCGTAAATTGTAAAGAATGTGTTTTGTCAGTTGCTTGGATTCGAGGGATAGCTAAGGTGTTGCAGTTGCGAGAAATGAACTGAGAAGACAGATCATGGCTCGCGAAACTATGTTCATGCCTGATGTACACAGGGGACTACATATTGTCTTTAAGTTACCGACAAGGCAACCTGGAGAAACGCCAAGTGCGCAGTTGCAGGGTCCCTTTCCTTTGTTTGTGGATTGGTTAAATCTAGACGGCGTTACCAGTTTTTACGCTTGGATATATTGAATGGCAACTTTAGTTTCTCCATGTTTTGTTCTGCACCTGTAAATCGCAAAAAGAAGAAAATTAAAAGAAAAAGAAAAAAAATTAAAATATAGTAACCCTTCCCAACCCTTGGACCACATCTCCAGGAACGGGGACTGTGGCCAGGCCTCGGGTCAACTCACCACCTGTTCCCTTTAAAGTCTTATTTAAAAAAAAAAAAAAAGAAAGTAAAACTGTCTAGACAGCGAGAGGTTCAAGGATTGAATCCCGGCTAGTCATTTTCTTCATTGTTTTGTGAATAAAGTAAAACGGAGCTTGGTATGCAACTTTACTTCGTTTACATAGAGTATGCTTTATAGCAGTGCAGAATGTGACTCAACTTTCAGCTTTCTACTTTGTTTGAGATAAACATAGACACGAACACGATCCTCTGCATATTGGGACGAAAGACATTCCTTGTTTCCACACTTTCAAATTAAAGAGATGAGTGGTAAACGAATCTCCCCTAGTGGAAAGAGATTTTCGCCTTTTCAAAAAAGTAAATACAGTGGCACGATCCTCTTGTATATCTACATCTATATACGGATTGATGGAATTTGGAAATTTCTTGTGAATAAATACAAAAGATTTCGTAATACTTCTATAGATGATAAAGGGACGCATTTCGAAGTATAAGGACAGTTCCAGACTACCAATTTCTGATTCCTTCAGGTTACTAGTTCCAAATCACGCTCTTAATTCACTGCAAATTATTAGAATAATGGACATTGATTTAATCAGTTAGGAAGCAATGGCCAGTAAGGCAAATATAACAACCTCAGTATCAGGCTGCGATGTGATAAACTTTGAAACAGTTATATACTTTGAACCATTAATTCGCCTGCAATAGTTTCAGAACAGTTGTATTGCGAAGAAAAAAGCGAATCCAGAATATGTGGTTGTTGCGGTTTGCGAAAAAGTACTTCAGCAAGTTTTTTTCGTTTGCATATTGTACATTTTTTCAGCTGCGCAACCGATGTCTCAACTTTCAGCTTTCGGCTTTCCTTGAATGAGACGTAGATGTGGATACGATTCTTTGTGAGGGACAAAAAAAATGGTTCAAATGGTTCTGAGCACTATGGGACTTAACTTCTGAGGTCATCAGTCCCCTAGAACTTAGATCTACTTAAACCTAACTAACCTAAGAACATCACACACATCCATGCCCGAGGCAGGATTCGAACCTGCGACCGTAGCCGTCACGCGGTTCCAGACTGTAGCGCCTAGAACCACTCGCCCACTCCGGCCGGTTTTTGTGAGGGACAGCGAAGAAGTCTGTCTAAGAGACCACGACACAGAATTGCAGGAATAAGGTTCAACAATGCATTGCCGTGTGTACTGAGCTTCACAAGAAGCGTATTGAGAGATGAGCTAAACATGTACATCATGCGTGTTCTCTTTCCCTTTTCTTCATTTATTTGTTTCACCTCTTCCAGCTTCCTTACATACTGAATCACTCACCCTCACGTACACCCATGATTCACATACAATACTTACGTTGTTTGTAAGCATGTTAGTTACATCACTATGTGCTCCGGTCATAACAAAAATATGTCAGTCCAAATGCCAACTGTATATGCAACGTGTAATTTTCATGCCTTCAAGCACATTTCCTGCTTACATCTCCTAAATAATATCAAAGTGAAGATACTCAGGTACTTGACATTGTTTTCAGAATTTTATTCACGGCCCGCAAACAAAATAAGCTCCTCCATTCAAGTCGTCAGGTTGGAGATGCATAATACTACGCGTGCGAATACATGACCGGCCACTAGCGTAATAATACGAATAAAATATCGCCAACTGACAGTTTTTGTAGTTTTTGTGGTCTTCCTGAGGAGTCTGACTGCTTAGTTCTAGTTACCATCTTAGACACATGCGATACGGTCAAATTGGAACGAGCTGTAAAATGAAAACCACTGAAAGTATTGTAATGTAATTTCCACTGGAAGAACGTGAGTTCTCTATAAGAGAGCTTATCTCCCTAACCTGCCGCTAGAGGGACATGGGCCGACACTCACGTGACGAGAGAGCGACCACGTGTGTGCGTGTGTGTGTGTCGACCGTCCATTGTACTCAGTCGTGGCCGAAACAATGAAACTGTGACTCCAAAGGAAGAGAAAAGGGATATAGGGCTTTTTGGGTGACGATGATTCCGTATTTTTCCTGTGGAGAAAGTCGTTTTGACACGGGTTCGATCTGATACATAATGCCTCGTCTCCAGTGATCACTTGTTACAGTAACTTATCCAGTTATTTGACATAGCGTTCCGGATGTTTAAGAGAGAGTACTACTCGAAATGCTTCCTGATCTGGTTGGAGACTGTGACGCACCAATCGGGTGCACACTTAGCGAAATTTCAATCTGTCCTTCATGACAGGGTGAATAATTCTGACGCTCAGTCCGACCTCTGAGGCAATAGCGGCTACCGTAACTCGCCAGTCTTGAATAGAGAGGGCATCCACCTGCTGGACAATGGCATCGACAACTCGGAGTGGCATTACAGACGGTGCATCATCGGCTAATGACGTCCGTCCTTCCCAGAATCGATAGTGCCACGCGTTGACCCAGTGCTGTCCTCATACTTGTGCCGTTTTTCGATGAGTTCCCGTTCGCCACACTACTCCCCCTGTTTAGGAATGCGCTACACCCTTTTCTTTTCTTTTGAAGAATCCTTTGCACTGTTTTTAGCACGACTGATTGCAGTGGACGCTTCTTTTGGTGAACCTTTTAAACTGTTTTCAGCGGGAATGAGTGCAGTGGGCGTTCGACGTTTGCGTATCCTCGTTCTATCGTCCCGTGGGTAAGCGCCCGTGTCCCTTTAGCGGGAAGTTTTCCAGTTAAACGGTCTTATAGGGACCACACCTTTTTCCATGAGCAATGCAAAACATTCTTTCAGCGGTTTTCATTTTGCAGCTCCCGGCTCCGTTATTTATACTTAGTATGAATCCTACTTAGCAAACAAAATGCAAAACATTAGGCTGAATCCTTCAAACAGTGTTGATAGGATGACATATTTTGTTTTAAGTACAATAGTTTTGCAGCACTAAATATTTATGAGCTCTTTGTGATACAAATTACACAAGCTGGTTTCGGCGTTTTGCCATTAGCAAGTTTTCCTGTAAAGATGATAAAAGGAGCATAATATTGTTCCTTACGTCTGTGTTAGCTTATACATTCATATTGCATCTTATGCGTACGTCTTAGAGGTATAATGTTGTCCAAGTGGCATCTTGGGAAGTAAGTCGGTTGTCTTTTTGAAACTTCTTGCAAAATTAAAAGTGTGTGCCGGACCGAAACTCGAACTCCGGACCTTTGTCTTTCGCGGAAAAAAGATCTACCAAGTGAGCTACCCAAGCACGACCCACAACCCGTCCTCACCGCTTTGCTTCCGCCAGTACCTCGTCACCTACGTTCCAAACTTCACAGAAGCTCTCCTGCGAAACGTACACAACTAGCACTCCTGGAAGAAAGAATATTTCGGAGACATGGCTTTGCCACAGCCTGTGGGATATTTCCTGAATGAGATTTTCACTCTGCAGCGGAGTGTGCGCTGATATGAAACTTCCTGGCAGATTAATACTGTGTGTCGCACCGAGACTCGTTCCCGGGACCTTTGCCTTTCGGGGGCAAGTGCTCTTCCAACTGAGTAGTGTTAGACTGCCAGAAAGTTTCATATCAGCGCACACTCCGCTGCAGGGCGAAAATCACATTTCGGTTGTCTTCTTGTTCCTCTCAATTACCTTCTTTTTTTTCTATATTTTGTTTCCAACTTACGTGACTGCCATTTTTTTTCTTCAGCTGACCTGTCTACTGAGCATCCTTTGTAGCAGTATGTATAGCCCCAGACAGTTTGACGTGTATATCTTCATTCCTCAGTACTTCTGTATCCCAAGTCTTTAGTCAATAATTCTAACTGACTAGTCTCTTAAACTTCTCCCTACTGCCTATATCTGCTCCTGGTTACGACTTAAATTCCATTATCTGCTTTCAGAATCTCCGACTGACCAAAATTTCATGTAACTGAAATCTTCTGTATCACCTGGCCTTATCCAAGTATAGCTCTTCTTGTAATTTTTGATTGGAGTATTCGCTATTACTAGCTCAAATTTATTGCAAAACTCAATTATTCTTCCTTCCTCTCATTCCTAGTACCAATCCCACATCCTCCAGTAACCCTTCCTTCTACTCCTTCCCCTACAACCATATTTCAGTCCACTATGACTATTATATTTTCATCTTCCTTTACGTACTGTATTATCCGTTCAGTATCCTTATATACCTCCTCTTTATCTTCATCTTCGGCTTGCTAGATGGACATGTTGTCGCTGCTGGTTTTCTGCCATTTCTGATGAGAACTCCTCTTCACTGAAGTATTCACGTAACTCAGACCGAGCGAGGTGGCGCAGTGGTTCGACACTGGACTCGCATTCGGGAGGACGACGGTTAAATCCCGCGTCCGGCCATCCTGATTTAGATTTTCCGTGATTTCCCTAAATCACTCCAGGCAAATGCCGGGATGGTTCCTCTGAAAGGGCACGGCCGACTTCCTTCCCCATCCTTCCCTAATCCGATGACACCGATGACCACGCTGTCTGGTCTCCTTCCCCAAACAACCAACCAACCAACGTAACTCAGACTCTGCCCTTCCTTCTTATTCACAACGAATCTTAGTGCCCTTATACCATTTTCTGCTGCTGTTAATACTACTCAATAGTCGCCTTCTTTGCATTTCACTTAAATGACCTCCACTACATCTAAACTTCAGGATTCCCCATTTCAGATTTTATAGCTTCCCAACTACGCTCAGACTTCTGACATTCCACGCCCCGGCTGGTATAACATTATCCTTTCGTTAGTGATTCAGTCTTTTTCTCAATGGCATCCTCACATTGGCAGTTCCATTTCGGGGATTCGAATGGGGGACTAGTTCGGAATCTTGCCAATGGATAGATCATCATGGCGCTCTTTCACTTATTGGCCCATGTCCTGGGATATATGTTTGATGCAGTGGTTTCCATTGCCTTTTCCGTCCTGATGTTGTGGATAATTGTTCAATCCTCCACCTTTAGAGGCAGTTCCCCATTTCAAGGGCAAAATAGTTTCCTGAACCGCTCTCTGCTAATCCACCCTCCTTGACACTGTCGTTACCTAAATGAGGGTGACTTTATATGCCGGAAGTCATCGGCCCCCGTTGTTGATGATTTTTATTCAGGTTTAAGCAGTGGCAGATTTAGAAACCGGTACCAAGGACGCTTTGATTACTAATCAAAGACGCTATGTCAGGGTGAAATCTCCTGCTGATACAGCCATCGTCTACGAACTCTCCCTCTACCGTACGCAGCACACAATGGTGTAAGGTCCGCTCGTATCCCTCCGAATTGAGCGTATTCTTAAGTATACCACTCCCTAAACACGAAAATCACCCTCATGCCGTAGCACCCTACTTCTGTTCTTCAACGATGGCACTACAGAAGGTGACGCGCATCGTTCTCCAGTCTTCGGCAAATAAAAGCACTTGCTTTTGATTGCCGCCTTCATGGCATTATCACGAGGGATTTATAGTAGAAAGTGGTTGTCTCTTGTGGGGAAGTGCGCTCTCTGAACTTGACCCGTAAATCACACCGTCACGCACAACGCTTCTCTTGCTTTTCTGACATTGAAGTTGGCTGAGCATCTCGATGACGCTTTCGGTCTCATTTCTAGTCATCCAGTGTCCCATGGCGTCGCTATTTTCACCACAAGCATCTTCATACCTGAAGCGTCTTTACACCTGAACTGTCGTTACACCTCAAGCCTCGCTTGGCTTTGACTGCCAAAATGTATGGTTTTTTAGAAGTTGATCGACCATTGTATCTCACTGTCTTTAACTCCATAACCACAGTAATTGTTCTAGCTGGATTGCTGGTAGCACTTCGCTACTCATGGATGATTCCTTCATTTGACTTCTTGCTATATTTTAGAAATAACCTCCTCAATGCTCGACGGTCCCTATCCACCAGTATAAAGGGTCCACCTGGTCTTGTCTTAGCTGGGATTGACCGTTCGAGTTTCCACTTCACAGTCATATCACCAACAGTTAACTCTGGCGGCTTTAGAAGGCTTGAAACGTGCCTGACGGGTCTGCTGGTTATGTAAATCCAGTGACTTGGAGACAAAATGATTGGCCGTTTCCAAGATGTGCGGACAACTCATTTCTGTGCCCACTCACGATACGAACAATTACTGGACATGACAGTTCGATTGGGTCGCTTTTCAAACTACGGATTTCTCTACGACGGTGTCCGGGTCAAGGATGTCATTTTTTTCGGGAAAAACATAATTGACAGACAGTGGTTATACCGAGGTTTGAACCCCATTTCATTTCACATTGTACTATCGTGTTACTTTAGCACAAATTTTGAGCAAAACCTGACGCCTAACAAGCATAATTTTTGTTCTCTTTTTTAGTGTTCCGTACCTCGTCGGCAAAATGGAACCAATACAGGATCACTTTGTTGTCCGTCAGTTAGTCTGTTAAGACCCTCTTATTTCCATTACGTGTAGGAATATCAAGCTGAAATTCCTGTCATATACTAAGGTCTTACGGTCCCTTGGCGAGAAAAAACATGAAGTTGGGGCCAGTTATGTCATATTTTGATAGTCGCAAAGTGACTCATCAAAACCTGTAGGTGAACTATCGATATAAATAACTTGTTCGAAACAGTCAGAACTCGAGTCCTACTCGCACCTAAGACTTTTTAAGGCATTGATTAAATTCGTAATTTATGAATACTCTGCTGTCCATTCAAAATGCAACAAGAATAACCAGAGACATCATAACCAAACTGATTTGGGAGATAACACGTTTTACAAATATCACATGACTGAAAATACAGCCCCATGTGAAGTGCGGGAGATGACTTAATTGAGTTTTGCTGCCACTGCTGGCTATAAGCGCTGCCACACAACTCGGCATTGGATCAAAGAGGCTCTGGATGTGTTGTTGGGGTATAGCCGCCCATGGTGCTCTCACATATGGCAAAATTGGATCCGGTGTAGCATCGGGGATGGTCTATCTCAGGCCATTCGTTCCGCTATCGTCGACCAGACGTTTCCCATAGGCGAGAGATCTGGAGAAAAAGGAGGGACGGCGAAGAAGTCTTGAACATTGCCTACCATGTGTGGCATGGTCGGAAAGGCCCATAGGTATGGGAGGACAACAGGTTCCAAAGCTTCAGAGATGTAAGGCTGGCTGGTTAGTGCTGCCGGAGTGGAACGCAACACCAACCCAACCCACAGTACTGGGTGCAGAACCAGTATGGCTAAGAATAAGGCAACAGTTCACCATGCTCCATATTCTAATCCTCGCTCGAGCTCCTACAAACGTTCTCGAAAGGCGCTCGTTGTCTCCTATGAGACAGATTCAACCAGCTTACGCAAAACAACCACAGGAAAGAACAATTCCAGCACGTCCACACGGCTGTCTTTCCCCACTTTATACAGCATTTGGGAAGCGCTGCTGGCGCCCGTGATGATCGCCGGCACTGAAATCCTCATCACGTGCATATTTCGTAGCCTCAAACGTAAACTGCAAATTTCACTTAATTTGGATGCTTCGTTCAGAGTGTTTCGAGTGGTCAGTAGTGTATTTTGCTCATAAGAAATCCGTAAATTTCTACGAACGAATAAGAACAATTGTATACGATGCACGTTTTATTAATGGGTTGTTTGTATAAACTCGCGATGGCTTAACGTCACTGTAGATATGCGTGAGTGGGGAGGGGGGGGGAGGGGCGTTAGGCACTCTCAACGACAAGGACAGCAGCACCCATTCGAAAATTAGTAGAAACCACATGTAATTTCATTTTCCATTTTTCTACAATTACCGTCCAAATCTTTGGAGCATTGTAGGTTATGGTACACTTTGCGTAATGCTTCACGAAGTTATTGCATCAATTGGAGTAATACACATGCTTTCAAAAATGTCTAGCGCCGTTAATTCACCCAAGCGCATTGACCATACAAAGTATCGTGCTCGTAGTAACATTCATAGTTGACTGGAATCTATATATAGTCTGTTTCGTATATGTTACATCCTAACTAACTGCATGTCGATATAGATAGGTAATCAGAGGGTAATCAAACTTTACGTGCGACGGACGCAAGGTTCACCCGGAGTTAAGTACGAGGGTTACCCAGTATGAAATACACCGTATTTTTTTTCAATTATTCTTTATTGAAAGTAATGGAAAATACACACGAAAGAATGGTGTTTTATCTACACACTCGATTTTTCCACGTAATCTCCATCACGTTCTATGGCCTTCCTCAAAGCGCCATACCAATCATTGTCCGGGTGGCTAAGCTAGTGTTTCACTGTCTCAATCACCTGCTCATTGTCCTCAAAATGTCTTCCACGAAAGGCATCCCTTAATGACCCTTACAATTGGAAGTCAGAGCGGGCTAGGTCAGGTGTGTCAGCAGTCACAGCCGTGGATGGTCTCCCCGACCGCTGAAAATCGTGAAGCTCCCCGAACCACCTTCTGATGACCTCACCGCCCGTGCCAGCGACTAACTGCACTTCTGTCGACAGCAGATGCTCCGTAGACTTGGCACAAGCGTTTGTGAGTATTCCCCACAGTTCCTTTCCCTGCAGTGTGAAATTAAATGACGGCACGTTGCTTGTAACGTACATCACATACAAACGTCATTTTGAAACTGTTCTGCAGATATGCGATCTGTCAGAAGTTCAAATCAAATGGCTCTCAGCACTATGGGACTTAACTTCTGAGGTCATCAGTCCCCTAGAACTTAGAACTACTTAAACCTAACTAACCTACGGACATCAGACACATCCATGCCCGAGGCAGTATTCGAACCGGCGACCATAGCGGTTGCGCGGTTCCAGGCTGTAGCGTCTAGAACCACTCGGCCACTCAAGCCGGCCTGTGAGAAAAGACGGAAACTTGGCGCTCTTACTCAGGAGACTTCAGATAATATATACGTAACGTTCAGCAGCCGTAGCATTATTTTCCGCTGAGAAAAAAAAAAGCGGTGCATTACTTTCTGGGCAACTCTCGTAGGTATTCAGAAGCGTAGCTGACATGATCATTTTCCTATCTTGTTGCGGAGGATTTTTTCTCGGCTTCTATACACACGAGGGTTGTTCAGTTAGTACCTTCATAGGGCGCTGCATCCTCGAAGGACTTAGTATGCCCGTGGATGAGAAACAAGCTAAACTTTCTTCAGCTGCAGTTGTCCATGAACAGTTTTTTAGAGACCAGGCCAAGTACAGTGGAACCTCGCAGCAGGATTTATGAGATTTCAAAGTAACGACTTAACGTATGTGGAACCCAAAGTCAAGTATACGGCGACCTAGCTTCATGTGGTATCATATTTCGGTGGCAGATTCGTCTTATGCTGTAAGGTGACCAATTGGACAACGTGCCGGGTTCTGATAAGGTTTATTACAGATGAATAAACTGTACTGTTTGTAGAGCATTTGAGTTTGGTGTGAATTCTTGAGCTGCACGTTTTGAAAAGGAACCCACGTCCGGAAACATCACCCAACGAAGTGATAAGTGCAGGTGCGTCTAAATGTATGCACTTGCAGGGTCATTCAGTGATTATGTTCCAAAATTTCAAGAACGATGGAGAAGGTTCAGTGTATCAATTTGAGGTAAGGGTCCCAGCACCAGCTAGGGTCAATACCGTTTCTTCCAAATCCACCAGAAACAAACGCAAAATAATTTTATTTAAAAAAGAGGATAAGTGTCACTAGAAGCCTTTCTAAGAGACTATCTCCATTCCTTCCGAACTGACTATGCAAATGTAGACGAGATGTGGCTCAATTACAAAGATATAGTAGGAATAGCAATTGAGAGATTCATACCTCATAAACTGAAAAGAGATGGAACTGATCCTCCATGGTACACAAAACAGGTCCGAACGCCGTTGCAGAGGCAACGGAAAAAGCATGCGAAGTTCAGAAGTACGCGAAATCGCGAAGATTGGCTAAAATTTACAGACGCGCGAAATTTGGCACGGACTTCAATGCAAGATGCCTTTAATAGGTTCAACAACGAAACATTGTCTCGTAATTTGGTAGAAAATCAGAAGAAATTTTGGTCGTATGTAAAGTACACAAGCGCCGGCCGCGGTAGTCGTGCGGTTCTAGGCGCTCCAGTCCGGAGCCGCGCTGCTGCTACGGTCGCAGATTCGAATCCTGCCTCGGGCATGGATGTGTGTGATGTCCTTAGGTTAGTTAGGTTTAATTAGTTCTAAGTTCTAGGGGACTGATGACCACAGCAGTTGAGTCCCATAGTGCTCAGAGCCATTTGAACCAAAGTACACAAGCAGCAAGACGCAGTCAATACCTTCGCTGCGCAGTGCCGATGGTACTGTTACCGACGACTATGCCGCTAAAGCGGAGTTATTGAACGCAGTTTTCCGAAATTCCTTCACCAAGGAAGATGAATGGAACATTCCTGAATTTGAAACACGAACAGCTGCTAGCATGAGTATCTAAGAAGTAGATATCTTAGGGCTTGCGAAGCAACTCAAATCGCTTGATACGGGCAAGTTTTCAGGTCCAGATTGTATACCGTTTAGGTTCCTTTCAGATTACGCTGATACAATAGCTCCCTACTTAGCAATCATATACATCCGCTCGCTAACCGATAGACCTGTACCTACAGATTGGAAAATTGCGCAGGTCGCACCAGTGTTTAAGAAGGGTAGTAGGAGTAATCCATCGAACTACAGACCTATATCATTGACGTCGGTTTGCAGTAGGGTTTTGGAGCATATACTGTATTCAAACATTATGAATCACCTCGAAGGCAACGATCTATTGATACATAATCAGCATGGTTTCAGAAAACATCGTTCTTGTGCAACGCAGCTAGCTCTTTATTCCCACGAAGTAATGGCCGCTATCGACAGGGGATCTCAAGTTGATTCCGTACTTCTAGATTTCCGGAAAGCTTTTGACACCGTACCTCACAAGCGACTTCTAATCAAGCTGCGGGCCTATGGGGTATCGTCTCAGTTGTGCGACTGGATTCGTGATTTCCTGTCAAGAAGGTCGCAGTTCGTAGTAATAGACGGCAAATCATCGAGTAAAACTGAAGTGATATCAAGTGTTCCCCAAGGAAGCGTCCTGGGACCTCTGCTGTTCCTGATCTATGTAAATGACCTGGGTGACAATCAGGGCAGTTCTCTTAGGTTGTTCGCAGATGATGCTGTAATTTACCGTCTAGTAAGGTCATCCGAAGACCAGTATCACTTGCAAAGCGATTTAGAAAAGATTGCTGTATGGTGTGCGAGGTGGCAGTTGACGCAAAATAACGAAAAGTGTGAGGTGATCCACAAGAGTTCCAAAAGAAATCCGTTGGAATTCGATTACTCGATAAATAATACAATTCTCAAAGCTGTCATTTCAACTAAGTACCTGGGTGTTAAAATTACGAACAACTTCAGTCGGAAAGACCACGTAGATAATATTGTGGGGAAGGCGAGCCAAAGGTTGCGTTTCATTGCCAGGACACTTAGAAGATGCAACAAGTCCACTAAAGAAAGGGCTTACACTACACTCGTTCGACCTCTGTTAGAATATTGCTGCGCGGTGTGGGATCCTTACCAGGTCGGATTGACGGAGAACATCGAAAGGGCGCAAAAAAGGGCAGCTCGTTTTGTATTATCAAGTAACAGGGGAGAGAGTGTGGCAGATATGATACGCGAGTTGGGATGGAAGTCATTAAAGCAAAGAGGGTTTTCGTCGCGGCGAGACCTATTTACGAAATTTACCTATTTACGAAATTTCAGTCACCAACTTTCACTTCCGAATGCGAAAATATTTTGTTGAGCCCAGCCTACATAGGTAGGAATGAACATCAAATTAAAATAAGAGAAATCAGAGCTCGAACAGAAAGGTTTAGGTGTTCGTTTTCCCCGCGCGCTGTTCGGGAGTGGAATGGTAGAGAGATTTTTGGTTTGATGAACCCTCTGCCAAGCACTTAAATGTGAATTGCACAGTAATCATGTAGATGTAGATGTAGAAACGAACGAGTCGGAAGTTATAAGTGAAAATCCTTATGATACCTCTTACACTGAAATACATGTAGTGGTATCGTTGTTGGTACGATGGTAGCGGAGGCAACTTTCAGAGGTCGTTAGTATGGACCAAAACAAGCAAAAATGTCCAGTAAACATGGGTTTAATAATACATAAATTAAGAGCTACGAGCGCTTGTTCATTAGAGCAGATGCGTTTCGCAGTAACGAAGATGAGCAAGTGCTCATAGCTCCTCAGGACGAATTTTAGATCGCATGTTTACTAGATATTTTTGGTCCATACAACCACCTATGGAAGTTAGGTACACTACATTCGTAGCAACAACAGTACCGTCATGCATTCCACTGTAGGTGGTATCAGAGTAGTTTCCGATTGTAACTTTCTATTCGTTCGTTCCCGAACCAGGGACCGTTACCTCCAGTTGATACATTTATCCGTCTACATCACCACGGAATCACGTGTTATATACATACATTTAAAGGAGCCGGCACCTACAGGGTGGTCCATTGATTGTGACCGGGCAAAATATCTCACGAAGTAAGCGTCAAACGAAAAAATTACAAAGAACGAAACTTGTCTAGCTTGAAGGAGGAAACTAGATGGCGCTATGGTTGGCCCGCTAGATAGCGCTGCCATAGGTCAAACGGATATCAACTGCGTTTTTTTAAAATAGGACCCCCATTTTTTATTACATATTCGTGTAGTACGTAAAGAAATATGAATGTCAGATCCAATGAACGTGCGGGCCGTGGTATGGTACTTCGCCGCCCAATCCACCTGTCATGAAATATGCTATTCAATACCGCTTCAATCGCACGCGAGCTATGTGCCGGACATCCATCATGTTGGAAGTTCATCGCCACTCTTTCATGCAGTGAAACATCTTGTGGTAACATCGTTAGAACATTATGTAGGAAATCAGCATACATTGCACCATTTAGATTGCCATCGATAAAATGGGGGCCATTCATCCTTCCTCCCATAATTCCGCACCATACATTATCCCGCCAATGTCGCTGATGTTCCACTTGTCGCAGCCATCGTGGATTTTCCGTTGTCCAAAAGTGCATATTATGCCGGTTTACGTTACCGCTGTTCGTGAATGACGCTTAGTCGCTAAATATAACGCGTGCAAAAAATCTGTCAGCGTTCCGTAATTTCTCTTGTGTCCAGCGACAGAATTGTACACGACGTTCAAAGTCGTCGCCATGCAATTCCTGGTGCATAGAAATATGGTAAGAGTGCAGTCGATGTTGATGCAGCATTCTCAATACCGACGTTTTTATGATTCCCGATTCTCGCACAATTCGTCTGCCACAGAGGTGCGGATTAGCCGCGACAGCAGGTAAAACACCTACTTGGGCATCATCATTTGATGCAGGTCGTGGTTGACGTTTCACATGCGGTTGAACACTTCCTGTTTCCTTAAATAAGGCAACTATCCGGCGAACGGTTCGGACACTTGTATGATGTCGTCCAGGATACCGAGCAGCATACATGGCACACTTCCGATGGGCATTTTGATCACAATAGTCATACATCAACACGATATCTATCTTTTCCGCAATTGGTAAACGGTACATTTTAACACTGGTAATGTATCACGAGGCAAATACCGTCCCCACTTGCGGAATGTTACGTAATACCATGTACTTATATGTTTATGACTATTACAGCTCCATCTATCACAAAGCGAAAAAAGTGGCCCAACTAAAACATTCATATTTCTTTACGTAATACACGAATATGTGATAAAAATGGGGGTTCCTATTTTTTAAAAAACGCAGTTGATATCCGTTTGACCTATGGCAGCGCCATCTAACGGGCCAACCATAGCGCCATCTGGTTTCCTACTTCAAGCTAGACGAGTTTCGTTCTTTGTAGTTTTTTCGCTTGGTGCTTATTTCGTGAGATATTTGGCCCGCTCACTATCAATGGACCACCCTGTATAATTTTGTCGATCTATAGCGTCGTTGGATGACGTTCCCGGACTTGGGTTCCTACTCAAAGTGTTATGTGCTCGTTCCCCACTACATGTGCTATAATTTAGTAACGGGAATTTTCGAATGTCCTGTTTGATGGAGCAAAAATTCAGTAAGGTGTAACACTCTACCATAATGATTATAGCTGTATCTTCACGGAATCATCAATATAGTGCTTATTCTATCGCCAACATTTTCAGGACGAAGAATCTCTGCTTCTCGAAGGTATTGATCCCTTGCACTGTGGATGAGTCATGTAAGGATGTATATGATCCAAGATAAGAAATACAGCCTCGCATCACTGTAACACAACATTCTGTGAGTGAGCAAAAACGATACTTATTAGTCCATGTCGAATCTAGAGCCTGAAATGCAAAGAGCAACTGATAATCGGCCCTGAAAACTTATAAGTAAACCAACAGCTAAATGCAGGTCAGTAGGATCCGTTCGGCGACGTATCAAGCTAAGTGCAGCTCACTCATGTTTTTAACACGCAATCCATAGGTTAAAAATCTAAAAACAAAGTATACAATCTTTTGTGTGCAGTCTATCGTCTTTCATCGTTAATCGATAAGGTGCTCTAACACTCTCTTATAACCGCTGAGTTGTGGGATTTCTATTCCGGACTGGCGTGAACAACAGATTTTACAGAAGCTGAATGACCTCCATCGCTTCGTTTTACAACCCGGTAGCATGTTTTGGTTCAGTTCTGTACTCCAGCGCGTGATTCAGGCTGCGTGCAGAACCGATGTCAGCCTCTGCGCGGCCGTAAAATAAAGTACTGGCCTCTACCATACCCCTCCCTTCTGATCGATAGATCGTTTGCCATTAATAACCATTAGCGCACTCGGAACGGAATGTTACAATCCGCATTATGGCGCTAATGCCCCGTTAATGACGGCATGTAATCAATCCGTGCCCCCGTGGCGCTGCACACGACTGGCCCAGTCCTCTGGCCACCGAGGGGTCAGCGGTGTACACGGGGACTAAAGGAAATCGAGGCAAGATGGGAACTACCACTCCAGCTACTGTAAGCCACTGCATTTTCCTTTATTACTGTTTTTGTCGATTGACAGCGTCCTCTAACTTCTCCTAGATGGCGCTAAACTATACATGTACTCTGCATCCAACATCATCATTTGTTTCTTTGAACATCTCAACTCTTGAATCTCTACTGCATCTTCCAGCTGCTTTATCGATAATGTAGCATCTAAATTATATGACATAGTATAAAAAATATAAGAATTTCCCAAGCTCTTCTTTTATTACATATATTTTATAGCAAGAGGGTCATTCCAAAAGGAATACACAACGTTTACGTTAGTAAATTCAGCTTCCCTTCCATTCTACATCTGCGCTATTCACGTAGGTCATCCAGAGATTACTCTTGCTTGAATTCAGATTTAAGTAATTCAACTTCTTTCTGTAAGTCACGTTGTCGTAGCACTTGACGTCCATTGAAGCAACGTGGTCTTACAGAGCTCCAGCATTGTGACGAAGAGGCAGTGACAAAGATTCACAAGAGATTTGAAACATGTATGGAGTTGATGCTGTTGATCCCAGTAAAACTAAACGTCTGACAAGCAGATTATCTTGTGACAGTGGGCACTCCAACAATCCAAACCTCTCGCTGATCCGTTGACCGAGCACTGCACAGTCTACTGGCAATAAACAGCGTATTCACAATCCAATTTTGGCTGACAAATACATAAGACTGACTGAATGTCAGTCTGAGTGGTAGCAGAAGCGATTGTGGGTAGGGTATTGACACAGATGATCTTGAAAATGGTTTGCGTCACTGCGTCACGTTGGTTCCGAGAATGACGACGGATTCCCAGAAGGAAACACGAAAGACAGTGTGCAGGAAACATTCGGAACACCTAGCGTGAATTGTGCTGGGAGGAGGAGTCTGGTTGTATCTCATTGAACTGGAGACGAGACGGCAATTGATGGAATGTCATGATTAGAGTTGTAAAACTACCTTAGTCTACCATAGACTATCAAAAGTAAGCGCAGACTACAATAATTTTTCCAGTAACTTTGGTTAGTTAAGTATATACCCGCATTATCTGTATGCTAGGCGTTTTGCATACCTATTAAGTGTTAGCTCATAGAGATCACTTTCTTTACATATGTTTGCAGTGTGTTAATAGATTTCCGTAAAAACTAGAAGCAGTAAACCGTCTAGAAACTGAGTGAGGATATATGAAAGGCTGCATAACGTATGGAAAATTTTTGTTCTACATAGTAATTGCCCTGTCCCTGTTTTTTTAGCAAAACTGGACCTGTCAGTGTTTGAATCTGGTTTTACTCGAAAATTATTCGTTTGTAACGAGAAACAGAGGGACGTTGCAGGAAAAATAAAAGAAATAATACAGATTTATTGTATATTGCTACAAAACGCAATTTCCTCATCAAAAAGGTACAATAAAGAAAAAACACCAATGAAAAATATATCACACTTAGAATCGGTACTTCATCGAACTTATATACAGCTGGTTTCTGGTATTCATAATAACTTTCGCATTTATCAATAATAACAGGAGCCTCTTGCCTTTGACCATGATGAATGTTCTGTTCAGAACAAAGTTATAACAATAATTATATATAGTTTTTTATGTCTGTTCGTGTCAACTGTACATGCATTAAAACTGATTGCTTTGACTCCATAAAAGTTCAGAAATTACATAACAAGCTCATTTTTATTACTTGTTAAATGCTATTTATATTTTTAAGGGTATAAAAAAATGGAGTAACACTATATGATGTTCTGCTCTAAATACGTGTAAAACATACAACCAAACAAATACAAAAACAAAGAGAAATCTTCGTCTCACAGATGCTCTCCTACTCATTCATTTGTGTTTACTTTCGTACCGATGCTATCAATACTACCGGCAATCCTATCATTCACCACATCATTTATGTCGTGTGTCAAAACTACCTAACTATACTTTTGGTAGAGTACAATTCTAAGCATGGTGCAAACTTACCGATAAAGAAAATATTCAAGACTGCACCTGGAGCAGAAGTTAAGGCTGTTGTGTTTCTTTCATTCAAAAGTACTCTTATATGTAGACATCATGTCACATGGCAGCTCTATCAGTTCTGATGCGTATGTGGAAATGCTTAAAAAATTCATTCTCGAATGTGTCGGTGTCGCCAATAGCGTGAAAGGATCTACGTTTTGCTGTTGCATGAAAATGTGCAGCTATAACCACTACCGAGATCACTAAGCTTGGATGGACAACAATGGAACACCCATCCTACTTCCGTGATTTGGCACCATATCGCAGAATGCGATTTGAAGATCAAGAATTCCTCGTGCAGGCTGGTAAGCAGTGATTCGAATTTTTCAAATTAGGAACACGTATAGCAAGTTTCGCTTATCTCAGCGGCCCACAATGCTGATTCACCGACAATTTTTGATACTATGAATTGTAATTTGTCATACTCTATCCGAGTACGTGGAAATATCGTTTTTAAAAAATTAATAAATACCTTAGGATTAATGTCATTCTTTTCACTCGAAAAAATAGAAAACTGTCTATTTTTGAAAATAGTATGTTCTACCTTTAATGATGAAGTACTACTTCTTTGAACATATGTGTCATCCTCTCCATCGGATTGGCCGTTTACTTCCTATAGTTCACCTGCATTCGCGCTCTCTTGTACTCGCGGACGTTTTGTCTCGCACTTATTTGTACATTTCCCAGTTTGGCAAAAAAATGTTTTTGATGGCTGTAAGCACTATGGGGCCTAACTTCTAAGGTCATCAGTCCTCTAGAACCTAGAACTACTTAAACCTAACTAACCTAAGGACATCACACACATTCATGCCCGAGGCAGAATTCGGACCTGCAACTCTAGCGGTCGCGCGGTTCCAGACTGTAGCGCCTAGAACCGATCGGCCACCCCGGCCGGCCAGCTTGGCATTACTACTTGATTGTTGCTTAGAAGACCGGGCCTCATCCACGCATTAACCATTTCAGTCCTAACCCCAAATTGTCCTGAAAAATTACTAACACTTTCTTGTACCTTTTTGCACGGTCAGTAATTTTAACTTCTCCCTTTTCTCGACTAACTAATCTGGATTCTATATTACTAATTTTATGATCCACATCAACTTGCTGTTGACTAAACTTGTTCTCCCAAGCAGCGATCATTTTAGCCTGTTGTTCTCCAAATGTATTTTCTAAGGCCTGTTCTTGATCCTTAAATTTTGCATCGATAGGTGCCTGTTGGGCCTGACATTCCATGTACACTGCTTCTGTTGTATTGCCAATGTTGACGATCTTGTGCTCTAGCTACGCAACGAAGATGATGTCCGTGCATCTATGGTATGGGTAGCGACATATGGGGAGGCATCTGGCTGTTCTGCATCTCGCAGATTCTGCTCATCGGTTAGGGCCTACCTGAGAGATGTGACGCCCCGCTAAGCGTGGCAATCAGCGTCCGCTGTTTAGCATTGATTTTATGAATAATATTCGTCGTTACATGGCAACCAAAAGCAGATGTCTTCTCGAGACGATCAGGGCTCTGCTCACAAATCACTGGTTTAGATCCCTCGACATCGTATAGCTTGTGCAATACGTGAATGTCTAACAAGCCAATCTGTGGATGGTTTTTAAGGCGGTTTTCTATCCGCCTCGGCGAATGCGGGCTGTTTCCCAGTCCCGATTACCCTCACTTGTCGTGAATTGATGACGATGGGATTCTTTGTCTGTACCGGGATGTGATTTTAAGTTCAATATTTCTCCTTTGCCCACCCACGGGAGCACGGTTGTATTGGCTTATTCCAGGAGCCAAATAAAGTTACAGCACTTTTTGTTATCTCCAAACTGAAAATCTGGCATCATTGACCGACGAACCTCAGTGGACTGCTTTTACATGATTATGCGCCAGTCTCCACATCAGCCCCAGTCACGTTATCAGACATTCCAACCTCCTTTAATCACTTTCGACGTTTCTTTCTGGAATTAAGTTACATTCTGCACTACTTAGCGTTTCCACGACTACTCCTACACAACACATTACAAATGCATTGGTCGCCCAATCCCATCAAACACAATTCTCTCCCGGTATATTGATAATTTTTACTTATGAACCGTCTGACAGAAACTGAATAAAACACAATTTTTTTGTCGGGTAAAGAAATCTAAAATTCACTGCGCGAACCTCCAGACATCGGGTGACGGCACTAAAATTTTGTTTTATTCAGTTGCTATCAGACGGTCCACAAGTAACAATTATCAATATACCGTGACATTACACGCAACTGAGGAAGACAGGACTACAAAAGTTTAAGATGACAATTCTCTCCATATCATTTGACGTCGAGTGTGGAAGGTTGTGGCGGTGCATGCAGTCCTTCTCGACACCAGCGACTAATCCACCTGGTATATCACCGTCAATAGCAAGCAGGTCAACCAATTTCGCTTGCACCACATGCCCCTCGCTGACCCATCCCTATGTGTTCACTGTGTGTTGACGACACAGACCTCCACCGGTTATCATGTGGTCCGTCACCCGATGTCTGGAGGTTCGGGCAGTGCGTCTTGGCTTTCCAAACCCGACAGACACCCGTTCGGATCACTTCCCAGACACTCTTATTCCCAGTTGTAATTCATTTCACTGCAGAGAAGACTAACACTGTTGGCCCTGGTGCGCCTCTTCTGGCACACCAGCCCTTTGGCGTGACACCATCGACTGTGCTGGGATCTTTTCCCCTGTCGTTATCTTGCTGGTGTTTCCACGCTCAGGGTAGTTGGTGCTGGACTCGTTACGAGGCGCAAGGACGTGCTTGCGTGGACGATAGAGGAAAACAAGTGTGCTCGGCCAGCAGCGGTACGCCGGGTCTACCTCGTAGGGCGGTGGCGAGTTTGTGGTGGAGCTGCCTGATATCAACTCCGGGCGCTCCTCGTCGCATTGCTCTGGTGCCTGTTTTCTCCGAGAGACCCATCTCTGGAGACCGTCTCGAAATACGCTCTCTATCGAAGGTGTAACTGATTTTGGTGCCTTCGTTTCGTTGGCCGATTTGCGTTGCAGCGAGTGTACTTGTTGCTTGGTACCCTAATGTACGTGTTGTTGAAGTAAGACCAGCAGGTACTATTTCCTTTTAAAATTTCACTGGTTGGATTACTATTAGGAAGCTGATTAGCTCGAAGATCTGTGTGCTATATTTTGGTTTTATTTTTGGGACAGCATCCAGAAGTTTATGTACTGTCTGCATGAGATTGTCAGTGCCAATCAGTTCGACGTACCTTGTATATTGTTGTAAAATTTTGCTCACTTCTATTGAAAGCACTTACTCAGTTATTAAAAATCGTTCAAATGGCTCTGAGCACTATGGGACTTAACATCTGAGGTCATCAGTCCCCTAGAACTTAGAACTACTTAAACCTAACTAAGCTAAGGATATCACATACGTCCAAGCCCGACGCAGGATTCGAACCTGCGACCGTATTGGTCCCGCGGTTCCAGACTGAAGCGCCTAGAACTGCTCGGCCACACCGGCCGGCACTCAGTTAATAATTAAGACTCTTATTCTGTAAAGCTAGTCATTTGTACGTATTTCCTTTATATACTTGCATTTATTTGAAAGCATTCCCTCACTTATTTGTAAAGGCCCGTATTCTGTAAAAGGCAATCATTTGTACGTAGAATTTAATACTCGTGCTTTTGCTTGAATGCACTCACTCAGTATTACTAAAAGAGTATTGCTTCTTCATTTATTTGTTGTTTATTGATCTGTTAACTTATATTAACTGATGTTGGTTCGTGTTTGCCGTATCTTCTGCGGTCTGTTCGTGTTCCAGTTTTCTCCGAACTGGGGTGTGCGGTAGCGACGCCATGTTCCGCTTCGTTGCAGAGAAGCTGTGACGTGCCGTCTTTTGGGAAGTGACTCCCGGTTGGGCCCCAAGGTTTAGATGTTGTTTTGGACGGCTGGTCTGCTGCTTCCGGCTTTTAAAGTTAAGTCACCTTCCGCCCTGGGCAGCCTAGCGTCACTGCCCGTTTGGTAAACATTTAACGTGTTTCATGTGTATATGTTTTAAAATATGTTTATTAATTTGCTTGGGAATGAATTGCATTAAATTGTAACTTTGTGTTGCTTGTGTTATTTGGGTTCTTAACGAACTGGTGTGCGTTTCAGAAATCAAAAAAATGTTCAAATTTGTGTGAAATCCTATGGGACTTAACTGCTAATGTCATCAGTCCCTAAGCTTACACACTACTTAACCTAAATTATCCTAAGGACAAACACACACACCCATGCCCGAGGGTGGACTCGAAACTCCGCCGGGACCAACCGCACAGTCCATGACTGCAGTGCCCTAGACCGTTCAGCTAATCCCGCGCGGCTTTCATAAATCACGTTCACATTGCAAATTATTGCTGCTTTAAATAAATGATCCGTGCCACATTTCTTTAAATCACTTTCAGATTGTAATTTATTGTTCCTTTAAGTATTGAAATCTCCGTGGCTCATCTCTTTAAGTCAGTTTTTGATAATTGTAATCTGTTGCCTTGCTTGAGAAGCAAGTTATCTGTGATATTTCGGTATGTTTTAAAGATGGCCACATGTTGATTGTCTCTTAGCTGTTTTATAAATGTTGTCTTTGAATAAATTGTTAATTTATTGATTTGATAATTGTTGTGTTTAAGGAGTGACATTATCGGGCCGTGACCTTCCATGCTAAGGGCACCCCTCATCCCGACTTCTTCAGCCACAGCTGTGAAACTGATACGCGGTAATATGGTGCGCTGCATTTTTGGCCCCGACGAGAAGCCGGAACTGGGTTATTAGGCGTACCTTAATAATTGAAACTGTCACTTGTTCGCAACCCCAGCCCAAACAATTTTCTATGGAGCGTCTTTCAACTGGAACGTCCAGCCTTGAGATGCTGATGCTTATTTTTCCGACAACACGCTCTCAACAATCTACAAACGGAATCTCCTTTAGAAATTTCGAGAAAGCACGTTTGGATGTTCACCATTCGAAGGTGCGAAGGACTCATGGAATTCCCGTACATAAAAAAATGAAATAACATAATGCAAAAAATGCCCCTAAAAAACAACCTTCATTTTCATCGCTGCTCTGTGTGTTCTCGTCCCCTACGTTCTTCCTTTCCTACCACTTTCAAGACCAGGTCAGTCATTTTGGGATAGGCATAGACAGGCGCCAATGTCTGAATAGGTGCAGTTCCTTTTTTTCGTAAGAGACAAGAGGCGGAGGCAAAGAGATCTTTTTTATAGTTTCCCTTTCCTGTCTACATCTACATCTACATTTATACTCCGCAAGCCACCCAACGGTGTGTGGCGGAGGGAACTTTACATGCCACTGTCATTACCTCCCTTTCCTGTTCCAGTCGCGTATGGTTCACGGGAAGAACGACTGCCGGAAAGCCTCCGCGCGCGCTCGAATCTCTCTAATTTTACATTCGTGATCTCCTCGGGAGGTATAAGTACGGCGAGCAATATATTCGATACCTCATCCAGAAACGCACCCTCTCGAAACCTGGACAGCAAGCTACACCGCGATGCAGAGCGCCTCTCTTGCACAGTCTGCCACTTGAGTTTGCTAAACATCTCCGTAACGCTATCACGCTTATCAAATAACCCTGTGACGAAACGCGCCGCTCTTCTTTGGATCTTCTCTATCTCCTCCGTCAACCCGATCTGGTACGGGTCCAACACTGATGAGCAATACTCAAGTATAGGTCGAACGAGTGCTTTTTAAGCCACCTCCTTTGTTGATGGACTACAGTTTTCTAAGGGCTCTCCCAATGAATCTCAACCTGGTGCCCGCCTTACCAACAATTAATTTTATTTGATCATTCCACTTCAAATCGTTCCGCACGCATACTCCCAGATATTTTACACAAGTAACTGCTACCAGTGTTTGTTCCGCTATCATATAATCATGGGAGAAATAAAAATATTGTGTAGTGATGAGTGCATCTGCCTACTAGGTAGGACACCCAGGTTCGAATTTCGACCGAGCATAAATTTTCAACTTTGCCCATTGATTTAAATCAGTGCCCAGTGGCAGGTAATGTTTTTAATTCGTTTGTGTCATGCTTCATATTGGCTACAGGATCAATACGTAAAGGCAAATGTATGTCAGATGCAGTAGATACACAGAAATGAAGAGGCCCGCCCAAAATGGATTAGCTTGCAGAGCTGTATCAGACCAGTCATTGAATGGAAGGCCATAACAACAGCGGAATAATAGCGAAGTCTGCTAGGGAGTTTACACTGGCAACAAACGAAATAAAAGCCAGGCGGCTATTAAAACATTTTTAAAAAATCGATAAAGTATGAGAGATGCGCTACTGGGACGTTGTCGCATCGCAGCTGCTGAAGGAAACAATAATAGGGACGCAGCACATGCTTCCCCCCTGACCTAGATCGCGTTATTAGCCGAACTGGGCCAGTTGCACGTGTGTACTGGTCAGGGGATAGGGGTCCGGGACGGGGCGACAGAACGCAGCGGCTCCGGGCAGGACGGAGAGCCGGGGTGGATGGGCATGAATAGCAAAACAGCGACCGCCTGCGGGTGGCGTGGCGTGGGGACCGGCGGCGAGATCGGTCGCCAGGGCCCGCGAGTTAATGTACAAATTATTGACAAATGGTGGTCGGAGTGACATGCATAATGCATGGCGTCGCCGGGCGGCGAGCACAGTTTCCAGCGGACACGAGTTCTCGCGGCCGTGCGGCCCGCGCCGCGCACAATGCGTGCACACATGCAAATGCGCTGTGCGAAGTTGCGCCTGCGTGAATGGCTGAAAGAGTGCCGACGCGTCCGACCCACTACCTCTGACGGCCCGCAGGCTTTCCTTTATTTTTAAACCTCTCTCCCCCCCTTTTTTTCTCTTTTTTCAAACGTCCATCACGCTGAGAATCACAGTTCTTCTCAGTCCACACAAATCAACGCCCAAACCGCCCGTAGAGTACAGTAAATATGCGGAACATGAGGAAGTAGGATATATTCAGAGTTAGCTGGGTCTCTTTTTCCACCACCATGCGTAACTAAACAATCTAGAACGGTGGAAGTTTTTTCTCTCAGATATTTATGGCTGAAATCGTATTACTTTCACTTACCAGTAGGTGAAATGGCGTTATCAGATAGCATGACAATGTGTATTCTTAGGATACTGCAGTGTCTGTTGTCCAGGAGAACGATACAAGGCTTCTTCGGACGTAGATGCATGTCCGAAGGGGCAGCTACTGCGGCCCACACAGCCCATATGCAAATACAAGAAATGTATTTTGATTTCCGAATGTGGACAACCATCAGTTGTATAATGGAATGAGGACAATGAAAATTTGTCGCGGACCGGGAACTGAACCCGGATATCCCGCTTATCGCAGCGGTCGGCGTAACATTACGCTTTCCGAACATGATTCGCAACCACACCCAAACCCATATATGTCGTCAACCATGTGTCTACAACCCTCATTCTCTCGTTCATTATGTACACTGCCGTACATGGGAGACATTTTAAGTGAAAGTCACTTGCACAGACTATGCATGTCCGAAGCAACTTCCCATTGCACTTCTGATTAACACAGGCACTTCATTATCGTATTAGCCCCCGGAAAGCGAGCAAACGACTTTCAGCTGTAATGGATGTAAGAGTACATGTTGTGGACACGTGGTTGACGGCAATAGAAGTTTGGGACTGGCCGACAGTCATTCGCGCATACCCTAATGGTAAGGAGATCACTCGCAATAAGTGGGAAATCAGCGATCGAGTCGCGGTCCGGCGTAAGTTTTCATTGTTTCCATAGCTGATGGTTGTCCATATTCTCACCTGCGAATACATTTCATCTATACGTATCTCCAGCAACACGGAAGATTATTCAACAGCTGTAACCATTTACTGCATAAACGACTCTTTAAATAAACCAATTACCATGTATAAAACAACTTCAAACGTCTTAATGCTTTGCAAACGAACTGTTGAGTTAAATATTTGACGTTAAATCACGTACATGGTTGACAGCGGAGGGCTAGGTTATATTCACTGGTAGACCGATGAGCAGATTTTCCCATTAATTAAATCCTTAAATGAAAGTAGTCTGCTGCTGTCTTCGGAACATCTGCCTCCTGGTTGCTCGTCGCGAAGGTGCAACTTCTGAGTGGCTGCGCTTGGAATGCAAACAGACACGACAACAGTTTACTCTGAAGCAGAACACTACGTATATAACATGGCCCTTTTTAGCAGACACACTCCTTAAGGAAACGTCGCAGATTAGTCCACGAGGCAGCACAAAACAGTAACTACGGGCCAAAACCTTCAATAACACGTTTGGTCACATCTCACAAAATAATTCTAGCACATCTAGAGTTATTAAAGTTACGGGTAACATAACTCCACCAGCACAAGCATTTGGAACGCTATGCAATTTCTACAGTAAATTAAATGTATAGTGAGTTGCTAATACGAACAAATATCACCTGTATAAGGAAATGACAAGAAGGAAAATCAGTGACGGTCTGGGACTCCCGATTTCCAGCTTTACGCGAGCGGGTGCTTAACTCTTTGATGCACAGATTTTATGTTTAATTAATTTTTTAATAAAACATGCATTTTCTATGTCTGGTGGGGTTGCTAATAAAGGAAAACATGAATTAAAATTTTTTATTGTATTGATTTTGGTTTTAGATGGTGGTATATATAATATACCACCATGCCACTTAGGGCCGTACCTAAAGTTTTTGAGATATCTTGGTTTGTGCTTGTAACTCACCTTTAAATTCTACTCTAAGCAGTAATAATTAGTATAATTAATGTAAAATAATTTTATTTCTGGCAATTGGTCATTTACAATACAAAATCAAATTACAAACCTTACAAATAAAATATGTTTCTTATTCCTTTTTGTGAAAATCTTGAAAGCACCTTTTTGTTTTGCTAAGGCACAAAGGCACTTTGCATTCAGCGCACATCCAGAAAGTGCGCACTTGCTTCTTTTTTGTACTGCATTTCGCACAACGTCTGGCGGTAGTACGCTCTGGCTGGTGGGATGAATTGTCGAGACGCTGGCGTGAGGAAACATATGGCTTGTTTTTCTTTACGTGGACTTGACTCTCATGAAGTCTAGATGGCCTCAATGGTGTTTTCTGGGTTACTAAGCTTTGCAGGATACTCATCCTGAAGACTTTGGCAGTCATTTTTTCTCTATCGCCTAGTTCCTTCCAAATTATATAGCTGTTGACGATACTGACATCAAGCAGGTGAAAGAATATTCGGTGCCACCACTTTTTACTTCTCCGGCTTATTTCATATGATTTTTTCAGTTGGTCGAACTTGTCGACATTGTTCATGTGTGCATTGTAATCCATCACTGCTTGAGGACAAGGTAGCTCTATGCGTGAACCATCTCTTTCACGGCGAGTCACTGTAGTAACTTCAGGACTGTGAAAATTTGAAAGGAGATGAACAGCTCTCTTATCTTTCCACTTCAAGTAGAGGATGCCACAGTTGCTGACCCTCCAGTCAAATTCACCTCTGCTTAATTCTTTGTCTGTTTTTAATTTGGGTAAATGTTTCCTTGTTGGTTGAACTGTCCCACAGGCATATATGTTTCTCTGCTGTAAACCAGCCAACAAGTTATAGCTATTGAAATAGTTGTCGAAATAAAGATAATGGCCTTTATTTACGAGTTCAGAGGACAAACTCAGCACTACATGCTCCCCAAGGCCTGTTTGCACTGTGTCACCTACTTTTCCGGTGTAAATATCAAATTTCAAGTTGTAAGAGGTCTTGTCACACAGCATCCACACTTTGTAACCACGCTTTATGGGTTTATCTCTCATGTATTGTTTCATACTGTTGCGGCCTTTGAATTTGATCATTGACTCATCAATTGCTAGGTGTTTGCTGGGTTGGTAACACTTGGAAAAAGATTCAGATAGTATCTTGATCACTGGTCGCAGCTTGTACAGTTTGTCATAACCTGGGTGTCCTTTTTCTGGATGCAATGTGTTATCATTCAGATGAATGTTCCTCAGTAACCATCCAAACCGATTTACTGCCATCAGAGATGCAATATAACGATCATGAAGTTCTGGGGCACTAGACCAGTAGTCTCTGTATGCTGGCATACGCTTTATACCCATCAAAATGTTGATTCCCAGGAAAGTTCGTATTTCATTGTCAGTTGTTGGAGTGAAAGACTTGCCAGATTGCGTCGCATATAAATTTGTTTGGAAAACGATTAGCTGAACTAGCTCTTTTGGAAATATTTTTTCGAATATATCGATAGGTTCTGGATCATCAATGTCCCTAATAAAAGCACTTGGTCCTGATTCACTGTCGAACTGCATTCCTGAGGTAGCATTGAATTGTTGTCCCCAAGTTGGCGCTGTGTCAGCAGCGCGTTTTGGCGGAGTGGACTCACTTTCTTCCTCGCTCTCTGAAACTTCGCCTTCAGACGACACAATAGCCTCCGCAACAATGCTTGCTTCATAATCAGATTCGTCATCTGTGGTGTCAACAGTGGAATCCTCGTCTGATGGAATTTCACACAATAATCGTTCGATTTCTTCATCTCGTAAGCCTCTTCTTGACATTTTCATTTTCAAACAACAGCCTGAATCCAAGTAAAGAATACGTAAGCAAAACAAAATGGAGAAAGAGCTAAAATAAGTCACAACACAATTAAAAACTAAACTTTGTAGCGGAGGATTTCGAATTTTATACTAGGAAACGAAATGCAATAGAATACTGCTACATGCACGGTGGTACAAATAATATACCACCAAAATAAATTGTATATAAATAACGGAAGATTGTGCATATGAATGTATACATGGGTTCATACCGTAGCTGTGACGTCCAAGATATGGAAAAAACACAGGCGCAACAAGAAATTCGTTATAAACCACTATTCACACGCAAAAACCATGCACAACTCAGCACGCAGCTTTCACAGTTGTAATCTATGCAATTCTTGGCGGGAACTGATTCCTTATAGGCAGTGAGTGCCATCTGTCTGATAAGTAGAGAACTAGGTGAGCATATTAGAGTGGTGGTCGTGCAGTTAAACCACTGTGCAAAGAGCCAAGAAAATTTTCAAAAGGTGGTATACTATGTATACCACCGTGCTCCAAAGAGTTAACGGCTTCACGGCCAAACTTCCATAAGTAGTCGTGTCTGCGACACAACCTGTACTCTTACACACATTATGTAATTCCCGTACACTGTCGTCATTCCCTAATACAGCTGATGGTTGTTCGTATACAAACTCGAATAACATTTCATTTGTTTCATAACGGCTGACGGAACATAGCATCATTATTGTTGATAACTCATGTACTGCAATATCTTATTAATCCGCCAATGCTTGTCAGCGACATTCAATTAGAGTGTCTTCGCCTAAACGGAAATTGCATAATGTGTGTACGAGTAAAGGTTGAGACGCAGGAACATATGGAAGTTAAGGTCTGTCTCGTCGGTCGTGCACGGATAACCAAAACGATTAACGCAGGAAATCCGGGTTCGAATCCTGGTTCAGCAAAGATTTATTTCAAAAGTGCCTATTCCTTCCTAAGAGCCTGTTCCTTCATAAGTGCCTGTTCCCTCTTTCATAAGTTCCTCTTGCTTCATAAGTACCTGTTCCTTCCTTCATAGGTTCGTGTTCCTTCATAAGTGCCTGTTGTTTCAGACATGCTTGCATTTCGGAAGGAGCCGGTCGGAGTGGCCGAGCAGTTCTAGGCGCTACAGTCTGGAACCACACGACCGCTACGGTCGCAGGTTCGAATCCTGCCTCGGGCATGAATGTGTGTGATGTCCTTAGGTTAGTTAGGTTTAAGTAGTTCTAAGTTCTAGGGTACTGATGACCTCAGAAGTTAAGTCCCATAGTACTCAGAGCCATTTGAACCATTTCAGAAGGAATACTACATCGTTCTTCTTAACAACACAGGCATTGTAATATCTTACATCTTCTATAGCAAGCACTAGACGAATCTCAACATAACGATAAGTAACACTAAGCAGACGTAAGACCACTGAAGCAGAGATTTACTTAAGTTATCAGGCAGTATGCCGTTTACTCTGAGGATACGCTACCAACGGTCTGTGTCGCCTGGCCACCAAGAGCTGTTGCAGGACGATTGATTCACGAATCCAGTTAGACGGCTACTTCCGCGTATAGCGATTTTACGACTATGACGAGTGGGGCCTGAAGATGGCATCAATGTAATGCCGAAACTGGTAGCACATAGAAGTTCATAGAATAAAATAAACTTCTACAAATCATACGACTGTTAGTAAATTTTTGCATCCAGAAGTAAATACGCCTTATTTCTCCCTGTTCCGGCGTAACGTCAAGTGCCGGCACGACTGTCAAGAATGTAAGAGCAGAGAGGACTGTACGCTGACGCACCCCTCTCTAGGACGACACCGACACAGGAGCAGCCTCTACACGAACAGAATATAAGCATCCCATTTTCTAGTCGCAGCCCGAGTGGAAGACAAGCAGTCCTCTGAACGCTACAGCATTGACTTACGAACTGTATTGTTTACTTTGCATTGGAATTGTATACAGGGTGGTCCATTTATAGTGACCGGGCCAAATATCTCACGAAATAAGCGTCAAACGAAAAAACTACAAAGAACGAGACTTGTATAGCTTTAAGGGGGGAAACAAGATGGCGCTAATGTTGGCCCGCTAGATGGCCCTGCCATAGATCAAACGAATATCAACTGCGTTTTTAAAAATAGGAACCCCCGTTTTTTATTACATATTCGTGTAGTACGTGCAGAAATATGAATGTTTTAGTTGGACCACTTTTTTCGCTTTGTGATGGATGGCGCTCTAATAGTCACATATGGCTCACCATTTTAGACTGACAGATGGTAACAGGAAGGCATTTTTAAATTAAAATACAGAACGTAGGTACATTTGAACATTTTATTTCGGTTGTTCCAATGTGATACATGTACCTTTCAGATCTTATCATTTCTGAGAACGCATGTTGTTACAGCGTGATTACCTCTAAATACCACATTAATGCAATATATCCTCAAAATGATAAAACTTCCTGGCAGAATTAAACTGTGTGCCGGACCGAGACCCGAACTCGGGACGTTTTCCTTTCGGGGGCAAGTTCTCTACCAACTGAGCTACCCAAGTACGACTCACGCCCCGTCCTTACAGATTTACTTCTGCCAGTACCTCGTCTCCTACCTTCCAAACTTTACAGATGCTCTCCTGCGAACCTTGCAGGACTAGCACTCCTGAAAGATAGGATATTGCGGAGACATGGCTTAGCCACAGCCTGGGGGATGTTTCCAGAATGAGATTTTCACTCTGCAGTGGAGTGTGCGCTGGTATGAAACTTCCTGGCAGATTAAAACTGTGTGCCTGACCGCAACTCGAAATCGGGACCTTTGACTTTCACGGGCTAGTGCTCCACCAACTGAGCTACCCAAGCACGACTCACACCCCGTCCTCACAGCTTTTACTTCAGCCAGTACCTCTTCTCCTTCCTTCCAAACTTTACAGAAGCTCTGTCCTGCAGGAGAGCTTCTGTAAAGTTGTTATTGTGGTGTTCACTCCGAAGACTGCAGCTCTGCACGGTCATCTGTCCTGCACAAGCCTCTGGACCTCAGCCTAACTACTTGAATCCTTCCGTATTCAGGCCTTTGTCACTCCCTGCAACTTTTACCCTTCAGACCTCCATCCATTACCTAATTCATGATGCCTCAAGATATGTCGTATCAACCGATTTCCTCTTTTCGTAAAGTTGCGCCGTTAATTCCACTCAGTACCTCCTCATTATTTTTATCTATCCACTTAATTTTAAATATTCTTCTGTAGCACTCGTTTAGAAATGTTGTACTCTTTTCTTGTCTGAACAGATTATCGTCCACGTTCCACTTACATACAAGACTGTACTCCATACTGTACCCTCCCCAGGTAAGTTTGTATTCGATGTCAAAAAATTTCTCCTTTTTGGGAAACGCACTTGTTGTTGGTGTATGTCTGCACTACATGTCCTCCCTACTTCATGTCCTGTAAATGATACAGTAAGTCACTTACGGACTCAGTTGAAGGCAGTGGCATAGCACATCAGCGCACCCACATTACACTCTGGTTCCTTCAAAGTTTGCTAGTTTTGATCACTTACAAACTGTGTTTATAATACACTGATTGAAATTAAATCGAGGGATGCTTGAAAGACTTAAGATATACATAAAAATCAGCATAAAAATGTAAAAATCAAAATCAAACGGAGTTTTATATAGATGTACCCATCTCAGAGTCTCGCTGTCATTTCAGAAAATTAATACATGGAGACTGCTAGAGACTGATAATAGTTATTTGTTGTAAAACATGTAGCAGCTGTCAAAATATTTTGCTTTGCCCTATGTTGCTGTTTTGGCTTTGAGTCCATCTAAATGGCGACAGACCAGGAGAAATCGAAATGCAGAATCAGGATCTGTTACGAGTGTACCGCAGAATTATCGTCGCCGGTGTGGGAAGGCACCACCGGAAAAAAACAAGTGTAAGGAGGTGGTTCAAGAACTTCAAAAACGGTTCAAATGGCTCTGAGCACTATGGGACTCAACTGCTGTGGTCGTAAGTCCCCTAGAACTTAGAACTACTTAAACCTAACTAAACTAAGGACATCACACACATCCATGCCCGAGGCAGGATTCGAACCTGCGTCCGTAGCGGTCGTGCGGTTCCAGACTGTAGCGCCTTTAACCGCTCGGCCACTCCGGCCGGCTTCAAGAACTTCGAAGAAATAGATAGTGCCGCCTGTGTTTCAAGCTGCATTTCAACGCAGCCCCCACAATGGAGTTTAAATGTGGGTGATATGCTGAAGAGCACATTTTCTGAGACTTGGATGGGTGCGATGGTTCCTTTTCACTGCCATAGTTTTTTCCCGATGTTACTTGTTTCATTTTGTGCGGTCCATCACCCAATGTCATTGTTACCCTTCGTGCACGAATCAATGAAACTATCAGAACTGTTGAAGCTGCGATGCTGAAATGGGCAGAATTCGGTTATTAAGTTGACGTTCTACGAGTGGTGAATTAGGAACGAGCTATAACTCTGGCATAACAAAAAAAGAAATCCTTGAGACCTGCTAAACATTTTACAACAAACGGAGACTCTCTGACTGTATGAGTTCCCCAGTTCTGAATTTCTAAACCGATAGGGTGTATTTAGGGACACAGTGTATATCAGACGACTCCGTTCCATCGGAGGATTAAGAAACTAAAATCTGATTTTGTTAAGATACAACATTCTGAGAGTCATCAACGTAGCTTTATCGACGTTTAACTGATTGGCAGTAACTGAAGCATATTTTTAAGAAAAACTTTTTATCGGAATAGTGGCGCTTTCCTTCATGTTTAGATTGAAATACCTCTACGTAGAAGAGTGTCAAAAGTTCATCAAGTCTACTGTCAGCTTTGTTGGGATTGGTTCATGTCGCCTATCTCCCACAAACTCTATGATATCACTGCGAGTACGTAGTGGTTCCAACTTCCAAAATACAGTAGCACTACTAGACATAAATTCTACAATGGAAAACACAAGGGAGAATTTCGAAATTCACGACGAGAACTGATACGATAAATACAGTTTATAAATGGTGTAAGAGCAGATAATTTTAATGATGACTGAGGACAGTGTACTCAACAACATTACATCAGTTTTTACTTTATTTGCAGACTAATAACTATAGCTGTTACAAGTCGTATGATTTTAGGTCAGACACACCTCCAAGTGCACGTGGCAAGAGCAAGCATTACTGCTCATTTTCCCCTGGCAGAAGATCAGGTGTTGAAGTGTGGAAGTGTGGATGCAAGAACGGTTAATCTGCATTGGCAGGCACTTAAAGGTGCAGTTACGACTGAGCATGAAAAATCAGCTCCTAAGTCTGTAACGTGTTAGTGGGAAGACAATTTGATACAGAGGAAAAACAATCAATATAGGATTAATTGTGTGCATGTTAAGGTCTTACAAATAAAAATATCTGGGATTGCACCCGTTACATTCTGTGTGAATGAATGAGTGCTATGAACAGAGACGTAGACTTTCCAGTACTCTTCTTATGTAAAGTAAAAGCAGACGGGGCAAAGGGGAAAGTAAGGGAAGGAAAGGAAAGGAAAGGAAAGGAAAAGGAATGGGAAACGAAGGGAAGGGTACGGAAGGGAAGGGTACGGAAGGGTTCAGACATGTACGGCAGGGATCGGAAGAGAAGAGAAAAGGAAGAAGCTAATGGTGTCGGCTGCATCGTGACTTCATTGTACCACCTGGGCAGGCCGGCCGTAGTGGCCGAGCGGTTCTAGGCGCGACAGTCTGGAGCCACGAGACCACTACGGTCGCCGGTTCGAATCCTGCCTCGGGCATGGATGTGTGTGATGTCCTTAGGTTAGTTAGGTTTAAGTAGTTCTAAGTTCTAGGGGACTGATGACCTCAGATGTCCCATAGTGCTCAGAGCCATTTGAACCATTTTTTAACCACCCGGGCAGTGTTCGTCGCAAGTTCGCGGACTATCTCGGCACACTCCCTGACCGACTCACACTCCAATCTAGCGCCACCTATCCATTGTCCTCGTGCATGTCCTCCATGCTCACTAATTTTAGATTACCGCCAGATGTTGAACTTAAACGTACATCAGTACTGAAGGTTGTGGATTCATTGCCCACTAGGCGAATCGATTACATGAATGTGTGGTGTCGGTTTTCCGGACAAGTCTGAAAAAAAAGACACCATGAATTCATATCAGAATTCGGCGGTTGTAACCAAAAGTGTCTGTTATGTTCCACCAGATCAAACTTTATTATGTAACATTTTAGGCTATATTTTACAAAAGAGTTCTAACCTGAAGCAATCGACGATATGTATACGGAGATCTTAGAGACCATTTGAGACTGACAATATACAGAGTGAGTCACCTAACGTTACCGCTGGATATATTTCGCAAACCACATCAAATACTGACGAACCGATTCCACAGACCGAACGTGAGGAGAGGGGCTAGTGTAATTGTTTAATACAAACCATACAAAAATGCACGGAAGTATGTTGCAAAATGGTTCAAGTGGCTCTGAGCACTATTCGACTTAACTTCTGAGGTCATCAGTCGCCTAGAACGTAGAACTAATTAAACCTAACTAACCCAAGGACATCACACATCCATGACCGAGGCAGGATTCGAACCTGCTACCGTAGCGGTTGCTCGGCTCCAGACTGTAGCGCCTAGAACCGCACGGCCACTCCGGCCGGCACGGAAGTGTGTTTTTTAACACAAACCTACGTTTTTTTTTAAATGGAATCACGTTAAACATATAAACAAATACGTAATCAGTGCCGTTTGTTGCATTGTAAAATGTTAATTACATCCAGAGATATTGTAACCTAAAGTTGACACCTGAAACCTCCGACGTTCAGTTGGGTGTTGTAACAAACACGGGCCACGGTCGGCGAGCAGCATCTGCAGGGACACGTTTACGATGACGACCGTGTTTACGAGTGTGGCTGTAGTGCACTTTTGTGGTTTGGTCTAGCTGTCGCAATGTCCCCATGTAGCGCTTGCTGCTGTTGTTATCCTGCATTAGTCTCCGCACGCAGACCAACTGTAGTACACCGTGTTACCAGACGTCTGTGATAGTGTAGTGTTGTAGGAACTGTGACCATGGTGTATTAGAATACTGAAAAGGCGGAGATGATACTCATCTATGGCGAGTGTCGACGAAATGCAGCTGAAGCCTGCAGGGTGTATGCAGAACGGTACCCGGACAGAGAGCATCCAACTTGCCGCACATTACAAAACATCTACCGCCAACTGTATGCAACAGGTATGGTCGTAGCACGCAAACTGGTCCGTAACAGGCCCGTCACAGGAGAAGCGGGTGCAGTTGGTGTGTTAGCTGCTGTTGCCATGAACCCACACATGAGTACACGGGACATTGCGAGAGCCGGTGGACTGAGTCAAAGTAGTGTCATGCGCATACTGCATCGTCACCGCTTTCACTCGTTTCAAGTGTCGCTACATCAGCAATTACATGGTGATGACTTTAATCATCGAGTGCAATTCTGTTAATTGGCATTAACAGAGAATGCGTTGCAGTTCTACCTGTTTACCGATGAAGCGGGTTTCACAAACCACGAGGCATTGAATCTACGGTTCATGCATTACTGGTCCGTGGACAATCCTCGCTGGCTCAGACAGGTAGAGCGACAGCACCGTGGACTGTAAATGTATGGTCCAGAATCGTTGGCGACCACCTCATTGGTCCTCACTTTATTGCAGGGGCCCAAACAGCTGCAACATACATCACGTTTCTACAGAATGATGTGCCGACGTTGCTCGAAAATGTCCCACTGGAAACGCGTCGACGTATGTGGTATCAGCATGATGGTGCACCTGCACATTCCGCAATTAACACTAGGCTGACCCTTGACAGGATGTTCGACGGGCGTTTCGTAGGACTGGGAGGACGTATAAATTGGCCAGCCCGTTCTCCTGATCTTACACCTCTGGACTTCTTTCTGTGGGGTACGTTAAAGGAGAATGTGTACCGTGATGTGCCCACAACCCCAGAGGATATGAAACAACTTATTGTGGCAGCCTATGGCGACATTACACTAGATGTACTGCGGCGTGTGCGACATTCATTACGCCAGAGATTGCGATTGTGTGCAGCAAATGATGGCCACCACATTGAACATCTATTGGCCTGACATGTCGCGACACACTCTATTCCACTCCGTAATTGAAAACGGAAACCACGTGTGTACGTGTACCTTACCCCTCATGGTAATGTACATGTGCGTCAGTGAAAAAGACCAATAAAAACGTGTTAGCATGTGGACTTAATGTGCTGTTCCAGTCTCTTCTGTACCTAAGGTCCATCACCGTTCCCTTTGGATCCCTACGTAATTCGGTGCTCTCCGATACACACGATCGAACAGCGGAGGAGTGGTACTCAAGCGTCAACTTTAGGTTACAATATCTCCGGATGTAATTAACATTTTACAATGCAACAAACGGCACTGATTACGTATTTGTTTATATGTTCAGATGTGCTAACAAAACTAACGGTATTCCATTTAAAAAAACGTAGGTTTGTGTTAAAAACATACTTCCGTGCATTTTTTTATGGTTTGTATTAACCAATTACACTAGCCCCTCTCCTCACGTTCGGTCTATGGAATCGACTCGTCAGTATTTGATGTGGTTTACGAAATATATGCAGCGGTAATGTTAGGTGACTCACCCTGTATAATTACAGTGTACAATAGGTATACATGATACGACCTGTTCTACAAGCTGCAGCCCGCCGTCCCAGCATATTATAGAAGAGGAGGGCGATGACGTAATCTTTTTCCGGTAGTAGTGTAGGAAATGAACGCCACTATGACAGAAGCCCGCACCTCAAGGCGGTTCAGAGTTTCTACGCGTACGGTGGAATTGTCGGCTGCAGTAAAGGCAAGAATTGTTGTGCATTGGCACTACTAAGTGACCATCTAATCTGCAGGCACGCAACTTACCAATTTGCGCTACACTGACGTTCATAACTGTCGCCGATCATAAATCAGCAAGGGCCGTATAAATACGCAAGCAGAGCGGCCCACAGCGCGGTACAGATACGTCACTCCAGTGTATCGTGCATCCGGCAGGCCAGCGTCGCGTATATTGCCGGCAGTTAACATGCGACGTGCAGTAGCTAGGCAAAGCCTGTGCTTGTCCCGAAGCTGCTGTAATTAACCTGAGAGCGAATCCAAGGTACTGAACTTCTTGGTGCACAGTGAGCGGCGGCGATGGAATGAAATTAAAGCGGGCGTAGAGCACAGACAGTAATCGGTGGCACTCTGTGTAATAGAGGGTGTTAATAACACAGGTCTTCGATAATCGTAATATAATTGTTGCAACAACGCTCTACCGGTCTGTAAGGAATACAATGTGTGTGAATGTGGAAACTCATTTCGAGTCAGAATTCTTAGCTAACTTATAAGTACACTGTCTGAATGATATTTCTGCCGTTGTACTGCACAGACTTATTTCTTTTATGTTACAATCATGATTCTAGACTTACATCATTATCAAGTGCTGCGTATCATTAGACGTTAGGTGAAGTCATCGTCAGGATCTGTTAAATTGGGTGTCCCAAGGTGTAGGTAAGAACAAATTCACAAAAATGTATGGCAGACAGATATGAAACATGGTTTCCAACCACAGAACAATTGAGACACGGAATAAGCATCATTACAGTCGTTAAACGAACACTGAGTATATATTCAGACTATAATCGCTGCATATTTGACGATTGTACTGATGTTTATTCTGTGGCTCAAATTTACTATGACTGAGTACTTGATTCCTACCTTCTGATACATATTTGTGTTGTGTTATACTTATCTACTCACTGGGACAGCCAGATCACGAGATTTTAATAAGGCTTCACTTAAAGTCCCATTGTACCCGTCATTGCTGTACTTTATAATGGCTAAAGGCAGAAATAATGCCGTGCGGGGAAGCCGTGCTGTCTGAGGCGTCTTGTCACGGTTCGCGCGGCTCAACCCGTCGGAGGTTCGAGTCCTCCCTCGGGCATGGATGTGTGTGTGTTGTCCTTAGCATAAGATAGTTTAATTTAGCTTATGTAGTGCGTAAGCCTAGGGACCGACGACCTCAGCAGTTGTGGTCCTTACCACAAATTTCTAATTTTGCAGAAATATTGATTGTAATATAAAATAACCAAGTTTGGATAGTCGTATGACGGAAATATCATTCAAACATTATTACACAACTGTGGCCCAAAAGCATGAGAAGATTGTTAACTTGTATACCGCTTCAGATTTCTCAATTTGTGTTCAAGGGCAAATGTTTGAATTATTTTCTTGAATATAAAAGTGATTCAGATGGCTCTGAGCATTATTGGACTTAACATCTGAGGTCATCGGTCCACTAGAACTTATAACTAATTAATCCTAACCAACCTAAGGATATCACACACATCCATGCCCGAGGCAGGATTCGAACCTGCGACCGTAGCGGTCGCATGGTTCCAGACTGAAGCGCCTTGAACCGCTCGGCCATCTTGAATACAGGAGACGTTCCCGTCAATATAAGAAATCCGTAGAATTGTTGCGCAAATAAGAGGGGGTATTAGAAATCAGTGTCTATTGACATCGATGTACTTTCAGAAGGATGGAAACAAAGTCGCATGCTTCTTGACAGAGCGTAGGGGAACGATGTGGGAGACCCGCACCGCCGTACTAGGCAAGGTCCTAATGGAGGTGGTTTTGCCGTTTCCTTCCTCCGACCGTAATGGGCATTAATGATGATGATGAAGACGACACAACAACACCCAGTCGTCTCGGGGCAGGTGAAAATCCCTGAACCCGTGCTCAGGAAAGCGAGAACGCTACTGCGAGATCACAAGAAGGATACTATACGAATAATGACATAGGGAGGAACTACGTGGTCATTTTGAAAGAACTGTTACACCGTTCAGAAATACGTGAAACTTCTTTACTGCTGGCCTTTAAACGAAAAGTAATAACAAAATTTTAATTATTACACCTATACACCGCGAAGATCGGCGCACGATATTCAGGGTCGGTGATCTCCGACATTTACCTATGTGTACACTGTAACAAGAAGAATACATGATTAAATTTTGAAAGCTTCCTACTCCGTTTAAAGTACGCTTTCAAGCGAACGTAAATCCTAATATGAACTGATCTGGAAAGCTATGCCCTTTCATATTCACAGTTCTGACCCGCGCGATTAATTATGAATGTAGTCTGGCTGTCTGACTAGAACACGCGTGATCTTCAGGGTCTGTGAGCGCCGATACGTATTTATGTGTACACTATAGTAAGAAGAATACGTGATTAATTTTTGTAAGCTCCCTGCACCGTTTAAAGTTTGATTGCTAGTGCACGTAAATTCTAACATGCCCTGATTTCAAAAGCTGTGATGTTTCATATACAAAGTTTCGAATTATACAATTCTGAAACGCAATGTGACAGCAACGCGTTAATAGAGATACTTCAACAGAGCAGCAGTAAGTAGCAGGCATAGCAAGAAGGAATTAATTGATGAATCATCTGTATTATCAAAGCAATAATGAATGGTTCAGCAATGTGGCTTATAGCGCAGTGTTATGCGATATGGATGTAATTACAACAGTCAATCAAGGTGCCCCAAACACGTGTACACTTCTTCGCAACCAAGCGTACCGTCTCTACAAGATGCACCAAACAACGGGATAAATATATTCAAAATAGTGGCTGCTAGTTTTAGTGCGAAATGTCTGACGAAACGGTAACACCTACTGGGAGCAAAGACCGCGATTTGCAACGCGCGATCCCATAAGGGGTGCAGAGTGCAAATCACGCCAAAGCATTTAAATAACAAATAAGTGACCAAGGGAATTGCAATGAGAGAGAATGTTTGGATATCACTTCATATTATTGACTTTATAAAAGCAAATTAACATGATAATACACGTCCTATCAATGAACATGCAACGCGTGGCTGTTTAAGTTCAAATACGTAGTCAATATATGAACAGATATTCCAAAAAAATCACAAACCATTTACAGTGCTAAAATGAAGGGAAGAGTAACTGAAGTGACTATAAAACTCTTCGGATTCTTTGACCGTATACATATTCTGTAGCGTGGCTCGAAGGTACTACTCTAACAAAGGGGAAGGAGTCGGTAATGGCACATGGAATTCACCTCCACTCCCTGTAGTCGTAACTAGTTCGCATCTTCAGTTAATGAAAATTTAACCATGAAATGCATACGTCGTGGCTGATTAGTAGCATAGTACTGCAGATATGTGTTGCCTATGCAGAACTCAACTACCTGAAATCATTTCACTAAGCGGCAACTCAGCTGCAAACCGTATTCGACTCTATACGCGTCTTGTCTGCACCGCCGAACAGAAAACAATGTATCTGAAACCAAGACCCAACGTGCTCTGTGAGCGGGCAGCGTTCCCATTGCTCCGTGCTACTGGAAGCGCACAGAGAGTGCTTTCTCCAAGCCTCACAGACTAATCCTCCAAATATGCCAATGTTCGTAGTCGATACTGGGTAAGGAATCATCTTTGCATTACAACAGCAGGAACAGGTTGCGAAATGTAAATTAAAAATACCAATAGTAAAACTGAATATTCTGACTCCAGCTCCGCTCGAATAGGTCTCGGGAGATCCTAACGGTACTGACCGAACGTCGTGTCTTCCTCAGACTATAGATTTTACCGGATGCGGTTATGGAGGAGTGCGTGGGCAGCTCTCCCGCCCCTTGTCAGTTTTCATGACCGGTGCCGCTACTTCTCAATCAGGTAGCCACTCAATTTTCCTCACGAGAGCTGACTGCACCCCGCTTGCCAACAGTGCTCGGCAGAGCAGACGGTCACCCATCCAAGTGCTAACCAAGCCCGACAGCGCTTAACTTCGCTAATCTGACAGGAACCGGTGTTAACACTGCGGCAAGGCCACTGGCAAAACTAAATATTGAAAAGAGTTATTTAAAAGGCAACTTGCAAGTTGTAGGTGATTTGGGAGTGCACAGGGTGCAGAAACCTGCACGTGGAGCTGGGCATGCCGCTTCAGCTCTGAGCTACAATGCACCAGTTGTTGTGACTGACGAGTGGTCACGTGCCAGTGTCTCAGTAATCCCTGATCACACGTTTTACTGGAGAATCTCTTGGTCAGGGCAACAGTCGAAAACCGTCTGTATGGTATAGATTAGGACATCGCAGGAAACATGCGGCCTTGTGTAATCTTCTTGAAAGATTGTGTCACGGAGACCTCGAGGATAGGGCACAGAGCACAGCCATCGGCCTTGTCGGAACGCAAATGTAATAGATGATCTCCAAATCTAAAGCAGAGGTGATAGTGTTGTGTTCACAATGGCACCCTATACCGATATGGTAAGGCTGGCTCCGTATGCCATTGTCGAAAGAAATCTGGCAACGTTCGTTCTCAAAGATGGCTCTGAGCACTATGGGACTTAACATCTGTGGTCATCAGTCCCCTAGAACTTAGAACTACTTAAACCCAATTAACCTAAAGACATCACACACATCCATGCCCGAAGCAGGATTCGAACCTGCGACCGTAGCGGTCACGCGGTTCCAGACTGAAGCGCCTAGAACCGCACGGCCACACCGGCCGGCTCGTTCGTTCTCCTTAGAGCCTCAACACAAGGGCAGCTGAGATGTTTAATAAACTAAAGTGGCAGACTCTGCAAGAGAGGCGCTCTGCATCGCGGTGTAGATTGCTCGCCAGGTTTCGAGAGGGTGCGTTTCTGGATGAGGTATCGAATATATTGCTGCCCCCTACTTATACCTCCCGAGGAGATCACGAATGTAAAATCAGAGAGATTAGAGCGCGCACGGAGGCTTTCAGACAGTCGTTCTTCCCGCGAGCCATACGCGACTGGAACAGGAAAGGGAGGTAATGACAGTGGCACATAAAGTGCCCTCCACCACACACCGTTGGGTGGCTTGCGGAACATAAATGTAGATGTAGATGTAGCTGAGAATGGGGCGTGGTGCCACCGTTGTGCCCGCTGCTATTGTCGACTGTACCACTGCCTGCACACGTCTGTATGCTGCTGCATCAAGGGATGCCACAATAAAGGTCACTGTGCTGACAGTCCTTTATGCTCCAGAGATCGTCGCACTGTCCATGCAGAAACCTGTCTCACTGTAACAGTGCCCATTTCGTCGCTCAGTGGACCTGACTTGGCTGTGCGGTCCAGTACTGCCGAGCAATCAATGCCTCTGCCCTCCCGGGCGCTGGTCGCGTGGAGCCGTTGAGATACTGCATGCCCTTGAGTAGGACCAACGAATTCATATTCGCACGACGGTCGTGGGATCTCGACCAAGGCTAGCAGCAGTATTGCAGGAACGCTTAACAGCAATCACGATAGGCCGTGCGCGGGGTAGCCGCGCGGTCCTGGGCGTCATATGACGGTCCGTGCGGCTTCCCCCGTCAGAGGTTCGAGTCTTCCGTCGGGCATGGGTGTGTGTGTTGTCCACATCGTAAGTTAGTTTACGTTACATTAAGTAGCGTGTAGGCTTAAGGACCGATGACCTCAGCAGTTTGGTACCATAAGACCTTACCACAAATTTCCAAATTTTTCCGATAGGCCGTGTTGTTCTCCCTGTCGAATTCCAAGACGTTCCGGTAGATATCGCACGCTGCAGTAACGCCCAAAGACGGAAACTTTGTAGTCGCCCCCTATAATACATCGTAGAAGAGGAATGATACTAGGGCTGGAATTAGCCCAGTGCACTCATAAGTTGCGATGGATGTAATTCACTACTCACATTTGCTCCCAGATGTGTGCCACAGTGATTGCTTTATACTGGCTGTAACGCTACACAGCTCCCACTCATAACCAAACAAAAGCCTCGTAGATATGTTCATGTTCACATGAAAAATGTAATAATAAAAGTAATGAACATTTCAAATAGGAGAGTTTGCCCAAAAATTTTAAAAGTGGGAGAAGGCCTCTCTGGTGCTTAATCTTTGAGTAACTGAAAACATGTGATTGTGACTGATCCCTGAGTTCACTGAATATAAATTCACCCTGATTGAATTGCTGATATTTACCAAAACAGGTAAGCATGTTCCCACAATTGCTCTGGAATACTAAAATATGACGTTTTCTGACATGTTGAAGTTTTCTAGTCAATACTCGTCTGTCAGATTTGAAGTTTTCTCTGAAGTCCAAATGCTCCACGAATGAAAATCCTCTACGACCCACATATTTTCCGAACACTTTCCATTACTCCATAATTCGACATAAAATTCTAATAAACATACAAAATAACGGAATAATAATCCCAGACATTGCAAATACTAGTGTATAAGAGGGAAAAATCAAGAAAACAAAAATATGGGAAATTTTACATCACTGCAAGAACGGAAACAATGTGAAAAACGAAGGTTTTTCCTAATTCACATCATTTTGCTATGAAAAGGCACTGAAAAAAAGAAACCACTGTCCGTTTACCTCTTCAAATTACTGAAAGAATAGCTTAATATATTCGGAATTTACGTAAGACAGATAACAACAATAAGATGTAATAAAAGCCATTTCAGATAAAAAATATATATCGCCTCAACAGTAGCCACATGATTGAGATTAAATTTGCGGAAAATTGTGGTTGATTAGAAGAACACAACACATTTCGAGATGTGTATAAAGAGACGTTAATAGGAATCAGAAACCATAAAAAAAATTATGTCTAAATTACGCTAACCGTGGTGAATGTGACATTTTTCGATGATGTGTGGGAATAATTCGTCTCGGCCATCAACTTTTGGCGCACTTGGCTAGTGTTTGCGTGCCCACAGAAGATATTTCTATACACTCATACTGTCAACTAGAGTAAACAGCAAACCATACAAATTTTCAAATACGATTTTCTGGATTAGCGACCAAGAGTTTTCGCTCTCCGAATTTTGGTGCTTTGTCTCCCTTAGTTCACCAACATTTTCGAAGAAAGGAAGGAAGGTTATATTTAACTTCCTGTCGCTATCGAGGTCGTTAGACACGGAGCACAAGCTCGGATAGTGTTGAAGACGGGGAAGGAAATTAGCCGTGCCCTTGTCAACTGCAACATCCCGGCATTTGCATGGAGTAATTTAGGAAAATCATGGAAAACCTAAATCAGGATGGCCGGACGCGTGTTGGAACCGTACTTATATTCCTCGCACAAACTCGCGAGTCCTTTACGAACACATACATAAAACAGACTGGCAACTGCTAACCACCAGCTCAACCAGTAAGGCTCCATGTGCCCTCTTAACAGTAAAAAATCAAATGCCTCTTAGCACTATGGGACTTAACATCTGAGGTCATCAGTCCCCTAGACTTAGAACGACTCAAACCGAACTAACCTGAAGACATCACACACATCCATGCTCGAAGAAGGATTCGAACCTGCGACCATAGTAGCAGCACGGTTCCGTACTGAAGCGCCTAGAACCGCTCGGCCACAGGGGCTGGCTCTTAACATTAATTTAGTAGTACCTAGAGGATAGTGTAACTCTGAACACATGTTGTTTTTGGTTGGTACTTCATCCTAGTGACTGATTTTAGAATCATATGAAGGAATGTACACTATAGACCGCCATTCTTCATGAGCCGGATAACACCTTTTATCTTGAAAATAAGTTCTATTACCACGGGACATGTGATATTTGCAAATGAACTCTTTTCTTTAATGTCTTAACTATTTTACCTGTCTTGAAAATTGGATTTTGTGTTAGTTTCAAATTGTATTTCACTTGTAACTGGTTTCTGACAATACTACTGCTTAATTTTGTTTCACTTACTGATTACTAGTGTTGAATAGAGCAATAACTAAACTGTTTTTGACGAGCCAGTCTCGACTGCAATGCTTTCAAATTTCAGTAGAGTATTTTTCCATAGCTGTACCTTGGCTAATGTTTTTACATTTGGAGAAAGTCTAATTTTCTAGAACAATCTTGTAGTTTCAGAAAAGGATTGCAGTACTTAAAGAGTGAAAGCCATCATTTTATGTCATTACTGTCACATGTTGATAAGCGATATTTATTTCGATGTTCATTAATTTTCTGCCACCATATCGCGGTAATTTTAGAATAATGGAGCTATGTGCTTAGGACGCTTGTCTTTACGCCCTTCACACTGGAGTGGTGTGTTTCCCGAAACGTCTATATAGCGTCTTTTGTATGCGGAAGGCAGTCTTTGAGTCCCATTAGCTGAACAGCGCCTCCTTGATAATATGGGAAGTTTTGACAGAAGTCACATAGCGACGTGCTCCGTGGCTTTTGGAATTATCTCCTGTGGCCAGTGCACACCACGGTCTCCCTACAGTCCCCAGAAAATAGTACATTGTGACATTTTTGCCGTTATGTGTCAACATCAACAACATGGAAAGGTCACAAACTGACAATCATGGGAGAGTCAGCTGCGTTCACTATAAAAACCGAGTTCAGCCAATACTACTGCTTTGTTCTATCGATCTTGGTACGTTAGGCCGAGCAATCGTGAAGAAACTGTTAGGCCCAGTACTAACATTGTGTTTAAAAGTGTGCATGGAAATTTCATGTGCTATCTCCTGTTTTCTCACTAATTTAGCAACAGTTCTCGTCCTTCACAATGGCAACAGCATAGAGTTGTCCTCTCCATTTAGAGTTCTTTTAGATGGGGAGATGGGAAGTGAGAAGCAATCGGCAGTTGGCTATCGTATGGAGAAATAATTCTTAGCGATCGCGTCCTAGTGGGTCTGGTGCTGTTCGGCACTCTTTAGTGTTCTTGGGGAAAGTCAGCTCATGAGTAATGTTTTGGGATCCAAATTCTGAACAGCTCACCTACTCGTGTGCACACAATTCGCAATCTGTATTGCCCGTTTGATTTATTGCTACCCCGTAATTTTGGATTCCTTAACTTCTTAATTCACGCCTACACTCTGTTCTCTGACAGTTTATTGTTAGTTCCGTGAAACATACAGAGCAAACAAACTTCATCTGCACGCAGTCTTGGCTTAATATTCAAGATCCTTTAACTTGTCCTACAACTATTCTTGCTTAGGTGACCCATTAAAAACAATATCTTGTTGTGTATCCTATTATTCAACTTCACTGTGTCAGCGCCGTCCTTGTGTACAGTAGCCAAGTCCAACATCCACATCTACACCAACATCTACATGCTCAGTCTGCAATTCAGAATTAAGTGCCTGGGCCCGGCCGGTGTGGCCGTGCGGTTAAAGGCGCTTCAGTCTGGAACCGCGTGACCGCTACGGTCGCAGGTTCGAATCCTGCCTCGGGCATGGATGTGTGTGATGTCCTTAGGTTAGTTAGGTTTAATTAGTTCTAAGTTCTAGGCGACTGATGACCTCAGAAGTTAAGTCGCATAGTGCTCAGAGCCAATTAAGTGCCTGGCACAGAGTTCATCGTATCACCTTTAAGTCATTTATCTACCGTTGCACTCTCGAACAGCGAATGGAAAGAACGAACACTTAAATCTTTCCGTGCGGGCTCCGATTTCTCTCATTTTATTATGCATGTGAGCGCCAACAAAATATTTTTACACTCTGAGGAGAAAGTTGGTGATTCAAATTTCATGAGAAGGTCCTGCCGCAGCGGAAAACGCATTTCTTTTAATTACTGCCACCCGAATTCGTGTATCATATCGGAGGATGTAAAATGTAGACTGGCAATGGCAAGGAAAGCGTTTCTGAAGAAGAGAAATTTGTTAACATCGAGTATAGATTTAAGTGTCAAGAAGTCTTTTCTGAAAATATTTGTATGGAGTGTAGCCATGTATGGAAGTGAAACGTGGGCGATAAATAATTTAGACAAAAAGAGAAAAGAAGCTTTCGAAATGTAGTGCAACAGAAGAATGCTGAAGATTAGATGGGTAGATCACATAACTAATGAGGAGGTATTGAACAGAACTGGAGAAAAGGGAAATTTGTGGCACAAATTGACTAGAAGAAGGGACCAGTTGGTAGGACATATTGTGAGGCTTAAAGGGAGAGCAGCACGGAGGGTAAAAATCGTAGAGGGAGACCAAGAGATGGATACATTAAACAGATTCAGAAGAATGTAGGTTGCAGTAGGTTTTGGGAGATGAAGAAGCTTGTACAGGATAGAGTAGCATGGAGAGCTGCATCAAACGAGCCTCTGGACTGCAGACCGCAACAGCAACAATCCGTGGCACTCTCTCCGTTATTCAGGATAATACAAAACGAGCAGCCCTTCTTTGAACTTTTTCAATGTCTCCGTCAATCCTATGTGATACAGATCATTTACTTATTATTTTGTGGAAACAATTAGCATTGCACTCTTTTGTCCGATATCATTGCAATGTAGCTTTATTCGTTGTCTTATGACAGCAATGAGTATTGCACTCGCTCGTCCTGTATAACTACGATTCGGTTTTATTAACTAGGGAGAATTGAATCAACTTCTCATAATAATGTGAGTTGGTCATTGTCTGGTATTAATTCACAATTTAACCACCACACTGGGAATTTTCTATTCAAAAATGGAATGTGGAAATGTATTAAACTTCTATGACAAGCCGAAACCTGAAAAGTATACCAAGGTGCAACGCTCTGCCCTACGTATCGATACGCAGCGATTTTATAGGTAAAACTGAAACAATCGGTACTTAAGATGATGTTTCAGCCAGCGTACACAATATTTTAATATGTCGTGCGTGAAGTAATTACAGATTACTTCTACGACCTCTTCTAAGGATTCTATCAGCTGTGTGTTCGAGCGACAGTAGCATAACGATATCACTAGCAGCATAGTTTGCCTGGTAGGTTAACAGAGCAGCGATATCGTATGGACTGTTTAATAACGTAGCAGCTACTAAAACAGCTGACTTGGTTCCGGTGATTCTGATAAACTGTGGAAGCAACTAACGACATCTTGCGTATGGATGAACCTGATGTTACGTCAACGGTTTGGCATTGATTATACGAGCAAACACATAAGGTAAAAATAGCCTCCATATGAAATAGTACAGAAAGTACAGTATAAACAAAAATTATACATATCATATATACGTAAGGGTTACAGAAGCACTTCTGATTGACTTTCAGCATTACTATTAATATTTCGCTTTTCTCATAAAGGATAGCACAAGACAGGGGAAGGTGTTAGAAAGTATCAAAAAAGTCCAAAGCCTAGCGACTAAACATACTATTTTGTCCACACGCTTTTATTTTTGTCTGACCGTACAGATCTTAGTCCTTACTTCTACATTAGGCTGTATCTATATCCCTATGTATATGTCTACATCTACACGGATGCTGTGCAAATCATTATTCCCTCCGCCACACACCGTCAGGTGGCTTGCGGAGTATGTGTAGATGTAGATATAGATAATTAAGTGCCTGGCAGAGGGTTTATCGAACCACGTTAGCTGTAACTCTCTATTATTCCTGACTCCAACAGGGCACGGCAAAAAGGTCTGACCGTACAGATCTTAGTCCTTACTTCTACATTAGGCTGTATCTATATCCCTATGTATATGTCTACATCTACACGGATGCTGTGCAAATCATTATTCCCTCCGCCACACACCGTCAGGTGGCTTGCGGAGTATGTGTAGATGTAGATATAGATAATTAAGTGCCTGGCAGAGGGTTTATCGAACCACGTTAGCTGTAACTCTCTATTATTCCTGACTCCAACAGGGCACGGCAAAAAGGAACACCTATATCTTTCCGTGAGGGCTCTGATCGTTTCCTCCTATGTAGGTCGGCGTCAACAAAATATTTTCCCATTCGGCGAAGAAAATTGGTGCTTTAAATTTCGTGAGAAGGTTCCGCTGCAACAAAAAACGCCTTTGTTGTAATAGTGTCCATCCCAAATTCTGTATCATGTCCGTGATACTCTCTCCCCTGTTTCACGATAATACAAAACGTGTTGCTCTACTTTGAACTTTCTCAATGTACTCTAAATCCTGTCTGGTAAGGATCCCAGACGGCGCAGCAGTACTCCAAAAGAGGACGGATAAGTGTGGAGTAGGTAGTCTCTCTAGTAGATCTGTTACATTTCTAAGTGGTCTGCCAATAAAACGCAGTCTTTGGTTTGCCTTCACACAACATTTTCTATTTGTTGTTTCCAATTCAAACTTTTCGTAATTTTAATTCCTAGGTATGTAGTTGAACTTACGGCCTTGAAATTAGACTGATTTACCGCGTAACCTAAGTTTAACGAGTTACTTTTAGCACTTTTGGGGTGACTTGACACTTCTCATTATTTAGTGCCAATTGCCAATTTTCGTACCATACAGATATCATTTCTAAATCGTTTTGCAATTTGTTTTGGTTTTCTGTTGGCCTTACTAGACGATAAGCGATAGCATCATCTACAAACAACATATGAGGGCTGCTCAGATTGACTCCCAAGTTGTTTATATAGATAAGGAACAGCAGAAGGCCTTTATCACTACCTTGGGGAACGCCAGAAATCACATACATAGATAAATCGCAAGCTACCATAAGGAGCGTGGTGAATTATACCATCTGCTGCTACCAGTCATTCTCTTTGCTGTTCTAACTGAAAACTGAGTGATGGAAAATCGGCTGTCTTAGTGCTTGCGTATGAACCCTGATTTCGCTTAAATTTCTTCGCTTCCCTTACACGAGATGTATGTTGGGGGAAGAACACTCTAAAGTCCATCGAAATAGTCAGTTCTCAAAATGTTCTCTATATTGTGTCACTAAAAGAACGTCTTTTGCTTCCAGGTACACCCATTAGACTTCATCTAGCAAGTCGGTAATAGTTGCGTTTTGGTCGAACCGACTGGTAAAAAATCAAGCAGCACCTTTCTGAGTTGCTTCATTGGCTTCTTCTAAACCGACATGGTGAAGTTCCCCAATACTCGAGCAGTATTCACGAACTGGCTGTACAAGTGTTCTGTAAGCAATCTGCTTCATAAATTTCCCCCCATGTATCCAAGCCAACCAGCCACCTTTCCTACAACCGACCTTAAATGGTCGCAATGAACCGAAGCTAACCATTCACCTTCCGCACAACCGTTCTTATGTGGTCTCATTTCATAAAGCCTGTGACCTCATACAGTCACTTAAAGACAACATGCCACACAGTCACAGCTGGATGCTCACGCCGTCTCTCAGATAGCTAATGCGTATAGAGAGCAAGAGCGATCTTGTCATACAACCCTGCGGTAATCCTGACGATATGTATGTGTCCCACGAACAGTTCCAGCCCAGGAGAAATTACTTAAAATTTCGTCGAAACGCTCAGAAATCTAAGAACCTCTTGAATATATCAGGGCGTTTGTTAATATTTTGCAACGTGGCACTATTTAAAACGCCTTCCGGGGACCTAGGAATATGGAAACTACCTGTTCCACGTTATCAATGGTTCGCTGCTTATTGTGTCAGAAAATGGCATGTTGGCAGTCGCACGACTGATGCTTTCCACATCCACATTACTTTGTGGACGCAAGCTTTTCTCTTTTAGGAATTTTTTTATATTCGAATCTAGGTTATGCCTAAGAATTTTCCAGCGACCGACGTTAAGAATACTGATCCGTAATTTTGCTGGTCCATTCTTTTACCCCTCTTGCCTACCTGTTCTTCTTCCCAGTTTTTGAAAAACATCTTTCTGGTATGTAGACCACACACTCTACTGCCACTAGTTGCTATGTTTTTGGCACTTACCAATGTTTACAGGCACACATACTAGCAACCAGAAATTGGGGCTCTCATTTATCGGTCTATCATGAACCCTCAACTAACGTAAAACACATAACCTGCCATGTTTTACAGGCAATAACTCTGTTTGTCATCGAGCGTCCCTTACCATTATTTACAGCCAAGTTATCCATTTGTAGACTACCTACGAAATGTAATGTCAAAATCTAGCTCTGATACCGCAAGTGTACAACAATTTTAGCTGACGCCGAAACTAGTTAATCCCTGCATATTTCATTCTCGCATATTAAAAACTTTTCCCAATTTACGGTAATGGTCTTCCGTAGTAGCAACACTGTAACATTCAGAAGTATACAGAATTTCTGCCTCCTCTCTAGCGACGGTACAAGGTAACAAGTTAACACAAAGTTGTTCGTATGCACAACACATCCACCTTCCACAGTCATGACTTAACGAAAGATCTGATCGGAAACGTAGAAAAATTCATTTCGTATGTAAACGCACTTATCGGATCGAAAGCCTCCATCAATCGCTCATCGATTAGCTTGCTATCGAAGTGGGATACAAAAATTGTAAACCTCGATTATTTAACTTAACAACTTCGTAGTGTTTAGCGATCAAAACTCCACTTGCCCTGCTTTCTTACTGATCGAACTCTGTGACGTATAACTTGGAAATATTTACCATACTTTCACAGATGAAAAAGATTGTGCCGGTAGGAAGTCATTGGCAACACCCGCATAGTGAATTTCTGCAGGCTATTACACTGACTACGAGTGCGCATTGATCTCAATAGTTTACATTCTTACATTCATCAACAATCATCAGCACTGTTCTGAATAACGTGCTGCTGTAGACATTTAAGACATTCATGAAAGCTATGTTGCTGATGGAGAATGTTAAATTTGTATTCTCAAAATCAGCATCTAGTAAAATAGGAAGACAGTTAATTTGGTCTCCTTATATTCAGACACCAATGAACGTGCAGTCAACTGGTAACAATACGAGCGTACTCAGTAGGATTTGCACTGCACCATTGGCTCTAAGCTTTATTACTGTGAATATACATATATCGCATACCAGATAGTGAATATTTAAGAATCTGGGTGAGTGGTTTCCTGACCAAACATGTTTTCAGTGAAAAAGTACTCTCATATTAATGACAGATAATGTGTTACTGTAAAAGAATTTTTTTCTCTCCAGTAACATGCGTAATTCACAGAATGTTTTAGACAAAACGCCCTACTTCCTGTATTGAAAGACTGGTTGCGTTGGAAGTGGATACATGTGACACAAAATGCATAAAAGGGCTTAAAAAGTTTTGGCCATAGTCAAGAACTGTTTCGTTTAGAGATTTATTTGGCGAGATCAGGACTTTCAAGACTTCTCTTATGTGTAACCAAGCAGTCTATGTATCTTACATCGTATTCTTTAGAGTGTACACGCTGAAAGGAGACTTCCATTTAATATGCGCTGCAATACTGAGGTGAAACTAACATAAACGGCGTAAACAGTAGTTCATGATAAGTACAATAACACAGGCAAATTGCAGACAGATGTATAGAAACTACGGCACTGGCAGCATCAGACTGTCGGAAGTACATCGCCATATAATCTGATTGACAGCAAATCCCAATAAATGTGAGAACTAATGACCGGAAAAATATACAGAAGAACAGAAAAGAAAATTTACTACCTTGTAAGAAAATCAATTCGTCTACAGAGAAAATAACGTTCCACAAAAGTTGTTAGGTTTTTGTATTTGATGAATAAAGCAAGAATAAAGAAAAGTTATTCGACAATGAAAAGTGGCCCAAGATGTTTGATATCTTCATAAAAGGACTCTTAGACATACGCCATAGGCAATGATAAGGTACAAGGTGCATCCGATCTGCAGTGCCAGTATTGCAGAGGTTGCTCACGGATATATTCCAAGCATTCTGGTACAAGGGACCCATGGTGTTAGTATACAGTAGTAATTTAATTATAATCTATTCAGTTTTTCCACAGTTATCTTTGTTTCGGTGAAAGTACTTCCGTAATAGTGATAAAGCCTGTACTATGTCACCACAAAACACAAATACTGAAACAGACCTCAGATGACGCAAATACAGTGTGACGTGGTTGCCGTCAATGGGAGAACAGCACATCGTAACGTCTTTCCGCCGTTCTTTCATGAGATTCATTGAACCAACACGGGAAATGCATACTGGTTAACTCCTCAGCAGTAAAACCATCCACACTGCGTGTCACTGTTAACATATCACTGCGGGAAAAAACAGACCATGGTCTGAAACTAGCTGTGCTGAATATAAGTTTCCGGACGAAGACTGAAGTGCCCATTTCTATTCACAGCAAGCACTGTGAATCAATGGAACTTGATCGTTTCCTAACGAGAGACATAGCGTATACCTTAAAGTTTTATTGTTGCGTAATCTAGGAACACCTGCGGAGGTTTGTCACTTGGTGCAGATATTTTAAACTCACCCTTAACATAAGAAAAAGGAACTTGAATATACAGAAAGAACCAGTGTTGTGTGATTACATGATTGCAGAACAATGACTGGAAGTAGTCACACACACAAAATATCTAAGAGTATGCGTACGGAACAATTTACAGCGGAACGGCTACACAAAACTAATCACAGACAAGACAGGTATTGGTCTGTGATTCATTGGAAATATCCTCAGAAAATATATTCCACACGCAGCAGAGGTATATTAAAACACCCTTGTTCGAACAGTACCCGAAAGTATCCAGATAGAATTTGTGCATTAAATAGAGGAGACCTAAAGAAGAGTAGCATAATTCGTTGTAGGTTCATTTAGCAGGCGTGGAAGCCACATGGTGATGTTCTGCGATCTCCGGTGGTAGACACTGCAAGAGAAGCGTCCTGGGTTTTCAAATACTTAGAATAAATTTTCTGTAAAGTATTATGGTTTTTCCTAGACTACAGCACCTTATCTCTCCACCAACTACCTCCATAAATTTCAGTTTAACTTGGCGATATCAGTTAAATAACTAGTTCCGCTTATTGCGCCACCGAGTTTCGATTGTCACTGGCGACATAATCTGTACCTTGTAAACATTCTTCACGATCTCTCTCAGACAAGATACAGCTACCCGCTGTCGATGCAAAATAAAATTTGAGTGGGTCTATAAGGAGTTACAGAGTAAGGACACAATGGTCCGGTTGAAGAAAGGAATCTGAGAAAAATCTCGTTCAGAAGAGGCGGTTGAACTAGGGATGCAGGTGAAAGAGTAACTGGAATGTGTAAAACACCCTAGAATATATATGGAGAGCATAATAATGGTATAGCCTAAGTGAGACGAAGACATTAGCGAAGTGAATAACCAAGACAGCCGGCTGCTGTGGCCGAGCGGTTCTAGGCGCTTCAGTCTGGAACCACGCAACCGCTACTGTCGCAGGTTCGAATCCTGCCTCGAGCATGGATGTGTTGATGTCCTTACGTTAGTTAGATTTAAGTAGTTCTAAGTTCTCTGGGACTGAAGGCCTTAGATATTAAGTCCCACAGTGCTCACAATCATTTGAACCACTGAAATAACAAAGACATCATAGTTGAAAAACTCTTATTGATTACGAGAATTTTACGTAGGCTATTACTACAGTTTTAAGCTACAGTTCATACACTGAAGGAAAAACAGCCCTACACTGAGAAGGAGTTTAGCAAGAAAACAAAAGTTGGTATAAATGTGTCTACATCTGAAAGATGTCTGTTCAGATTTAGAGCCAGTCACATAAGGGTGGTGCTAGTAGCATCGCCGTGTCAATCCAGATCAGGTGTGTTTTAAAACGGTCGTGAGTTTTAGTTACCTTTGAGACTGGACATAGTGAGCTGATGTTAGTCAAGAATGACTTTATGTTGACGAAGACGGCATTATCAACAGCTCACTGACTTTGAACGAGGTCGTGTAACAAGGCTACGAGAAGCTGAATGTTCCTTCCGTGGTACTGCAGAAAGACTTGGCAGGAATGTGGTCACTCTACATGACTGCTGTGACAGGTACAGGAAGGTACGTGAAGGTACGGTCGCAAGAAGACTGAGCTTCTAACGTACATGTGACAATACTTAGAAGGAAGAGTGTGTATTCGGCGTATTACTGTGGCGCATCGTACTGCAAAAATCTGAGCAGTAGTTGGTAGATTAAATCTAGGACAGCTCCGAGCCAGACTCCTGCAGCGTGTACCCTACTGACGCTAAGACGCCGCCGTTTGCGACTTCCGTGATGTCAAGCGAGAGCTCATTAGAGTGCGGAGTGGAGGGATGTTGTGTTTTCTGATGAATTCCTCAGTGTTATGATGGCCTGTGTTGGTTAGAAGGACGCCAATAGAGCTTCCTCAACCAACCTGTCTGCTGTCTAAACTCACAGGACCTACACATGGAGTTGTGGTGGAGGGTGTGATTTCCTATGACAGCAGGAGACCTCGCGTGGTTATTCCATGAACAGCATTCCGGGCGGTGCTTTCCAACAGGATAATGCTCGATCACGTAATTCTGTTGTAGTCCAACACACTCAACAGAGAGTCGACATGTTGCCTAGTCCTGCTCGGTCACCACACCATGGGACTTCTTCCGACGACAAATCCAGCTTTATCCACAACCAGCATTGACTCACCAAGTGCAACAGGCACAGAACTCCAAACCACAAACTGACGTCCGGAAACTGTACTTCATAATATACGCACATTTGTATGTTTGCATTCAATATTCTGTCGGTTACACAGGTTGTTAATATACCATAATTTCGCATTTGCAATGGCTTTTCTCTCGCTTATATTAACCTATGAACATTTAGCATTAATCAGTGAAATATGTTGCCTAAACAAGTGTATTCCTAAAATTCATTACTCAAAATTTATTGCTTCTTGGTGTTTTGTTCCGTCAGTGTACTTATCATCTGAACAGCACATTTACTGACGCACTGTTTTGTGTTCCTCCCACTTTAGAGTCAGGGACTAGTCAGTCCAACCCTCCAAACCCAAGGGGAAGACATTCGTGAATTAAGTAACAAACACTTTCTAGCCAAAAGATTCATACTGACTATGAGTGAGTGAAATAATGGACCCGAAAATGAACGCAATTAGTGACGTCGTACAAAGTGTCGCACAGTTGTGGATTGCGTTCGAGGGAAAGATTGGCAAACACAGTTGTAGATTGCGTTCAAGTGAAAAATTGGCAAACACTGAGGGAAAACGTCCCGTCTGAAATTAACTCACCAAGTAAAAGCTTATGTGTAGCTACGAGCATTACATGCAGCTTGATGTGCGCTGCAATTTTGCACCGTTTTATTTACACACTGTTACATTCGTTTGACTGCCATCAGCAGCTTCAAATGGTTTCTGTATTTAACATTCACTCTTAGAGGGCTGTTGGTATAACAACATTGCGACCACCGTGAATGAATTCGTGTTATATGTGAAGTACGTCGCAAACTACTGTGCAGTTTTAAAATAACACAGAATAGAACTGACGTCATACGCCGTTGACACAGCAAGAGTGAAAGTTAAATGCGCTTTCGTCACACTACGTTTAAATAGCATCCGGGTAAACCGAATTTCTCTTTGATATCTGTACTTACTCAGCGGCGAAATCTGTTGAGCAAACTTGAAAATACACATTACGCTTGATATTACAGAAACATATTTGGCGTCTCATCGTTTTTCTTATTTGTACTCTCTTCATTTCAGGCCACTTTTTTTAAAAAATGTTATCAGTGTTTCGCTGTCATTTGCTAGTTTGGAACTTTAATAGTGGCAACTATTTATTTACAGCTGGTACAACACAGAAACGTATTTCAAAGTTTTACTGACCTCCAAGTAGTCACCACCATTGTGTATAACCCATTGCCAGTGAAGTGGAAGTCGAAGGAAACTCTTAGCAGTGCCAGTTGTGTTGACAGTTCGAGCGAGGCGTCTATTGCCCGACGAATTTGTTTAGCAGTTCTGAAGCGAATGCCGTGAAGTGTTTCCAAATCGAGTTTAACTTACGAGGGTTTAGCAGCCCCATCAGTCAAACAAATCAGTAACAGATTGCACTGTACGTGCTTGAGCATTGTCCTGCAAAATGATGGTCAGGTCTTGCAGAAGGTGTCATCACTGCTGTTAATTTTCGAAACACAACCTACGACCAGCTTAGAGACAGAAGTAATGACACTTTCTGCAGAACCTGACCGTTTTGTTGCCTCAGGCTATTACGTAGTTTCTAACGGTCGAGCTTCGTAGCAGTATTTCATTTTGTAATGCATGTTCTCACTTGCTCCACGTCTGTTGAGTCCCTTCTATTGCATGGTTTTCTGTGATGGTTCTCTCAATCTTTGTGCTAATCCCCGCCAGCAAGACAGCGGGAGCAGAACTTACAGCGGTCTTTTTAACACTGTCGAATGATCAGCAGTAAGCATAAGTGGTGTTTACTGTGCGTCGCTCCACCATAAGCTATCCCCTCCCCGGACCCATCCAACACACTTCCTCTGATCCTACAACGTCGATCTAGGACTACTTACTCCGGCCTCCCCTTAGAGTAGCCAACACCCATATCCGATGTCCACCCGCTACCTACCATCTTTGACCTGTCCAGTAGCTAAGGATAGCCGTGGATTAAGTGCAGTATAATTAAATTAGCGTTATAAATTCTTATAGGATTACAAAGTTAATATTAAGCACAAATGAACCATAAATATTTTAAGAGTTGAAAGCCGCGTATGTAATACGAAAAGCAAAGGCTACTCCATAAACAGTGATAATCAAGATACTTTCAAGATACCAAAATTTCGTAAATGTAACGCACAAAATGGTTCAAATGGCTGTGAGCACTATGGGACTTAACTTCTGAGGTCATCAGTACCCTAGAACTTAGAACTACTTAAACCTAACTAACCTAAGGACATCACACGCATCCATGCCCGAGGCAGGATTCGAACCTGTCATGCTCATGAAAACAATCTGACGCAGATTTACATCGCAAACGATGCCACAGATTGCAACAAGGTAGCGGCTATGTAACGTGGCACGCTCTCTAGTGGCTTAATACATAGGTTGGATAAAAAGTAGTGGCAACACATAATTCATACTAGAATTTATTGACAGACAGTCGCCGTATTACATGCCCTCCGTATAATTGGCCTGAATCTGTATCACCTTTCCTCGCACAAAGCGTCAGTGTCGATTGATGCCTTGCAAGGACCACACCGTGGAACGAAAGACGTTGTCTCTTGGGGTGTAGTGCGTGCCATAGAGAGGTTCCTACATTTTGGAAAATGGATCGTAACCACACGGACGCGTATTGGGTGAATGCTGTGGATTATCCAGTATCTCCCAACCACCCCCTGCCCTCCCCACTCCCCCCTCCCCCCTCACCCTCCGCCCATACGCCGGATCTCTTGCACTGGGTTTGGCTATGTGGTATTGTGCATTGTTATGAAGGATGATGGGATCCAGTCCATCGGCGATCAACCTGTAACAGGGAGGCAAGGAGCTGTCATTTTGTCCATGGGGGACGATCCGAACGGGGCTGATCGTGAATCACTTACCAGCCATCCCGAAACACTTTCACCTATCTCTACACCGTACGATATGGCCATGGTGCATCACTACACCTCTCAGGCAGTCACTGAAAGCAGAGTTATGCTCTCAGACAACGTGCTATTTCAGTCTTGATCACGGTATGTTGTTTGCGTCTCATAAACATTGTGTTACAGCACTTGAACTGCCCTCCTGCCCTTGAGACAGTACACTCAGCAAGTGACGCAAACAGAGGCATTGCTGCTCACCACACTACTCCAACTGATCTTCTGTTATCAGCAACAGAAGGCGCGCATGGCACTGGAGGCCCAACCTTCGTATTACGGCAGTGTCGCCATTACTTTTTATCCAGCCGTAGTACAAGGCAAATGGCGTATTTCGAAGGAATTCGGTAGAAGTAGATTGGTAAGCAGAGAATACAAGGAAACAGCTTTAGATACTGTCAGCGATATTCAAACTAACAAGTACTAGGTTTGGATCTACGACAGCTAAATGGAATGTATTTTATAATTTAGGAGTGGGTTGTTGTTGTTGTTGTTGTTGTGGTCTTCAGTCCTGAGACTGGTTTGATGCAGCTCTCCATGCTACTCTATCCTGTGCAAGCTTCTTCATCTCCCAGTACCTACTGCAGCCTACATCCTTCTGAATCTGCCTTGTGTATTCATCTCTTGGTCTCCCTCTACGATTTTTACCCTCCGTGCTGCTCTCCAATACTAAATTGGTGATCCCTTGTTGCCTCAGAACATGTCCTACCAACCAAGCTCGTCTTCTAGTCAAGTTGTGCCGCAAAATCCTCTTCACCCCAATTCTATTCAATAAATCCTCATGTCATCTACCTATCTAATCTTCAACATTCTTCTGCAGCACCACATTTCGAAAGCTTCTATTTTCTTCCTGTCTAAACTATTTATCGTGCATGTTTCACTTCCATACATGGCTACACTCCATACGAATATTTTCAGAAACGACTTCCAGACACTTAAATCTATACTCGATATTAACAAATGTCTCTTCTTCAGAAACGCTTTCCTTGCCATTGCCAGTCTACATTTTATATCATCTCTACTTCGACCATCATCAGTTATTTTGCTCCCCAAATAGCAAAACTCACTTACTACTTAAAGTGTCACATTTCCTAATCTAATTCCCTCAGCATCATCCGACTTAATTCGACTACATTCCATTATCCTCGTTTTGCTATTGTTGATGTTCATCTTATACCCTCCTTTCAAGACACTGTCCATTCCATGCAACTGCTCTTCCAAGTCCTTTGCTGTCTCTGACAGAATTTCAATGTCATCGGCGAACCATCAAAGTTGGGTAACATCTACAAATTTAGAGTACCACGAAGTGTAAAAATAATGCACAACACTGTAAATAGGTTTTAGCAACTAGGACAGCCGATATTTTTTAAAATATTGGGGATCCGATATATCGACATTTAAAATTATCCTTACAGGATGTCGATATCGAAAAATATTTGGAGATATCGAAAAATATATCGACGTAATGGCGTATAAAAATATCGGCTGCACATCGTAAATATACTGCCGTGTATACAGTTGTTATACTTCAGTACTTGTTTATTATTAGACGGTCTGTACACCAACAAGCTAGGAGTCTGCTTATCCCCCTTTGAGCAAGAACTGAAAGAAAAACGGAACTCGTTCATGCTTAGCGATAGCTACTTTGCTAACAAAGGTAACTGCATGTAAGCGGCACAGTGAAAGGTGTCCATTGGGTCCGTTGTTCCGTTTCGTCACATATCGGATTTGTCGGGGGATTTCCCAGTTTTTCCATATCTGCCAACGCCAGTGACCTAGAAGTTGTAGTGTCAAAATTGCGTAGTAAAGCTAAGGGTTGCAGTTTCTGTCGGTACCGATGAGCGCCGATTACATTTCCCCTCATACGCGTCCACTCACCGCAAAGACCAATCTTGACATTCAGATTTTTATTCGTCGTTTTCAACAACTGTGTTTGCTGTGTTTGGAGAATTTCGACGTAAAGAAATAGCACCAAAATTATTTTTTAACGCAACTAGTGTGCTGTTTCACCATATCGGAAATCTTGTCATTTCATCACACTGTCACTCAACTGTGACAAGCTGCCACGCCTTGGGTGAGCTACGAGGCTATCCATGGGGGGAATTCTCAGGATATGACAGACGGATTGCAGGTCAATGCCATTCCCTATCAGCGCCCCAAATGGACGCCCGGCACCCTACAGGCAACACAGATATCTCCCATGGCGTAATGCCTCCAGCAGCGACCGTTTTTACGACTCGAAGGTGGAAAGAGACAAAATGCTGTTTTTAGCAAGGTTCGAGAAGCGCAATATTATGAACAGAATGTTGAATGTGTTTATTCGGAACGCACAGGACGCAGCAGATAACATCTATACAACTGAGTGAGAGCCCAGAGTCTGAGACCTGTTCATTAGTATGGGGCGCCGCACACAATGCAAGAACTGACAGGATTGACTAACGTAAACAAACTGGGACATAGAGAGAAGAACTCGTCTTTGCAGCCGAGGTCCCACTTCATTGCCGACAGAAAGAGAGAGAGAGAGAGAGAGAGAGAGAGAGAGAGAGAGCATGAAATGTTAGGAAGTGCGTTACTGGTTAACTACCTGAAGAAAATTTCAGGGATAGGTACCTGCACTTTTTAAGGAATCTTATCACTGGTCTGTACTCGGAATACCCGCAGCTCAGCCAATCCAAACAGAGTACAGAAGGCAAAATACAGAAATATAAGCATAAGTGGGCAACGGCCTTACCGCAGTGGATACACCGGTTCCCGTGGGATCACCGAAGTTAGGCGTTGTCGGGCGTGGTCGGCACTTGGATGGGTGACCATCCAGGCTGCCATGCGCTGTTGCCATTTTTCGGGGTGCACTCAGCCTCGTGATGCCGCTTGAGGAGTTACTCGACAGAATGGTAGCGGCTTCGGTCACGAATACCACCATAACGACCGGGAGAGCTGACCCCACGCCCCTCTATCCATATCCTCCACTGAGGATGACATGGCGGGCGGATGGTCCTGGGAGGCCACTCGTGGCCTGAAGACGGATTTTTTTTACAAGAATAAGTCTGTACACGTTCATTCCATTTTAGGCATTCTGCTCTTTGACTTCTCCATCACAAGGAGCCTTTACATACTTCTCCTACACTGACCTGCTACTACATAGTCAGGGTCCATCTACGAGCAGAAGAGCTGACGGACTTAGCAAGAATTAGAGATCAACCGAACTTCGCCGCAGGCGAGGGTCGTTGACACATTGCCAGTGACCTTGTCTGCAGCCGGTTCAGCTTCTGTCTACAACCTAATCTGGTGAGACAGGCCAGTGGCAGTGAGAGGATCTTTAAGGACAGTAAAATAATTTTTGTACAAACATCAAAAAAAGTTTTGCATCACCTTGGTTCCAAGAGTTCCGGAACCTGTAAAGAAAATTGGAATAGAGATCAACATATAAACATTATTTCTGCCCTTTGTATTGCTCATGAAAACCACACATTGCATGCTGTACCACCATACAGCAAGACCTTCAGAGGTGGTGGTCAAGATTTATGCACACATCGGTACCTCTAATACCCAGCAGCACCTTTCTTGCATTGATTCATGCCTTATTCGTCGTGGCGTACTACCCACAAGTTCATCAAGGCACTGTTGGTCCAGATTGTCCCACTCCTCAACTACGATTCAGCGTAGATCTCTCAGAGTGATTGGTGGGTCACGTTGGCCTTAAACAGCCCTTTTCAATCTATGACAGGCATGTTCGATAGGGTTCATGTCTGGCGACGTCGTTATTCTGAAGGAATCCATTCACAAGGTGCGTGCGATGGGGCACGAGTTGTCGTCAATGAAGATGAATGCCTCGCCAACATGCTGCCGATATGAATGCATTATCGGTCGGAGGATGGCATCCACCTATCGTACAGCCGTTACGGCGCCTTCCATCACCACCAGTGGCGTACGTTGGTCCCACATAATGCCACCCCAAAACAACAGGGTACCTTAACCTTGCTGCACTCGCTGGACAGTGTGTCTAAAGCGTTCAGCCTGACCGGGTTGCCCACAAACACGTCTCCGATGATTGTCTTGTTGAAGGCGTATGCGACATTCATTGGTGAAGAGAACGTGATGCCAATCCTGAGTTGCCCATTCGGCACGTTGTTGGGCCCATCTGTACGCGCTGCACGGTTGCACAGATGGACCTCGCCACGGACGTCGGGAGTGGAGTTGCGCATCATGCAGCCTATTGCGCACAGTTTGAGTCTTAACACGACGTCCTGTGGCTGCACGAAAAGCATTATTGAGCATAGTGGCGTTGCTGTCAGTGTTCCTCCGAGCCATAATCCATAGGTAACGATCATCCACTGCAGTAGTAGCCCTTGGGCGGTCTGAGCAAGGCATTTTATCGACAGTTCCTGTCTCTCTGTATCTCCTCCATGTCCGAACAACGTTGGATTGGTTAATTCCGAGACGCCTGGACACTTCCCTTGTTGGGAGCCCCTACCTGGCGCAGAGTAACATTGCGGACGCAGCCGAATCGCAGTATTGACCGTCTGGGCATGGTTGAACTATAGACAACACGAGCCGTGTACGTCCTTCCTGGTGGAATGACTGGAACTGATCGGTAGTTGTGAGGCGTAGCGCCGTATAACGATCCTGCCTTGGAGGCGGTGAAGTGGGAAATGTGCCTCAGAGCTGGAGAGTGACAAATGGTAACGCGAGACTGGACGCGCACGTAGTTTGTGTATCAGCCGATAGAGGACGGTATTGGATAGAGGACTGATTTAATTTCGATTGTGCCCAATAGAGTGCACTAAAGTAATAGAATGTTTTTCATAAACTGTTGTAGTACTTTCATAAAGTGTTATTATTTCCTTTTGTGTAGGTAAAGTGTTATAAATGTGTTTTATCAGTATGAATGATGCGTGAGTGTGTTTAAGGTTAATATGAAGATAACTGTTTAACGAGTTATGTAGTAGGATTTAGTGTGGGAACATTTCGAGGAAGTATGGATATGAACAAAGGGGATTTTCGTAGAACAGATTTATAAAGTAAGTTTATGATAAAAGGAAAGTTAATTCAGGTATAAATCACAATAGTAAATAACTTCAGTGTATTAGATAATTACGTCGGTAAAAAGTGCAGTCGCGAGGTTTACTATTTTGCGATTGGTTATGGATGAAAAGCGCGGACTGACGCGGGAGAATGTTGTTTTGCTATTGCCTGTTGAGTAAACTAACCACTGGTAAAGCAATATTCTTCGCGCGCCTTTCTCTGCAGGTAGAGAAGACTTAGAGTATTCTAGAGAAGAGTCGAAGCCTAGCCATGAAAGTGATCGGACATGTGCAGTAGTAGTTCCGATGGAAACGATAAGTTGCCAGATCTAGCAGTGTTTCATACATCAAAAGTGTTGGAAAGTGACAGCATAATTATTCCGATGTGTGTGTAGAAACTTCGGAATTCTTAAGTGAATTTTGTGACGACAAAAGACATATATTCCGTGTGGCGTATTGAGCAGGTCGGTGGCTAAAAATTGAGACTGCATTAGGTACAGACAAACTTAATATTTGGTGAGCATTCTCAATCAAAAACAATCAGTATTTTTTTTAGCTATTACGTTTTCGGGAAATGCAACACCATAAACTTGCTAACGTGAGTGAAAGGGATTATGAGTGACTGCATTAAGACTAGCACGGGCTTGGCAGTGATACTTGTTCACCTAAGTTTCAGAATATATTAATTGAGGACAAAATTTCCAACCTTTCATTTCGTGTTTCTTCCGAAACGTAGATTAGTGAATTTGATTGCAGACTGGTTCACGTCGAAGTACAGTAGGTTTAACTCGGCTTTCCTACTGATGATCTGCTGAGACAATGTTCACAGGTAGCTGCAGAACAGTCGTAAAGGGACGGAAAGAACCGCGCCGCCGCAGTTGGACCCCCTCCATCTAATAGGCGCTAGCCGACCGGAGTGGACGAGCGGTTCTAGGCGCTTCAGTCCGGAACCGCGCGACCGCTACGGTCGCAGGTTCGAATCCTGCCTCGGGCATGGATGTGTGTGATGTCCTTAGGTTAGTTAGGTTTAAGTAGTTCTAAGTTCTAGGGGCCTGATGACCTCAGCTGTTAAGTCCCATAGTGCTCAGAGCCATTTGAACCATTTAATAGGTGCTACTCCTCCATGGCTGTTTACATCTTTGGGCGCTTTTATTGACGTCTCTGAACAGTCAAAGAGACTGTGTCTGCGATACAGTATCCACAGTCAACGTCTATCTTCTGGTTTTCTGGTAACTGCGGTGATATAAAACATTTTTTGACGTGTGCAGAATTTCAGTGAGCAATTTGATTCCAATTCCGTCGTCAGTTGCTACGTATTCGCGTCTCTGCTACTGCCTGTCTTTTATACTAACATCACGAAAGTCAGGGTGCGCTTAAGCATTAACCTCAGAATTAATCAGTGCTGCTATACTGCCACGTCTGCACTTGTGCACTATCTGTAGCGAAGAAACCCCATTGATTTTGGGGCTTATGATTATTACGATTATTTACTTGTTCCGCTGTCATCTACTCGTTCCTTTCCTTTACACCTATAGTAGAGAAACACACTGTGTACTTCCAGAATCGTCTTCTACTTACCAGATGATGCCATTTCATACGTATAAAAGAATGACATTTTTCTTCGTGCTATTTTGTAGAACACCGACATGTTAAGGCCATGACTAAGTGCAAAATGTAAGTTCATTCTTTCAGAGAGGCAAATAGCAAACATTAACCGTTGATAATGCTATTCATTCCCGTAAATAGCGCGGCAAAACGGTGTCGAACCGAAAGGTTTACCTAAGACGGCTGTTCACAAGATGCACATTTCTTTAAGTTTTTGGTTTTCTTCTTCCCTTTGTGGCGGAAAAGTCGTGGGCTTATTATGTCCCACATTAAGAAATGAAGTTACAAACGGCCTTTTTAGACGCAGTTATCCTGCACAATTATCATACAGAATGAAAACAGGTTTTAGGACTGAGTAATTGTAGCTTTATTTCACTGTCTCAGAGATCTTACAATACATACAGCGATTTGATAGTGGCAAATTTACATGCAATAATCCTTACATTATATGCATTTAATATTCAATGAGAATTAATTACAAAAAAAGTCAACAGATGTACCAATAAAATATTAACTAAATGATATTATGTAAACATTCTGGTATACTCAGGATACAAAATAAGTGGCTAGAAATTAATATATACTACGACAGTAGAAATTATACTAACATACACTGATGGTAAAAAATCGTAACACCCAGACGCGATTGCGGGAATAAACATAAGCTGATAAGCGTGTTTCTACATCTGAAAGGTGAAGTCCATTCAGTTTCAAGTCGATTTCATAAGAGTGGCACTATCAGTTCTACTACGATTATTCGAAACATGTTTGTTTTCAATAAACATTGTAAGTCTCGAGAGCTTAGTAACCTTTGAGACTGGTAGTGGTGAGTAGATGTTGGTCAAGAAAGCTCTTAAGGTGACAAAGACGCCATTATCAACACCTGACTGAGTGTGAGCGAAGCCATATAACAGGGCTACGAGAAGCTGGACGTTCTTTCTGTGATATACACTATTGGCCATTAAAATTGCCACACCAAGAAGAAATGCAGATGATAAACGGGTATTCATTGGAAAAATACATTATACTAGAACTGACATGTGATCACGTTTTCACGCAATTTGGGTGCATAGATCCTGAGAAATCGGTACCCAGAACAACCATCTCTGGCCGTAATAACGGCCTTGATACGCCTGGGCATTGAGCCAAACAGAGCTTGGATGGCGTGTACTGGTACAGGTACACATGCAAGCTTCAACATGATACCACAGTTCATCAAGAGTAGTGACTGGCGTATTGTGACGAGCCAGTTGCTCGGCCTCCATTGACGAGACATTTTCAATTGGTGAGAGGTCTGGAGAATGTGCTGGCAAGGGCAGCAGTCGAACATTTTCTGTATCTAGAATGGCCCGTACAGGACCTGCAACATGCGGTCCAGCATTATCCTGCTGAAATGTAGGGTTTCGCAGGGATCGAATGAATGGTAGAGCCAGGGGTCATAACACATCTGAAATGTAACGTCCACTGTTCAAAGTTCCGTCAATGCGAACAAGACGTGACCGAGACGTGTAACCAATGGTACCCCATACCATCACGTCGGTGATACGCCAGTATGGCGATGACGAATACATGCTACCAATGTGTGTTCACCGCGATGTCGTCAAACACGGATGCGACCATCATGATGATGTAAACAGAACCTGGATTCATCCGAAAAAAAATGACATTTTGCCATTCGTGCATTCAGGTTCGTCGTTGAGTACACCATCGCAGGCGCCTCTGTCTGTGATGCAGCGTCAAGGGTAACCGCAGCCATGGTCTCCGAGCTGATAGTCCATGCTGCTGAAAAAGCCGTCGAACTGTTCGTGCAGATGGTTGTTGTCTTGCAAACGTCTCCATCTGTTGTCTCAGGGATCGAGAAGAAGCTGCACGATCCCTTACAACCATGCGGATAAGGTGCCTGTCATCTCTACTGCTAGTGATACAAGGCCGTTGGGACATAGCACGGTGTCCCGTATTACCCTCCTGAACCCACCGATTCTATATTGTGCTAACAGTCATTGGATTTCGACCAACGCGAGCAGCAATGTCGCGATACTATAAACCGCAATCGCGATAGTCTACAATCCGACCTTTATCAAAGTCGCAAACGTGATAGTAAGCATTTCTCCCTCTTACACGAGGCATCACAACAACGTTTCACCAGGTAACGCCGGTCAACTGCTGTTTGTGTATGAGAAATCGGTTGGAAACTTTGCTCATGTCAGCACGTTGTAGGTGTCGGCACCGGCGCCAACATTGTGTGAACGCTCTGAAAAGCTAAACATCTGCATATCACAGCGTCTTCTGCCTGTCGGTTAAATTTCACGTCTGTAGCACGTCATCTTCGTGGTGTAGCGATTTTAATGGTCAGTAGTGTAGAAGAAAGATCTGGCAAGAATATAGCCACTGTACATGACTGCTGACAGCGATGGTCACAAGAAGACCAGGCTCCGCCGACCACGTTACACCACCGACAGGTAAGACCATCATGTTCGGCGTGTGGCACTGGCTCGTCCTACTGAATCTCCAGCAGCCATTTGAGCTGCAGTCGGCATCACAGTGACACAATGGACTGTTTCAAATCGGATACTTCAAGGACTGCTCTTAAGCAAACTACCTGTAGCGGACGTTCCACTGACCACAAACCAACGCCATTTATAACTTCAATGGTGTCAAGCGAGAGCACATCGGTGCGCAGGTGGAGATCTATTGTGTTTTGTGATGAGAAGCTGGCTCTACCTCAGTGTCAGTGACGGCCGTGTGTCGGTTAGGAGGGGGCCAGCTGGGGACCTGCAGCCAACATGTCTATATGGTAGACGCATTGAACTTACACTATGTGATCAAAAGTATCCGGTCACCCCCATAAACATACATTTTTCGTATTAGGTACATTGTGCTGCCACCTACTGGCAGGTACTCAATATCACAGTCATTAGATATCGTGAGAGAGCAGAATATGGCGCTCCGCGGAACTCACGGACTTCAAACGTGGTCAGCTGATTGGGTGTCCGGTTGGTCCCGGCGGAGGTTCGAGTCCTCCTTCGGGCATGGGTGTGTGTGTTTGTCCTAATTTAGGTTAAGTAGTGTGTCAGCTTAGGGACTAATGACCTTAGCAGTTAAGTCCCATAAGATTTCACACACATTTGAACATTTTTTGATTGAGTGTCACTTGTGTCATACGTCTGCGCGTGAGATTTTACACACTCCTGTTTCCGATGTGATGGTGAAGTGGAAGCGAGAAGGAACGCGTACCGCACAAAGGCGTATGGGCTGAGCTCATATGTTGACTGACAGAGACCGCCGACAGTTGAAGAGGGCCCATAATGTGTAATAAAATGGTTCAAATGGCTCTGAGCACTATGGGACTTAACAGCTGTGGTCATCAGTCCCCTAGAACTTAGAACTACTTAAACCTAACTAACCTAAGGACATCACACACATCCATGCCCTAGGCAGGATACGAACCTGCGACCGTAATGTGTAATAGGCAGACTTCTCTGCAGCCCGTCACACAGGAATTCCAACCTGCATCTGGATCCACTGCAAGTACTATGACACTTAGGCCGGATGTGGGAATACTTGGATTTCATGGTCGAGCGGCTGCTTATAAACTACACATCACTCCGGTAAATGTCAAACGACGCTTCGCTTGGTGTAAGGAGCCTAAATATTGGACGATTGAACAGTGGAAAAACGTTGTGTGGAGTGACGAATCACAGTACACAATGTGGAATCCGATGGCAGGGTGTGAGTATGATGAATGCGTGATGAACGTCATCCGCCAGCAGGCATAGTGCCAACATTATATTCAGAGGCGGTGATGTTATGGCGTGGTCGTGTTTTTGATGGAGGTTGCTTTCACCCCCTGTTGCATTACGTGGCACTATCACAACACAGGCCCACATTGATGTTTTGAGCACGTTCTTGCTTCCCACTGTTGTAAAGCGATTCGGGGGCGGTGATTGCATCTTTCAACATAATCGAGCACCTGTTAGTAATAAACGACCTGTGCCGGAGTGCTTAAACGACAATAACATCCCTGTGAAATTTAAAATTTTCCCGGCGAACTGACTGTTCACAACTGGTCACCTGCCAGTTATCTTCAGGTGAGGCTTCGCAGACTGGCGAAAACGTCCTCCGTTCCGCAGTATATAGCTTACTGTAACTATTCTGCGCATGCGTCGAAAACTTGATAGATGAACCACACTGCCCGCCGGCAGCGCCCTCGCTGGTGGAAAAGCGGAACTCAGTCGCCCTGTGCGTTGCTGTTTGCCGCGGCCTTCAGCGCACTCTGTCACCTGGGATTAGTGCAAATCGTGGAGATGATGGAACTCCATTCACTGTCCATCTGGTAGCCACTGTCATGGTTTAACAGATTTTCCGCCAGTCGTATTTCTACGGATTCTTTAATAACGGAGTCCCAGAAAGACGTTGCTGTGGACAAAATGGAGAAAGATGGTTGTTTGCCTTTCTTGGATGTCCTGGTTCGAAGGAAGAATGATGGTTGTCTAGGGAATTCACTTTACCGGAAACCAGCTCATACTTATTTGTACCTGTAAGCATCTAGTTACCATCACCCATCGCAAACCATGAATTTGCTTAAAACACTTGTTTATAGAGCTCATACCGTCTCAGATCTACATAGCTTATCTCAAGAACTCGCCCATCTAAAGACATTATTCAGAGAAAATGGGTATTCCATCCGGCAGATTAACAGGGCACTAACAGTTAAAACTAAGAAGTAGGAAGTGAATAAAGAGGAGAACATGCCGGAACAATCTTTAGCTTTTCTTCCTTTCGTTGGCAACACTTCGTTTAAAATAGCAAGAATGCTCCGAAAATTTCAGGTAAAAGTGGTTTTTCGCTCACCATCGAAGATGGCTGACCTTGTGGGATCAGTTGAGGACAATCAGTTACCACGAAAAGCCGGAATTTATAAGATACCGTGCCAGTGTGGTGTGGCTTACATAGGTCAAACCACAAGCACCGTGAAAGAATGCTGCACTGAACATCAACGTTACACACGGCTTTTGCAGCCAAGCAAGTCCGCTGGTGCTGAACATTGTATTTCTACTGCACATTCAATGGAGTATGAGAAAACAATGATTTTGTCCACAGCAACGTCTTTCTGGGACTCCATTATTAAAGAATTCGTAGAAATACGACTGGCGGAAAATCTGTTAAACCGTGACAGCGGCTACCAGCTGGACAGTGCATGGAATTCTATCATCTCCACGATTTGCTAGAATCGAAGACAGTGCGCCGACGGCCGCGGCAAACAGCCATTCAGAGGGCGACTGAGTTCCGCTATTCCACCAGCGAGGGCGCTGCCGGCGGGCAGTGTGGTTCATCTATCAAGTTTTCGACACATGCGAAGAATAGTTACAGAACGCTATATATTGCGGAACGGAGGACGTTTTCGCCAGTCTGCGACGGCTCACCTGAAGATGACTGGCAGGTACCCAGCTGAAATATCGTCCGAAGTATTGAACGACTACCGGCAGCAAGCCCGAAATTTGTTTGAACAGTAACATCGCTGTAGTGGACTGGCCAGCACACACGACCTGAACCCTATGGGAGACCTTGGATTCTTTGGAACGCCGACTTGGTGACAGGCCTCTCCTCACAGCAGCACTCTGTAAAGAATCTGCTGCCATTCCTCAAGAAACCTTCCGGCACCTGATTGAACTAATGCCTGCGAGAGTGGAAGCTGTCATCAAGGCTAAGGGTGGCCTACACCATTCTGAATTCCAGCATTAGCGATGGAGGTCGCCACGAACTTGTAAATCATTTTCAGCCAGGTTTCCGGATACTTTTGAGCACCTAGTGTACACCGCAGTTGTGGTCTGAGGTGCGATTTCGTATGACAGTAGGAGCACTCTCGTGGTTATCACACGCATCCTGACTGCCAAATTGTACGTCAGTCTGCTGATGCTACCTGATGTGCCACCGTTCCTGAACAGCACTCTTAGGGGTGTATTGCATCAGGATAGCACTCGCCCACATATCGCTGTTTTAACCACCATGCTGCACAGAGTGACGACATATTGCTTTGGCCTGCTTGGGCAACAGATCTGTCTCCAGTTGAGGACATATGGGACATCATCGGACCACTCCATGCGAAGAGGGCTTTAACCGTCCCTGTATTGACCGACCAAGTGCAACAGGCATATAACTCCGTCCACAAAATGTGTTGTTCAACTGGTTCAAGAGGCGATTTTATGTAGGCGATTTTATGTAGGCGATTCAACATTGACCGTAAGATTATAACCTTTTGCAGGTTTCATCTCAAGAAATAGCGCTCAGATGTTTGATAAGTCACCGAAAAACGTTCAGTAAACGTCAGACAACAAAGCCTTACATCAGACACTTACAAAATCAATACAAAAGACAGTACAAAGCAGCTGAATATATGTCTAACTTCTCTTTTTTAGGGGCATGTCCTACTTCTTCTTCTTCTTCTTCTTCTTCTTCTTGCATTACGGCCTCTGTAGGACCACGGGTAGCCCCGTCGTGGACTGCATTTTCTTGTTCTTCTCCCAGAACCTCTTCATTCTTTCTCTTCTCCTCTCCCGCTCTTCTTCCGAGATCTTCAGTGTCCTTTTCTCCTGTCAGCTCCACTGGTGACACTCTGATCTTTTCCTGCAATCTTCTCTGTCGTTGATCCCCGGCATATTGGTCGCTTTATATTAGTTCCTACAATTTTCCTTTCCTTCTACCTAGATCCCCAATTCCAACCAGTCTCTCCGAAGTTCAATAACCCACTCGATTCCTGACTTTCCCCTTGTCCTCCCTGTTGTTTCCCACATTCTGTTCGTCATTCTCTCCATACTCATCTTAACTACATGTCCAGCAAAGCTTGCCCCCTTTTAGGGGCATGTGCTACAAAACAAATAATCCATTTCAAAACGCAAACATAAATACAAGCTTCCAGACAAAACAACTTCATCAGCTAGCAATTCGCAACTTAACGAATAACGACAACCACGCGCAAAAGATCGGATATATACAAACTCATTTGCCAAATTTGCCTCTTATATGTAGGAAAATATGGGGAAGGTTCGAGATTCGGTTTGAAGAACATTTAGATTTCATACATTCGAACAACCCAACAAGTCTGCATTTGCAATGTGTACAACTCTCAGCAGAGATTGACTAAAAAGAACTGATCACCATACCCAAATATTTGCATCATACTGAGCAAGGTAACCTTACAAATCTACTCGAAGAGATAAAAATATTTGTACACAGAAGGAAATCATCACATCGTCTCCTCAATGAACAGGTAGAATTAGACAATGCAGTCTTTGTGCGAAATTTCACTCACCTTACTTCCAATTTAAAACATAGGTAATAAACCACTAGCTTTGACAACAAGATGCGGTTAGTAATCTAATATAAACACTACACTACCCAAGCACGCATTAATACGATCGTTAAATTAAATTAAAATTTCAACTAGCCATGGTGCGTTAGTATAAATCTACTGTCACAATACGTATTTTGTTCCCTCTGTATACCATAATATCTACGTAAGAAGACTTCATAACAAACTGGTTGCTACATCTGTTGATTTTATCTGTAATTGTTGCTCATCGCATGTTAAATGCATAAAATGTAATGTTTATTGTCTGTAAATTTTCTACTGTCAAGTCAGTGCACATATTGCAATACCTGTCTGAAAAAATTTCTTTCACACGGCTGTATTTGTGATGTCGTCGTTTTTTGTACATTTCCCACACAGCAAAACCTTTTGCTGAGTCAGTGGTGCCTCAAGCAACATGGCTATGTACAGAGCAAGCAAATGTTGCGTAAACTCTATAGTATTTCTGAAGACAAGCCATCAAAATTCGAACAAAATGACGGAACGTTTATGAAATCAGTGGAATATTACTACAATTGCTCAGTCTTAAAGAACTGTTTACTTTGTGTTCTTTCGTTATGAAGCATAAACCTTTCGGTTTGATACCGGTTACGGTACTGTTTATGAGTATAATAATGGTTGCTTTCTGTCTCCTTTGAAAGAACCAGTCTACATTTGTTTCGTTTATGCTTAGAAGAATGGAAAAGTAAACTGAGGATGTGTTGGATGGCGATCCGTTTGGCTTCAGGAAAGGTAAGGGCACCCGAGAGGCAATTCAGACGAAGCGGTTGATAATGGAGGCAAGACTAAAGAAAAATCAAACAAGTCCATAGGATTCGTCGACCTGTATTAAGCGTCTGACGATGTAAAATGGCGCAACATGTTCAAAATTATGAGAAAAATAGGAGTAATATACAACATTCTCGGATTAAAAAGGGTGCAAGACAAGGATGTAGTCTCCCACCACTACTGTTGAACCTGTACATCAAAGAGGTAATGATGGAAATAAAGGAAAGGTTCAGGGGTGGAATTACAACTCAGCGTGAAAGGGTATCAATGTTACGATTCACCGATAACATTGCTATCCTGAGTGAAAGTGAAGAACAATGACATGATCTGCTGAATGGAATGGACTCTCTAATGGGAAAGAATTTGGTATGAGAGTAAATCGAAGAAAAATTAAAGTAATGACAAGTAGCAGAAATGAGAACAGCGAGAAACTTAACACCAAAATTGATGGTCACGAAGTAGAAGAAGTTACGGAATTCTGTAGTAAAATCCGGAGTAGAAGAGAATTGATGCACTTGAGATGTGGTGCTAAAGACGAATGTTGAAAATTAAGTGGACTGATAAGGTAAGCAATCAGCAGGTTGTGCACTGAATCGAAAGTAATATTTGGGAAACACTGACAGGGAGAAGGGACAGGATGATAGGACTTCTGTTAAAACACCAGTGACTGACTTACATGGTACTAGAGGGAGCTGTAGAGGCCGAAAACTTTAGAGAAAGATAGATACGGGAATATATCCGGCAGATAATTGAGGACGTAGGTTGCAAGTGCTACTCTGAGTTGAAGAGGTTGACATAGGACATAAATTCATGGCAGGCCGCTGGAAACCAGTCAGAAGACTGATGACTCAAAAAAAAAGTGCTTAGATAATATGACAGTAAATTTCATATTATCATCTCAGGCGCTTTGAATACATGTCTGTTGAACATTATTAACCAGCGCTCAGCAAGGGACTTCTATTTAGAAACTGAATCAGTAAATGATATAGTAAACTGATCTTCAACTTACATTAACGATGATGATATATAGAACAACAACTGAATTCAAAGCGATATCGTCCATTTGATACATAGCACAAATCCCTAAACTTAAATAACGTGATCTACACGTATTTAGAATTGTTTTATTAAGGTATAAACCATTAGGTGTCCAAAAGATCAATCTGTGCAGTGTCATCCTCACGGCAGTGAGCAATGCGCCGCAAGATTCTGTATCACATTTCTCATAGAGTTACTAGTGTACCTTGACTGGAAATTGGTCTCACAGCATTTTTTACGTTGTTGTGATACCGGTAGGGTTTTGTGATACGATACCCTCTATAGCGAACATCACATAGTGTCTGGGCTTCGTTGTGGCCACTTAACGCCGATCACAAAGAGCATTCATGCACGAAACCGTCATACAACTAATAATCCGAAATATGCTGTGAGACAAAGTTTCATTCAAATTACTCTAGTAAAGGTAATATGGTGCCAGGCTCTTCGCGACATTTTTATGTCGCGAAGAGCCTGGCACCATATTACCCTTTGCCAAGAGAATGGCGGTGTACAGGCTGATCCTTTGGACAGGTAATGGTTCATACCTTTACAAAGCTCCTCTAAAGGTTTGTTGTTTATTATACTAATTTAAGTTCAGGGGCTTCTGTTGGTTATTATAGGGGCTATGATATACAGATCGTTTGATGCTCTCAAGAGTGACTGGTTTAATGGAAGTGCTTGAGCTGATACTGACCATTGTGTGGGAGCTACGGGTAGAGCTTGTCAATGGTGTGTTCCGGCTAGACATTTTATTTTTTCATAAGATGCGACACTGTCGCGAATAAAACAGAAACCCGTATATGCAATAAGTTTCCTTTAATTTACGTCTGTGGTTACAAAAATTTTGTTAACAGATTACCGGATCGGTCAATAATGACCATCATCAGATCTGTTTCATAAAAAACATGTCCTAACATAATACAGACCTGAAGTTCGCCATTGCTGACCGAAACCAGTAGTCTTAGGACCTACAACTTTGTGACCGTAGTCGTTAAAAAAACAAATTTATTCACATTTTCGAGTCTGTCCCATTCACGAACATGTCACAGGTTGGGAAACTACATCAGTACGTTAAGCGTAGCCGTGGATGTACCTATAAAGAAACAATTAGCCGAAAGAATTAAGACGATAATCATATCCACCGGAGTCCATCTATTGTTGATCTATAGCGTTTAAAACAGAAATACTTCGTACATTTTATTTTCTGCAGTTACTGTCGTCGTAACCTTACATGAATAAGTGTACAACTGGTACTAGTGGAGCTAAGTACTTAAGAAACAATACTATTCACATGAAAAGCTCCCTCCGTGGCACAGTTGGTTTTCGATCTGTAGAAGTAGAGCTTCAAACAAGTAAAATCTGTTGGTCGTCTACATTGTTTCCACCGAGAATGCTCCTTTGTGGTCAGCGTGTAGCTAACCCTAACTAGTCCTGTGTCTGAGATTACCTCCCCCCCCACCCTCTCCCTTCAAAGTATCAGCAGCAATGTTCATTTGTCAAACCCTACAGCTCCCCAAGAGGGTTCATTACATTCGACACACGTCAAGTACAATGCAGCAGGGCCGTTGTAATGCTGGACAGGAGAATTTAAAAGAGAACGTGCGTGAAAGCATTAATTTTTTGGCCGTAGAGGCAAGCTGGGAGGGAGTGACCGGGTAGAGGTTTTCGAGAACGCCCGTGACGCAATCGTGTTTTAGACAAATCGCACAAAAGGCTGTTTCACTTCTCTGACTCTGCTCGGTTCATTTTTTGAAAGGATTAAAGTTCCGCGGTGCACAAAGGGGCGGCGCTGTTATTGCTCACAACATGGCGGACGGCAACCGACGCCCCTCACCGCGGGAACACTGCAAATGGAAATGAGCGCGTGTAGTCGGCAGTTAGAGTCGCCGCGTCATGGCTTACACGAGGATAAAGGAGGAATGAGCTCGCCCACCACTTGCTACATATTCCTCTGCAGCGACCGCAAGCGCAGATGCGGCGACGCGCAGACATTTATTGCAGAACTTGCGTCTGCTCTACTGCCAGATATGTTCCAGCCGCTGTAATTCATTTTGAACAACTAATTCCAGTTGTTCATATAAGAGGGCGATACACAAATAAATTAACAGAAACTGTTCCGAGAATGTTCTGTTACAGTTATCTACTCAAATTACTCCCACTAGTTTCATAATTTGTAAGCCTTAGTTTTACGTCTGATTTTATTGCATCATACTCGTATCTTGTGTCAGTCAGTTCAGCATAAAAATTGCCCCGACCCGTAAACCATACGTTGTGATTTTACTTTCAAATGGTTCAAATGGCTCTAAGCACTGTAGGACTTATCATCTGAGGTCACAGTCCCCTAGACTTAGAACTACTGAATCCTAACTAACTTAAGGACATCACACACATCCATGCCCGAGGCAGGATTCGAACCTGTGACCGTAGCAGCAGCGCGGTTCCAGACTGCAGTGCCTAGAGCCGCTCGGCCACATTGGCCGGCTGTGATTTTACTGTTTCTCACCCTCTGCCGATTAAGTGATGGGTGTGGCTAACTGGGGTGGCTCTAATTCTTGCCGTACGGGGGGGGAGGGGGGGAGGGGGGGAGGGGTTGCCAGAACCCATAGCAGATTACTGGTGACGGCAAAACCTTACATTTTTATTTGGTTCCAGAAGGACGAATTAAACACTACAATGGAAGTTTTGTATAAATGAAGATATGTGACAGCATGTAAGCTGGAAACACAAAGGAAGTGCTGGAATTGGTCGCCTTTGCTGCTTGTTTCAAAATAGCAAAGATTACTACGGCAGTGTCGCCCACTCTATTGTTACCATGCTCCAACACAACACTGGTACGAACCTACGTCAGCTTAGAAACCCATACAAAGGTTAACATTTTGTAAACCCTCGTCGCCAGTTTTGTAAAGGCCTCGTCGCCACTGCTGTGTCGACCGAGTCGTTACGGTAGGCCGAGATTGTGAGTTCGTGAAACGGCTTCTGGTGCAGTACACCGCTATGACAATTTCTCCCTGACACTATTACACAGCTTTGCCTCAGAGTCAGGTAACAGGATAGGACAACGGAGGTTCTACAACTCTCCAACAAACTAGTAACGAAGTCAGACAAATAAGTTAAAAGGTCCACTCATCCTTCTGACATGTCGAATAATGAAGTCTGCAACACTGTATGTAACTTAACAGTAGAAAGGCCCTCAATAGCGAAGTGCAAATAATATTAGGTAAATTTCACAGTACATACCAAATGCGATTTACAACAACTGTCGATTCACTTTGTAACCTCCCTCCAGTTTCGCACCGAACTATATTATTAGTATACGCTGTAGGTGAAGATATATTTTAATTATTTTAGTACAATATATATCTTTCGTCCTTGTCATGAGACTCATTGTGGCCCACTTCCGTTATTGTGAAAACTACTAAATGATAACATCTCCTTTCTTAAATGCTGGAATTTATTAATTAAATCACTCAATTTATAAACATTTATGAACATCAAACACTGTGTGCCATTCTGCTACTCGTCTCTGGCACACCGGACTTCCACCCACGAACTCCAACACTCGACTACTGCTTACCCACTTGCACATTGTTGACTGCTCTGCAGTCTTTGCTTAAACCTTGTATAATATCTGCATAGTGAATAATCGATACTACGTAAGGGTACTGTACCCTTACAACTTCTAAGAGTTCACTAAACGACATTCCGTTTCTATGTCAGCCCTGGTCGATGATCTATAGCCCATGGGGGAGACCTCCTCTTCTGTCTTCCGAATAGGCTTCTGTCCGTTCTCGTCCGGTCATTGGCGGATTGTTCTTCGGCCCAGGCGAAGTCGATATCTCCATCTTCAGCGCCGCCTTTGTTGCTGGTGGAACTCGCGCAAGTGCCGAATCTCTATGGCACTGCCACCAGCTCGCATTTTTGTGCCTGTGGTGCTTTTGCCCTGGCTGTGTTTTGTTCCGACGACACATCAGAAAAACTCTGTAATAAAGAAATAAAGATAAATATAAGCATCTGAGGCCAATTCCTCAAAGACCGACAGGAGAATCGCTGAGAAAAGCACTGTGCAATAAATAAATAAAGAACTAGCAAAATATTCACTGCCCCTCGCAAGCCATAGTTTTGTATCCAGGCGTTATGACTATGGGGAGCTTTCGCATGGAAAAATAAATGGCAACCTACCTCTCTAATTAGGATCTGTCATTAATAACATTTACATTGCTCTTCTTCTAGTCATGGTCCTGTACAAGAACTTTCGCTCTTTCGTTCTATAACGTCCATTAATTTTACTCTCATTGCCTTTTTTTCTCGGTGCTGAAGCCATTATCAATAGGAATTAAAATTTAAAATAGTGCGGAAAAACTCTGTCAAACCTTATTCTGGATGCAGTAGACATTATTTTCGATCTGAAATAACTAAATGCACTACACGAATTGTTTATCCAATTTCACCGTATTTGACTGTGTTTGCAAGCCAACAACTTTAATTATCCTATAACTGTTGCAACGTACGGTGGTATAATGATTAAGAAACTTCTTGTTTCATTAGTGCTATCTGACCTCGGCTCTGTTTGAATGCGCGAATATACCCCCAGTATCGTTTTCATCGAATTAATATGATAATTTATTTTATTAATGAAACTCTTATTCTATCAGTAGTTTGCCACCTACGGAAGTGATAATGCTTTGATTATGGTCTGTTATTAAATCTTACATTTATTTATTAAGATATAGTATGAGCAATATTCCTAACCTAAGACATTACAATCCCTAAACTAACTATCCTACCTACCGAGCGAGGTGGCGCTGTGGTTAGACACTGGACTCGCATCCGGGAGGACGACGGTTCAATCCCCCGTCCGGCCATCCTGATTTAGGTTTTCCGTGATTTCCCTAAATCGCTCCAGGCAAATGCCGGGATGGTTCCTTTCAAAGGGCACGGCCGACTTCCTTCCCCGTCCTTCCCTAATCCGATAAGACCGATGACCTCGCTGTCTGGTCTCCTTCCCCAAACCAACCAAGCAACCAACTATCCTACCATTGGCCCAGTGGAGACCCGATCCCTACTCGTCCCTTTTCCCAACTTGCTTACCACGCAAGTGGCTTTACTGAAGTCCCACCTTGACGGACACAGAATCAGAGAGCTCAAGCAAGGAGCTAGTAGAACACATACGCAATTTCAATTACAATGCCCTACTTTGCCAGCTGATAGTTATAATATCACCACAATTCCGCACGTAGATTACGACAGTCTTCCCAGGCACCAGCGTTATGTCGCCTTTCCCCTGTGAGAGCTCTTGCGGAGCAGACCCTCAGCTTCCACCTAGCACCATCGCCGACACCACAGTCCCTATCCTGTTGCCGCCAAACAGTGCACATGTATCCATACACGTTTTTTGGCCAATGAGGACTCTGAATTTTCACTCGGTTCTTGTTCCCACCAAACTTTGCCGTTCCTCTCACATGTATTCCGAAGCTTTACGGCTAATCAGGACTCTAAAATTTCGCTCGGATCTCCCACCATTCATGGGCAGGCCGTATTTGCGTCCCGTCAGCCGCAACGGCGGGAAACAGTCTTCCTCTGTCTCGCACGTACGCCCTCTCTCTCACTTCATCCACCTGTGAGGTCTCAGGCTCCCCCTATACCCCCTGTGGTCACAAGTGCCACTCAACCGACAAAGCAGCCGCCGTGTGAAACACCGGTCAGCTGCCGGCCACCTCGCTTGTGCGATATCAGAAACAACTCTTTCCTGTGTCCGTTCAAACCACTTTCCCAATGATATTATGCACGGTTCTAAAATCTTAAGTACCAGTATTAACCTTGACGTGTTGATATTAGCATCATTCTGTCAAATGGCTATCTGTATCCGCGTGGTATTTGTCATATATTGTTTTCTGAATAAATATCATGTGAATGTGCTAAAATCTGCCACCTTACACTGTAACTAATCTTTTCCGAAACTGCTTGTTTTGAGACATAAATATGATCGTGACACGTCGGAAAGCTGGCGGTCTTGTTACTCGGCCAGAGCCGCTTTTTTTTATGTACCACAAACCCTTTAAGCAGGCACTCTGCGATTTAAACACTTTTTTAAAACAAATATGGCGTTTATATATAAGCCGCTCGCTATCCTAAGGTCTTCTTTTTTTCTGTACAGAAGAAGCGACCAGGAGATCGTCGACAATGCAGTACTTACCACTGCTTATTGTCTCATGCCTCGCATCGCACGCACCCCTCTTTTCACTCTGCGACTGACATAACACAGTTTTGAATGAAATGACAATGAAATCAAGACTCTAAGCTGCCGACAGGCGTTGATATACATCAACGGGGACAGTTGAAAATGTGCGCCCCGATCGGGACTCAAACCCCGGGACTCCCGCTTACATGGAAGACTATCGTCTGAGTCACCTAGGGCGCACAGGATAGTGTGACTGCAGGGATTTCTCCCTTGCTCGCTCCCTTTGAGAGCCACATTCCCAACTTAATGTCCACACACTACATTCGTAGCGCCCCTGCCCATTTCACTCATTACTCGCGGCAGACAATCTTGTCGAGTGTCGTAAGAGCTCGGGCAATGTGTGTGCATCCGCACAGGAGAAGGTCAATCCCCGGTTAGCCTTAACTATATGAAGATGGTATCTGTTCTTTCGGTCATGTCGGGGCAATGCGTGTGCATCCAGAGCAATAGCGGAAAGTGAACTCCAGGAGCTAACAGAGAAGATGGACGCGCCCCATTCTGGCGGTCAAAAGCGTCATTGAAGAAGGAGGCACAGGATGGCTGGCTAGGAATCTCAGAAGAACGGCATGCGTATCCGCTGAGGAGAACAGCGGTTTTTCGGCAGCTTCTGCACACAGACTCTCAACCGGGCTATTGTAAAATGGGCCAGTGGCCAAACGGATGCCAAGGTGGTGGGCTGAATTTAGACGGAGTAAAATGCGCGCAGATGCATAGACAAAACACCCATTGTCTAGTTTAGAACTGACAAGGGATTGCTAAAAATGGAGGAGGGTGGTCCCATCCGCTGCCCAGGAAGTGTCACTGAGGACATTTAGGATATTGAAGGTCCGGGTACAGCAGGTGGCCAGGTAAGACATGTGGAAGGACAAAGAAAGTCTCCAGGAATAATGAATCGTAGAGCAACAATGTAAAGACGATGGAAGAAACCCGTTGCTCTGCCAGAAATTCTTAAAATGGTTTATCCAGTGGAAAAGCGAAAGCCGTTGTCGATGCTCCGATAGAAAAGACAATAGACATATGGCTGAAGAACCCCCACAAGGAGGCAAGTCCGTGAAGAACTAAAACAGATCGCAAAAACGTCAACGAAAAGTGAGCTGGAGATGCCTGGTGGGAGACGTGCCATGTTAGTGTTAATGGCGATAGCAAAGAAGACGACGCTCAGGATGGAAACCTAAGACACTACGTTTTCCTGATTAAAGGTGTCCAACAAGGCAGAACCTACACATACCTTTCAGAATTGGTCTCCTAAGAATCCCTGATGAACCGGTGCAGGTAGAGTCAGAAGCTCCATGTGTAGAATGTACAGATGATACCAGTCCTCCAGCAGGTGTCGTAGGCTGTCTCCAAATCAAAAGCCACGGCATCAGTCTTGAATTTCCGGAGAAAACCATTCATAACATGGGTAGACAAAGTGACGAGATGATCAGCTGCAGAATGGTCCACTCGAAATCCACATTGTGCAGTTCTAACATTCTGCGTGGTTTCTGTTTGTTCTAAGTCGTGTCTCCCTACCACTTTCGCGCAACGACGCTCTGAGCGTGTTTTTTAGGGAATTGACTAGTTTTTGTATACCATTCTAATTCTTCATCCTCTTTATCTCGCATCATTCTTAACTGTTTGTTTATAACTGGTATTTCTTCTAATTTTAGCTTTTGCTCAAAGAGAAGTGTGACATTCCCGAATGTTACGCTACCTTTCCCCATATCTATTATCGCTCGTCTCTCATTTAAAAAATCTGCACCTATAATCAAATCTACAGTTAGTTTAGGTATAATCACGAAGTTGGCTTAGATCTTTTGACCTTGTCACGAAAGAGTTAACGTTGTTTGTCTCGTAACTTCCGCAGCATTGTTTCTAATAGGACCTCTTACTTTAATCTTACGTGTTTTCAGAACTGGCAATTCCTCGTTGGCATTACACTGCATGAACAAATTTTCTGAGATCGCAGTCAGTTCACTTCCGTTATCAATTACAATATTGACTGGGATATGCTTTACCATGGCCTTCACAATTGGTTGAATTTGAAAGGGTTGGTTCTGTTCTTCTTCTTCTTGGATCAACGAATCCTCCACAGAATCATACATGAGTCTTTTCAGGAATTTCCCTTGTGAATTCGGACTTTCTGTAGGATAAGCTTCGACTGCTACTTGCCTCTCTTTTATTTCCTCTTCTCTATTTCTTCCTTCATTTACGCTTTCGTCAACATCCTCTACTTTTTCCTCTCCTTTTTCGTCGCTACTTCCACATAATCGCATCTAAATGCTCTAATTATCGCTTCATAACTTCCTTCATTGTATACGTTGGGTTGTGTGCCCACTCGTAACTTATTTTCAACTTCTGTCGACTGCGCATTATCCTCATTGAATTCGCTTTCCCTGGTTTCCATCTCAAATAGCCCTGCAATACTCATTACTTCGTCCTTTCCAACTACATTCGTTGTGCATGCCTCTGGTAATTCATCTTCCTCGTCAGTATTCTCCCAATTAATTTCGTCCCAACACGATACTGCTTTTTTCCTGTCTTCGTTTTCATCTGGTCGCTGCGGATTTGTTTCTTCCTTCTTCTCTTCTCGTGACAAGGTATTTACTTCTCTGTTCGAGGTGCTGCAATTTTCCTGGGTCGGTGCGTCATTCTCTTTGGCATGGGCGCTTAGCTGTCAATTCGAACGTTTTTCGGGGTTTGGTGGTCTTACCTCCACCTCTTCTATCTGTATTCTCTTTTCTTGCTCTGCTTGTTGGTATTGGTTTCTTTGTTGATAATTTGTCGGTCTATTGGCGCTCCAATACCCGTTCCGGTTGTCGTTATTCCCTCTGTAATAGTTGTTGCCGTTCCTGGGTGAATTATAGTTATTGCCATATTCTCTTCTAAATCCATAACCGGTTCTTTGTTGAAATCTATTGTCGTTTCTTGGGGCGACGTTATCACGTGTTTCGTAATTATTGTTTCTTCGTACTGTGTCTTGTGGATTCCACTGCTTTTTGCTTTCGTTTTCACGTACGCTTCGTCTTTTTCTTTCGTCATCTACTGAAAATATGAACTCTAGTTCCCTTAGAATACCTTTAAATGCACGACGTAATTGCCTCCGCGACCTACTAATGATTGCTGGTATTTCAATGGTAACTTCATCGCGCATAATTTAATCAACTCTCCGTCACTGTATGGTATATCTAAGCATTGATTTTTCTTTGCCATTAATTCGAAAAACTTCACTGGACTCTTCTCTCCTGAATTTTCAAAATATGGGTTCTGTAATAATTCGTACCTCACTCTGTTCTGTGCTTCGCTGGACCAATATCGTGAGAGAAACTTCTCTCTGAAATCTTCGTACGATCGGCATGTCGCTGCAACATATTGCATGGTTTCTGCGACTGTTCCTGACGTGTGTGCACATATAAAGTCTAATTTGTGTGCTGGCGTCCAGTGTTCTGGTAATCCTACTCGGAATTGATCAATAAAAGTTTGTCGATGTAATGAGTTTCCTTCTCGAAAGTATTGAAATTTTCTGACTGTGAGGAAATGATCGTTGTCGTACTTCGTCATAGTTCCATATGAAATTCGCAGTTCTTCGCCACTTTTGTTTCTGATCATTTCTCCCGTCGTTCTTTCCGGTCGTGGTAGATCCATTGGATATTGTTCACTGTAACTTTCACGTACCCGCGGTGCAAGCTGTCTGATTTCACGTATGTTACTTTCCGCCTGTGACTGGAATCGCAAATGCGTAATATCTTCGTTAATTGCTTGTTTTTCCGGTGCTGTTACAGATACGGATGTGGTTGCAGACTCAGTGCTTGTTCGATCCTGTTCACTACGCTCTTCAATGGTTTGCAACAACTCTGTTCACAATTTCTGAAATTGTCGCTTCGTTTGCGCTACTATTTTGACTATGTGGTTATCATATCTTTTCAGCGCTGCTTTTGTGATACGTTTGTGTAACACACTGTTTTCAACAATTTCACGCGCTGTACCTGCTGCTTGTCTAGTAATTACGTTTATCTGTTTCTCTAGTTTCTTGACTTCTCCCTGGCTGTTGTTACGTAATGTTTTGATCTCGTCCTGAGTGTCATCACGCAATGTTTGTACGTCCGCTTGTACCTTGTCAATGTCAGTTCTCAATTGATTGTGACCTGTTACTAAGTTTCCTATCACTTCTAGAGATTCTTTTGCCTCGTCTTCAATATGACTTAGGTGTAACTGAATTTTTTTGTTTTGTTCTTTAATCTCACGCATTTGTCTCGTGATTTCTGCAATTTGGTTCGTCGTTTCTGCATTCTGAATTTTAATTTGATTCGCAATTTCTTTATTTTGTCTGGTCATGGTTTTCGTCATTAACTTTAATAATTCTGCCAGATGAGTGGGTCCTATAGCGTTTTCTTCCGACGTCCTGCGCTCTGTGTTTTCGCCCAAGTGCTGGTTTGCAACCGATTGCATTTAACTGTGTGGTGACACGTTTCTGCTCGAATTCCTTGTACTCTGTGGTGAGGGAGCTCTGATTACTTATACTATGGGTTCTACGTATTAAAGACGCAAGTTAGAATCCTCATCGGCTGTCTCTCTACTTTGCAGCTCCTCTGTCGTATGCTGACCTAGGTTTTCTGTGCCTTGGCGTACATTATCCTCGTTATGGTGCGTTATCTGTCCTATTTCTCGCGATACTGCATCGTCTGTTGTACTGTCCTCTATTCTCTGTCCATCTTCATGCTGGGTCTCTACCTCAATACGGTCAATGTCTCGATCTGCCATTGCTAATCTTTCCGAATCCCTCATTTTCTGTTTTAAAAGCAATTCACGACCCCTACATCGCGTCAACATGCGCTCATACGATCTCACGCGTTTCGTAAACTTTTTGCACACACGACTTGGCAATCCATTCACTTACTTGTTGGGTCAGAACCTACTTGTCAACGATGTATCCGCCACCTATGCGCTTGCATTGGAGAGAAAACTTAATTCTAACAATATTAAAATCCATAACTTAATTATGCTATTGTCTCTGCTAGAAGGTCTCACTTTCTATTGAATACTTTCTATCTATCGCTGCAGCTACTGTTTTCGACTATGTATAACTTTAAGAAATTTTTTTTTTGCGAAAATTTTTCAACAGGGTATATTTCTGACCTAGTTGGGCATGTGGTCGACCTTCAATCATGGTATTTTACCATCCTGGCAGAATCGCCATTCTCTAACATTCTGCTTGGTTTCTGTTTGTTTTAAGTCGTGTCTCCCTACCACTTTCGCGCAACGACTCTCTGGGCGTGTTTTTTTAGGGAACTGACTGGTTTGAACCTGGGACCTGTTGCTGGTAAGGAGACGCCAGACCACACATGAAATGTAGAGTTCAGAGGAGTTCAGTGAGGCTAGCGATGATATAACCAAATACTTAAAGATTTTAGCGTCAGCTCCACTGCACTCCCTGTAAAAGAATCTTAATACTAACTAAATTTAGTGGAAGGGGTTCAAGGCTTTCCTATTTTTAGTTAGCTGGTAAAATAACGTCGAAAAACCAGTTAAGTTTACCATTGGAAATTTTATTCTACTCACAAAACGTTGTTTATAAATTGCATTATTGATAAAAGGAAATGTTTTAATACAGGATGATAAAAACCAACTGCGTTCAACTAGAATGTGAACGAATATTCCCTGAATGGGTGTCCCAGTTCTACAATGGATCGAAGGATGACCTATGCCATATCACATCTATAGTCTAGGTTTAAATTAAGTTTCACAAAAGAGAAAACTATCAAAATGGTCGACAGTTACCCTGAATTATCTTTAATTACTTATCTAACTTGTCGTAAGTTACAGTGGCTGATGTGGCATCTCAATAATTATATAACAAAAAAATCATCGCGTTTCAGATTTTAACTTACTTAGCAAATTTGAATACCATGACGTTCAATTGACGATCAACACTAGCATTACGTAAAAATGGGATGTAACAGATGAGACTTCGGCAGTACCGAGTGAAGCCTTATGCACTCAAAAATGCGACATCGCATGCGTTCATTACCTTGTCGGTGTTCGTCAGGGTGCGGCGGCCGACGCAGCTTCATACAGCTCGCCGTCTCTGAAGCAACTGTCTCCTGACTTCTAATTACTACAATTTACCGAAGTTGGTTTAAAAAAACTGTCTGGCTGTGATTTCATCTGACCAGTCAGGGTCTCAATGTTAACCTTAAGCTCCACCAAAAAAATTCTGTCTATCCAATGAGAAACGTTATACTTTTCGTGGTGGGGCAATGTCTTTAAAGTCTGTAACGCAACAGAGACGCGAAAAAGTCTCACGCTAAAACTTGCGGCTGGTGTGGCCCTTTTTGTGTTATCGTAAGATCTATACTGCTCTTCTGGAGGGCTCTAGCTTTTAACATGGGCTGGGGGGTGGTCGTAGCGGTTACTTTTCGTCGTGGGGAAATGTTTTTTAGGTTTGCAACGTACCACAGACGCGAAAAAGTCTCACGCTAAAACGTGCGGCTGGTGTGGCCCTTTTAGTGTTATCGTAAGAACTATACTGTTCTTCTGGAGGGCTCTATCTTTTAACATGGGGGTGGTCCTGGTGGTTAGCTGGAAACGTGGGTGTCCGTCCCTTATCGTAGGGCCTTCTAGCTTAACACGGTTCTGCTCTCGGCTTCTGTTCTCGTTTCTCCCCTCGGAACTGGGTCTGTCTCACGGTGGGCAGGTATGACATGCATTTAGGCATTCTTGCGTTAGTCTGTGGTATTCCATTTGCTCACTCGTTACTCGTATTACTTTGGTTAATTTAATGTCACGATTTATTCGGAGCTATGTGACATACTACTGGAATTCCTTATCATGTCAGGGTTTTCATGGAAGGTGTTGGATATGCCTGACACCTTACACAGTCATTAGTAAAGCGCGGTAGTCGAACCACCATACCAGCCGGGCCCGAATTACTTATTCCATCACCTTGCAGACACAGCTAGTGAGAGAAATGAGTCGGTAGCTTATAGAATGTTTGTCTTTACCTGGCTTGGGTATGGGTATGAGAGAGGCTTCACGCTAGCATCTAGGATACGTGTCCTCTGCCCACGTGCGACTGTACATATGAAGGAGAAAGTGCTTGCGCGCGAGAGAAAGGTACTGCAACATCTCAATGTGAAAATCGTCTGGTCCTGGTGAGGAAGAGCAGGCTGAAGATAGAGCATTATCTAACTTCCTTATAGTAAAAGCGGCACTGTAGCACTCATGGTTCTGAGAGGAGGAGTATAGCGCTAGAGTCTCCTCCACACGTTTCCGATGGAGGAAGACGGGGTGATAGTGGGTGGAGCTCGAAATCTCGACAAAATAGCGGCCCAAGGTGTTGGAGATAGCAGTAGGGCCTACTGTGACATCTTCTGCTACCAACAGGGCCGAAATTGTGGAATAGAGGTAGATCCCAGGGAGCTGTTGGAGGCTGGCCCACACAATGGGGTGGAAATATTAAAAATGGTTGAAATGGCTCTAAGCACTATGGGACTTAATTTCTGAGGTTATCAGCCCCCTAGAACTTAGAACTACTTAAACCTAACTAACCTAAGGAAGTACTAAAGAATGGCGAGATACGTTTGAAGCTCTCTAACGCTATAGATACAGCAATAAGGAATAGCGCAGTAGGCAGTACAGTTGAAGAGGAATGGACATCTCTAAAAAGGGCCATCACAGAAGTTGGGAAGGAAAACATAGGTACAAAGAAGGTAGCTGCGAAGAAACCATAGGTAACAGAAGAAATACTTCAGTTGATTGATGAAAGAAGAAAGTACAAACATGTTCCGGGAAAATCAGGAATACAGAAATACAAGGCGCTGAGGAATGAAATAAATAGGCAGTGCAGGGAAGCTAAGACGAAATGGCTGCAGGAAAAATTTGAAGACATCGAAAAAGATATGATTGTCGGAAGGACAGACTCAGCATACAGGAAAGTCAAAACTACCTTTGGCGACATTAAAAGCAACGGTGGTAACGTTAAGAGTGCAACGGGAATTCCACTGTTAAATGCATAGGAGAGAGCAGATAGGTGGAAAGAATACATTGAAAGCCTCTATGAGGGCGAAGATTTGTCTGATGTGATAGAAGAAGAAACAGGAGTCGATTTAGAAGAGATAGGGGGATCCAGTATTAGAATCGGAATTTAAAAGAGCTTTGGAGGACTTACGGTCAAATAATTCAGAAGGGATAGATAACTCTCCATCAGAATTTCTAAAATCATTGGGGGAAGTAGCAACAAAACGACTATTCACATTGGTGTGTAGAATATATGAGTCTGGCGATATACCATCTGACTTTCGGGAAAGCATCATCCACACAATTCCGAAGACGGCAAGAGCTGACAAGTGCGAGAATTATCGCACAATCAGCTTAACAGCTCATGCATCGAAGCTGCTTACAAGAATAATATACAGAAGAATGGAAAAGAGAATTGAGAATGCGCTAGGTGACGATTAGTTTGGCTTTAGGAAAAGTAAAGGGACGAGAGAGGCAATTCTGACGTTACGGCTAATAATGGAAGCAAGACTAAAGAAAAATCAAGACATTTTCATAGGATTTGTCGACCTGGAAAAATCGTTCGACAATATAAAACGGTGCAAGCTGTTCGAGATTCTGAAAAAAGTAGGGGTCAGCTATAGGGAGAGACGGGTCATATACAACACGTACAACAACCAAGAGGGAATAATAAGAGTGGACGATCAAGAACGAAGTGCTCGTATTAAGAAGGGTGTAAGACAAGGCTGTAGCCTTTCGCCCCTACTCTTCAATCTGTACATCGAGGAAGCAATGATGGAAATAAAAGAAAGGTTCAGGAGTGGAATTAAAATACAAGGTGAAAGGATATCAATGATACGATTCGCTGATGACATTGCTATCCTGAGTGAAAGTGAAGAAGAATTAAATGACCTGCTGAACGGAATGAATAGTCTAATGAGTACACAGTATGGTTTGAGAGTAAATCGGAGAAAGACGAAGGTAATGAGAAGTAGTAGAAATGAGAACAGCGAGAAAACATCAGGATTGATGGTCACAAAGCCAGTGAAGTTAAGGAATTCTGCTACCTAGGCAGTAAAATAACCAATGACGGACGGAGCAAGGAGGATATCAAAAGCAGACTCGCTATGGCAAAAAAGGCATTTCTGGCCAAGAGAAGTCTACTAATATCAAATACCGGGCTTAATTTGAGGAAGAAATTTCTGAGGATGTACGTCTGGAGTACAGCATTGTATGGTAGTGAAACATGGACTGTGGGAAAACCGGAACAGAAGAGAATCGATGCATTTGAGATGTGGTGCTATAGACGAATGTTGAAAATTAGGTGGACTGATAAGGTAAGGAATGAGGAGGTTCTACGCAGAATCGGAGAGGAAAGGAATATGTGGAAAACACTGATAAGGAGAAGGGACAGGATGATAGGACATCTGCTAAGTCATGAAGGAATGACTTCCATGGCACTAGAGGGAGCTGTGGGGGAAAAAACTGTAGAGGAAGGCAGAGATTGGAATACGTCAAGCAAATAATTGAGGACGTAGGTTGCAAGTGCTACTCTGAGATGAAGAGGTTAGCACAGGAAAGGAATTCGTGGCGGGCCGCATCAAACCAGTCAGTAGACTGATGACCAAAAAAAAAAAAGAAAAAAACCTAAGGACATCACACACATCCATGTCCGAGATAGGATTCAAACCTGCTACCGTAGCGGTCGCGCGGTGCCAGACTGTAGCGCCGAGAACCGCTCGGCCACTCCGGCCGGCGGAAATATTAAAAGAACTAGTAAATAAACCCCAGATAGTTTTCTACTGCGCCGCGGCACGCCTGATTCCACCAAGGGACAGGGAACAGGGGCGGTAAAGATGAGTGCGAGGAATGGAACGTTCTGCCGTGGTAAGGATCACAACAGGGAAAATGTTGTTTGTCTAAGGTCGCCAGGGAAGAGTAAAGCCTGCAGTCGGCCTTAGAAAGCTTCAAATTTTGTCTGAACGTAGGTGCGGTAGGAGTCAGGAAACGGACATCACATAGGAAATGGTCGTTCGGGTACATGTCAGACGTAAAATGGGGGCAGATTCATAAACATGGTCAAGTTGGGCAGTGCAAAACGAGAGGTCCAAATGGGAAACATGTGTGTGGAGTCAGAAAGGAACGTGGCAGTGCTAAGGCAGATGAGGTGAAGTTTATTGAGAAGGTCAGGCAAGACGGCAACCCTCTGACCGGTTCTGGGAGAGCTCCAACGGAGATGGTGCGCATTAAAGTGACTGAGGAGCAAAAGGGGTATGATGGAGATGGCCAATCCGATGGAGGATATATTCGATTAGATTTCGTGATTGCAGCCGAATCTTGTTCACTTGTTACCACAATATTTTCGCTGGCAATAGTGTTGCCATCTTCAGCTCAGTGTCCGCAACTGGAGACTGCAGTTTTCTGGCGCCGGCTTTATAGCAAAAGCTGGCTGCTCATGCATGGTTGTTTACATCTTTGGGCAGGTTTAGTGACATCTCTGAACAGTCAAATGGACTATGTCTGGGATGCAATCAATATACACAGTCAACGTCTATCTTCAGGAGATCTGGGAACCGGGGTGATGCAAAACTTTTTTGATGTGTGTATAATTTCACATGTTGCTTATGGTCAAGTTGGAACTGAGTTAGCAGTTCACTTCGGTTTGTGAGCAGCTATATTTTTCCGTTTATTCGGCACAGCAACCTAGCAGAGAGAAGGCAAAGGAACACAAATATTCGATCTTCGCCACAGCCATACCCGTGTAGTTTTAAGTGGTCTTGTGGTCTCTTTTTTACACATATTTTGTTTTAGCGTCAACTGTCAATCCCCATACAATTCGGTGACCCTCCGGTAGTCTGCCTGCACTTGGCTACAGCCTTCTGAGGTTCCAGCCTTCCTGTAGAAAACAGTTTCACTTCCAAGGAGTCTGATACGTATTTTAACCTTATTCAGAACATCATTTGTAGGCTATACTGAGTGATCCCGAACTCCACCGACCAACTTTAGAGATGGTGGTATAGACAAAACAAGAAAAAAGTATAATAAGCAGAGGGTCTAAAACGCTTACTTAAGAGCTATGAGCACTTGTTCTTCTTCTATACTGTGAAACACATGATGTACCGCACAGATCTCTCGTGTGCTGACGCAGAGAAGACTGTCCGCTTCACAACTAGAAACAAATAGAGTCAGTGAGAGAAAATTAGTTTGGATAATCGGATTAGTGATTCACATTACCAACGAGATAATGAGTGGATTGATACCGAGCATTCCACTGTTGGTCTATTAACTGCAAAGTTCGGTAACTAAAACATAAAACCTTTCACTTGAGCATGAAGGCTAATTTTCTACGATCATTAGCGCACACCCAAGTCATGCCTTCAAGGCGGACTATTGGGTGGAGACGGCCAAATAATATTCCCGTTCCATGATGAATTATTACACTAACGCTCATAAATTAAGGGTAATTGTAGAATGTGGTGCCACACAACGTAGCACTACACAAAATGGGTGCTAACAGCATAGGCACATAGGGAACACACACGACTCAGATCTGCAAGTCCACGATATTGGTGATAAGTTGAGCAAACCGTCCCGAAACACATGTGCTACAAAATGCCACTGTTTCCTGCACATGTACCCCTACATCAATACGGGATATGATCACCATGCATACGTACACAGGTCGCACAACGGGTTGGCATACTCTGGATTAGGTGGTCGAGCAGCTGCTGGGGTATAGGTTCCCATTCTTGCACCAGTGCCTGTCCGAGCTCCTGAAGTGTCGTAGGGATTTCAAGACTTGTAGCGATACGCCGACCGAGAGCATCCCAGACGTGTTCGATGGGGTTTATGTCTGGAGAACAGGCAGATTCACTTCATTCGCCTGATATCTTCTGTTTCAAGGTACTCCTCCATGATGGCGGCTCTGTAGGCCAGTGCGTTATCATCCATCAGGGGGAAGGTGTGACCCACTGCACCCCTGAAAAGGCGGAAATATGGTGCAAAATGACGTCCCGATACATCTGACCTGTTACAGTTCCTCCGTCAAAGACATGCAGGGGTTTACGTGCACCAATCATAATACCACCCCACACCATCATACCACGACCTCCATACAGGTCCCTTTCAATGAAATTAAGGGGTTGGTATCTGGTTTCCGGTGAGAATCACTATTTAGACTATACCTGGACTCATCCGTGAACATAACCTGGGACCACTGTTCCAACGACCATGTACTGTGTTCTTGAAACCAGGCTTTACAGGCTCTCCTGTTTCCAGGGATCAGTGAAAAGCACCTTGAAGGTCTCCGAGTGAATAAACCATGTCTGTTCAGTCGTCTGTAAACTCTGTGTGTGTGGAGACAACTTTTCCAGTGGCTGCGGTAGGGTCCCGAGCGAGGCTACCTGCAATACTTCATCGCCGTCTGCGAGCACTGATGGTGAGATATCGGTCTTCTTGTGTTGTTGTACACTGTGGATGTCCCGTACTGTAGCGCCTGGACACTTTTCCTGTTTGCTGGAGCCGTTGCCATAATCTTGAGATCACACTCTGTGGCATACGGAGAGCCCTTGCTACAACGTGTTTGACCAACCTCCAGTCGCCCTTGTATTCTACCCATCATAACGTCTTAAATATATGTTCTTTGAGCCATTTTCAACACACAGCCACCATTAGCACCTCTGAAAACGTCTACACACTTACTCTCTGCACCGTACACTGACATGCATCAACACACCTCTGCGAATGTGGACTGCTGCCAGCGCGACCGTGCGACGACTGCAGGTAAAATGCACAGCATGATCATAGTCTGAGGTGATTTAAGCCCGCAAACGACGCAGCAGAGCGTTGTTTCGGCAGATATCACATAATTCTTAATTTATGAGCATGAGTGTATTATACTTCGTAAAGACGGCTGTTTGCTTTCTGTCGTGTAGCCGTTAGGTTCAAATATGAATGGCAGGAACGCGGTCCCGCAGGGACACGAATACGATGTGACATGGGACGAGTTGGTGTCCACACAGGCCCTGTAAAATAAACTACAGGCGGCAGAGTCACGCCTCCTGCCATGGCCACTTGGCGCTTAACCTTTCCCTCTCCGGTTAATTTGGCACGTGGTATCTCTTCATCGCCTAAGTACAACGTGTGTAGGTGGTCAGGTTTACAAAACTCTGAGGAGACCAGCTCTCAGCCTAGTTATATTCAGGTCATCGGACATGCAGCACGTGCCGCTTCGTAAGTTTCACTAACGCGGAATCGGCCTTCATCTTAGCCCAGAATGTCACTAGAAGATGGGGAAGCAGTCTCGAGTACCGTTCAATTTTCATCTTGTGCGATGAATATCATTCGGGATATGGCAGCGCCTACGGGTGACGCTAACGCGCCGTTACGTGAATTTCCGTGCTCGCACCCAGATTCACGATGGCAGTAATGTAGTCAGCTACATCTTGCCGCCTCCACTTCTGCTTCACATCAGCTCTCGCGCTAAAATTCCCACCAACATTCTCACTCTCTCTCTATAGGCCCATTTCTCAGTTGTACTGCTTCTTAGAATTTCATACGTTGTATCTCTTGGTCTACAAATGGTTGGAAGTTCGCCATTTACGTTGTCATTCATGTTGTGACTATTTATTTGTAACAGAGCTGCCTCTTTTTATGGTATAATGGCTGTAATGGATGTTCAGTTAGTTAGTTACGTGTTCCACTGACCAATTTCACGGTAACAGTTATGATGTGTAACGTGCCAAGTGCTTAACAAATGCACACATGAATCTATTTAAGGTTTAAAAACATGGCTGTTTGGTTCAGTGACCTTTTCTAAATTAAAATCGAGACAAATGAGCCGTCGGTCACAATTATTTTTAGTCTAATAGGCCAGGTTTCAACACTTCTAAGAGTGACTACATCAGAAAGAAAACAATTAATGTGGCCTATAACATAGTTAGAAATTTACAGGAAAAGATACTTTTATGCAAAAAGTGTAGGTACTGACTAACAATAAAAGACAGAGGCAGTACTTACATGTCACATGTAAAATAATTAACAGGCCAGAAGGGCTTCAGTCACAAAATATGTAAAAAGGAATACGTGAAAGCGAGCCACTATGGGCTGCTCGTGCCTGTACAGCTACAGGTTGCATCGGATACCTTTTATTGTTAGTCAGTACTTACACTGTTTGTATAAAAATGTATTTTCCTATAAATTTGTAACTATGTTATAGGCCATTTTAATTCTTTTAATTCTGATGAAGGCACTCTTAGATGTGTTGATACCTGGTCAGTACGACTAAAAATAATTGTGACCGAGGGATCGTTTCTTTCAATTTTTTTTAATTTAATTTTTATTAGCTACCCCATTCCCTTAAATGGCATAGAATGCATATATTATACCTATAGATTTGTTTATTCCTATTCAAGAATACATCTATGGTACAGAATGAGCTATCAATGAGATATGATTTCAATTTGTTTTTAAAACTGTTACTGCTGTCTGTCAGACGTTTTATTTCATCTGGTAATTTATTGAAAACTTATACAGCAGCCTATTGTACCCCTTTCTGTGCCAAATATGGGTTAAGTTGAGGATAGTGTAGGTCTTTCTTTCTTCTGGTGTTATAATCATGAATGTCACTGTTGTTTTTAAACTGGTCCATGATGTTGAAAACAAATTTTATTACTGAGTAAACGTACTAATAGCTGTTGTAAGAATTCCTAACGTTTTGAAGAAATGCCTACAAGATGTGCGACTATGAGCCCCACACATTATTCTAACCACTTTCTTTTTAGCACTCAATACTTTTTGCCTAAGTGTTGAGTCACCCCAAAATATTATTCCGTATGACATCAGAAAGTGATAGTATGCAAAGTATGTCAGCTTGCTAATTTCTATATCTTCAAATTAGCACTTAAGCTGATTGCAAACGTTGCTGAATCTTGTCGTTTTAGCATATGCTAAATATGAATTTTCCACTAAAGATTCTTATCTATACGTACACCCAAAAACTTAGTATGCTTTACCCTGGCTACTGACTAACGTGTAAGAAGGCCTCTCACATCAGGTACCTTTCTCCTGTGCGCTTTCTCATAAAACCTATAAGCCTCCAGCGAACTACATCCCCTGCAAGTACCTTAAGACTCCGAAAGCCTACGCGGTAAACCAGGTGAGTGAAATCCTCTGACAGTTATGACATCGTTCATCATAATTGATCCCAGTCGCTGTAGACACGTAGATTTACATAATCACCACAACTCTTCGTTACATTATAGTGTTAGGCACAAACTCCAGTCGCTACAATCTCTACTGCTAAGAGACCTTCTCTTTCCTTGTTTTGGGTCGAAATGGTAAGGACCAAAACAAGTAAACATATATCCAGTATACATGGGTCCTAAAACATCTTGAGATCTATGAGCACTTGTTCAGTAGAAGAGATGTGTTTCGTAGTAGCGAAGAGGAACAAGTACTCATAGCTCTTAACGTATGTTATTTAGAGCTCATTTTTGTTGACCATTTTTTTCTGCCGTTGTTCATATGAAAACCCTTTAATATATGGGAATCAAAGAGCTTCCTTTGGAAGAGATATGCATCACAAAAGTGAAGACAAACAAGAGCTCAGAGTTCTTATGGTACATTATTAACTGTGTGCTGGAGTAAGGTGTCGCCAGCACAGCAGACGGCAAAGAGGTTGCAATGAGATCGATAACAGACGTGCAATCAAGCATGCCTATCAGGAGAGAAGCCAATGACAGACTCACAAGTAATGCACATCCAACACCCTCTCGAACACCGGTATTTAGATCGCTCACGTGGACTAGAGACCCACACAGTCACAGTCACAGCACATTTGTAGACAGAGTCAGCCACAGTCAGCTCAGTTACCAGCCCAGTTATTATTCTAGTTGGCACCTGTCAGTTCACATCACTGGCTACGAGAATGTTGTGTTTATAGCGGGACTTGTATTTTACCAGCAGTGAGGCTAATGTGGACTATTAAGGAAGAGCTTGTACCCCACAACAACTTACTTCAAGATAAGAAGCTCTCTGTTTAAGTTAATAGAGAACCCCGTCAATACATGTGTGTCTTTTGTTGTAGAAAGAGGATAACGGTCACCAAACAACATCCTCTCCTTGCTTCCCACGGTACAAGACTCTACAGTGGCAACTGAATCGTCCATCACTACTTGGTAGAATATGATAATTTTTCCTTGTTAAGCTTCTGGTATTAATTCTGGAGAACAGTCTCACTTGACTTTTTTCCCTGTTTTGGCCCATACTATAACCTCTGAAAGTTTGTCGATGGAGTTCTAGTTCACCCTGTTTATTGCCAATAACAATTGCGCTGTAACACTGTTCTGTCCCCTAGACAGCCCTCAAACCAGTCAAAAATCTGGTCCGGTACTCTGTGAGTTCTTACACTACCGGCCATTAAAATAGCTACACCAAAAAGAAATGCAGACGATAAATGGGTATTCATTCGACAAATATATTATACTAGAGCTGACATGTGATTACATTTTCACGCAGTTTGGGTGCATAGATCCTGAGAAATTAGTACCCAGAACAACAACCTCTGGCCGTAATAACGGCCTTGATAGGCCTGGGCATTGGCTCAAACAGAGCTGGGATGGCCTGTACAGTTACAGTTGCCCATGCACCTTCAACACGATACCACATTTTATCAAGAGTAGTGACTGGCGTATTGTGACGAGCCAGTTGCACGGACACCATTGACCAGACGTTTTCAGTTGGTGAGAGATCTGGAGGATATGCTGGCCAGGCAACAGTCGAACATTTTCTGCATCCAGAAAGGCCGTAACAGGACCTGCAACACGCGGTCGTGCATTATCCTGCTGAAATGTAGGGTTTCGCAGGGATCGAGTGAAGGGTAGAGCCACGGGTCGTAACAAATCTGAAATATAACGTCCACTGTTCAAAGTGCCGTCAATGCGAACAAGAGTTGACCGAGAGGTGTAACCAATGGCACCTCATACCTTGACGTCGGGTGATACGCCAGTATGGCGATGACAAATACACGCTTCCAAAGTGCGTTCACCGCGATGTCGCCAAACATGGATGCGACCATCACGATGCTGTAAACAGAACCTGGATTCATCCGAAAAAATGACGTTTTGCCATTCGTTCACCCAGGTTCGTCGTTGAGTACACCATCGCAGGCGCTCCTGTCTGTGATGCAGCGTCAAGGGTAACCGCAGCCATGGTCTCCGAGCTGATAGTCCATGCTGCTGCAAACGTCGTCGAACTGTTCCTTCTGATGGTTGTTGTCTTGCAAACGTCCCCATCTTTTGACTCAGGGATCGAGACGTGGCTGCACGATCCGTTACAGCTATGCGGACAAGATGCCTGTCATTTCGACTGTTAGTGATACGAGGCCGTTGGGACACAGCACGGCGTTCCGTATTACCCTCCTGATCACACCGATTCCGTATCCTGTTAACAGTCATTGGATCTCGACCAACGCGAGCAGCAATGTCGCGATACGATAAACCGCAATCGCGATAGACTACAATCCGACCTTTATCAAAGACGGTAACGTGATGGTACGCATTTCTCCTCCGTACACGAGGCATCACAACAACGTTTCACCAGGCAACGCCGGTCAACTGCTGTTTGTGTATGTAAAATCGGTTGGAAACTTTCCCCATGTCAGCACGATGTCGGTGTCGCCACCGGCGCCAACCTTGTGTGAATGCTCTGAAAAGTTAATCATTTGCATATCACAGCATCTTCTTCTTGTCAGTTAAATTTCACGTCTGTAGCACATCTTCGTGGTGTAGCAATTTTAATGCCCAGCAGTGCACTTTGCTCATACTTTGCCTGTAGCTGTGTGTATTGAAGTATGCAAATGCAATACCCTCTGGTGGAGGTGACGAAACTAAAAACACAACAGAAACGGCGTGTCGTAGTTGCAAACAGCACCGGTCAGGAAGTCGCGTGCCCGGAAAGAATTCACGGTTGGGGCCGGGAGAACCCTCCGACACGCCTGGGGGGAGAGGGGGTGGGGGTGGGGAATCGATCAGTGGAGGCGTTTCATCTCCTTCCCTCGCCCGGCCGCGACAACACCTGTCCTGTCCCATTGCTCCTGGCGTTCCGGCCGCGCTGGCCGTTGTGAGGAGGCAGCCAATAGAAAAACCTGGGGGCGAGCGTGGCGGCGCGGCATTAGTCATCGCTCGGAAATAAAGTGGCGAGAAGGGTGAGGGTGCCAAGCCGGAGTCAGCCGTCCCACACCTCCTCCTGCCCTGAGCGACAGCAGGGGTCGGGATGCTAGCAAGTACGCTTCGCTCCGCCGTGCCGTCACACAATAACTTATGCACCGCAGGCCGCGGTCCCGTCGCACAGTGACAGCGTGTACGAGTACAAGAAGACGTCTTCTTGCTGCACGGTAAAAGGCCCTTTTTCTCTCGGGAAAGGGAGGCGGGACCAAACAGCTGGTGCTTGTGGGAGTATGAATAACCAGCAAGTGTTTCCGTGCTCTGGACTCGGCGGATAGAGGTTCCCGTAAGCGGATAAGGACGGACATGCTGCCCGGGTCGGGTTTTGCGCGGATTACTGCCCTCTGCGCTTTCGGAAGCCAACAAAGTCGGGGCCCAGATCAATTGCCGCTCAAGAGCGGCGGCCGCTGCTGCCTGGGAGACGCGTGTGTGTCTCTCAGAGGCGAACTGAACGCTGCTGGCTCTGGGCGCTACAAGCGATACGTAAAACGCCACAAACAGGTTTCAAGGTCCCTTTACGTGTAGCACCAAAAACAGCTAACAGCTTTATTGAACAGCAACTAGTTTCGACAATTTACGTCAACATTTGATCCTTATGGGTATAACACAATTACGAGGGTCACTTCAAAAGAAATGCACACTATTTTTGTAAAAATACAGTTTTCATTCTGCATGTGTGAACGTTTTATAGTGTGTAGATACGTCCTTCCCACTTGTTTTCAAACATAGTTCTACCTGTTCCTGTGAGTGGTGCCGTCACAGCATCTCTTCAAGATGGCTGCTACACTTGACGTTCGTCAGAAGCAACGTGCTGTCATAGAATTCCTGTGCTGTGAAAACAGTGGGAAACATCCACAAGAGGTTGAAAAAGGTGTATGGAGATGCTGCTGTCGATCGCAGTACAGTTATTCGGTGGGCAAGCAGGTTACGTGATGAAAGCGGACACGGCAATATTGAGGATTGTCCTCGCAGCAGCAGGCCTTGTACTGCACACACTCCAGACAATGTGCAGAGAGTTAACGAATTGGTAACTGCTGACAGACGCATCACAGTGAGCGAATTGTAACTCTACATTGGCGTAGGGGAAGGAAATGTTTGCAGAATACTGTAAGTGTAGGCGTTAAACAAGGTTTGTGCCGGGTGGGTTCCCCGGATGTTGACAGTGGCTCAAAAAACCATGGAAGCGATCACAACACTCGAATGGACGACACTGAAACACCCGCTTTACAGTACTGACCTGGCACCATGTGACTATCATCTCTTTGGGAAACTGAAAGTCTCGGTTCATGGAACAAGGTTGGAAGATGATGACTCCCTTGTGCACGCTGCCAAACAGTGGCTCCAACAGGTTGGTACAGAATTTTACCGTGCGGGTATACAGGCGCTGGTACCAAGGTGGCGTAATGCACTTGAGAGGGATGGAAATTATGTGGAGAAATGAAAACATTGTTCCTAAAGGACTTATCTACACACTGTAAAACTTTCAAACATGTAGAATAAAAAACGAATTTTAATACAAATAGTGTGCGTTTCTTTTGGAGTGACCCTCGTATAAGAGAGTAATTAATTTCTGAAGCAAAAGACACATGTAACAATATAATCGAATTGTAGCATTATGTTTTAAAAATGTTTTACGCCAAATGTCTGTTATTGTAAGATATGGTAAACAACAATTTATACTTTAAACTAAGAGCCTAATTATATAATACGACAATCCACATCTTTGCAGAGAAAACCATGTCAGAACTATTCCACATGTACGCATATCTCACGAAAACGCCATGAATATGATTCAAATGGCTGTAAGCACTATGGGACTTAACATCTGAGGTCATCAGTCCCCTAGATTTTGAACTACTCAAACCTAAACAACATAAGGACATGACACACATCCATGCCCGAGGCAGGATTAGAATCTGCGACCGTAGCAGCAGCCCGGTTCCGGACTGAAGCGCCTAGAAGCGCTCGGCCACAGGGGCCGGCCTGAAGACAAAATTAGAGAGATTCGTGCCCACACCAAGTCTTACTGGCAATTGTTCTTCACGCAAACTGTTCGCGACTGGAAAAGGGAAGAGGGGGGGGGGGGTGAGAGGGGGAGGGAGAAATGACAGTAGTATATAACGTAGTACCCTCCGCACGCACTGCCAAGTCGCTTGCGGAGTATAGATGTAGATGTAGATTTAATTATAGTAGACAGTCGAAATACGCTCAGACTTAATGAAAAATGTATTAATTAAAGTTCCAAAGGAAACAGGTGATGACAGTTGTAAATATTACCGAAATATTGGTTTAGTAAGTTGCAAAATACTGACGTGCATTTCGAGGTAGGATAGGAAAGTAACGAACAATAATTTTTTTCTTACTGGTGTTGCAGTTGGAATTTTGAAATTTCCCGGCGATATAGTTTGTAGTTAGCACAATAGAAGGTATTTTGTTTTCATGTGCAGCTCTAGCAAGTGAAGCCGGAACTACGCAACAAATATGGCGTGCATGCTACTGCAGTCAGCTTATGAAAAGCAGCTAAGTGCCGTCAGTTCCACAAGAGAGTGTACGCCGCTATCTGTATGAATTAAAAGACACTATTGTGAGAATATGTTCACATGAATATACATGATATTACTAAGTCCACAATTACCTAATAGTTAATCCAATCGCCACCTATATCAATGGCATCTTCGCACATTTTCAGCACGATTTTCACGAGATTTTCTATTTGTCTTCTCGGTAACGATCTCCATATCGTCCTGATTTTATATGGCAGCTGCTTTCAGTTACGCTTCATCTTAATATATGACCAAACATCTGCAATTGGATTTACATCCGGAGACATTGCAGGCGAATCCATCGTGGACACCCCATTGTCTTGTTTCCACGCTGAACAGAGGCGGCTGCGAATGTTTCGTGTCATTATCCTCTAGATGAGCCCAGTCTGACTCGTTAGAACAGAACAGCTTCTTAACGAAAAGGCGTTTTTGATACATACTACACATTATTTCAGCCTTTAATTGACTCTAAATAACTGAAAATAGCGAAAACTCCCACTTGCGGTTGCTAAACATTGAACTCTTATACAGTTTATCTACAGACTGTGCAAAAGCGCATTAAGTACAGATTCCAGCCTACTACCAGAGCTGTCACTGCGGATGTTACGTTTAAAATTATGGCGTACACAATTCTTGTAAAAATGACTTTATAGCTCGATATTTGTGACCCAAATGGCATAAATCGAGTGAAATTCACAGGTACATGCGTGGCGTATATGGGGACGACTCTATGGACCGTAGCTATGTCTCCAGGTGGAGTGCATACTTCCTAGAGGGACGTGAGACTTTTATTGATTCTCCATGCTCCAGGGGGCTGGTAACGGCCTGAAAGAATATCGGAGCCACTGAGGCAGCCGCTTTGAACGACCGGCGTGTGCAACTGCGAGCCTCATCGCAGCAGTTCAACATTTCCTACGGTGTAGTGTATGACATTGTTCATGACACGTTTAAATTTCCTGAAGTTAGTGCTCGGTGTCTGCCCAAGGATAAGACAGATAACCATTAAGGGCCAGTGAATGATGGATCATCTAACTCATTATGCCGCAAAAGGACACGACTTTCTGAAAGGAACCGTGGAAGTAGTGGGCGTACCAATACACGCCCGAAACCAAACACGTCTCTATGAAGTGGAAACATTCTGATTCCCTATGACGAAAAAATTCTAAGCGCCTCAGTCTGATAGGAAAGTGCTTGTGACGGTGTTCTGGGGTGTGTGTGTGGTGTGTTATTGGTGGTGTTTACTGAAAACGGGAAATTTGGTTGGAGGTGGTCCATCATGACAGACCTTACACTGCCCGACTTTAATCTATTTGGTCCCACTAAGAAATTCCTGGTCGGTCAACGCTTGGTGGCAGATGTGAAAGTGAAATCAGAAGTCCGTAGATGGCTGTACTCCAACCAAACGGAGTTCTGCAAACCGGGCATTTGGAAACTTGTACCACAAGGTGTTAAGAACGATGTTGACTACGTAGAATGCATAGTACATAGACTGTGAAGTTTTGAGGGTAACAGGGATAAAACACAAGGAGTGAAATGTTTTATAAATTTTGACTGCACTTATAAGAGATGGACGTGAAAGGGAAACAGTAACTGAAAAGAGCGGGAGACGAAGTTGCAGCCTATCCCTGCTGTTATTCAGTCTTTACACTGAGCAGACAGTAAAGGAAATCAAAGGAAAATAGGGAAATAAAGTTCAAGGAAAAGAAATACAACCTTTGAGGTTTGCCGATGACCAGTAATTCGATCAGAGTCGACAAGCGACTTGGAACAGTAGTTCAACGGAATGGGTAGTGCAGACAAGAGCTATAATAAGAGCATCAAGGAAATTAAAGTCATCGCAGAGGATTGTAAACGAATTAAATCCGGTGGTACTGAGAGAATTTCATTAGAAAATGAGACATTAAAAATAGTAAATAAGTTCTGCTATTTGCGCAACAGAATACATGGCGATGACCGAAGTAAATAGGATGTAAAATGTAGATCAGCTACAGCAAGGAAAGCATTTCTGAAAAAGAGGAATTTGCTAACATCGAATGTAAATGTAAGTTTTAAGAAATCTTTTCTTAAGGCCTATGTTAGAGTGAAAATTGTATGAATGTAAATCGTGGATGATAATCAGCTCAGACAAGGAAAGAATGGAAGCTTTTGAAATGTAGTGCAATAGAAGATTGCTGAAAGTCGGATGGGTAGATCGCTTAAATAAAGAGGATATCTGAATTGGGGAGAACACAATTTGAGCAACTTGAAGAAAAGAAGGGATTGGTTCTTACGACACATTTTGAGGCATCTAGAAATTCACAATTGGAGCAGGGAGAAAATAAGTCACTCTGACAGGCTTGAGATGGGGAGGTGATTGGAGGTGGGGGGGGGGGGGGAGGGATTGGGAGGAGTGTCGACGAATGGAGGCGTTTCATCTCCTGCCGAAGTCCCATATTAAAGGGAAATGCGGGGATAACAATTGTAGGGGGAGACAAATGTATGGATACCGAAGGCAAATTCAGATAGATGTAAGTTGCTTTAGTTAGACGCAGATGAAGAGATTTGCACAGGATGGACTCGTATAGAGAACTGCATTAAACTAGTTCTCAGGTTGAAGACCACAATCAAGGAAGTGTCACAAATTTCTTTTCCTTCAAAATATTTGTATGTTCTTATAACGCATTTCGTGCAAGACATGCAGTCATCCAGATGATGACGTAGTTAGTTACATGTTCTAAAGATCCACTGACCGATTATTTTTATCGAAAAGTTGTGCAACGAATTGGTTTATGGGATACCTATACATGGCTGGTAACAGTAAATGGCTACATATTGGTCACCTTCAATTTCATAATTGGCACACTGGACTAAATTTAATTTTTAATTAATAAATTACTTTTCAGTTATATTCATGTATCTATCTGTTTTTATATAATAATTCCTGTATGGACTAGAAACGTCGTCTTAGGTTAGATTTAAACCTGCCTCACGCTTTTTAGTATCTGTCTGATATTCTTGAAACTAGTATCAGTGTAACAGTTTTAAGAAAATTTTGGTTGTGTGTAAGTAGGCTGTTTATGTTTTCTTATTGGCAACGTTACGTAGCGCTCTGTATGAAAAATCACTGGCTGTGCTGTGTGCAGTCTGTGGCTAGTTTGCATTGTTGTCTGCCATTGTAGTGTTGGGCAGATGGATGCGAATAGCGCGTAGCGTTGCGCAGTTGGAGTTGAGCCGCCAGCAGTGGTGGATGTGTGGAGAGAGATGGCGGAGTTTTGAAATTTGTAAGACTGGATGTCATGAACTGCTATGTATATTATGAGTTATCAACACTGTTAAGGTAAATACATTGTTTGTTCTCTATTAAAATCTTTCATTTGCTAACTATGCCTATCAGTAGTTAGTGTCTTCCGTCGTTTAAATCTTTTATTTAGCTGGCAGTAGTGGCGCTCACTGTATTGCAGTAGTTCGAGTAACGAAGATTTTTGTGAGGTAAGTGATTTATGAAAGGTGTAGGTTAATGTTAGTCAAGGCCATTTTTTTGTACGGATTTTTGAAAGTCAGATTGCGTTGCGCTGAAAATATTGTGTGTCAGTTTAAGAACAGTCTTGTATAATTGTTCAAAGGGGACGTTTCATGTGTGCATAAAAACGTATTTTATAGCTGAAGAATAGGGTCAAAAAAGAGATTCTATGAGTTTTTAAGGAATCAGCGTTACACTAAATGCAATTTACAGCATAATATTCGTTATACAGATTCTATTTAATGTCAAATTTAACTAATCTTTTCGCAAATAACGATAGCCTTTGTAATAAGAACATTCTTTCGGCATTCCATCTATTACTCTGTATGGTAGCTGTTTATTTCACGTAAAATTTATGTACTGTCTATGGCAAACAACAGAACAAGTAAATTTAATTAATAATTTGCTATCAATCTTCTGCCTATCAATTTTGTATAACTGCTTTCAAATATTCGTGTGTTACACTATACAGACACCTAAATATGCTTGCTGTACCAAATTTCCACAGCAGTTGTTTTACATGTTTTTTTTATAATTTAAATTTATAAACAATTTATGAAACTGGCGGGGAAGTGATTGTGTGGGAAACATTACCCACACGAAAGGATATGTAAATTTTTTACAGTATTGCACAATACTGTTTCGTTCTCATTACTGAATATTCTCAGATACTACTGATTTTTTTCTGAAACCAGTTTCATGATCAACTTTCTGTTTTCCCTAAGAGCTAAACTGTTTATTGGAAGTGATTATTTATCAGTCACCACCCTTATTTTCAAGCGTCTGACTTTTTCTGTAACTACCTTCATGTTATGCAACACATTCTTTTCTGAAAAAAAGGTTGCTTTTGTTCAGGGTTACAATACACCATATTACTCCTCACTATTTTGTCTACAGAACCCTATTTCTTTCAACACAGTCTCCGTTCAGCGTGACTGCCTTAATGGGAGGTTTACTATCTTTTGGTTAAAAAAAATCGATTTTTTTAAATTGCATTTTTGTTTATAATACATCCCTGAAACGGTTTTTCCGATTACGGAAAGGAAATGTTTGTTATTCGTGGTTGAACAAAAAAATGCACCTGCCTGAAATCGGCCTTTTTCACGCAACAGTTTTTTCTTTTCTTTCGGAGGAACCGGTGCTTGGGAGGAAACACACAAAAAAATGACTCTGAGCACTATGGGACTTAACATCTGAGGTCACCAGTCTCCTAGAACTTACAGCTACTTAAACCTTACTAACCTAAGGACATCACACACATCCATGCCCGAGGCAGGAGTCGAACCAGCGACCGTAGCGGCCGCGCGGTTCCAGACTGAAGCGCATAGAACCACTCCGCCACTCTGGCCGGCGAAACACACAAAATTCAACTGAAAGTTTGAACGAGTGTGTTTGGAAGTTAGCCCCCAAGGATATCCATTCTGGTACGAAGACTGTGGAGATTGCAACTTTCCTGGCAGTGAACAGCTTCAACGAAGGGTGTTCATCAATCTGAAGACCATGACAGCGATGGACGTCACCCTGGGACTCTATTAGCCGCAATTCGCCAAGCATTCGGACGACCATCGGATTCAAGCGGCCGAAAACCGCTTGTCACCGGCCGTACGAGCGGCTCTGGAGCAGCGCAGTATTGCCCTGATCAAGCATAACGCCCACTATGAGGAAGAGGAAGGACTAGTTATGGACCCGGAATAGCAGATTGAACATTGCTGCATAATACTGCATTTATATGTAGTCAAAACATCAAACGTGTTTTTCTCGAAATGATCTACTAAACTGATTGGCATGATTCTTTGTTTCCGACGAAGCTAACTTCATTTTCTAGGAGCTGTACCACTTTTATTGCGATCCATCAACTATAAATATTTTTACTTGGCCGACGAAGTCGAAAGATCGTTTAAAAAGAAACCCTATTTATTTTCAAATGGCCGCCAGTTTGTTCCCTATGGTCCAAATAACTTAAGCGAAGTACACCTCCTGTAGAATCTTATATGCTTCGCTTACGTCAACTCAATTTTGATTTCAGACGAGCCTGCTACCTGTGAAATACTGCGCGTGGAGGTCTACATCGACATTTTGTTTCATTCCGACGACACTTCCGCCTTTGCTCTTCGACATTTCAGGTCGAAAAATTTCCAATTTTTGGAGGGAATATCAATAAACATTTTGATCAAGTTTGACATTGACATGTATAACTCATTTTCAAAAAAATTCTCAAAGAACATTCTTTTTTCGGGCCAAAGGTAGTAAACCTCCCCTCAAGCCGCTTTATTGGGAAGGCCTGTGTGCTTGCATGGTGCCACTTCACAGGACGGCGTGGGAACTAGTGTTTCTCGAAAAGAACGTCGCCTTCCCTCCATGGACTCCCACTTGAGTTCCCGACGCAACTCCCTAACATTTACATGTTGTTCGAACCTACCGATAACAAATGTTGTAGCCCGCCTCTGAATTGCTTCGATATCTTCCTTCAGTCCGACCGGGTACGGATCCCAAACATTCGAGTAGTACTCAAGAACAGGTCGCACCAGCCTCCTACATGCGGTCTCTTTTACAGGTGAACCACTCTTTCCCAAAATTCCCCCATTAACTGAAGTCGACTATTCGCCTTCCCCAGCACATTTTTCATATGCACATTCCACCTCACACTTCTGTTTCAATAACTTCGCCTTCAGTCTCGTATGGTGCCAGAAGACTGTTGTTTGAGGAAAATTTGGCTTCAAATGGCTCTGAGCACTATGCGACTTAATTTCTGAGGTCATCAGTCACCTAGAACTTAGAACTACTTAAACCTAACTAACCTAAGGACATCACACACATCCGTGCCCGAGGCAAGATTTGAACTTGCGACTGTAGCGGTCGCTCGGTTCCAGACCGTAGCGCCTAGAACCGCCCGGCCACTCCAGCCGGCGAGGAAAATTTCTTCTACGGCATAACTTGTGCTATGAGTCAGTATTCTTTCGCTTCTACTGCTACTTTGTTCCCCGTAATGATGTTTACTGAGTCGTGGTTCTTATTTATGTAACTAATATTCACTCTGGTCATTTGATTTTCCATTCAGAACTAAATATTTTTTTCTCAACATTTTGTTCTTTTGAACGGGAATTCATCGTATGAAACGCCAGTCTTTCTTAGATATTACAGAAGGACTAGTGATACGATCTACATACATGTACTCCTAATGAATTATATGTAGTTACTGCCAGTGAGTATACTGTACCAATATTACCTACTCCGCATTCTGCTTCATACACAAGAAATATGAATGCCTTTAAGCTTTTGTACGCTCCCACATATATTTTACTGCTGAACTTGCTATACGGTTCTAGAATTCTGCAGTAAATCTCGGATTCAATTCTCTGAATTCACTCACCTTTCAGTTAATTTTCTCGCTTAATAGCCCTGATCTTTTCTTATGAACTACTGCTATACCAGTAGTGCTTCGAGTCATTTCTATGCTTTTCTTATTCATGCAGTCTCTGAACAGTGGATACATGCTACAGCATAGGCCGAATTAGCATACTGTTTGCGGATTCCTGAATAAATGAACTGTAAAAGCCCCAAATTCACTCAACACATTTAGTTACTCCCCTGGTAAAGATACAGTGTGTTTCATTCATATCATACTATTTACTAATATTACCACCAGACATTTTCGTGCATATTGCCTTTTTATCGGCAAAGAGCTGCCTTTCTGTAGGCCTAGAGAAAATACTGTTGAAGTTGTTGTGTGATTCATAGTAATCACTGAAAGTGATCTGTTTCCGTTCCTGTTTATATAAATAGTATTTGTTTGCTTTATAATCAGCCTAGCCTGGGGGGCAGCCTTGATTTCTGCTATCTGTTGTACTCTAAAGGTGTGCTTCACGAAAGAAATCGTAGGAATAAAATCGTGTTATTTCCGTCTCACATCAGCAATCTCTACCCCTTTCTTAATTCACAGCAACAGTCCTCTTGGTCCTCGTAATGATTCTGATTGGGCCTGCAATTTCCTACCCAGTAAAAGAAAAGCAAACTCCAGTGCTAAGACAAGCGCCCAGAAACTTCTTTGTATACTTATCCTGGGAATTCCGTCGTGATTATTCACTCTATGTTTAGTAATTAACGGATGCGCATTTGCACGTCGCGTAGTGAATATTGAGTAAAGTTTCCTTGTTTTCATGAACTATGAATCTAAACTGCGTATTGGCTTACACTGCGTTAAGCTTCGCAAGTTATTTAGTTTATTGATCGCTTTCAGCGAATCATCTGTAATTTTGTTTTCCATTTTAATTGTTCTAATCGTGGGTCAGATTCCGGTGTGACTATTCTGGTCAGGTTCCCGTGTGACTATTCTGGATAAGCTTGTACTTCTGTGTGGCACTGAGCACCACGTTGGCTTAAGTAGAGGACTCCCATCAGGACACTCGATAATCCAACAGATCTCAATTCACTGAGTGAAAGGAATATCCTTATGTTTACTCAAGTTTTTGGGTATTGGACTTAATAATTTTATCGCATTTTTTGCGACTTGGCCGTAAATATACTGTCCACCTTCAGTATGCGCACGAAATTACATCACGCTCACCTCCTTGAGTAGAATGAATAACTTTATGGCTAGGAAAGTTTCGATGTATTGGGATTTTTTTAAATTATTGACTTTTCTCAAATGTAATGGACTTGGATTTTTGTCATTTGAAACCTTCGTCTATGATCGTAGTGCATGATGATATCAATACGTTGTGCAACTACTACTCAAGCAATTACCTGTCGCGGGAAACATCACTTGTTGCGACACTCAATCTTTTCCTAATGTATCCACACTCCCCATTTCTTCAGAAAAGGTTCACATGCTGATGGTAAACATAAATATCGTTGGTTTTAGCCCCCACATATCATACGGAACCATGTAAAATGTTTTTCTTGAAGAACGATGAGTGCTGTGAGAGCAAAGTGTTTCCTCTGTCTTTTTCATTGATTCAGTTGTAGATTTTTGGTGAAACATTTTGTATCGTATTACCTAAACGAAGCACCTTGTTAGTCGTGTTTCACAAATTTTATTATTGCTTTACGAACTAAATTCCGTGTTATAATCCTTTACTAGTGTAACGGGGATTTCAAAGAAGGGAACAGGCTGAAGTTAAACACGATAAGTTCTTGCCTTTTGATTCTTCAATTAAACTCTAAAATTATTTATAAATATTCCTAAAAACACACTCGAGTAGAACTCTGTGCTTAGGAGTGGTATTATTTGCCATCCCCTATTTATAAATGACGGCATCCAGATTCATTTCCCATCTACAGGTTGTAGCATTGTCTAAAAGGTACGAATAATTGGACTGAGTTAGCCCAGTTTCTAATATCTGTAACTCAATGAGCTTTACACATGTTCCCACCGTGTATAGTACTTCTACATATAGTATGTATCTATTCCTATCATTTAAACAATGTTCCTCACGGTACGAATCTGGCATCTTTAACCTTCAGCTTCAGTGGTGTTTTCAGAGATTAGTACAGATTGACCAGATAGTCTGTCCAGTACAGTATGACTGACACAAAATGGTCTAAGAGACCAGGGCTTTAAGGCCTTCTAGGCGTTGAAGAAACGTAGAAGATCAAAGACAGATTACAGGTAGGTGATTTAAACTGAGGACTCTGGCAGCAATGGAAATGAGAATGGAGTTAGAGAAGGGGAGAAAGAGGAACGTGAACAAAGACATGTAGTGAAAAGAAGGAGAATGAAAATGGCATGACAGCCTGAAAAGAGGAAGGAGAAAGAAAGAACGGTCACCGAGAGAGGGTGGAACCATTTTCTTATCTGACAGCAAGAGAGAACGTAACAAGCTGTGCTTCCTTACGTACGTTACACCACTAAATTGTGCATAGAGAGCAAAGTAGCTTGTTCCATAGGCTGACAGCAGCAACAGAGAAGCGGTTTAAGAAAGTTTCTGTTTTTTTTTTTTTTTTTTTTAGTCGGGCAGGTTGGTTAGAAAATTTAAAAAGGGAAATGGATACGTTAAAGTTAGATATAGTGGGAATTAGTGAAGTTCGGTGGCAGGAGGAACAAGACTTTTGGTCAGGTGAATACAGGGTTATAAATACAAAATCAAAGTAGGGGTAATGCAAGAGTAGGTTTAATAATGAATAAAATATAGGAGTGCGGGTAAGCTACTACAAACAGCATAGTGAACGCATTATTGTGGCCAAGATAGACACGAAGCCCACGTCTACTACAGTAGTACAAGTCTATATGCCAATTAGCTCTGCAGATGATGAAGAAATTGATGAAATGTATGATGAGATAAAAGAAATTAGTCTGGTAGTGAAGGGAGACGAAAATTTAGTAGTCATGGGTGACTGGAATTCCAGAGTAGGAAAAGGGAGAGAAAGAAACACAGTAGATGAATATGGAATGTGGGTAAGAGGAAGCCGTCTGGTAGAATTTTGTACTGAGCATAACTTAATCACGAAAGAAGGTTGTATACATGGACGAAACCTGGAGATACTAGAAGGTATGTGATAGATTATATAATGGTAAGACAGAGATTTAGGAACCAAGTTTTAAATTGTAAGACATTTCCACGGTCAGATGTTGATTCTGACCACAATCTATTGGTTATGAATTGTAGATTAAAACTGAAGAAACTGCAAAAAGGTGGGAATTTGAGGAGATGGGACCTGGATAAACTGAAAGAAACAGAGGTTGTAGAGAGCTTCAGGGAGAGCATTACGGAACGATTGACAAGAATGGGGGAAACAAATACAGTAGAAGAAGAATGGGTTGCTTTCAGGGATGAAATAGTGAAGGCAGCAGAGCATCAAGTAGGTAAAAAGACGAGGGCAAGAAGAAATCCATGGGTAACAGAAGAAATATTGAATTTAATTGATGAAAGGAGAAAATATAATAATGCAGTAAATGAAGCAGGCAAAATGGAATACAAACGTCTCAAAAATGAGATCGACTGGAAGTGCAAAATGGCTAAGTAGGGATGGATAGAGGACAAATGTAAGCATATAGAGGCTTATCTCACTAGGGGTAAGATAGATACTGCCTACAGGAAAATTAGAGAGACCTTTGGAGAGAAGAGTACCACTTGTATGAATATCAAGAGCTCAGATGGAAACCCAGTTCAAAGCAAAGAATGGAAAGCAGAAACGTGTAAGGAGTATATAGAGGATCTATACAAGGGCGATGTACTTGAGGACAATATTATGGAAATGGAAGAGGATGTAGATGAAGATGAAATGGGAGATACGATACTGCGTGAAGAGTTTGACAGAGCACTGAAAGACCTGAGTCGAAACAAGGCCCCAGGAGTAGACAACATTCCATTAGAACTACTGACGGCCTTGGGAGAGCCAGCCCTGACAAAACTCTACCATCTGGTGAGCAAGATGTATGAGACAGACGAAATACCCTCAGACTTCAAGAAGAATATAATAATTCCAATCCCAAAGAAAGCAGGTGTTGACAAATGTGAAAATTACCGAACTATCAGTTTCATAAGTCACAGCTGCAAAATACAAACACGAATTCCTTACAGACGAATGGAGAAACAGGTAGAAACCGACCTCGGGGAGGATCAGTTTGGATTCCGTAGAAATATTCGCACATGTGAGGCAATACTGACCTTGCGACTTATCTTAAAAGAAAGATTAAGGTAAGGCAACCCTACGTCTCTAGCATTTGTAGACTTAGAGAAAGCGTTTGACAATGTTGACAAGAATAGTCTCTTTCAAATTCTAATGGTGGAAGGGGTAAAATTCAGGGAGCGAAAGGCTATTTACAATTTGTACAGAAACCAGATGGCAGTTATAAGAGTCGAGGGGTGTGAAAGGTTTGCAGTGGTTGGGAAAGGAGTGAGACGGATTTGTAGCCTTCCCCCGATGTTATTCATCCGTTTATTGAGCGAGCAGTAAAGGAAACAAAAGAAAAATTCGTAGTAGGTTTTAAGTACATGGAGAAGAAATAAAAACTTTGAGGTTCTCCGATGACAGTGTAATTCTGTCAGAGACGACAAAGGACTTGGAAGAGCAGTTGAACGGAATGGACAGTGTCTTGAGAGGAGGATATAAGATGGACATCAAGAAAAGCAAAACGACGATAATGGAATGTAGTCAAATTAAGTCGAGTGACACTGGGGGAATTAGATTAGGAAATGAAATTTCTGATACAAGAAAGTAAATGCCCTACATTCTTTGTTCACTGCCTTTATAAAGGATCTCATGAAACCAAGTTCAGTGTGCGGCGGTGAAAGTAGAATATTGTGAGGATATACGAGAGCTTGTGACTTATTGCTGTTCAAACCTATTTTCAGAATAGGTCTTGCTTACCAGATGCGTGGTACATAGTGCTTCGTATCTCCTCGACTGTCCCATAGCCGTAGGAATCATGCATATTTCTTGTAGCCACCTTATAGACTGAGGACTATGGCTACAACCTGTAACAAACAGTATTATTGTGTCTCTGTGTATGGTATAACATATTTACAAAATAAAAATATTAAGCATGCAGTCCATCAAGCTCATAAATATCCCTTTAAGTCTCCAGTTATCTTCCAGTTGTAATGTTCGCATTTTAGAGCAGTTACCAAAAGTTTCAAATTATTTTCGGTTTCACTCATTTGTACTGAATGACCTTCTGAACAGAAGCAGTCACGTTAAGAATGTGGGGCAGGGGTACTACAGCTTTCAAACATGTGCAAGATGAAATCTGTGAAAAGTCACCATTCAGTAGGGACATACGTTTACGCATAGCTTCTAAGAGACCACAAACGTTACGACAGTAAACCAGAGAAGCTTCATCATCCATTCTGAAAAACTATCTATACTCTTCTTCATGGCTGAGGTACCAATAGAAGTTGTTGGAGGATCCAACAATCTGTTTTCAGGAAGACTTGATCCTAGTAAGTTGGCAGAGTCTTTGGATAAGCACAAATCGTGTGTCAAATCATTCAGGTCAGCCTGGGTTAGGTATTTTGGTTGGCATGAATACGAGGGGCTTGATATGTGTAGCCAATATACCCAGTATGTTCGTCACGCATTCCATCATCTTGCTCCATGACACATTGGTGTTACGGCAGTTTGCAGGTGTGGATATTTCATGCTCTCTCTATTTCTTTTGGTTTATACATAAAAGTAAAGGCAGATATATTCATTAAATTAATTAAAGTATGATACTTCTTCAAATTAAAAACACTAATAAAGAGATATATAAAGTTTCTTAGAATCACTCATTAACTTACGTCGTAGATTTGTAAATACAAAAATTATGCTCGTTAGTACGCTCTCTTCCTTCTCTTCCAGTCATGGGTACACGATAACCGAGACACTTCTCCTGCTATTTGTTCCCACGCATCAGACTTTCATCACACGTTTTGCGGCGTATGTGTGGTGCAAAGGGCCTGTCCTCACTACCAGTTGCAACGCCAAAGCATGCATGACTAGCCTGCAGGCTGCTACAAGCTAGAAGCAAGGCCAGCTCAACCACCACCTCTCTCCTCTACAGAGCTGCCACTTTCATCTCTGTATACAGTGCTACCAGCTATGACTGCACCCCTAACGTCATTTTCAATGTCTTAAACAAAACACAAATTATTAGAAGTATTTTTTCATTCTTGTTATTAAATTTATTTAATACCTTATATTTACTGTAGCTCTGTGATATGGAATTAATTTCGTTTTGTGACGATAAACTAAAAAATTTCAAACAATTGAATGGCTTTTATACGTAACAGGCTACTACCTAACAGCTGAGATAGCGAAGAAGTGTGACCTGGTTGAACAAAGTGACTAACATTTTTGAATTCGGCATGCACTAAATACAAGTGAACACCTTAAATAACTTTGACCTCGGAGAAAAATACATCTGTATGCGATTATATTGACATGAAAGGTGTTTGCGCCCGCCAACGCGAGGTATTGCGGTGATTGCACACCGAGGAGCCGATAAAGCAGATGTACTGCATAGCAGTCGCGTAACTGTCTGGCCACAATCATCCTAATTGGGTATAGGAAGAACTTCAGTGGTCAAACATGAGGATGTTACGTCATGACACAAGCATTCATAGCTAGTTCTGAGTTTTCCCTACTCGTTCCATGTTGGTGTAAATCACAATAGTGAAGATTTGGCAGAGCGACTGGTTACAAAAATTTAGATTCACATTCTATGGAAATTTTTTTGATATTTCTGAAGGGCTTTAGGTATGCGGAAGTTTCGCTTCATATAATGAAAGCATATTCTACCATTTATGGTGCTCATGCGAAGTTCTAAAATGATTTTTCACCGCTTTCTGATATGGTATTTTAATGCCGTGTAAAGAATAAGAGGCAGTCGATCGACAATTTCAAAACTAATTATGAGTAATTTCTGAGGAGTTACTAAAATTACTTCTTAATATTCCGCTTCAGTCCTAATTTTGTGCCCATTCGATAATTGAAAACGGACTGTCATTCATCTACGCGATGGCAGTATTTATTTCTTTAGGTCTGGCGTGTATGAAAGCAGGAGATCGTTGACGTAGAAATTATATTCACAGGAAATACTGAGTAAAATACTTGTAAGCTATAGAAAACGACTGTATTATACATTATATACAAGAACCAAGGATAACAAAAAGAATGAGTGACGGAGAAGGTCCGCGACATGAGACAACTAGGACACACAACAAGAACAATAGTAGACCCAGGACTGAACCCTGTGCTATTCCTGAGAGAACGTGCTTCCAGTGGGACTTTTCATTTCCACAGACATCAGGCTGCCCTCAGTTTGTAAAATACTTCCATACTGCTTCCGCTCATTGCCTAAAAATATTAGCTTTCCCGTTTTTGAGCAGTATGTCAAAGTTGATGGTATCATGTGTTTTTCTAAACTCAAGAAGCGTCAATATTGTGACCAGACGGTTATCTGCGGCAAATCTACACCATCACTAACCATAATTAGTTCAGTGTTTGTGTTATCGTGCTTACAAAATCGGACTGACGTTTGTCAGTAAGCAAAACTGTAACTATTCAGTTATTTAGTCGTGAACAATATATTGCAGCTACGTAGGTGAGATAGCAGGTAAAATCTTAATTGTTCGGTAATCACAAGGTGATTATAGGTTTTTGCCTATTGGAATAGATCGCGCTGATCTGTAAGAAATATCACGGAAGGAAGCAAAGAAGTTATCCTCTCAGGATGAAGAGTGACTTACAGAGCATAAGGACAAGAAAATTATGAGAATTCGGAGTAGTCGTTATGTTGTATTACACCGACGAAAGTAATGCTTTTGGGTTCCATTATCCTTTATAACACATCTATGCGGAGGGAACTGCTGATTCAAGACGGAGAAAAACCTCTCACCAAATGAAGGCCTGAAACACTTATCTGAAACATGCCAGCTGTAACTCAACAGGATTCTAGTTAATGAAACGTATTTTAACGTATGACAAGATGGAAGATCGCCTGTAACAAGAAACTGTCAAGAATATGTATAAACGAATATATGAGCGAAGCTTGTGGTATAGGTTAGGCCGGTATCTGACGCCTGGTGCATAAAAATAGCGGGGTACAAGGCAACGTTGAAAAAAAAGGAGAATCGTCAGGAAGTAACAGTGTGTAATAAAGTTGCATAGCGAAGTAGAGAGAAAAGATGATGTGCCTCTAAAGTTATCTGATACTGTAAAAATTGCGATAACGAATACCGCAGTGATCAGTTCAGTTGAAGAGGACAGACAACCCTAATAAGGGCAGTCACACGCTTTGGATAGACAGTTATAAATAAAAGGAAGGTAACTGCGAAGGAAACTTGGATTACGTTAAAGTACTTGAGTTGAAGTAGGAAAGAAGAAAATACAAAACTGTTTAAGAAAAAAGATGGAGGCCACTCAGGACAGTGATCAGTAGGAAGTGCAGAGAATCTGACCCAAAATAGCTGGCGAAAAATGTGAGGCAAGTCAACATTTGGAGTTCAGGAAGAATTCCACTGTTAAACACTGACGAAAGATAAGATGAAATAGTAAGTAGAAAGCCCCTACGAAAGGGGGAGAGATGGATACCTACGTGACAGAAGCAGAATTGAGATTCGATTTGGAAGATAAAAGGATTTAGTAATAGACTCATATTTTGAAAGGGATCTGGAAGACTTGCGATGAAATAAGGCAGAGGGTATAGTTAACGTTTATTTGGAATTTCTAAAGTAGTTAGAGGACGTAGCAACGATCACTAAGGTTGTTGTGTACAATCTATGGAACTGGAGACTTATTTTTCCATCGGACTTCCAAGAGAAAGCATTCCACACAATCTTGAGGATGTCAAGAGCAGATAAATCAGCGTAACATCTTCTGTATCCATGTTTTTGACGAGAATATTATAGGACGCGAAACTTGAGGCTGTGGTAGTGATCTGTTTGGCCTGAGGAAAGACAAAGCACAAGAGAGGCAGTTTAGACGCTGCGTTTGATACTAGAGACCAAACTTAAAAATATCAAGTAGCTTTCGTATGACCAGTCGATCTGGAAAAACAGTTCTACCAGGGAAAATGCTGCAGTTTGTTTGAAATACTCAGATGAATACATATAAACAATAGAGAGAGACTATGTTATACACTATGTGCAGCACCAAGGGGAACAAAAAGAATGAGTGACGAAGAAAATTCGCGAGATGTGGCAACTAGCACCTACTGGGGAGACCGAGAACGTTTGTAACGAATTAAATTCTGAATATCAGTGTTAATATTTCTTAATCAAATAGTTTTTAAATGTTTCAATAACCAGCCAAATGTTTTTCTCTTATTTTTTACGTTTTGAAGGCGATATTTCTACTTTGAACCATTTTTGTATCAGAAACATGCTATTCTGTCTGGGGTGTCCTAAAACACAAAATTTAAAAAAATGAAATGTCTTGACACTTCCTTAGAAGTGTCTAGTGTTTAACAGCTGTTACACTATTGCCTGTTCACTAACACCGCCTGGCCCAATGAAGGAAACCAGTCGCCTTGATTGGGCAGATGACACATGTTTCTGTTTCACAAACATTTCATAAATAGAGAACATTTATGACTACTGTGTCTACAATCGTGAAATGCCACAGATAAGGTTCATGTTAGACTGAATATAAAATATTAAGCAGATTCAGAAGGATGTAGGTTGCAGTGGGTACTGGGAGATGAAGAAGCTTGCACAGTATAGAGTAGCATGGAGAGCTGCATCAAACCAGTCTCAGGACTGAAGACCACAACAACATCAACAACATCCGAGGATTTTATTACGCATTTTCTTTAGGTGGTCCATTGATAGCAGCCTTCCCCTACGCCGGAGAAGAAATTACGGAAATAAAGATTCGGGACTATGACAAATTTCAGGGTGTAATTGTATTAGTGATAAAATCGGTTGATATTATTATCCTACGCGAAAATTAGGAGGAAGTATAAGACCTGTCGAATGGAATTAACTACCTCCCGAGCACAGAGTAACTACTGAGAGCAAAACAAAGAAAGACGAAACGTGTAGCAGAAAGGAGATTAATGATGAAGTTAATATAAAAATTGGAGACCTCTGATCTGAGTCCACAAAGTGAAGGCTTCTGTTAGTTTGTAGGCAAGTTTACGCACAGCTGTCGATCCAAATTCCTCGCCAAATGAAATACACTACTTTTAAATACAGGCCTTAATTTTAGGAAGAAGTGGTGACATTCGAAACTACCAAGAAGTGAAGTAGACACGTAAACGATGTGTGAATCGATGTAAAGACAGCCCATGGGACAGGCTATTTCTATTCAGAAAATGTGTCTTGTCTGCGGATCCCATTTCGAATACAACACTACCTTGCTATTTTCCCCTATCACAGCGATAACTTCGTTATGTACCACAGTTAATGTCAAGTCTTTCATGAGGACACGGCAAGAAGGGTCGTTGAGGGATGCGTGTTAAAGTAATTTGGTAACAGCGTAGAGGGAACGTGGAGAGAGCTAATTAGGAGGGGTTCGGGGCGCGTCATCCCAGAGTAAAAATGGGAACATGCCGTGCAGCGGAAAAGCTTGACATCGTGCGGATGAGGGACGGCCACTTCGGCCGCAATGGCGCTGAATCCATTTCATTACCTCTGAATCACCACATATAATTCAGTCTAATTTATTATTATCTCCTCTGGCGCTTCATTCTCTTCCCTTCTCATTATTTGTGTAGTTCTCGTAGGCCGTGCTTTAGTAATGGTGATACGTTTTCTCCAAGAAATAGCAACTAGGAATTTGTGAAGGATGATTGCAGGTGATACCGATCAATTTCCACAAATAGATCAGCCTCATTAGCAGAGCGTTCCTGCATACGAAACCCTCGTTACAGGGTAATTCGATTGCAATGTTATCCCATTTGCCTGTGTAAATTGCTTGAACATGCACGATAGTGCAAACTAGGACTGTTGATTTTTTTTAAATTTCGGTAATCCGATATATCGATATTTTCGGCCCTCCTCATGTCGTGAAAAATTGTCGATTTATTGATATACCGACAGAAAAATTACCGAAGCTGCAGCCAAAAACAATATAGGCAGCACACTGTAAATATAGTGCTAGTTTTAGAGTTGTATATTTAAGTATTGATTTATTGTTAGATATTCCGTACATCAACAAGCTAGTTGCCTGCTTATCCCCCTCCGACTAAGAAGTGAAACGAAAACGATACACATTCACGCTTGACGATATCCAATAATGTTAACTACAGGTAAGTGGCACAATAAAAGGGGTCCGACACGTCCGTCGTTCGGTTTCGTCACATATCGGATCGGTGTGGAGCACTTCATGTCGACTTAACCTGTATTTTTATGTCTACATGAGCCAGCGCCCTAACAGTTATGTCAAAGTTGCGTGGCGAAGTTAAAAGTGGCAGTTTCTGTTATTAGCGCCGAGCGCCGATCACGTTAACATTTCCCCTCAAACGTCTCTGCCCACTGCAAAGTCCAGTCTTGTCATTTTGATATTTATTCATCAGTTTCACCTACTGTTTTTGAAGAATGCCGACGTGAAGAAATAGCTCAACAGGTGTGTTAAAGTTGTGTTTTAACTCAGTTGGTGTGCTATTTCTTCACATCGGATATCTTGTTATTCCATTCATACCGGTACACCCCAGTGCAGTCGGGCTTCTTGTCTGTGCCATCTATAGTTGCTTCACTCAGTCAGTGAGAAAGACAGAACGTGATGAAAGCTCAAAAAGTAATAGGACTTCACCACACACTGAAGGTAAAATTATGTTCTACGACAGTCTTAAAAGAATAACTTCAAATACACTCCTGGAAATTGAAATAAGAACACCGTGAATTCATTGTCCCAGGAAGGGGAAACTTTATTGACACATTCCTGGGGTCAGATACATCACATGATCACACTGACAGAACCACAGGCACATAGACACAGGCAACAGAGCATGCACAATATCGGCACTAGTACAGTGTATATCCACCTTTCGCAGCAATGCAGGCTGCTATTCTCCCATGGAGACGATCGTAGAGATGCTGGATGTAGTCCTGTGGAACGGCTTGCCATGCCATTTCCACCTGGCGCCTCAGTTGGACCAGCGTTCGTGCTGGACGTGCAGACCGCGTGAGACGACGCTTCATCCAGTCCCAAACATGCTCAATGGGGGACAGATCCGGAGATCTTGCTGGCCAGAGTAGTTGACTTACACCTTCTAGAGCACGTTGGGTGGCACGGGATACATGCGGACGTGCATTGTCCTGTTGGAACAGCAAGTTCCCTTGCCGGTCTAGGAATGGTAGAACGATGGGTTCGATGACGGTTTGGATGTACCGTGCACTATTCAGTGTCCCCTCGACGATCACCAGTGGTGTACGGCCAGTGTAGGAGATCGCTCCCCACACCATGATGCCGGGTGTTGGCCCTGTGTGCCTCGGTCGTATGCAGTCCTGATTGTGGCGCTCACCTGCACGGCGCCAAACACGCATACGACCATCATTGGCACCAAGGCAGAAGCGACTCTCATCGCTGAAGACGACACGTCTCCATTCGTCCCTCCATTCACGCCAGTCGCGACACCACTGGAGGCGGGCTGCACGATGTTGGGGCGTTAGCGGAAGACGGCCTAACGGTGTGCGGGACCGTATCCCAGCTTCATGGAGACGGTTGCGAATGGTCCTCGCCGATACCCTAGGAGCAACAGTGTCCCTAATTTGCTGGGAAGTGGCGGTGCGGTCCCCTACGGCACTGCGTAGGATCCTACGGTCTTGGCGTGCATCCGTGCGTCGCTGCGGTCCGGTCCCAGGTCGACGGGCACGTGCACCTTCCGCCGACCACTGGCGACAACATCGATGTACTGTGGAGACCTCACGCCCCACGTGTTGAGCAATTCGGCGGTACGTCCACCCGGCCTCCCGCATGCCCACTATACGCCCTCGCTCAAAGTCCGTCAACTGCACATACGGTTCACGTCCACGCTGTCGCGGCATGCTACCAGTGTTAAAGTCTGCGATGGAGCTCCGTATGCCACGGCAAACTGGCTGACACTGACGGCGGCGGTGCACAAATGCTGCGCAGCTAGCGCCATTCGACGGCCAACACCGCGGTTCCTGGTGTGTCCGCTGTGCCGTGCGTGTGATCATTGCTTGTACAGCCCTCTCGCAGTGTCCGGAGCAAGTATGGTGGGTCTAACACACCGCTGTCAATGTGTTCTTTTTTCCATTTCCAGGAGTGTATTTATCGAAAATTGCGAAAAAAATTGACCATAATTCCTTGAAACAGAGATTCGACAGACTGAGAGGGTAAAAAATTCAAATACCTCGGTGAAGCCATGCAAGAGAACGGACTGGAGAAAGCTGCTGTGGGGGACTGGATCTCAAAAATGGAGAGAGCTTAGAGATCAACTAACAGGTTGAAACTGGCTGGAAACTTCGGTGCAGCAATGAAATCTACAAAAAGGTGGATAAAATCTCGTAGAACATGAAAAAGTCATTCCTAGGATACTTGTACACAATGGACAAAACCAGACTAACCGAAAGGATATTCGATTACCTGTGGAAAAAGAAGATAACAACGACACGTAGTAAAGAAGCTCGTAAAGATCTGGAAAAGTTCAACAGTCAGGAAGCCCAAATGTTAAACAGTGATACATTTCAGACCATGATTCAAAATTTGGTAGGATTTCAAGTCTAAAGAACTATAGAGACTGGAAGGGCCTGAACGGCTGAAAAGAAGCAACAGCACAGCGTCCATATGAAGAAGTACAGGAGATAAAGGAAACTTCAGACAAAGAAAAATTGATGTAGTAGCATGATCCTAAGTGCTCCATTCCCAAATGTAAAAAGGGAGTGCTTCTATGGTGCGTGAAAACAGTTCACTCATGATATCCAGAGTGAATATTCGCTCTGCAGTGGAGTGTATAGATCTTTAGCTGCTTCTTGGCAAATTAAAATCGTGAGCTGGAGCTGAACTCGTGCATTGTATATTTGCCATTTGTGGATGATTTCCCTACCAGTTAAGCTATCCAAACAAGGCACACGAATCATTCTCACACCTGTACTCCCACCAATATATCTCCTGCCTCTTAGACTAGCCGGCCAGTGTGGCCGAGGGGTTCTAGGCGCTTCAGTGTTGAACCGCGCGACCGTTACACTCGCAGGATCGAATTTACCCTCGGACTTGGATGTGTGTGATGTCTTCAGGTTAGTTACGTTTAAGTAATTTTAAGTTCTAGAGGACTGATGACCTCAGATGTTAAGTCGCGTAGTGCTCAGAGCCATTTGAACCTCCCAGACTTCACTGTCCTCCCCATACTGGAGACACTACAACTCCTAGAGGAAAGGATTCTGCAGCGAAGTGGCTTAGCCGCAGCCTATGGAGCTACTTCCTGATTGAGGGAGTAGGGAACTAAAGGTGTGAGGGGTTATGATGAGACGTTCTCGGATAGTTCAGTCGATAGGCCACCAGCCTGCGAAAGGCAAAGGCCTCATGTTCAAGCATTGTTCTGACATACAGTTTTAGTTGTGTCACGGAACGATCGTACATTAAATGTTTCTTATATAAAAACTCAAGGAGATGCTATGAGATAAATCGGCTGAACACTGATCAGCTTACCGCGTATGCAAATAACATGTGAAGGTTGTAGATACAGATTCGTGCCAATAATCGCGGTTTTACCTAAATTTCTGGAGGTGCTCAATCAGGCAGTTCACAATTCGTCAATACAGAGTCTATTATCGCATAAGTCGACATTGATAGTAGTTCCTATCTCGTAATACCACGGAGACAACTTTTCAAATGCTGTATGTATTTGAATAGCTCTCTTTTCGATATCGTACAGTTTTACAGTCTTTATGTTCTCTTGCCCCCCCCCCCCCTCCCCCATGAACCACGGACCTTGCGGTTGGTGGGGAGGCTAGCGTGCCTCAACGATACAGATAGTCGTACCGTAGGTGCAACCACAACGGAGGGGTATCTTTTGAGAGGCCAGACAAAGGTGTGGTTCCTGAAGAGGGGCAGGAATCTTTTCAGTAGTTGCAGGGGCAACGGTCTGGATGATCGACTGATCTGGCCTTGTAACACTAACCCAAATGGCCTTGCTGTTCTGGTACTGCGAACGACTGAAAGCAAGGGGAAACTACAGCCGTAATTTTTCCCAAGAGCATGCAGCTTTACTGTATGATTAAATGATGAGGGCGTCATCTTGGGTAAAATATTCCGGAGGTGAAATAGTCCCCCATTCCGATCTCCGGGCGGGGACTACTCAAGAGGACGTCGTTATCAAGGGAAAGAAAACTGGCGTTCAACGGATCGGAGCGTGGAATGTCAGATCCATTAATCGGGCAGGTAGCTTAGAAAATTTAAAAAGAGAAATGGATAGGTTAAAGTTAGATATAGTGGGAATTAGTGAAGTTCGGTGGCAGAGGAACATGACTTTTGATCAGGTGAATACAGGGTTATAAATACTAAATCAAATAGGGGTAATGCAGGAGTAGGTTTAATAATGAATAAAAAAATTGGAGTACGGGTAAGCTACTACAAACAGCATAGTGAACGCATTATTGTGGCCAAGATTGACACGAAGCCCACGCCTACTACAGTAGTAAAAGTTTATATGCCAACTAGCTCTGCAGATGACGAAGAAACTGATGAAATGTATGATGAGATATAAGAAATTATTCAGGTAGTGGAGGGAGACGAAAATTTAATTGTCATCGGTGACTGAAATGCGAGAGTAGGAGAAGGGAGAGAAGGAAACATAGTAGGTGAATATGGATTGGGGCTAAGAAACGAAAGAGGAAGCCACCTGGCAGAATTTTGCGCAGAGCATAACTTAATCATAGCTAACACTTGGTTCAAGAATCATAAAAGAAGGTTGTATACATGGAGGAATCCTGCGATAGTAAAAGGTATCAGATAGATTATATAATGGTAAGACAGAGATTTAGGAACCAGGTTTTAAAATTGTAAGATATATTCAGGGGCAGATGTGTACTCTGACCACAATCTATTGGTTATGAACTGTAGATTAAAATTTAAGAAACTGCAAAAAGGTGGGAAATTAAGGAGATGGGACCTGGATAAACTGAAAGAACCAGAGGTTGTACAGAGTTTCAGGGCGAGCATAAGGGAACATTTGACAAGAATGGGGGGAAGGAAAAAAGTAGAAGAAGAATGGGTAGCTTTGAGGGATGAAATAGTGAAGGCAGCAGAGGATCAAATAGGTAAAAAGACAAGGGCTAGTAGAAATCCTTGGGTAACAAGAAATATTGAATTTAATTGATGAAAGGAGAAAATATAAAAATGCAGTAAATGAAGCAGGCAAAAAGGAATACAAACGTCTCAACAATGAGATCTACATGAAGTGCAAAATGGCTAAACAGGGATAGCTAGAGGACAAATGTAAGGATGTAGAGACTTATCTCACTAGGGGTAAGATCGATACTATCTACAGGAAAATTAAAGAGACCTTTCGAGAAATGAGAACCACTAGCATGAATATCAAGAGCTTTGATGGACACCCAGTTCTAAGCAAAGAAGGGAAAGCAGAAAGGTGGAAGGAGTATATAGAGGGTCTATACAAGGGCGATGAACTTGAAGACAATATTATGGAAATGGAAGAGGATGTAGATGAAGATGAAATGGGAGATATGATACTGCGAGAAGAGTTTGACAGAGCACTGAAGGACCTGAGTCCAAACAAGGCCCCCGGAGTAGACAACATTCCATTAGAACTACTGATGGCCTTGGGAGAGCCAGTCCTGACAAAACTCTACCATCTGGTGAGCAAGATGTATGAAACAGGCGAAATACCCTCAGACTTCAAGAAGAATATAATAATTCCAATCCCAAAGAAAGCAGGTGTTGACAGATGAAAGGAAAGATCAGTTTCGATTCCGTAGAAATGTTGGAACACGTGAGGCAATACTGACCTTACGACTTATCTTAAAAGGAAGATTAAGGTAAGGCAAAAGTACGTTTCTAGAATTTGTAGACTTAGAGAAAGCTTTTCACAATATTGATTGGAATACTCTCTGTCAAGTTCTGAAGGTGGTAGGGGTAAAATACAGGGAGCGAAAGGCTATTTACAATTTGTACAGAAAGCAGATGGCAGTTATTAGAGTCGAGGGCTATGAATGGGAAGTAGTGGTTGGGAAGGAAGTGAGACAGGGTTGTAGCCTCTCCCCGGTGCTATTCAATCTCTGTATTGAGTAAGCAATAATGGAAACAAAAGAAAAGTTCGGAGTAGGTATTAAAATCGATGGAGAAGAAATAAAAACTTTGAGGTTCGCCGATGACATTGTAATTCTGTCAGAGACAACAAAGGACTTGGAAGAGCAGTTGAACGGAATGGACAGTGTCTTGAAAGGAGGGTATAAAATGAACATCAACAAAAGCAAAACGAGTATAGTGGAATGTAGTCGAATTAAGTCGGGTGATGCTGAGGGAATTAGATTAGGAAATGAGGCACTTCAAGCTGTAAAGGAGTTTTTGTATTCGGGGAGCAAAATAACTGATGATGGTCGAAGTAGAGAGGATATAAAATGTAGACTGGCAATGGCAAGGAAAGCGTTTCTGAAGAAGAAAAATTTCTTAACATCTAGTATAGATTTAAATGTCAGGAAGTCGTTTCTGAAAGTATTTGTATGGAGTGTAGCCATGTATGGAAGTGAAAATGGCTCTGAGCACTATGGGACTTAACATCTATGGTCATAAGTCCCCTAGAACTTAGAACTGCTTAAACCTAACTAACTTAAGGACAGCAAAATAACTCCCAGCCATCACGAGGCAGAGAAAATCCCTGATCCCGCCGGGAATCAAACCCGGTAACCCATGCGTGGGAAGCGAGAACGCTACCGCACTACCACGAGCTGCGGACATATAAGTGAAACGTGGACGATAAACAGTTTAGACAAAAAGAGGATAGAAGCTTTTGAAATGTGGTGCTACAGAAGAATGCTGAAGATTAGGTGGGTAGATCACATAACTAATGAGGAGGTATTGAATAGAACTGGGGAGAAGAGGAGCTTGTGGCACAACTTGACTAGTAGAAGGGATCGTTTGGTAGGACATGTTCTGAGACATCGAGGGATCACCAATTTAGTATTGGAGGGCAGCATGGAGGGTAAAAATCGTAGAGGGAGACCAAGAGATGAATACACTAAGCAGATTCAGAAGGATGTAGGCTGCAGCAGGTACTGGGAGATGAAGAAGCTTGCACAGGACAGAGTAGCATGGAGAGCTGCATCAAACTAGACTATGGACTGAAGACCACAACAACAACAACAACAACAATGTTCTCTGACCCTACAATCGTGTAACACGCATTTATATGCTTAAACTTTGGTGTTATATTTAGTATCCAATCTGTAACTCCGATAGTATCTAGCGACACCTGTTTGTGCTGTCCTCATGTGGCGGAGGCCCTTGAAATCCTAATTCTGGAGCCTATGATACTGTACTTAAAGCATTAAATTTTGCACATCAAGGAAGCTGTCCCCAGAATTACAGCAATATCAGACTTTGGCATCACGTCCAGACCCAGCGAGCGTAGCTATGGCATGAGATGGTGGAATAGTTTAGTGTAGCGGTAACAAGGGAACACTAAGCCATGACACACAAAACCCTCGTCAGGCATTAGCACAAGCTCTACATTTACAAGCACAAGTACTAAGCTACCGGGAAAAACGACAGAAACATATACGCTCAGGATGAAAATAAATGAACACACCCAGTTGAAAAGGAACACGTTCAGATTTCCACAAGTGAACAATATTTATCTACATGGACTCTAGCAACTATATTTCTTGTTAAGGAGCCAACTCAACATAATCATTTAAATTTAACAGTGGGTCTGACCAGTGCCTGACAGAATTATATAATTATTTAACCACTGTGACACCCTCAGTTACATCAAATTTAGCTGCGTTCGGCCCCATTTAATTACTTCACAAAGATCAGGAAAAAATTTATCAGAGCGTAGATAACTAATCGCAACTCGTTCCTGGACTCTCTACCTCTTCTTTTTTAAACTTCATGGTGGCAGACAACGAAAGTGCGATATGTATGGTAGGTTGACCTACACCAATAACAGTTTCACAAGGAAAGTTGTTAGAGCTCACCATTAAACAAACGAAGTCTCTCCAGCAAAAGGACAAATCAAGCCGGATCCACCGGATGTTTCACGTTCTAGGAGATAATGCACAGTCCTACTGCCGTATCACAATAGCCATGGCTCCTACCAACAGGTCCAGTAGAAGTTTCCGTCCACTATACCCCAGGCCAGCGAACCTCTCATAATGTCATGACGTGCTTCAAGAAACCATGGCAATACAGGCGTTCCCCACCCGGTCGCCAACGTTCAACTCACATAGGATGGTGGATCACTCGGCTCGTGAGTTGATGAAGAACGCATGCAACGCCCAACTTCACCGCCCAATTTTGACCCTACGATTGCAACGTCACTGGCATTTACAGAAATGAGAAAAACAGGGAAGTCAACATGAGACGTTCAAGACAAATCCGATATACCACAAAACCGAATGACGGACCTTTGGGGCACCTTTAATAGTGCCACTCACATGCAGTTACCATTTCTGGCAAAGTGGTCATCGCCAAGAGTGAATGGGCATCGTTCTTCTTTCAATTATTTCTCTAAGGGGGATAAAAATGCTGCTAGCTTGTTGATGTGCAGAGTAAAAAGTGGCTCTAAGCACTATGGGACTTAACATCTGAGGTCATCAGTCCCCTAGAGTTAGAACTACTTAAACCTAACTAATCTAAGGACATCACACACATCCATGCTCGAGGCAGGTTTCAAACCTGCGACCGTAGCGGTCACGCGGTTCCAGACTGAAGCGCCTAGAACCGCACGGCCACACCGGCCGGCGACGTGCAGAGTATCTCATAATATACAGCTGTAAAACCGGAGTATATTTACAATGTACAGCCGATATTTTTATACGTCCGTACGTCGATACATCGACTTTTTTATCTTTATATCGTCCGCAGATTATGATTTCGCCTTCTTTTAAAAAATCGATATATGGGATTCCAAATGTTATTAAAAATATCAACAGTCCTTTTACAGAGACAACCAGTGTCCCTAAACTGTTGGTACCAGCGCACAATGTTCTGTTTACATACGGTTATTTTCCACATTTTCTTTTGAATGCACTCTGCACTGTTATAACAGAGAAAAATGGGAAATGTTATGACATATAAAAATTAAATATTTTTCTGCTTCGCTTTTTCTCATGGCGCTGCACTAGTAACACCAACAGGTGGGCACAGTATAGACTTATTCAGTTTACGGTTCTGTTTGTACATCGATCATGTCTTTACTTGTAATACTTTGCAAAATACTGAACTTAGAACATGAGCGAATCACCTGCGGCAGCGGTGTATTCTGTCCCCAACTTGACAACGTGAGGCAATCCCGTCCATTTCCGTGCCAACCCGATGGCAGCTATTGGTGAAGTCTCAGCCGGCAGGTCGTCCAGATATTCGGAGCGTGGTGGCCGCGTCGGCGGTGGCGGCATTGGAAAGGTCGCGGCGGCCGCGTGCCGTCGATATCTGCGACACTGATGTATGATGGCGGGGTCCGGTGGCCTTTATGCCTGTCAGAATGAAAAATTATCGCCCCGGCCGGCCGCTTTTAAGTATGGCCATTTAGAAACGCGCCGTAAACAAACTACGTGAGGCGGGAGTGTCGTGCCCCGCGCCACTAACTGAAAAGTGCAGTTTTACGCACGGTGTGGGTGGTGGGGGAGGGGCTGTAATTATAAATCGCGACCTTTTTTGTCCTCGCAACTTGCCCCGCTGCACGGAGAGAATAAGCGCGCCGCTACCGTTTACAGCCACTCGTTCCTCCGCTGCCTGCACAGTATTATCGCACACTCCATTGTTACTTTACACTTGACACGCTGTGGCGCTCGTAAAGTGGATTTTAGGACGTGCTAGGCTGAGAAATATTTTGTGACACCCAGTTGCACGATTACAGGCGAGTTTTTTGCTAGAAAATGAGGCTATTGTGGACGAACCACATGGTAAGTGTTGTGTACTAATTTTTGTAGTAATTTCAAATCATTATAGAAGGTCTCTAAATCTTATTGTGTCAACTTCTCTGTAATCCCCTACCCCACCGTTTTATTTATTCATCATGTTCCTTCTAACCATGGGAGGCACAGCTACTTGTCCAGGCAACAAGTCAGTACAGAGTTCTAAGAATATTTGTACAAAAGGAACTGAAGAACTAATAAAACAGAAAAAAAATATTATGGGACTAGATATATGAGAGGAATGAAAATATGGATACATTAACAACACAAAATTTATCATGCCTAATATGATGTAGGAGAACCGTTGGCGTTCGAAACATTTTCCAGTCGCCTCGGAATGCATAAATATAGAGATAAAACAGAAACACCTACAGCGATCCTTTGTCGCTACCAGTTTTGACGCTTCAGTGCGTCATCTTCAGGCTGTTTTTGTTGCGGTACAGGCTGATATAATCCCAACCATATCACATCATTTGCCAGCATTACTGGATACGCAGATGATGTGTCAGCACTCCAACCATCAACTGCCAACTCAGTGTCGTATCTAGTAATGCTAGCAAAAAAATGATTCAAATGGCTCTGAGCACTATGGGGCTTAACTTCTTTGCTCATCAGTCCCCTACAACTTAGAACTACTTAAACCGAACTAACCTAAGGACATCATACACATCCATGCCCGAGGCAGGATTCGAACCTGCGACCGTAGCGGAAGCGCGGTTCCAGACTGTAGCGCCTAGGACCGCTCGGCCACTCCAGCCGGCAGTAATGCTAGCAACTGATGTGTCGGGCATGGGGATTATATAAACCTGTACCGCATCAAAAACAGCCTGAAAATGACGCACTGAAGCGTTGAAACTGGCAGTGACAAAATAAAATTATATCATAAGACGGATGTAGTTTTTATTTTATCACGTTAGTAAACGGCCGTCCTGCTAGTGACCTCCTGTTACGAGGATGGACATACAAAAGCATAAATATAGGTTGTGTATAGTTTTGAGTGGACTCTTACAACATCCTTCTTGCAAAACAGTGTGAATTTCAGGCAACGATGGTGGAAGTGGGCAGTGATCACGTATCCTTCGCTCCAAAGGGGGCCACAAAGTGTCGATAATATCAAGATATGATAACTGTGACGGCCAGGGCTGAATTGACAATTCATCCTCGTGCACACAAAACCAGTCCTCAAGGATGCGACCTGTCTAAACATGGATCCTGTCGTCGTGGAACACAGTATCATCGTTCGGGAACAAACATTGTACCACAGTATGGAACTGATCGCTGCCACAAAATCCTTGGCAGTTATCCGACTTTACAAAGTGACCATGGCGCCAACACCCAGATCACCACCCAACTCTTGCCATATTTCAGTCTTTGATGATAACAGACTGCACCCAAGGCTTGGAATGGTGTGCAACAGACCTAAACTGTGCCATAAGTTGAAAACGGTGTAAAACAGGACTCAGCCGACCAAATGACTCTTCGATCCTTCGTAGCCCAAGTATTGTGGCTCGGTACCACGTTTTCCAGGTATGAGCATTTTCATCAGTGATGTATTGTTTCGGAATTCCAGCTAACGCTGCAGGTCCCAATTTATGGAGCTCCCCTCGTGTTGTACTGCTGCTGACAGGCCTCTTGAGTGGAACATTCAGTTCTACAGTGACTTCTTGCAGCTGTCACCCTCTTATTTTAAGTCACAATCCTGTCAAATGTCCATCTGTCACCATCAGTCAACACATATTTTCGTCCGCACTGTGACTTAGCTGATGATGTTTTTCCGCTATCCCTATATGTGATAAAAATACTGGGTACGGTGTCACCTGAAACTCCAAACACTTCGGATAACTTGATTATTATTCAGCCAGGGGGGGTCTTGTGAAAGACGTCGCAGGAGGAGAATGAGGTTCATGGCACACTCCTGCCCTTGGAGAAAGAAACTGCAACTTTGGGAGTAAGACTCAGGAATGATAAATAGCACGAGGATGGTGAGGGAGACGGTAACCACTGCATTAAAGGCGCACACCGTGTATCCACAGGACATGTCGTCTGTAATTAAAAAAGTGTCTCATTGATCTCTCCATTGACAAAAGATTCCCTCCTAGTCCCCCATTCGGATCTTCGGAAGGGACAGCCCAGGGGGAGGTGACTATGAAAAATAGTGAATAACCAATAAAAGAACAACGGTCCAGGAGTTGAGGCGTGCAATGTAAGAAGTTTCAGCGTGATAGGGAAACCTAGAAAATTTGAAACCTGAAATGCGAGGGCTCGATCTGCATGTAGTGGGCGTAAGTGAAGTGAAGTGGAGAGGGGACAAGGATTCCCCGTCAGCTGAATATACGAATGAAGTGGAGCAGCTAAGGCGAAATGACTACATGACGAAAGTGAAGAAATCGAGAAAGAAATTATTGATAGAAAGACTGACTCAATATATAGATAAGTCGAGACACCATTCAGTGCAATTAAAACCAAGGGCGGTAACAGAATGACGTTTTCACTCTGCAGCGGAGTGTGCTCTGGTAAGAAACTTCCTGGCAGATTAACACTGTGTGCAGGACCGAGACTCGGGAACTCTGCCTTTCGCAGGTAATTGATCTACCAGCTCAACCACCTTTTTTTTGCATTTTGTTCGTTGTTGATGGTTGTGTTTGGTCGTTGCGGGCGTCACGTGACATCCGTTCAAGTTCGTTTGTTGATCCTTCCACTCACTTTTTTATTACAGATGCCAACCAGCTCTCTGACCGAACACGCTGAGCTGCCGTACCGGTTACCCAAGCACGACTTACGACACGCCTGGAGAGCTTCAATTCTGCCCGTACCTCGTCTCCTACCTTCTTGTTTTGGCTGTGTGTTTTGGGGAGACTGAGAGAGAGAATGGGGGACACACGTAAAGTGAGAATGTGATATTGTATTAAAACAATATTAACGTATGCGTGAGAAAGTAGTTGTGCTACAGAGGAATTTGTGACACATGTCTGAGTGAAACGGATTTTGTAAAAGGCTCCCAGAAGTGGCATGGAGTATTCAATTTATTAGTAAGTTATTTTGTGGAATGGAATCGTATTTTGTTTCCATTAAATTTTATTTTGATTCGAAATTACTAGACTCCTAGTCTAAATTATTTGTGGTAATGTTACTGGCTGACATTAGAAATAGCGCGAGTATAGAAGTGCACGAGAAGATGTGATTTCACTTCACTGACACCCACTATATCTAGATTGAGCTTTGTCATTTCCCATTCCAGATTTCCTAGCGTCCTACTAATTTCAAACTTCTGACATTCCACGCCCCGAATCGTGAAACTTTAGCCTTTCGTTGGCTATTAATTCTTTTTCTAACGGTCATTTCTCCGTTGGCTGGCATACAGGAGATCCGAACTGGGGACTAGTGCGGAATGTTGCCAATGAAGAGATCATCACGACACTTTGACAATTACAGGCCACATGTCCCGCGCATATACGTTACGTGTCTTTAATGCAGTTGTTTCCATTGTCTTCTGCACCCTCATCGCGATGGTTGTTACTGATTCTTCTACCTTTAGGGGCAGTTTCTCACGTCGAGGGTAAGAGAGTGCCTTGAATCTCCACTTCTCCACCCTGATAGACAATGTCAATGCCAGATTAGCTTCTCATGCTGGAAGTGTTCGTCCGACATTGCTGATGATTTTTATTCGGATTTTATGGGATACCGAGGACGTTTGGAGTACTAATAAAATAAGTCACCCCTAGGCCACTGGTAGAGTACACACAGCGGTACGGCGAAGATACTACACGCCCAGTTTAGTTGCTCCTGATGGCAAGGCACAGTGTGTTTTAGCAAGATAATGCGCACCCGCACAAGGTGAGAGTTTGTACCGTTGCTGGCAAAATCCTGCGTTGAGCTGTAAGGTCGTGGGATCTCTCCATCTGAGAGCATTGGAACTCTTTCGCGCAGCGCCTTCCAACCCGGTGGGATTCTAACGACTTAAGGCACCAATCGGACAGAATTAGGCACGATATCCCTCAGGAGGAGATCCAGTGACTCTGTCAATCAATGCCAAGCAGTAAAACCGCTTGAGTAAGGGCCAGACGTGGACATGAATTTCCTGAATTTGTGAAGCTCTTTCTCTTGAATAAATCACCCAGTTTTTCTAAGATCGTAATCTCTTTTTTCTTTTGTGCGTACATGTAAATCACATTTACCGATTTGCGTCTTATTTCCCACAATTTCTTCGAGGTGAATTGTTTTTTTTTTTATGTCCTAGACTGTGTATTTAGGCTATGCAACAGCGGAGAATGTAGCTAAAAGTCCACAGATACAAATATTGATCAACATTTATAACTTCCTAACTATGACACCGACATTCCTTTTACATGAGAGAACCTAATTTTTCTGTAAGGTTGTAATTTTCTTTTTATCGTAATGGAGTCAAACATCCATAAGGAAATTGTTATCATGTTGGTATGAACGTTTTGGTGGATTCATACACTGCTGGCCATTAAAATTGCTACACCACGAAGATGACGTGCTACAGATGCGAAATTTAATCGAAAGGAAGAAGATGATGTGATATGCAAATGATTAGCTTTTCAGAGTATTCACAGAAGGTCGGCGCCGGTGGCGACACCTAAAACGTGCTGACATGAGGAAAGTTTCCAACCGATTTCTCATACACAAACAGCAGTTGACCGGCGTAGCCTGGTGAAACGTTGTTGTGATGCCTCGTGTAAGGAGGAGAAAAGCGTACCTTCACGTTTCCGACTTTGATAAAGGTCAGAGTGTAGCCTATCGCGATTGCGGTTCATCGTATCGCGACATTGCTGCTCGCGTTCGTCGAGATCCAATGACTGTTAGCAGAATATGGAATCGGTGGCTTCAGGAGGGTAATACGGAACGCCGCGCTGGATCCCAACGGCCACGTATCATTAGCAGTCGAGACGACAGGCATCTTATCCGCATGGCTGTAGCGGATCCTGCATCCACGTCTCGATCCCTGAGTCAACAGATAGGGACGTTTGCAGGACAACAACCATCTGCACGATCAGTTCGACGACGTTTGCAGTAGCGTGGACTATCAGCTCGGAGACCATGGCTGCGGTTACCCTTGACGCTGCTTCACAGACAGGAGCGCCTGCGATGGTGTACTCAACGACGAACCTGGGTGCACGAATGGCAAAACGTAATTTTTTCGGATGAATCCAGGTTCTGTTTACAGCATCATGATGGTCGCATCCTCGTATTTGGCTACATCGCGGTGAACGCACATTGGAAGCGTGTATTCGTTATCGACATACTGGCTTATCACCCGGCGTGATGGTATGGGGTGCCATTGGCTACACGCCTCGATCACCTCTTGTTGGCACTGACGGCACTTTCAACAGTGGACGTTACACTCCAGACGTGTTACGACCCGTAGCTCTACCCTTCATTCGATCCCTGCGAAACCCTACATTTCAGCCGGATAATGCACGGCCGCATGTCGCAGTTTCTGTACGGGCCTTTCTGGATACAGAAAATGTTCGACTGCTACCCTGGCCAGCACATTCACCAGATCTCTCACCAATTGAAAACGTCTGGTGAATGGTAGCCGAGCAACTGGCTCTTCACAATACGCCAGTCACTACTCTTGATGAACTGTGGTATCGTGTTGATGCTGCATGGGCAGCTGTACCTGTACACGCCATCCAAGCTCAGTTTCACTCAATGCCCAGGCGTATCAAGGCCGTTATTACGGACAGAGGTGGTTGTTCTTGGTATTGATTTCTCAGGATCTATGCATCCAAATTGCATGGAATTGTAATCACATGTCAGTTCTAGCACAATATATTTGTCCAATGAATATCCGTTTATCATCTGCATTTCTTCTTGGTGTAGCAATTTTAATGGCCATTTGTGTATGAAGCGAGACAAACCAAGAGTCTTCAGCTAGTGTGGAGAGCAACGACTGCTGCAACGATGAATCAGTTTATGCTGCTGCCATTTTGTATCATAAATGAGCTATTAATGTGAGGAATGACATAATTTCAACGTAAGTTATGTAATGGTGTAAGCGATGTTGTAATGTTTACTCAATGAGGATGTCTTGTTCGTTGTGTGTGTGTGTGTGTGTGTGTGTGTGTGTGTGTGTGTGTGTGTGTGTGTGTGAGAGAGAGAGAGAGAGAGAGAGAGAGAGAGAGAGAGAGAGAGAGGGGGGAAGAGAGAGAGAGAGAGATTCTGGAGGCCCTACTCACTACAGTTGGAATAAATTCAAAAAATAGCGATGGCATTCTCTAGAGGTTCCAGACGTTTCAAGTGGTTATATTACTTGACAATGGCCGAGGAGTACTCACCCTAAAGTTAGTGGGTTTTAACTGCCGAGAACTCTTCCGGGTTGTATGGCCGTGATCCATGGAACTCTTTTATCCCTGACGTTTCATCCAAAGCTACGTTGGACATCTTCGGAGGTGCTCCGGGTTGTGCTGAGTTTTGCCGACTGGGTCAAACGGTTCAAATGGCTCTGAGCACTATGGGACTTAACACCTGAGGTCATCAGTCCCCTAGAACTTAGAACTACTTACACCTGACTAACCTAAGGACATCACATACATCCATGCCCGAGGCAGTATTCGAACCTGCGACCGTAGCGGTCGCGCGGTTCCGGACTGAAGCGCCTAGAACCGCTCGGCTACACCGACCGGCCTGCCGACTGGTACCTCCGAAGATGTCCAAGGTAGCTTTGGACGAAACGTCAGGAATAAAAGAGTTCCATGGACCACGGCCATACAACCCGGAAGAATTCTCATCAGTTGAAACATCCTATCGTGAAAGAATTCATTGTATGAGTGGATTTTAAACCACTTGAGGTGGCTTGACGTTCGAGAGAATTTTATCAGAATACTTCGCTGCGAAATCATGCCTTCATAAATAATGTGTGAGTTGCCAAAATTAGCAGTTACAGTTTTAACTGTTGTTGGTATGCTCAACTGCAATTTTCAGTAGTTATAGATCTTGGAATGAAAATTTTAAGAATTCTGCAGAACGCACCGTCTTATGCTTGCAGGTTCTACGAAGACAACATTAAGAGAGGAGAGAATGGATCGGCCGGTGACGCTGAGCCAGCGGGTCGCCAGCACAGGACGGCAGGGCTCCCTACGCCCTCTGAGGACACTGCCGCCCTCTCGCGGAAGCTCATTACGCCTCATCAGCGCCGCCGCCGCCGCCTCCGCCTGCCACCCCCAGGGGGCGTGCCCGCCTAATCACTGACGCGCTGCTGCCGGACGTGTCCGGATCGCTTGCTTCGAGGCCGCCGGGGACTGCGTTGACGAGCCGCGTCTTCGGAGGGGGGAGGACAAAGCTGAGACAGGAAAAGGAAAGAAGTGGGAGCCAGAGAGGCGCAACACCGTCTCCAGCACTGGCGCGATACTCGCGACAAACAACGATTGACTGGAAACGTGAACAGTCGTCTATCCTACAACAAAAGCAGTGTTTTCGATTCCTTCACACGTTTTTGCGCTAACGAACTTTCAAAATCTGTTCGAAATCAGCCACAAAAACATTTTTGTATGAGGAACAAAGTATTGCTTTAATGTTGAGCATGCTGCTATTCTAACTGCTAACGTCACTACCCATGTTATTGGATGGTACTTCTGAAACAATCGACGTTTATTTTCTATTGCATGGTAGTGCATAAAATTCGAAACATCTATAAATTTATGCGGTTATTCATCTATCTGGACTCTTACCTCTTCCTTCAGAACTGAATCTTCGCCGACCGGAGTGGCCGAGCGGTTCTAGGCGCTACAGTCAGGAACCGCGCGACCGCTACGGTCGCAGGTTCGAATCCTGCCCCGGGCATGGATGTTTGTGATGTCCTTAGGTTAGTTAGGTTTAAGTAGTTCTACGTACTAGGAGACTGATGACCTCAGAAGTTAAGTCCCATAGTGCTCAGAGACATTTGAACCAACTGAATCGTCGAAGTGAAATTCGTAACATTTCGAGCTATCAAAGAGCAGCACGAATCGTCAGAATAGAATTGAGTACCTATGCAAGTTTTTAGCAATGTTCATTTCACTAAAGCACGTTTCTACCTATGCATTTGACCAAGGCAGTGCAAGAAGTATCTTAGGTAAACTGTAGAGTTCACTAAAAGGCTTCTGTTTACTTGCATTCTCATATTTAGATACTTCAGACAAAAATCCATCTGTGCCTGTCACGTTCTCCCCCATCCCACAGGGTTGATTTTCTGCCGATGGAGATCAACGTCAGGTAGTATCTTCGATATAATACGTTTTGTGAGTTGCAATTTATATTTGTTTCTGCCTGAAATTTAGACCAACTTTACCTCTCACTCTGTAAAATCTACGTATTACTAAAAACTTTATATTCACAAACTGTTATCCAACTTACACCTTTGACTGAACAGAACCTAATTTGAAATGAGCTGTAACTGATCTGAATGCAGCTTGTCTTTGAATCTAATTTGAAATGAGCTGTAACTGATCTGAATGCAGCTTGTCTTTGAACTAAATGCGCAACGGAAGTAAAACAATTAGCGGGCCCCAATCAAAATTTCCACTTACCTCGCGCCTTGACAAGACTTTTGCAGATTTTCGAAAGTACAACAGCAAACAGCAGGCAGGCAGCTGCTAAACCAGAGTTCTGTTTCTAAATACACTGAAGCGCCAAAGAACCTGCGTATTCAAATGCAGAGGTGCGCAAACAGGCAGAGTACGGCGCTGCGGTCAGCAATGCCTGTATAAGACAAAAAGTGTGTGGAGCAGTTGTTAGATCGGTTACGGCTGCTACAATGGCAGGTTACCAAGATTTAAGTGAGTTTTTGAGTGTGGTGTTATAGACGGCGCACGACCGATGGGACACAGCATCTTCAAGGCGGCGATGATGTGGGGATTTTCCCGTACGAGTATTTCCAGAGTGTACTGTGGATATCGGGAATCCGATAAAACATCAACTCTCCGACATCGCCGCGGCCGGAAAATAGATCCTGCAAGATGACTGAAGAGAATCGTTCAACATGACTGAAGAAGAACCCTTCCGCAAACTGCTGCAGATTTCAGTTCTGGGCCACATGCGAAACATTCAACGAAACATCATTGATATGGGCTTTCGGAGCCGGCAGCCAACTCGTGTACCCTTGATGACTGCGCGGCACAAAGCTTTACGCCTTGCCTGGGACCATCAACACCAATGTTGGACTGTTGATGACTGGCAACATGTTGCCTTGTCGTACGAGTTTCGTTTCAAATTCTATCGAGCGGAAGGACGTGTATGGGTATGGAGACAACCTCATCAATACATTGACCCTGCATGTCAGCAGGGGACTGTCCAAGTTGGTGGAGGCTCTGTAATGGTTTGGGGTGTATGTAGTTGGAGTAACTGGGGACCCTTGATAGGACTCTGACAGGTGACACGTGTGTAAGCTTTCTGTCTGATCACCTGCATCCATTTATGTCCAATGTGAATTCCGACGAATGTGGGCAATTCTAGCAGGACAATACGTAATTTCGCACATTCAGAACTGCAACATAGTGGCTCCAGGTAAACTCTTCCTAGTTTAAATAAATCCGCTGGCCGCCAAACTACCCAGGCATGAACATTATTGACATATCTGGGATACTTTGCAGCGTGCTGTTCGGAAGAAATCTCCACCCCCTCTTACTTTTACACATTTATGGACAGCCCTGCAGTATTAATGGTGTCAACTGCCTCCAGCACTACTTCAGACATTATTGACTAAACGGCACGTCGTGTTGCAATACTTCCGCGTAGGGTCCCACACGATATTAGGCAGGTGTACCAGTTTCTTTCCCCCCCTCCCCCATGACCCCATGAACCACGGACCTTGTGGACCTTGCCGTTGGTGGGGAGGCTTGCGTGCCTCAACGATAGAGATAGCTGTACCGTAGGTGTAACAACAACGGAGGGGTATCTGTTGAGAAGCCAGACGAACGTGTGGTCCCTGAAAAGGGACAGCAGCGTTTTCAGTAGTTGCAGTGGCAACAGTCTGAATGATTGACTGATCTGGCCTTATAACATTAACCAAAACTTCCTTTCTGGGCTGGTACTGCGAATGCTTAAAAGCAATTGGAAACTACTGCTGCAATTTTAACAGCGGCTTACAGCTTAGCTGTATGATTAAATGATGATGGCGTCCACTTGGGTAAAATATTTCGGAGGTAAAATAGTCCCCCATTCGGATTTCCGGGCGGGGACTACTCAGGAGGACGTCATTATCAGGAGAAACAAAATTGGCGTTCTGTGGATCGAATCGTGGAATGTCAGGTCCCTTAATCGGGCAGGTAGGTTCGAAAATTTAAAAATGGAAATGGACAGGTTAAATTTAGATGTATCGGGATTTAATGACGTTCAGGGGCAGGAGGATTTGTTCCTCCTGCCCCTGGTCAGGTGAACACAGAGTTATAAATACAAAGTCAAATAGGGGCAATGCAGGAGTAAGTTCAATAATGAATATAAAAATGGGAGCGTGGGTAAGCTACTATGAACAGCATAGTGAAAGCATTATTTTATCCAAGATGGACACGAAGCCCACGCCTACAAAAGTAGTGCAAGTTTATATGCCAAGTAGCACCACAGACGGCGAAGAGATTGAAGAAACGTATTATGAGATAAAATAAATTATTCCGATAGTGAAGGGAGACAGAAATTTAATAGTCATGGGGTACTGGAATTCGGCAGAAGGAAAAGGAAGACAAGGAAAAGTAGTAGGTGAATATGATGTGGGGGTAAAAATGAAAGAGGAAGCTTTCTGGTAGAATTTTGCACAGAGCATAACTCAACCATAGCTAACACTTGGTTTAAGAGTCATGAAAGAAGGTTGTTTGCGTGGAAGAGTCCTAGAAACACTGGAAAGTTTCAAATAGATTATGTAATGGTAAGACAGATATTTAGGAACCAGGTTTTAAATTTTAAGACATTTCCGGGGGAGACGTGGATTCTGATCATAATCTATTGCTTAGGAACTGTACATTGAAACTGAAGAAACTGCAAAAAGGTGGGAATTTAAGGAGATGGGACGTGGATAAACTGAAAGAACCAGAAGTTGTAGCGAGTTTCAAAGAGTGCATTAGGGCACAATTGATAAGATCAGGGGATAGAAATACAGTGGAAGAAGAATCAGTAGTTTTGACAGATGAAGGCAGCAGAGGTTCAAGTAGGTAAAAAGACAAGAGCTAGCAGGAATCCTTGGGTAACAAAAGAGATACTGAATTTAATTGATGAAAGCAGAAAATATAAAAATTCAGTAAATGAAGCAGGCGGAAAGGAATACAAACGTATCAAAAATGAGATCGACAGGGAGTGTGAAATGGCTAAACAGGGATGGCTAGAGGACAAATGTAAGGATGTAGAGGCATATATCACTAGAGGTAAGATACATGCTGCCCACAGGAAAATTAAAGAGACATTTGGAGAAAAGAGAACCACTTGTATGAATATCAAGAGCTCAGGCGGAAAACCAGTTCAAAGAAAAGAAGGGAATGCAGAAAGGTGGAAGGAATACACAGGAGGTCTATACCAGCGCGATATAGTTGAGGGCAATATTTTGGAAAGGGAAGAGGACGTAGGTGAAGATGAATTGGGAGATACGATACTGCGTGAAGATTTTGACAGCGCACTGGGAGACCTTAGTCGAAACTAGGCCCTGGGAATAGATAACATTCCATTAGAACTCTTGATAACCTTGGGAGAGCCAGCCCTGACAAAACTCTACCATGTGCTGAATAGGATGTATAAGACAGGCGAAATACCCTGAGACTTAAAGAAGAATACAATAATCCCAATTCCAAAGAAAGCAGGTGTTGACAGATGTGAAAATTACCGAACTATCAGTTTAATTAGTCACCTCTGCAAAGTACTGACACGAATTCTTTACAGACGAACGAGAAAACCAGTATAAATTGACCTTTGGGAAGATCAGTTTGTATTCCGTAGAAATGTAGGAACGTGTGAGGTAATACTGACCCTACGACTTATTTTAGAAGATAGATTAAGGAAAGGCCAACCTACAGGGAACGAAAGGATATTTACAATTTGTACAGAAATAAGACGGTAGTTTTAAGAGTCGAGGGGCATGAAAGGAAAGCAGTGGTTAGGAAGGCTGTGAGACAGGGCTGTAGCATATCCCCGATGTTATTCAATCTATATATTGAGCAAGCAGTACAGTAAACAAAATAAAAATTAGGATTAGGGGCTGAAAGTCATGGAGAAGGAATAAAAACTTCGATGTTTGCTGGTGACTTTGTAGTTCTGTCAGAGACAGAAAAGAACCTGGAAGAGTAGTTGAACGGAATGGACAGTGTCTTGAAAGGAGGCTATAAGCAAAACCAGGATAATGGAATGTAGTGCAATTAAATCAGGTGATCCTGAGAGAATTAGAATAGGGAATGAGACACTTGATGTAGTAAATGAGTTTTGGTATTTGGGGAGCAAAATAACTAATAATGGTCGTAGTAGGGAGGATATAAATTGTAGACTGGCAATGGCATGGAAAGCGTTTCTGAAGAAGAGAAATTTGTTAACATCGAGTATAGACTTAAGTCTCAGGAAGTCTTTTCTCAAACTATTTGTATGTAGTGTAGCCATGTATGGAAGTGAAACATGGACGATTAATGGTTTAGACAAGGAGAGAACAGAAACTCTTGAAATGTGGCGCTACAGAAGACTGTTGAAGATAAGATCTTATAACAGAACGTAAGATCGTGTATGTCAGTAATTTCTTTACGTGTAACGTTTTATGTAAATATAGCCTTTGACTGCGAGTTTAACAACTAAGAGTCAGTTATCTTTGGTCATGCGGAAAGGAGGTCGATCTTTGGTAGAGGTAGTTAAAGGGCTTTGGATAGGAAGCGTGGGCTGGAGGAGGTGAAGATACAGATGTGGTGTAAAACAATGTTTTATTTGATATTTTTGTTGAAGTGTTAAATGTGAATAAATGAATTAAATAGTGATGTGCAAAACTAATGTAACGTTTGCTCTCTAAAAATCACAATACCACGTCGCCCTACAAACCAGTTAGTCTCATCCAAACACAAAGAAAAACCGCGGGAACATCGCAGTGGAATCACCTCTAGACTTCACGAAGACAACAACGCAGCCATCGATATGAGTTAATTACCAAACTGTTCGTACTTGTTGACGACCTCGGACTATAAATTTGAATCTCCTGTAGTGCCTGAAGTCACCATGTGGACAAAGGAGTAGGACAATTCAAAGAACTGTGGAAATCTTAGGAAGAGGGCTGTTAAAATCTGTAGATCACCTAACTAAACAGGAGGTTCTGTAGAGAACTGAGGAGAAGAGGAATTTGTGGCACAACTTGTCCAGAAGAAGAGATTGATTGGTAGGGCATGTTCTGAGGCATCAAGGGATCACTAGTTTAGTATTGGAGGGCAACGCGGAGGGTAACGTCCACCACCTACCACAGTTCAACAAAGAAAGTATCAGACTGCGCAGAGCCGAAGACTGTGCCACGACAAGACCAAAGACTGTTTAACAGTAACATATCTTGCTCTCTCTCTCTCTCTCTGACATGCACATCGATGACATATAAAAAACAAATGACTTTACCACCTTATACTTTTTGCGAAGTTAATGATGTTATGTAGTCCTTTAATTTTCTTAAATCGTTTTCTGGTGCTACAGACGATACCCCTTCGCAGAGATTTAACATTCTCCGGGATACGCAGTTACATCTCACTGACTATGCATACAATGAACTTAAGGCAAATTCTTCGAATTCCTATTTCAGTATCCACTCATACTATCGCCGGTACCCAAAATCTCTACTTGATTTTCAAAAGCGCCAACCATATGTGGTTTTCCATGAAGAAAATTCTTTGTTGTTGTTGTGGTCTTCAGTCCTGAGACTGGTTTGATGCAGCAGCTCTCCGTGTTACAATATCCTGTACAAGCTTCTTCATATCCCAGTACCTACTGCAACCTACATCCTTCTGAATCTGTTTAGTGTATTCATTATTAGTCTCCCTCTACGATTTTTACCCTCCACGCTTCCTTCCAATACTGAATCGGTGATCCCCTGATGCCTCAGAACATGTCCTACCAACCGATCCCTTCTTCTGGCCACGTTGTGCCACAAAATTCTCTTCTCCCCAATTCTATTCAATACCTCATCATTAGTTATATGATCTACCCATCTAATCTTCAGCTTTCTTCTGTAGCTCCACATTTCGAAAGCCTCTGTTCTCTTCTTGTCCAAACTAGTTATCGTCCATGTTTCACTTCCATACATGGCTACGCTCCATACAAATACTTTCAGAAACGACTTCCTGACACTTAAATCTATACTCGATATTAACAAATTTCACTTCTTCAGAAACGCATTCCTTGCCATTGCCAGTCTACATCTGATATCCTCTCTACTTCGACCATCATCAGTTATTCTGCTCCCCAAATAGTAAAACTCCTTTACTACTTCAAGTGTCTCATTTCCTAATCTATTTCCCTCGGCATCACCCGACTTAATTCGACATCCTTTTGACACCCTTTTACGATTACTATTTGTACAAGGGTTCTGATTAAAATACATAGATCTTGCAGCAGCTTAGTAGGTTTCCCTGATCTAGATTGGAGCGCATTATTAACTTCGTTGCAGTCTCGCAGAATTGGTCGTAGAAATATGAAAAACAATTTTTTGTAGTGTTTCGATACATTTTATGTAGTGTCCGAGCGGCATAGCACTTTTAATTCTCCGCGGCTTCCCTGAAGTTCTTTCAGCCTCCCAACGATTAAGCATGTGTTGACAGACGGGCTCACTTGGGAACAATTGTGATCCTGCGATTTGTAGGGATTCTTCTCATAAAGTGTATGATAGAGGTCATAGTCGGCCATTTGTCTTATAGAGGAGCGGTGAATCCGACTGTGTGTTTCTGTAAAAGTAAATTCTAAATGGGCTGATAACTCTTCTCCACAAGTATGAGAAAGGACCAACGGGGAGGAATGACAGGAAAATGGTATGAGGATTAGTTCTCACTTCAGTAGAGTATAAACTTAATTTTCTTTCCCGACCTTAACAGACACATTGTCTACGCCTATGCTACATATTTTCTGCAAATTCAGTTTTACGTAAGCTAATACAGCTTACGTGAGTCAGTCTGTAACAGTTTCATAAATGTTGAAACTGTATTCCTTTAGCTTTCTGAGAACTACAAGATGCAGACACCTAGCTTTTTCGTAATAATAATGTCAGAAAGTATGCTGTGTGAACTATCATCATCATCATTTTTCAACAAAACTTTAGTTTGAAGTGTGGATATATTACTTCTTTTTATCACTTTACTAAAGTTTGTAAGATGTACCTTGTAACCTCCCCACCGCAATTTTAAAAGAAATAAAGGACAATACTTAATACAAATGGGAGCCAAGTGTAACCTCCCCACAAAAATTTTAAAAGAAAAGGACGATACTAATTAGAAATGCTGATGGACATTGCTCTATGCGTAACCTGCCCACAATCAAATGTACTGACAATGGCAACAAAAATGTGAAATTCGCAATCTGACTCAAATATAAATTCTTCACAAAATTTAAAGTCCGTTCAGTGATAAGAAAATTCAATTAAACCGAAATATCGGTCTTTGGCCCTGTGTAAAACAATCAGAATTAAAGTCTTACCTCAGAATAAATGGATGTCACATATCTGCTCTTGTTGTTGCGCACCGCTTGGAGGAACTGCATTGCAAATAATAATATTCTCTTTTTTTTTTGTGATTCTAGTGAAATTTTTCTTCAAAAGAAGTGGAATGAAATGGGAAGTGCAACGAAATCTTGAGTTCAAAAAAAAATTAAATTTTTGAAAAAATGCTTTTGAAATAAAAATTATTATTGGGGAACTTGTTGGAGAATAATTACAATAAATAAATTTTTTACATTATCTAATGATTATATTAATTAATGGTATACCTTATTCACCATCTTGACCAGTGTTGCCGACCGCCTACATCACACACCCGCACTGGGCTGCTACTACTGACCGACCGCTCTGCATGACGACTAAACCGAGCTACAGACTCGCAACGACTACTGTACTGCACTGGCCTACAGCTACTAACAGACTGAGCAACGACTACTGACTGACCGAGAACCGCTCGCAACACTCGCGCGGTCAAGCGCAAACTCTCTGGTCACAGATGCTACAATGCCTCGCCATCGCTGCTGCGTTACATACGTGTTTCATAACCCTCCACTGGGGGGGCAAAAATTTGGCAGCGATGGTGAGTCATTTGGACTTGCCAAGCGCGGCAAAATTTTTCTTTAATTAACAAAATTCTACAACTTACAGAATATTTAAATGTTGTGCACACGCACTAAGTACAAAATATACCAGACAAAGACAAAATGTGAATACAAAACATAGTAGCAAATCAGAAAAATGTATATACAAAATTTTTGACAGATAACAAAGTGCACAGGCACTGAAAAAATTCTTTAGCATATGCAGAACAAATAAACAGACTGGCAAGAATAATTAGATGTAGTACATAAAGTAAATGTTGTGCACACGCACTAAGTACAAAATATATCAGACAAAGACAAAAAGTGAGTACAAAACATAGTAGCAAATCAGAAAAGTATATACAAATTATTTGACAGATAATAAAGTGCACAGGCACTGAAAAAATTCTTTAGCATATTCAGAACAAATGAACAGACTTGCAAAAAAATATTATGTTGACAAGTGACATAAGTGTATTCGCATTGGAGTTCAGCGAATCGAAAAATGTATAACCTATGAACTATGTGGCAAGAATCAGGATAGGAAAGGGAAGGATTGCATCATGGTTGTAGCACTTTAGATTGCACACAGCTGCTCTGAAAGTCCATATCTTTCCACAGAAGTACAACACCAAATGACACAACTTGAAGTTCTTTTCCCATCGGAATTTATCAGTGTAGCCAAGACACTGAACTGTCGTAGTAATGTTCCATGTTTTCATTTTGGCAGTACATTAGGTACACCAAACAGTGGGACCATAATAATGTCTTCATCGCTCATGGTGGTGGACAGCATGTCGTGTCAACACCACACTCTTACAAGGCACACCAACGTAGAATTAGTGCAAAACCAAATATAGTGCTCCATGATCACTGGGATAAACAGGACAAATGGACATTGCAGTAGTTCAGGGTAGTCAGCTTATGAGGTGAAGGACATCAAGTCACATAATATTGACAATTACAGACTTAATTAGTAGTTTGTGGCATTCATAGCCTAGTTATTGAACATTTCTGTACCAAGTATGTAGTATTACAGAAAAATGTTCATTGATTGTTTTACATAGAATCAGTAGCCTTCTTTTTCTGGTTACAAAGCATTATGAAATAATCGCATTCAGAGTATAATTAAGAATCATTAGCCTTTTCCTAATTACAGTTAATTAATCATTTGTCGTTAATTAATCATTTGTCTAATTACAGTTAATTAATCATTTGACGTTAATTAATCATTTGTTTAATTACTGCTAATTAATTGATCATTTGTCATTTCAATATAGTAAGAATTATTAGCCTTAATTAATTACAAAGCATTATGAAACAGTACCATAGTTAATTAATTATGTGTCATTCCAATCTAGTAAGAATTATTACCCTTCTCCTAATTACAAAGCATTATGAAACAGTAATTAAGATTCATTAGCCTTCTAATTACAAAACATCCTAATGACAGTTAATTAATCATTTGTCATTCCAATCTATTAAGAATCATTAGCCTTCTTCTAATTACAAAGCATTATTAAACAGTCACATTCTTTTCTAGTTACACAGTATCAACATTGGAAGCAAGAGCTAATCAATGGCATAATTGATCACAATTCGTGGAGTGACATTAATTATTGGCACTCAGTGGCCAGCAAGTATTGAATAGAATCATCATTCAGTATTATTCAGATTATTACGAAGTCATTATTAAAAATCAGTTAATTACAGTGAAATCATTAATAATCACAGGCATTATAAGTGGTAACATTACAATAAACAGTGTTCCTCATTCAGTAGTATTCAGATCATTACAAAGGCATTATTAAAATCAGTTAATTACAGTCAAATCATTAGTAATCACAAGCATTATAAGTAGTATCATTACAACAAAAAGTGGCAGTTATTAGCTAGTGACAAAGCATTATTTTGAATATAGTCTCATTAAGAGGTCATTACTCAAGTGACATGCTATTCAGAGTTGATCAGTATTATTCAGAATTATCATAAACTAGTGACATTATGTGGGACTGGTAATACATTTTTTTGGTAGCAATGCATTGCGTTGGGATCGATAATTAATTGCTGAGGCATAATACTTTTTGCTTTTGACCTATTGCAGCAAATGAGGATAGGTAACGTCATTCGTCATGAGTCAGCTGTAGCAAGATTATGTAACAAGGCAGTACATGTGATCACATTTATAAACGATAGACACAAATGGGTAAAAATATAAAAATGCAAGTACTAGAACAGGTATAATAAGTAACAGGTTTAGTAAGTATCATGAAAAGCTTCTCCTGGAAAAAATACAAAAACGGATTATTGACCTGAAAGAAGAAACGCACACTATGCTGAAAAGTAGTGAACTTCGAATTAACAGGTAGTGAAATGTGTATAAAAAAATGTGTTCCATAGCTGTCCTTTCCAAAACTTTCAGTCATCCTACTATGCAATGTAACACCTGCTGTCAAAGCAAACTGCAACAAATACTTAAATAACTACGTAGCATAAATACATTACTTCAACATTATCCTCATCTGTAAAGAAAAAAAAACTTCATTATCCATATCATCATAACTTCACCATTATCATCACCTGTAAAGAAAAACTTCATTATTCATAATACCATATCCTTCATCATTATTCATCAGTATTCATTATCATCTGCAAAAAATCACTTCATTACTCATTACATAACTATTCCTTATCTCTAGCATATTTCATCACTAAAACTAAGGTGTGTAGTTCTCTCTGACAGCCTGCATCAATCACCTTGTATTCTGAAAGAAAAAATTAGTTAAGACTGCTATTCTGTGATGAGTATAGTATATTCTTGTTAATGTTTGTTAATCCTGATCCATTTACTCTTCCTCATAAAGTTATTGCATCTCCTTTCGTTTATTCCGTAGGTGAAATTCCCATTTATGTTAAATTTATTTCTCAGAATCATCATTCCTTTCTGAAATTGATGAACAAAGATTAATGTCCTGCATTTAAATCATATACCCACTAGATAATGACTGGTTTATGGTAACATAATTAACCCTACAGCATAACATGACAGAAAACGTAATATGTCAAAAACATTGACAGTGTTCAAATGCAAAAATATACACAGAATAATACAATGCAGCAGCAAAAAAAAAAATGTGAAACAGTCACGATGTTGAGATGTCATAAGGCAAAAAAAAAATGTCAAAGTCGACTGGTGTGTGTTATATCTTAACTATTTCATAGTGCATACAAACAAAACTGGAGTACAATCATACACACAAAAAAGTGGAAAATGTGCACGGTCTGATGTGTAACGACAAGAAAAGCGACCTGCTAACCTTACCTTGCCGGGCACTTGCCAAGAAAAAACACGATAATCATCAATAAGTAGTCACATAAATATAATTGCTTTAGTAAATGGCATCATAGTGTGTCGAATCATACAGTGGTTTCACTCAATAAACGGTTTAATGTTTGATATATGGTGATTGCCTTTCGATTTTCTGGTTCTCAAAGTTTCGACGTGTACAACATTGGGGTGAGGGATGCTGCGAATCCGATATGGACCTGCGTATAGAAGTTCAAATTTACTGCACTTACCTTTTAATTTGCTGGATAAATAGTGTGTACGCACTAATATTTTCTGTCCAACGTGAAAGTCTCGGCGTTTACAAACCTGTTTTTGCTGTCTTCTCCGGCGCTCTGCGGCACGTTTGATGTTCTTCCGCGCAATGTCAATTATTTCGTGGTGTCGTAGGCGACGACTTTTGGGAAATTCTATTAATTCTTTAATTTTGTTCGGTGGTTCAACGTTTTTCAGTATAACAGTCGGAGATAGCATAGTGGATTCATTTGGAATGGAATTAATTACATCTTGGAATGAGAGTATGTGTGTATCCCAATCAATATGTCTTTTGTGGCAGTATATTCGGCACAGCTTACCAATTTCTTTCATTAATCTTTCACAAGGGTTCGAAGAAGCGTGGTACTTGGATATATAGATCGGAGAAATGTTTCTGGCTCGTAACATGCGTGTCCATACGCTACTACGGAATTGAGATCCATTGTCAGAAATTACTTTCATTACATGCCCTACATGAGATAGAAAATGTTTTACAAATGCATTTGAAACAGTTTTATCAGTAGCTTTGCGTAACGGAGTGAAAGTAACAAATTTTGAAGTGAGCTCAACAGCGACAAAGATGTAGCAAAAACCTCTGTTAGTTCTCGGAATCGGACCAAAAATGTCTACTGCGGCCATGTGTCTTAATTTCACAGGTATAATGGGATATAAAGGAGGAATATGTGAAGTGGTGTCTGATTTAGCTTTCTGGCAAATTTTACAAGACGCTAAAACTCGTCGTATACGTTTCTCCATGTTGGTAAAATAACAGTTCTGTCTCAGTATAAGAAAACATTTTCGTGCTCCGTAATGTGCGTAACTTAAATGAGTGTACCAGATTAATTTGTTGACCAGTTCGTCAGGAATGCATAATAACCAATTGTTGCTGTCAGGATGAGAGCGGCGAAACAGAATGTCATTGCGTACAGTGTAGTGGTTTCTAATCGTAACATTATTCTTATCTTGCCAAAGCTGTTTAATTTCTTTCCACACATTGTCTTTGTTTTGTTCTTGTGCTATGTCCTGTAATGACGATGAAATAAAATTTTCAAATGCAACTTGCTGAATGTACATGACACTGAAATTTGCTTTGCAGAAGTGGGTTGCTACGTCTTGCTGATTGTTGCCGAGAGAACGCGATAGTGCGTCTGCTATAACATTTTGTGTGCCAGGAATGTGAACTATTGTAAAAATTAAATTCTTGTAAATAAAGTTTCCATCTGCTTAATCTGTCGTGAGTGAATTTAGCCGAAAGTAAAAATTGTATCGCTCTATGGTCTGTGTAAACGGTGGTATGTCTGCCATAAAGAAAGTGCCGAAATCTCGTAAAAGCCCAGACAACGCATAATGTTTCAAGTTCTGTGACGGAATAATTTCGTTCAGCAGGTGACAAAATGCGACTTGCAAATGCGATGTTTTTAATTATAGTAGAACCATCTTCTTCAATTTCCTGGAAAATGTGTACGCCTAAAGCGGTGTTGGAACTGTCGGTGGCAATGGAAAAATTTCAAGTAAGATCTGGGTGCGATAATAGTGGTGCATTCAACAAAGCATGTTTCAAATAACATTCTCGTGAACAAAATTCTGCGTGTCAAAATTATTGCTTACGTTACTGTAATATGCAATCTGTGCTGTATCTGGTTAAAATCTATCGTACGTGTTATTATTTACGGGAGGATACTGTGGCATATCCATTATATGAACTGCTCTGTTATTTCTTACTGACGTATTACGCTATAGATGACACCTATTGTTTGGATCATTCATGATTATTCGTTGTTGCTGATGTTCTTGCTGCTGAAAAGATCGACTGTTATTAAATGTACGCTGAAAATTGTGCTCGTTATTTTTACGTCTGTCATGATAGTAATTTCTATACGGCGCATTGCGATAGGAATTGAAATGGTGTGTTGTCTGTACGTAGTTATTTCTTTGCTGCCATGCGTTACTATTTGTTGGAGCTGGGACTATACGTGCACGCGGCGAAACATAAAAGTTTGGTTGACCTTGTAGACTGCATTGTTGGTTAGGTATGCTAAGCGGCTGACTTTCATGCTGTTGTGGTGAAAAGGTCTATTGTTACCAAAAAAATGCGTTTGCTGTTAATTTTACACATACTGATGATTACGATTTTATCTGTTATTAAAATTACGCTGGTTCTGGAGTGCCTACTGAAAATTGTCACATTCGGTAAAATATTTCTCATATCCGGTTTTCATTACTCGTTTCTTAATACTAGGTAGAGCAAGAGTTAAAGAGCAGTTTTGATAGATATAAAGGATAGTAGAAGAAAAGGCAGCAGTGCAGAAAACTAAAGATGAAATAGCACTACTACAGTTCGGGGCCCTATGCTCGCTACGGCACATATTCATTAAAGCGTAATGAATCCCCTGAGGTCTATTACGCACTGCAACTAAATTTTAGCTTTTGCGTTACAGGCAATGTCGGTAAAATTCCAAAACCAAATTGTTGTAACCATGTTAATTCAAGTTTCCTCATTACAGGCAATGCTGATGAAAATACAATAACAATTTGTCGCTTCAGGTTCAAAGCTAGTTTCTCCATTACAGGTAATAACGGTGAAAGTACAAAAATAAATTGTCGTATACAGTGCAAATCGTGTATCTGTGTTCTGTCATTATTAAATTCTTTACATTTTCTTACAAATGCAAATTGCTCGAAATCTACGTTCTCGTCACTCGGTTTGATAACACGTTCGGGTTTGTGAGTGAATCTGTTCGTCTGTGTCATTTCGTACTTCAAGTTGCGTAGCTTTTCATATTTTAAGTCGCGTGGCTTTTCGGATTTTAAGTCGCGTAGTTGCTGTAAATTGCTCACATTATACACGCTGCGTAAGTCTGACAAATGTTTGCAACGTGGCGGGTTCTGTGACGTATTGGTGACTGAAATAATTGTTAATTCTGTTACTTTAATACTTTCGTCAATCTGGTTGTTGTGTCGTTCACTTTTCTCGTCAGCCTCCGTATTCGGAGTGTGTGAAACTTCCACTGACTCCAAATCATCGCGAATCTGTACTGCGTTTTTAGGGCATTGTTCGGTGACTGCATTAATTTCGTGTATCTGTGTTTCGTTCGCCAAACATTGTTCAGTGATTGCATCAATCTTGTCTTTATGTGACTCTGTTGTGCCTACACGTGTGCTACTTAATTCTTGTGCAACAGTGCCAACTTCTTCATTACTGTTATTAGCACAAGTCTTAGTATCCTCACGTAATTGTTCTTTACTGTCCTGACATTGTACGGTAACAGCTGTAATCTGCTCACTAACTTGTTTGTTCTGTTCTTTATGATCGTCTTGTTTTTCGTTTGTGAATTTGAAACTTTTATCAATTATTTCGCTAAGTTGTTTGTAATGGTTGTCGAGAATTTCACTGACTCGTAGTAAAAATGCGATAGCTTGAGCCTCAGTAACATTACCCATTTGTTGTGCCAATACTCTAATTTCATCCTTAGTAACATCACCTACTATATTCTCTGTGCTGTTTAGTGGTGGATCTGGAACTTTCTCGCTTACTGTAACCATTTGGTTATTCTGAGCAGTCGGATGTACACTGTCAGACATTATTTCGGAATTAAATAAATCCGTCGTACTTTCAGTATCCTGTTCATTTTCATTAGACAAATTTGTCTGTACATTACTTGGATTTTCTAAATCGGGTGTGTTAAGCTCGGCAGCGCTCATTACCATAGAGCATTCTGCGTCATCAATTGTCGTCAAGTTAACAGACGAGACAATTGAGTTCGTTTGTTCATCATTAAGGTGAAAGTCATCTTTAGTGGTTGGAATGCACTGATTGTTAGTGAACGCAGGATTGTCATCATTACGTTGCGTATCACAATTACTATCGGTCACGTTGTTTAAGTCGGTAATTTCATTCACAATACTTCGCGATACACTATTCACAGTCTTTCGCGGCATTTTTACAATAGTCAAAATTTTTCATAAAACAAATGAGCACAATGCAAAAGCAACACACAAATACAACAAAGCAACAAATTTCCGTTGACCTGTAGAGAGAAAGTCACAAGATTAATAAAAGCGTAGCGCCAAATCCTAATTATACTTAAGCAAATAAGAGCAGATATCTGACTGTTGCTCAAAAGACTCTCAACGAAATACGATCCTGGACTGGGTGTCGCCAAGTGTAACCTCCCCACCGTAATTTTAAAAGAAATAAAGGACAATACTTAATACAAATGGGAGCCAAGTGTAACCTCCCCACAAAAATTTTAAAAGAAAAGGACGATACTAATTAGAAATGCTGATGGACATTGCTCTATGCGTAACCTGCCCACAATCAAATGTACTGACAATGGCAACAAAAATGTGAAATTCGCAATCTGACTCAAATATAAATTCTTCACAAAATTTAAAGTCCGTTCAGTGATAAGAAAATTCAATTAAACCGAAATATCGGTCTTTGGCCCTGTGTAAAACAATCAGAATTAAAGTCTTACCTCAGAATAAATGGATGTCACATATCTGCTCTTGTTGTTGCGCACCGCTTGGAGGAACTGCATTGCAAATAATAATATTCTCTTTTTTTTTGTGATTCTAGTGAAATTTTTCTTCAAAAGAAGTGGAATGAAATGGGAAGTGCAACGAAATCTTGAGTTCAAAAAAAAATTAAATTTTTGAAAAAATGCTTTTGAAATAAAAATTATTATTGGGGAACTTGTTGGAGAATAATTACAATAAATAAATTTTTTACATTATCTAATGATTATATTAATTAATGGTATACCTTATTCACCATCTTGACCAGTGTTGCCGACCGCCTACATCACACACCCGCACTGGGCTGCTACTACTGACCGACCGCTCTGCATGACGACTAAACCGAGCTACAGACTCGCAACGACTACTGTACTGCACTGGCCTACAGCTACTAACAGACTGAGCAACGACTACTGACTGACCGAGAACCGCTCGCAACACTCGCGCGGTCAAGCGCAAACTCTCTGGTCACAGATGCTACAATGCCTCGCCATCGCTGCTGCGTTACATACGTGTTTCAACCTTCACATCACTTATTTGGAAACAGCGACTGTTCAGCTCGCTGAGATGACCAAAACACTGTATCGTACAGTGCCTACCCACAAATAATGTCACTCACATCTCGGCTGTATATATGGTGACTAAGGAATTTCAGACCGAAAATTCAGTTTAGACTCTAGCTAACACATGAAAATGGTCCACCAGCTTTGACATGCTTGTTAGATTTAGAATGACCTCTCAGTCACAGATTCTAGCAGCTGAGAAGGCACTGACATAAACGACATCGCAGCTTTCCTTTATCTGTCGGCATCTTTCGGATCCAGACATTTTAGACTTTATGTTTTAACTTTATTCTCTAAATTGTTGCTTACGTGTAGGTTTTCTCGGCATATCTTAAGAAAACGTACACATGTCCTAGAGAGCTGTATTCTTATTCAAAGCGAAAAGAGTTAAATAAATGCACTGGAAACGATTAGAAACTGCTGCCAGTATACTGTTCATGGCTGTAATAGCACTGCAATCTCTATCGCAGCAACTGCAGCTGTTTATTCAAACAACCCATTCTTGTCCCGTTGCAATCTCTTCTGACGACAAACATCACGCAGTAGGCAATAATAATCAGAATGTTGATTGTTAAGCAACGTTTTAAGCTACCTGTTCTAAAAGTGTTTCCAAAATATTAATTCCATTATTGAGTCATTGGTACTACTAGTTTGAACGTTAATATTTCAATGTGAATCAAATTAGATAAATTATTTATCTGTACTTAATTTATTAAAAGACGGAAGCACGAGAAATCTGTAAGATTTGTGTCTGTCAGCTGAGAAGTATATTTTCGGACTTTAAAGAATACACATCCAGCAGAACATCGACTGAATTGGCAACAGCAAATAAAAAATAACCAATGAAGTTCTACTTAGTTTTATTAAAAGATTTGTGAGATTTTCACGCGATGATTAATAAGAGTTGAGAGTTTATTTTTTTCCTATTCATAGCATAAAAAACTTTCATTTTCAACTACATTAGAAGTTTATTTCTGGGAACTTTTATTTTCTCGAATGTATTCCAGCACATTTCTACTCTTTTTGGTTACTTCTTTGCTGTGCATTCGGTCATCATTACGATGATCATTTCTCTCTGTGTAGGTTGCCGTCAGCAAAATATTTCGTATTCATGGAGTGAGTTTGGAAATGGGCCCCAAATGTGAGCTATAACAGAACAGAAATGACGTATCTTTGGTTGCCATTAGTACTGTCGGTGCCACTGTATCATTCGGAATTATTAAGTGAGAGAGTCTTGTTTTGGTCAAGCTGTTGAACAGTCTGGAAACACCTAGCTGGACACACATATGCAGAAGCAAAGAATGTTGATTTTTGGAAATACGGTTTCGTAAAGATTGATTAATAGAAGCGTGAAGATATTCAGGTAACGTTGTCAACGCATTGCTCTCTCGCACTTGGTTGTGAAGTGATTGACGAAGGTAAATTTTCTGTGCCATTTTCCTTTATTTAGTCAGCTCCGTTGATTGGATTATCGAAACGAGATTAAACAAAATTATCTGCTCACGCGGCTGTGAGTCAGAGTTATAGATTAACCAATCCCTTACCATTCGACAACGAATTAGAGAACATACTTACATTTTTAATAAGAAAAGAATTTTGTGAAGACTGTTGTAATAGATCACCGTGCTAAATAACGCTTAATGTACGATGTGACTGGCATAGCTGCTTTTCCTTGCCTTGGAATGGGGCAAGGATTTTCTTCAGCTGCGTTGCTGAATTCTAACATTCACCACTTTCTAGCGGTATCGCGTTTCCGTTGACACAAGGTAAGTTATGAAAGTTTGTTAGGGCCAGTTTAAGATCTACATCTATATCTACATGGATACTCTGCAAATCACACTTAAGTGACTGGCAGAGGGTTCATCGAACCACAATCACAATAATTCTTTGTTATCCCAATCCAGAACAGCGCTTGGGAGAAACGAACATATATATCTTTCAGTACGAGCTCTAATTTCCCTTATTTTATGATGATGATCGTTTCTCCCTTTGTAGGTTGGTGTTAACAAAATATTTACGCATCGAAGAAGAAAGCTGGTGATCGAAATTTTATGAGAAGATTCCGCGGCAACGAAAAACACCATTGTTTTAGTGACGTCCACCAGAAATCCTCTATCACGTCCGTGACACTCCCTCCCCTATTTCTCGATAATACAAAACGTGGTGCTCTTCTTAACACTTTCTCGATGTAACCTGTTAATCCTATCTGTTAAGGATCCTAGACAGCGCAGCAGTACTCCACAAGGGAACTGAAAAGCGTTGTGGAGGCAGTCTCTTAAGCAGACCGGTTGCATCTTCTACGTTTCCTGCCAAAAAAAAGCAGTCTTTTGTTCGCCTTCTCAATCGTTTTCCAATTTATTTTGATCATCTGATGACTTTACTAGACGATAAGCGATACCATAATCTGCAAACAAGCTGAGGCGGCTGCTTGTCTCCTAAATCGTTTATATAGATACGAACACTACCTTGGAAAACACCAGAAATCACTACTGCTTTACTCGATTACTTTCCCATACTTAACTACTAGCTCTGACAAGAATTCACGAATTCTGTCGTATAACTGAGACGATATTCCATAAGCACGGAACTAGATTACAACTTCGGTGATACGTTTCCCTTTCTTTCTGCTACTCCTCTTTACCAGTCACAAAGCTTCTTCTTTGAGAGCTGAAAATAGTTTTGAAGATATGGACTCCCCTTTTCGACTCCTCTTTCCCTACCTTGATAAGTTTTGGGAAGTCACTGCGATACTGATAATGTCAATAAAAGTAAAACTTCATAAGTTTATTTCTCTGTGGGCACCACAAGTTTTATGCCATCAGCAGGTCTTGTTGGTTTATAAATATGATTTCCTTCAGATTTGTTGTTCGGTCTCTGGTGGTATTTTCTAGTAAGTAAATTCCAATTCTGAAGTGTAAATTTGGGTGGTATGTAAAATATACATCTCGGGTTAGCATAATTATTTTGTTGGACTTAAAATCGCTTCCAGCTGCGAATCTCTGCAGGTGGAAGATACAAGTTACTACATCCTGTGAGAAACACAGATTTTCCTACAGTATTTGCATTATTCTACACACTGTATCGCTTAGCTTTCATGTTGCTAAGGAACCTTTGTGGGCCTGTATATTATTCTGTTTTCATATACGGGGTGATTCACGAAGATTTGCAAGTATTTTGATGTGCTATTCCACAAGAAAAACTAAAGAAAAATATTCATATAAACACAGATCCGAGAATCTTTAGTTACAGTGTTACGGATAATAAAAGATTTTGCCTGAAATTTGCTCAGTGTTAAGGAAGTTGTACTGTGTACATGCAATTTCACAATACATTCACAATAAATGTTCAAAAACATCTTCACCGAGTTCAGTGCAATTAGCTGCACATGTATGAACAGATTTTGTTGCTCGTTTCAGTTTTACAGGATTGTTCGTAATTTTTTCAATTGCGTTCATAATGCGAGCAAGTAATGCCCCACGTCTATTGACTTCGTCCTCACAAACAATATCTTTCATCCATCCGCATACGCAAAAATCGATTGGTGTTAAATCGTGCGATCTGTGTGACCACAGACGTGTAACACCACGACCTATCCATTTCTTGGGGGAAATTTCAGTTAAATGTGCAGTAACTGCGTTGGTGAAATGAGGAGGCGCGACGTCATGTTGAAAATACATTTGCAATAGCGTAGCAAATGGAACGTCTTCGATTAAGCGAGGCATTTTTTCTTGAAGGAATTGTAAGTGTGTCTCGCCAGTTAGACGCCCTGGGAAAATGAATGGTTCAATAAAGTGTGTGTTGATTATACCACACATTTATGCTAAACCGCTGCTGGAATTTGTGTTGCACTGTTGCGTGCGGTTTGCTTCAGACCATACGTGGTTGTTACGTAAATTGTTTATACCATGTAAACTGTGCCTCATCAGTAAATAAACTGTATTTGTGTAACTGACGATTGGTATTTAACCAGTTGCACAACTCCAAACAAAGGGCAGGATCTCCCCGACGTAAATGATGCACTTTCGTTTATGGTAATGATACAGATTATTGTACGTCAGTGTACGCCATACCTTCTATTGTGAAATACCTATTCGTTAAGAGATACTTCGCCTTGGTATCCGGGCTACATTGAACAGCATCCATAATATCCTCATCATCGTCTTCACATATCGAGGGCTCGTAGTGATTATGAACGCTAGGTAGGGAACGCGTCTCCCGTACCATTGGAAATGCTCCACTAACGATTTGTGCATTCGGAATCCTCCGCGTTCGATAACGTCCGTGATATTCTTTAACTGTAGCCGTAGCATTTCCATCACATTTGCGATAAATAAACGCCGTATCCGTGTATTCCTATGTCGTAAATTTGAAATGCATCCCCATTTCATAAATAATGTAGAAACTAAAACAGTTACTATGTGGTTTCACTTAAGTACACTGTTGTTAGTTATGCTATTTCCACTGAACAATACAGAAAACTAACTCGTTTCAATGTCTGGAAATGACTGAAACAATTCACTAAAGGTTGCCAACAATGACACAAACGTTTCTACATTCTTAATGGGAAGTGAAGAAATTTACTTGTATAATAATCTTTGCTCTTCTAGATGTTCTGAAAAACTACTGCAGATACATGTCTGGGACACGTTTTATTAGATTCGTCAGACCAATAACAACGAAATAAATGGAAATCGTGCTTTACTTTAACCTCGTACGATGTTGCGAGAGCTTCATGTTAGGGAAGTTTTTAAATTTCACAGAAAATTTTTTATTAGCCTTGCTCCGTAACTAAACATTTGCTGACCTATGTTTACACTATCTTTTTTCTTTAGTATTACTGGTAGAATAAAGTATTAAACTTTTTGCTTATCTTCGTGAAATATCCTGTATACAGTATTTCGCAATTCCTATTACAGGTTTCTACGGGCTGTAGAGGGAACTCGGCAGAAATCAAAAATCATGTCCGAAAGTGCATCGGTTGGACGTATAGGAAGTTTGAAAATTATACCGCTTTCAGATCTTTCATCTCAACGTACTTCCACAAACTGAGAATAGAGCGTCGTCGTCACGCACCATTTTCATTCGACTACAACAATCTCTGGTAATCCATCAAGGAAAGTAGGACTACTGCGGGACACGTAAACTTGAATAATGATAAGAAAACCAGCAACTGTATTTGAAGTAACCGTCGTTTCTTCTTTTTAACACATACTAACAGTTTCGACACCACATGGTGTCCTCTTCAGACCCCGAACGTAACCTGCCAGTCTGTTTTCATGTGGAATGAACAGAATCGTATGCAGAGCGCCAAATTATCTGGATTCTGTGTATCTTCCACTCTGACCATGCTCGGCTTGTTGTTGTCACGGAATGTAGGGAATATAATAAAATTTGGCCCGCTGCATACGATTCTGTTCTTTGCACATGGAACAGTTATGGATGGCAGGTTACGTTCTGGGCCTGGAGATGGCTCAATGCAGTGTTGAAACTGGCAGTATGTGTTAAAAATAATAAAATGCGTTAGATTCAAATGGAGCCGATGGTTTTGTTATCATTATTCAAGGACCACAACAATGGTGGCGAGAAACTAGTGCATTCACAACTGTGTGCTCCAAGGATGCGCCGCATTTGTCGACTTTGACGAGGATAAAATGTCTCAGCAGAGCCGTTCCGTAGTGATATTTCCCCCTGTGACCTTTTGTCTCCTACTTTCTCTCACCACATGTTTACGATTTAGTTCTTCAGCTACCCCGGTGGAACTCAGCAGACAAATTGTATGCCTGCCTGACATGAATACAAGCTGCCTACGGCTGTTTGTGTCAGCAGTTCATCTGGTTACCCTCCATATTTTATATTCAAACCCGAACCCGAACATCTACCTCTCATGGCATTCATTTTACTGTTGTGCGTCTGAATGTGAATGAGAGACCATTTTTATGTAGATTTCGGGGTTTGTTGGGTAGCAGTAGTTGCATGGAATGTAGACTGCTCGGAGCAGAAGAGAAGTTGTTTGTCCTCTGCTTCGAGTACAGGACGACCTCCCTAGAGTTCATCTTACCTGGAGGTCTACCTTCTATGCACGGGGGTTGAGTATTATTAGGTTGGCGGCGGAAATGGTCCCTCTGTTCAGTTATGTCTGTAGTCTGGGGTAGCCGGAAGATCTATTCTGAATGGTATTCTTCGTCTTGTCGCCGATGAGTATGGTCATAGTGTTAAATACGCCTTCTACCGAGTCAGAATATGCTGTTAAGAGCGTTTACCAGTTACTAAAGAAATAGTTGAAAATATTAAAGTTCTTCAGGTTAGCTGAATCGCCGTATTTATTTTTCAATTCATTTTAAATTTTGGAGTGGAATATGTTTGTTTCGGAGTTTATCAGTGAGCGAAACTTCCCTTGTTCATTCGCAACAGCAAGATGGAACAATCACCAGTAGGGGTGTCTAATGTGAGTCAGTAATTCAAAATATCGTGTCAGTGTGGTGTGACTGAATCTGCATGAGAGTGTGCTTTTATTTATCTGATTTTCTGTATGATTTCTGTGTCTGGTCTAGACTCGTGTTTGAACTTCATATACGTTAGGCGACAAGCCATGTATGCTGGTCGTAGTTTGTAATCATGAGTCTTGATTCGGTTTGAATAACAATTGTACCGTTAGATCATTTTAACTTTCAGATTTGAGAGTTTTATGCGAATTTGTGAGAGTGGCCTTGTTCAGTGGAGAGCCACGTGTACCGTGAAACTGTTTTGAGTATTCATTTTTGCAAGGTTAGTTCTCTGACGTGTGGTTCAGATTTATTTTATCTTCTCGTGGTTGTAGTCAGCTTCCAGGAATTCTTGTTGTTTCTATTTTCTTAGAAACGTTTCAATACATTTAAATGTGAATGGTAACTTGGCACATGGAGAGGTCGGGTCTCGGTTGTCGGACGTGATTCGTTATGCTTTGTGTTATGTCCTAGCCAGTAATGCCAACCGAGCCCGCTGCCAAAAGGTTGGCAGCATCAAAGTCTGGACGCCGTCCGCATAAGCAGCGCCAGCGATACAGGAAATCACCGCAAGTCTGCGCGCGCCACGGCTGGCTTCTGGCTTCTTAAGCTCTGGAGTCGCGAGCGCTAGGACAGTTCTGCATTCGCCGCTCAGTTGTGTACTCGCCACCGAACTGTGTACTTGCTAGTCAGTTGTGTGTTCATCGCAGCAGAGTTGTTGTTTGTCGTCAGCCGACGCTGACCTAGCCGCTCCGACTTGAACTAGACAGATTTCCGTAGACACGGAGTTCACGACCTTGTTTCTGTATCTTAGTGAATAAAGATAAGTACCGACTTTTATTTAATCTGAGTGTTTGGGCTTTCATCTTTCTGTTCACTGTTCCAGCGGACCGGTCGGCCCGCTATTAAAAGTGTGGCGGTGACTTCGTAAGCCATTTCCACAGCCAAGTGTTTGTCGCTACGAACACCGCCACAAAACTTTGCTATCCTTTTGCAAACTATTCTAAACGGGTTAGACCTCTTTGTGGGTTTGTGCATGCATTTGGTGGTGGTAAATTGTATCTTGATCTGCTCTACCGTGTTAGTGTGGGAGTGAATGTTTCCTGCACTTTATTCACTCGCTCACTCACCCACGTTACAGCATAAAATGCTTTATTTTATTGAACTATCGCATTGCTTTAGTGCTCAAGCGCCAGATTGGAATATTAACTGAATATCCGCTCCACTTTAATGTGTCCTTTCAATGAATAAAACGGACCCGTGAAAGTTAAACTCCTGTGTTCTGTTCGCTCATTTACAAACGTTTAAGTTCCTTTCCCATTTTTAAAAATTTTAATTTTGTGCTCCACTCATATTTTCCCTGAGAAGGGCTGTAACCAGACAAATTCTTAAGACCAGTACCTTTAGCTAAAGAGGAACGAGTAGTATTTCAAGTCCCTGGCTTATCTGTCAGGTTAATCAATTGTCCCAAATAATTTAAATGAAATCTCCCATTGAATTAATTCTTCACCTGAAGCTCCAGTTCAGTCATTATTAATACTTAGGAAGTGCTAGGGCTTGTGGTGACTCTGTTTTATTATCATAGTTTTGTCTCTAATAGTAACTTAATTGGAGGTTTACTATCTTTGGCCCGAAAAAAGCATGTTCCTTGAGAATTTTTTTCTCGGGATGTGCTATACATATCAATGTCAAATTTGGTCAAAATGTTTACTGATATTGTCTTTACAAACTGGAATTTTTTCGACCGGAAACGTCGAAACAAAATTCAGATGTAGACCTCCACGTGCGGTATGTCACAGATCAGTGAGTTTTCGACTTCGCCGGCCAAGTAAAACTATTTATAGTTGATGGATCGGAATAAAAGTGGTACAACTCCTAGACAATTTAGTTATCTATGTCGGAAACAGAGAATCATGCCAATCTGTTCAGTAGATTTGAAGTTATCATACCGCACGCTAAAAAAAAGTCATTTCGAGAAAGAAGCGTTTGAAGTTCTGACTACATATAAATGCGATATTATGCAACGTACGTTCAATTTGCTACTCCAGGTCCTTAAACTACTCCTTCCTCTTCCTCATAGAGGGCGTTCTGCTCGATCTGGGTCATTCTGCGCTGCTCCAGAGCCGCTCGTACGGCCGGTGACAAGCGGTTTTAGGCCGCTTGAATCTGGTGGTCATAAGAATACTTGGCGAACTGCGTCGAGTAGAGTCCCAGGGTGACGTCCACTGTTGTCATGGTCTTCAGAATTGCTGAATACCCTTCGTTGAAGCTGCTCACTGCCAGGAAAGGCGCAATCTCCACAGTCTTCGCACCAGAATGCAAATGCTTGGGGGCTAACTTCCAAACACACGCGTCCAAACTTTCTTTTGAATTTTGTGTATTTCCTTCCAAGCACCGGTACAATAGCTTGTCCTCTGAAAGAAAAAAACTGGCGCGTGAAAAAGGCCGATTTCAGGCAAGTGCATTTTCTTGTTCAACGGCGAATAACAAACATTTACGTTCCGTATTCGGAAAAGCCGTTTCAGGGGTGGATTCTAAACACTTGTATGGATCTAAAAATGCAATTAAAAATATCGATTTTCTTAACCAAAAGATAGTAAACCTCCCCTTAATCACTCAAAATTATGGATGTTTAAGAAGCTTGCTTGTAAAAAGGCAGCAAACGTCCAAGGACTTGCTTAGTCCCGTAGGAGTGAACCAGTGGACGATTACTAGAAATATTGCGCACCTGTGGAGCACACAATACGAAACTGATTGTCTCAGACGTGTGCGTACTGTGATGCGTAAGATTTTGTAAGTGATTCGATCTGATTTCATATCGAAATGGTACATTTTTGGACATAGGTTTCCTTGTAAAAAAATTTATCTGCTAATCTCATTAAAAGCATTTTGTGTATACTACCGCGTCATTTTATAAAATGCTTAATATACTAAGATTTGAGTTGCTGCAACCTTCCTCATAGCAGTTTATTTTTATTTTAGGAGTCAATGGTACAATATATCTCCTTCCTGGCGGTGTTACGAGACCACCGACATCATATTTATTAGAGTCTGTTAGCCCTAAAATAACTTTGATTTTAGGAGAGAGGGAGGGTATATGTACCTGATTATTTGTGAATTGGCTTGCGGCATTTGGTAAACCGCTACTAATCAGCGTGAAGCTTCTAGGGACGATGTTCTGCTGCTCTTAGTAGCGGAAAGAGGACGCCAGATCAGATGCTCATACGCCGTTTGTTTAGCACGTCGCAGTAAAGTCCCATGAGGCTGCTGCCATGGTATCACGCAGGCTCCGTCCTAACTGGATTGCTGGCAGCTAAGGAGCTAGGACCCTGTAGCCGCCCTCCCAGTAGATTTCGTCAGACTTTTTCTCAACTTCAGTTGCTTGTATAAGATCCTGAGGTCATGCGGTACTGGTACACGTGGCACAAGTGATCGCAGTATATACATACGCAGGGTGAGTCACTAACTATTGCCACCAAGAACAACTCCGAAAGTATCATAGGAGCTGAAAAGTTTGTGGGAGAACAACTGCATGGGACAACCGGTGCCATAGTATGACGTTGGTTTTTTGTTGCTAGGTGGGGTCACTTCAGAGATATGATGGTCAACATTGTTTTTTTTTAGATGGGCTGCAGTAATCTGGTAATTACTTTCTGAGGTTTTTGAAGGTCAACGAAGGTCACAAATATGGCGAGAACGTCCATTTACCGAAGGTGTTCGAAGTGATGACCATTGGTGTCAAAGCAGTGCTGCAATCTTCTTATCATAGATTGAGTGGAATTCCTTATCCACTTCAGCAGTTATTGAAACACATGCTCTGACAATGCTCTCTAGCATATCTTCACGTGTAGTTGGACTGTCCTTATAAACAATGTCCTTTACGAATCCCCTCAAGATGTAATCCAGAGGCGTCAAGTCTAGCGAACGTGCCGGCCACGACACATCTCCTCCGCATCCAGCGATTTTGGAATTGTATCTCCAACACATTTCTAGCCATCAGCACAAAAATGTGCCCGACACCCATAGTGTTGATACCACGTTCTTTTCCTTACTCCTAAAGGTATTTCTTCCAACAACTGATATAATGTTTCTTGCAGAAATGTGGTGTGCTTCCTACAATTAAGATTTCCTTAGATGATATAGGGGCCTATAGTCCTATCCTCCAGAATCCCTCCTCGTACATTCACCAACCACGGTTTTTGGTGTGTAACTTGCCGCAGCCAGCATGGATTTTCAGTTGTCCAATAATGCATGTTATGCAAATTAACATTTCCATGGTTCGTGGATGTAGCCTCGTCAGTAAATAAAATCAAATTGCTAAATTTGTCATACCTCTGAATCTGAAGTTGAGCCCATCGGCAGAATTCAATGCAACGCATACAATCTGTACCAATTAATTCTTGGTGGGGACTGATGTGGTAAGGATGATATCTATAGCGATGCAGAACACGAACCACTCTACTCTGGCTCGTGCCAGATTCCCTGGCGATTTGACGCGAACTAACACAAGGATCTCGAACCACAGTGGCGAAAGTACCAATTTCCGTTTCCCCAATAGTATCTTTCCTTTTCCGGATATGTTTCCGAAGCGTTAACGATCCAGTTGTTCTCAATTTAACAAAGACATATGTAATTGTACGACTTGTAGGGTGAGTATGTTGAGGATGTCTCACAGGGTGTAAGTCTCTAGCTCTCGCTGAATTTCGTTGGAATTCTCCGTAAATGAGAAGCATATCGACTTGTTCTTCGAAGGAATTCGTCATTCACTTTCGCTTGATTCGACGAGACGAGTCTTAACGTTCCTATTAGCGCTGTATTGCGAAACCGCCGAATGGTGTTTACATGCCAATGGCACGTTAGATGAATAAGCCGTATTCGGCGAATATATACTATTTGCGCTATATACGAGAGAGAAATGTCGCAGCTTGTGCTTCGATAAGTACCGAAGTGATAAGGAATACCACTCAATCCATGATAAGAATGTTACAATACTGCACTGATAACAATGGTCATCACTTCAGACACCTTCTGTAAATGGACGTTCATGCCATTATTTTGACCTTCGTTGACCTTCAAAGACCTTACCGTTACACATAATTGGATTCGTCTCGATAGTCAGTAACAGAAGATAAGTACCAAGCTATAGCACCCCATTTAAAAAAACAATGTTGACCTTCATATCTATGACGAGACCCCCACCTAGCAACAAAATACCAACGTCATATTATGGCTCCCGTTGTCCAATGTAACACTGTAAAATTAGGGGTAAGCTGCAGGGAAAGACAAACAATATAAAATATGAACAAGAAGTAAGGGAGGACAATAAGACTGGAAGACCAACAACGAAGGTCTCAGTTTATAAAAGAGTGTAAGAATGGAGTGTAATTTTTCGCCCCTACTATTCAATCTACACATCGAAGAAACAATGACGGATATAAAGGAAAGGTCCAAGAGAGAGTTAAAATTCAAGGTGAATGGAAAATAGTAAGATGCACCAATTACATTGCTATCGTCAGTGAAAGTAAAGAAGAATTACAGAATGTGTTGAATGGATTGAATAATTTAATTTGTTCTGAGTTTGGACTGAGAGAAATCGCAGAAAGACGAAAATAATAAGAAGTAGCAGGAAAGAGAATGACGAAAAGTTAAAATGAGGATTGGGTATCACGAAGTCGGAGAAGTTAACGAATTCTGCTACTTGGAAAGCAAAATAACTCACAACAGTCGGAGCAAAGATGGCACATAAAACAGACGAACCCTGGCTTAATGGGCATTCCTGGCCAAGAGAAGTCTGGTAGTATCAAACATAGGCCTCAGTCTGAGGACGAAAATTCTAGGAATGTACATGTGGAGTACAGAATTGTACGGTAATCAAATTTGGACTGTAGAAAAACCAGAACAGAAGAGAATAGGAGATGTTGAAAGTTAGGTAGACCGGTAAGGTAAGAAATAAGGAGGATAGAAATGTATGAAAATCATTGACAAGAAGAAGTGACAGGATGAAAGGCTACCAGTTAAAAAAATCAAGGAATAACTTCCATCGTATTATGATGGAGCTGTAGAGGGAAAATCTGTATGGTAAGGCAGAGACTGAAATATATCCAGCAAATAATTAATGACGTAGGTTGCAAATGCTACTCTGAGATCAAAAGATTGGCTCAGGGGAGGAATTAGTGGTGGGCTGCTTCAAATCAATGAGAAGACTCATGATTCAACAAAACAATAATTTCGTACGCAGGGTGGAGCAAAGGAACACATATTATTCGCTACTGATCAACCTCCGATGTTTTATTTATAGAAAGTAGTGGAATTTATATCATAATATATTTATTGCACTTTTTAAAATCTAAGTACATTAATTAGGTCCGAAAAATAATTTCTTTAAGATGATGTCCTTTTTTCCGGACACGTATATGGAGCCCCTCCGCAGAACTCTTCAAAGTTTCATTTGAAACAGTCTCCATTTTTTGAGAATGGAATCTTTCAGGTCATTGAATTTGATGGTCTTGCTATACTCTCGCTTTCAGGTAGCGCCACAAAATAAAGACACGAAGCGGTAGATCTGCATGGTGTACCGGCCAAGAAGCAATGCCGAAATGTGAAGTGACGTGTCCAGAAAATATTTGTCAAGTCAGTTCCACTAATGATGTCGTCGTGTCAGCTATGGCGCCTTCCTGCTGGAATATTTCTTTCTTATTAACCCAGGAACTTGTCGAACATTTCAATGTAGCTCGCTGATATCACTCTAACTGCTGTTTCCCCTCTTCAAAAAAGTGCGGACCAATAATCCCTCTGTTGAAGACACCACACCACACCACAGCACTACTTTTGAGCTGTAGAGACGTTTTGGGTTTAGTTCACGGGGTTCTCCGGTTCCCGGTACCAACAGTTCTGGGAATTAATGTAATGTAGCCATCCAGATGGAAATGAGCTTCATCAGTCATCATTATTAGGACATCTGTCTCTTCCGGAAGAATGGCGTCCCATACGTCACAAAATTTTCTGTACCGCACAAATCCCCCTTCTACTTAGTTGCTGTATGATAATTATGTTGCGTGGGTCAAATCTGAATCACAATGTAATATCCAATGAGGCAAACGACATTACATACCCAGCACTAGAGCGGACCGTATCGGACTAGCAAGAATTGCCCTTCTCAATCTGAGTTCACTTTCTGGAATTCGGTGTGAACAGGCAAAACCATTTGGTGTGTCGTTTATCGCATATCCAGTATTTCTAAACACTAAAACCATCAGAGTAGAGTATTTCGATCTAAAATTGGAAATCTGATATGTTCGGCATTAAAATGTCGACGGCAGAGGTGTTGAATCTTAACCGAAAACTTAGTATTTCTAAAAAAAAAAAAAAAAAAAAAAGAAAAAGAAAAGCTGTAAACACGCTATCTGCTACGTTCCAACGTTCGTGATGCGTTGTCTGATGTACCCTCCAGATGTTGCCCAAGGTTAATATTCGCACTTCCCTCTTAGTTTAGTGGTTTAAAAAACCTGCGTTTCGTCTTCTCCACGCTGTATGTTAATATCGAAGTGTCTTCTCACTTATTTTCTATACTACTGGATCCAGAAGAATTGCCAATGATAATTCATCTACGAGAAGGATTCCTTTCCCATCCAAGAAAATTCAGTCCATAATCTTCCAGTAACTGATAGCATCTCAAGGCAATAACTGAAATCAGGGGGAAGAAAGGTAGAAATAAAGAGCATGATTTGTGGAAACGAATTTGTTATGTTGACAGGGAAGAAGCATTTTACAGAACTGATCTGTGTTTGCTGCTGAAGATACTGAAAGATACTAGTATAGACTGACGGAATAGAATGCTAATAAGGCAACTCTATACGGGACAGAAAGTGGTAGTCCGAGTAGAAGAAGATGAAACTTAAGAGGTGGGTATTGGAACAAGTATGAGACAGGGTTGTTATATGTCAGCAGAACTTTTCAAGATATATGCTAAAGGGCTTGGAAAAATCAAGAGAACTAGTAGTGGAGCTGAAAAATTTAAAACCATCAATTTGCTGATGTTACGACTGTGTTAAAAGAAACGGAGGAAGAGGTCCACGTAATGAAGAAAGGTATTGTAGAAGTAGACAAAGAGTTTAGATTTAAACTGAATGTCGCAAGACCAAATTGATGAGAAATGGAAAAGGGAGGACACAATTCGTATATAACTTGTTGAAATGGTATTAGAACAGGTTCAGTCTGTCCAGTATTTGAGAAGCGTGATAGCCCCAAGCGAAGTTAAGCAGAGAAATCTAGACGCGTGTTATGCACAGGAAAGGGGGTTTTCGTGAGAGTGAAAGGTTTGTTGGCAGACAGAAACATCGCCATTACACTAACGAGAGAGGCTCGCTGTGTGTAATGTGTGGAGTGAGGTGTGTTATGGTTCTGAGACGTGGACAGTCGAACAGAAAGCATAAATATCTAGAAAGTTTTGAAATGAGGGTATGGAGAAGAACAGAGAACGTCAAATTAATCGACAGAATAAGAAATGAAGAGGTGCTGAGCGGGGTAGGATAGGAAAGGAACTTGATGAGGAATATACAGAAGTGCAAAACGTCTCGGATGGGACACATATTACGTAGGAATTGTCTTCTACGGAGAATCATGGAGACGAAAGTAAAAGGAAAATGGAGGAGTGGCACGAGAAAGCTTGGAATGCTAACGGATAATGAGAGACGAAGAAGTTACAAGCAAATGAAGGAAAATACTCAGAGCAGAGAGACGTGGAGTACATCCATTTGATACTGCCTGAAGACAGCCTTACTGCCAGCCTTTGTGGCCGAGCGGTTCTAGGCGCTTCAGTCTGGAACTGCGCGACCGCTACGGTCGCAGGTTCGAATACTGCCTCGTGCATGCCTGTGTGTGATGTCCTTAGGTTAGTTAGGTTTAAGTAGTTCTAAGTTCTAGGGGACTGATGACCTCAGATGTTAAGTCCCATAGTGCTCAGAGCCATTTGAATTTTTGAACAGCCTTACTAGAAGAAGAGAGTTGAAGAACCGGCATGTAGAGTACGTACCAAATTACTTGGTGCGTCGTGGTAAAGAGTAGCCTACAGTTGAAGTCTACAGCTGAAGTCTACAGCTCAAGTCTACACACCAACATCCATCTCGCAGGGCTTCTTAGCTATACCTATTGAGTCTGAAAACTAACGTAATTGTAGATGATATCTGTGCGTCCACTAATTTGACAAATACAAAATTGAAAACCAATAAAATCTCATGAGAGTACTGAAAATAAAAAGTAGTAGGCTAAACTAAGAATCAATTACATTTTATTTAAGTCTGAACACAGTGCAAGAAGAAAATCTCATAATTAAAGAAAAAAAAAAACAGAAAAGAACCAACAGAGAAATGTGTCGGATAACATCGCATAAGCGACGCTGGCCAAACAGAGAAACCGAATTGAGATACTGGATTGTAAGGCGGATAGGTGGAAATAAAACGCTGAAGGCTTCGATGAGGGAAAGACTTGTATGATGTAATAGCAGAAGAAACAGGAGTCGATATAGAGGAAACAGGGTATCCAGTACTGGAATTAGAATTTAAATTAGCTTTGAAAGACTTAACGGCAATTAAGGAAGAAGGGATAGATAGCGTTCCTTCGAAATTTCTAAAATCATTGTGGTGAGTGGCAACAATACGACTTTTCATGTTGGTGTAGCGAATGTTTGAATCTGGCGTCCTGTCACGGACTCCGCGGCCGCTCAGTCCGGAGGTTCGAGTCCCCCCTCGGGCATGAGTGTGTGTGTTGTTCTTAGCATCAGTTAGCTTAAGTAGTGTGTAAGTCTAGGGGCCGATGACCTAAGCAGTTAGATCACTTAGGAATTCACACATACTTGAACATTTGAGTCTGGCGAATTACCATACGGCATTCGGAAAAATACCATCCACACAATTCCGAAGACTGCAAGAGCTGACAAGGGCAAGAATTATCGCACAATCAACTTAATAGTTGTAGCATCCGAGCGGCAGACAGGAATAATACACTGAATAATTTAAAAGAAAATTGAGGACGTGTTAAATGACGATATGTTTGGCTTTACGAATGGTAATGGCAACAGAGAGGCAATTCTGATGTTGCAGTTGATATCGGAAGCAAGACTAAAGAAAAAGCGAGACACATTCATAGGACTTGTCGACGTGAAAAAAACTTTCGACAATGTGAAATACAGCAAAGTATTCGAAATTTTGAGGAAAGTAGGAGTAAGCTACATTTAGGGACGGATATTATACAGCATGTAGAGAGGCAAGAGGGAATAATGAAAGAGGACGACCAAGAACGAAGTGCTCGGATTAAAAAGGGTTTAAGACAGAGATGTAGTCTTTGGCTCCTACTGGTCAATCTATGCATCGAAGAAGCAATGAAGAAAATAAAACATAGGTTCAGTAGTGGAACTAAAATTCAGTGCGAAAGGATATCAAGAATACGATTGGCTGATGCCATTGCTATCCTCAGCGAAAGCGAGTACAGAATAGGAACTGAGAGTAAGAGGAAGAAAGACTAAAGTAAAGAGAAAAAGGAGAAATGAGAACAGCGAGTAACGTCACATCAGGACTGTTGGTCACGAAGTAGATGGAATTAAGGAATTCTACTACGTAAGCAGAAAAATAACCTATGTCGGGCGGATAAAGGACATCAAAACCAGACTATCACTGAAAAAGGGCGTTCCTGGTCAAGAGAGGTCTACTAGTATCAAACATAGGCCTCAAACAGCGGAAGTAATGTCTGAGAATGTACGTTGTAGCGTTGTACGACAGCGTAACATCGACGGTGGGAAAACCTGAACAGAACAGAATCGAAGCATTTGAGATGTGGTGCTACAGACGAATGTTGAAAATTAGGTGGATTGATAAAGTAAGGAATGAGGATGTTCTGCGCAGAAACGGAGAGGAAAGGAATATGTGGAAGACACTGGCAAGGAGAAGGAACAGGATGATAGAACGTCTGTTAAGATATGGTTCAAATGGCTCTGAGCGCTATGGGACTTAACTTCTGAGGACGACGGTTCAATCACGCGTCCGGCCATCCTGATTTAGGTTTTCCGTGATTTACCTAAATCGCTCCAGGCAAATGCCGGGATGGTTCCTTTCAAAGGGCACGGCCGCCTTCCTTCCCGTCCTTTCCTAATCCGATGAGACATTATGACCTCGCTGTCTGGTCTCCTTCCCCAAACAACCCAACCCCAACTTAACTTCTGAGGTCATCAGTCCCCTAGAACTTAGAACTACTTAAACCTAACTAACCTAAGAACATCACACACGTACATGCCCGAGGCAGGATTCACACCTGCGACCGTAGCAGCAGAGCGTTCCCGGACTGAAGCGCCTAGAACCGCTCGGCCACAGCATCCGGCCATTCAGCACGTAACTGAGTCTGAAATGAAGAGTATTACTCCCGTTAACTTTTCATACTCAATATAATTCGACATCTTCCACATGTCTGCCGTGCTTCCCCTTCCTGCGCAGTGACGGCTTTTTCCATAACTAGATTCAAGACATCGTCGAGTTTAAAAGTAACATTATTGATAGCCAACCAGTTCACTACTTGTGCCCATGTCAATTCCAGTACTTTTGGTCCTGGGTGATATGGTGGCTACCAGAGAAGAGAATTGCCATAACCGTGCGAAAGCTGATCTACAACAAAAACGCTTTCAAACTTGTAGCTGTTTACTGAGGGGTATAATTCCGTTTTTGTGCTTTCTTGCTGGAACTAAATCTTAGGAGAAGTTAACCAATTTGTCATCTCAGCTTCCTTGCTGTTCGTTGCTGGCGATTTCTCTTCCAGCACTTTGTGATAATTCGCATTGTCAAGCACAACAGAGTAGTTGCTCTGTAAGTTGGATATTAATTTCTGTTTCTGCCACCTGTTACAAATGGGACAGGAACTCATTCACGCTGCAGTACTACTTTATTTAGGCACTGCAAGAGAATGATAGGGGCCCAAAATGAAAAAAAGGAAAAAGAGGAAGAGCATTCATCTCTTCTCGGTAATCTCCCGTTTTGCTCCCTGACTTGAATATTAAAAGCGCATTTAGAATAAAATTAGATTTTCCACCTATAGGTGGCTGGGGGAGGGGGGGGGGGGACAATTTACTTTCTGGAGAAGAATAAAATTATGGCATGCTTCACAGACGTAGATTCACACGATATGTTTGTTGTTTGCGTGCACTGCAATGAGACGTTATCCTTTTGAAAGGGGCTTTTTTATTTCTTCATTTTGGGTCTAGTTTGAGAAATATCAATGTACGTTTCATCCATATACATGATGCATCTGCTCTCTTTACGGTAATTTTCACGTTATTCAAAAAGTGAATAATTTTACTTCGTAATTCTAACTGTTCAGCAAGCAGCTTCTTGATATATGATAACCTTCTCCACCTGGTATATGTTATACAATATGAACACTGAAACATATAAACAAGACAGGATCAACAAAAGTAAAGAATAATGTACTTTAGGCCGCGTGGGGTAGCCGTGCGGTCTTGGGCGCCTAGCCACGGTTCGCATGGCTACCCCCGTCGGAAGTTCCAGTCCTCCCTTGGGCACGGGTGTGTGTGGTGTCGTTAGCGTAAGTTAGTTTAAGTTAGATTAAGTAGTGTGTAAGGCTAGGGACCGATGACCTCAGCAGTTTGGTCCCATAGCACTTACCACAAATTTCCTACTAATGTACTTTAAATTCAAAGTCAACTCCTGATGTCAATGGTGGAGCCAGCTACCTGAAGTTCGAGTGTTTTATTCGAAATGGCACAGATTGAAGGCTGAAAAGATGTTATTGAAGGATGCCATTGCAAAAGACTCCGACTTCACAAACTGTTGAAACCTGTCGTCTGACTTGTGTAGTAAGGACTTTAATGATGGAATGTCGTCATTAAGTGAATTACTTTCTCTGATTAATGGTACTTGTGATTATAGTGTGTAACGAAAGCTTGTTTATCAAAATTGTCTAAATGTAAAATATTCTTCTTCTTCTTCTTGTGTGTAGGTACCCTTGGGAATTACCTGGCTACTTTTTCTTCTCTGTCTTTATTCTCTTTATATTGCGATGTGAAACGCTAGTGGCTGCTGCCACCCTCACTAGCACAATTTATAATGTAATTCTTACTCGCTGAGCCATATCTTCTGATATAAATTTTGCGACATTGCACATGATCTCATACTTGACTACAAAGCGCTTTCCCTCCATCTACGGTGTGTAGTCAAGCAGTGTATAAGAGAGAGAGAGAGACAGAGGGAGAGACAGAGAGAGAGAAAGAAGGCACAAAGTACGCGAGTCGGCAGGCTACACACACATGGCGAGTGTCTGACTGACTAGGTGTACAGATCAGCAGGCGACGCGCACCCTAAGCGGCCACCCTTTCAGAACAAAGGAACGGACTCATCCAACAGTGAACTAGAGAATGTGTTTCTGCACAGGGGCCAAGTTATCTTACACGAGCAGTAGCCAAAGATTTTGAGCAGACTCGCGTGATAAGAGGTCCAATCATCAGCACTGCAAGGAAATGTCAAAAGCAAAGGAAACGGAGCTAACTAGGCTTATTTCTAACGTCATGGAGCACTAAACAGGGGAGCGTGTAAACACTGGGTTACGAAGGACAGCGTGAAAGCAAAAGACAATACTCATTTTCGGTGATCGCCTTAATATATCCATCTACACCTACAGTTACATTTACATGCAAACTCAGTAAGCCACCGTATGGTACGTGGCTGAGAGTACCTTACAACCTACTAGTCATTTACTTTCCTGTTCACTCTCAAATATAGCGAAGGAGAAAAGAATTTCAATATGCATCCATACGAGCATTAATTTGTCTTATCTTACGATAGTGATTCCTAATCTAAATGTACATTGGTGGCAGTAGAATCAAATTTTCTCAATAGCGTTTCTCGAAGAGAACGTCTCCTTTCCAGGGATTCCCATCTGAATTCCCGAAGCATCTCCGTAATACCTGTGTGTTGACAGAACCCACCGGTAACAAATCAGCCCGCCTCTGAATTGCTTCGATATCTTCCTGTAATCTGGCTTGGTGGTGATAAAAAATGCTCAAGTAGTACCATAAAAGGTTTCACAGTATTATTGTATACGCCATCTTCTTCACAGATCAATCAAGCTTTCCTAAAACTCTCTCAATAAACCTAAGTATTCTCGCTGCTCCAACGGTCGGAGGTTCGAGTCCTCCTTCGGGCATGGGTGTTTGTGTTGTCCATAGCGTTAGTTTAAGTTAGATTAAGTAGTGTGTAAGCCTCGGGACCGGTGACGTCAGCAGTTTTGTCCCATAGAAACTCACTACCAACTTCCAAATTTCCAAACCGAAATCGGCTGGAAGGCTGCCAGCCTGTGGTGGTCTCTCAGGGAGGGAGAGACTGGACACGATAAACTGTACATCATTTACTATTAAAAAAACTGTTCATTATTCTGTTATGTGACGTTAGCAACAGTAGTAAAAGTTCAGTAATAGAACAGTAGATACAAAATGATGAAGCCATCAGCCTTTAGGATCATATCCGCTAGACACTACTCAAACCCAGACGTCGTTCATTAGTTTAGATGTGACACAGCCTGTGCTGACCAGATAACGCCAACACCGGATACTTCTAAAACATATACACCGGTTGCTTGAAGAACAGGTCTCAACAAATTAGATGTTAAAAAGAAAAACAACCAAACACGAGTCGACCGGTCAATTAATAATGGGTTAAAGCTCAAGATTCCTTTAGAAATGATAAGATCTATGCAAGTTAAGCAGAAGGAAATTGTCATCAGGAACAATGGTCTTTAAACAGTTAAAGCAAAATGTAATTACTCCAAAGCAACAAGATTTAAACAACTAAGCACAAGGTAAGTAACAAGAAATAACATTACAGAAATTTAAATACCGGTAATGTTGTTTGGAGACTCTGGGATGTGTTATCTCTCCCCTTGGGGTAACATACGACAATAGAGTCTGAAAGAGATGACAACCAATACAGAATTAATGCTTGGCTTCTAACGACCACCAGCATAGTCACAACCGATTCGCAGGTAAAATCTGTTAATGAAGAAATTCTTGCTCACGGAGAAAACGAAACATCACCTAGCAGAGCAATCTCAAACCTGCCTGTTTGAAATGGATGCCACAGAAAAATATTCCACAAAATACGCAATTGAACACAGAACAATAACACATCCTGTGAATTAGTCGCAGAGCAGAAAATTGACTCCAGGGGCGGACTGGCCATTGTATGAACCAGAACGCCAATAAGCTTTACTCTTATCCCAAACTACACGACGAGAAGGAAGGGACTGTGAATTCTATGTGACAGTACACTGGGACCCACAGTCACGAACCTGTCAATCTGAAACACGCTCATCCGATATAATGCTTTCAGGTGGATATCTGCCGGCGATAGCTGACTTGTGAGGTTGTGGCGAGTATTGTACAGTGGCTGACGACCTATTCCTTCGCAACATGCTGCCCACATTACCTCCGGTAAACGCCTGTCCAGTGGGAGGCAGCTGAATTGATGCCTTGCTGATCCCAGGGTGCTGGACACGCTACAGAGCGGACTCAGGCTGCGTGTACGGTGAGCTGACGACGACTTTGCATGCATCGGCTTCTCAGGAGGGCTATTGAATCTCTTCGGTCGGCCCCATGTTGCCCGACTCGGCCACGTTCTCTCATCGTATCCGACCATAGCGTTCCACATCTGTCGGCGGCGAACTCCGGTCCTCAGAGCATCAGGACGCCGCTGGAGTTACCGCCGCCACACGCTTTCCCCACTCGGTACTCTTGGCCACTGATCCCCCGCACCGCGTCGCCGGCCCCAAAGAGGCGTCGTCTACCACCCACGCGCCTTCTGGTGTTGGAGGCTTGCCGATATAACGTCTATGGACGGAAAGAGCATGACCCGAGGAATCGATTCACGTGGGACGGCCCATCGACCAATACCGTTTCCTACTACCAACCTGACGTGTTCAATCCATTTCGGACTGTCTTTGCAACATTACGCCAAGACAAACTGTAGGGACGGCTGGAAGAATAAGTGTCCTACGATCATGTGTCCGGAAATGGGTCGTTGCCACGGTAGATGGGGCTGGCGAATGGCAGTTCCTCTGACCATGTGCCGGGTGTTCCTTGTGTGTTTCAGGTTGTGTAATTGATGCAGTGTAATGTGAGCAGCAGAATGCTCCGGCTTTCATGTCGGGAACAGTCCGACATCGTATTTGTGTACGGCAAAACAGAAGGAAACGGCCGAAGGCAGCACGGCTGTGACAAAACACGTACCTCACAGCCACCAACCACATCACACAACATTTCAAGCCCTTTTTGAACGTTTATGTGCTTATGGGTACTCCACACAGAGGTAGGCACACGGAGCTAGCGGACTGGACATACACTATATCTGGAAGATCGGATTGTATAGAATATTGAGATGGATCTTAGTACAAGCTCCAGGCAAGCGGCCCGCCAACGTGATGTAAGCCGAGGTACGATTTTGTGTATCTTGCATGTCAACCGCTACTGTCCTTGTCACCTGTAGTCCTATGCTGGTCGCTTTGAACATCTTTTATGACGTGTATGCGCTGCAGCTCTGTACTGTGTTCCAGGGCGATTTGTTGTCGTTGTACCCACACCTACCATGTTCATGGATTTTGCCATCATTTCGAGAAGGGAATCAGTCCCTGCAGTTTGTCGATTTTACTGGTGTTTACCATCTATAGAGACAATAGCGGTACTATCATAATTCCATAGGCCATTCGCGACTATATTTTTGTGTCTCATAAACACTCACAGTCGAGGGCAGTGTGCTGGGTCCTATTGCTTAAGAAGTCTTCGAGCTACTCTCATATCTGGGAAACTATTCTGTATGTTTGTACCTTCGTTAACAATCTGCAGTTGGACACCATTTCAAGCTCTTTTAGGAAAGTTGGGAGTACGGAATCTGATTGTTCCCCTTCATCCGTGAATTGCAGACTATCATGTGTGAAAATGGCAATCTGAGTTTCGCACGAGTGAACCGTGCTGATTTGAGGGTAGAAGCTTTCCTGTCTCAAGAAAGCTCATTATATTCCAACAAAAATATGTCCAAGAATGTATTCAATAACACACAGAAAAAATATTCGATAACAGGACTGCTCAAAGCGATGGAGGACAGACTACATGGGCAAACGAATAATCCGGAAGATCCATTAGATTCACAGTGGTGCTACAGGAGAACATCCAACGAAGCCTCATTTAAAAATGAGTCAGGCAAAGATGTGAGTTACCTTCACTATTATTTCATTTTGACACAGAGAATGCAGTGAAGGAATTCTCAGGAAACAGTAAACGTGGTATGGCGATAAAAACGAAAACGCTTCAAAACGTTCCGTTTTGAATACAACATTGCTTTATTGGGCTTAAATGAAGACAAGCTACACAAGGCCTTTGCCACATAAATAGAGTATCAATAGGGAAACATTACTGATGACCAACAGAAGCAAAGCATAAACCATGAAGACACGAAAACCAAAATGCAATCTTTTACCTTGAAGGCGAAAAGGTGACATAAGTGGCTTCTTTTAGGTATAATGCAGATATATAATACCACCGAATCGTAGGGTGCAACATATGTTAAAGAAGGAATATCTAAGACAAGAGAATCAAAATCTTAACATAACTGCAAGTCAGTAACGGCATGACAGTAAACAAGGATATGTTGAAAAAAATCAGCTGACCAGTAGCAAATAAAGGTCTGTTGGAACCATTTACTTAGGTATCCCGAATTATAATTATAAAATCATCTTCTACACAAGCTTCCTTCACATGCTAATATACTGAGGCGACAAATATCATGGGATACCCCTTAGCCGGCCGCTGTGCCCGAGCGGTTCTAGGCGCTTCAGTCCGGAACCGCGCTGCTGCTATGGTCGCAGGTTCGAATCCTGCCTCGGGCATGGATGTGTGTGATGTCCTTAGGTGACTTAGGTTTAAGTAGTTTGAAACACGTATGTAACGTAGCAGCGATGGCGAGGCATTGCAGCGTCTCTGACCAGAGAGTATGTGCTTGGCCGCGCGAGTGTTACGTCGAGTACTCTGTCAGTAGTCGTTGCGAGTCAGTAGCTCTGTTCAGTGGCGTGCAGTTCGCTAGTTGTCGCTATGCAGAGCAGTACTCTGTCAGTAGTCGTTGCAGTCAGTAGCTCTGTTCAGTTGCGTCGAGTACGCTAGTAGTCGTCATGCAGAGCGGTCGGTCAGTGGTAGCAGCCCAGTGCGGTTGTGTGATGTAGTCTGTCGGCAACACTGGTCAAGATGCTGAATGAGGTATACTGATAATTAAGGTAATCAACAGATATTGTAAAGTTTATTTATTGTAATTAATTCCCAACAAGTGCCTCAATAATAATTTTGATTTCAAAAGCAATTTTACATAAAATTTTTATTTAATTGAAGTAACTATTTCGTTCCACTTCCCTGAAACAAAAGTTTCAGTCAAATTTCAAAAAAAAAAATATATATATTATTTGCAATGCAGTTCCTCCAAGCCGTGCGTAAGAATAAGAGCAGAAATTTGACTAGGTGTTACAATGAGGTAAGAATTTAATTCTGATTTTTGCACAGGGCCAAAGACCGATATTTCGGTTTAATTGAACTTCATTAGCACTGAATTGTTTTTCATTATTTTTGTGGGAGCATACACCAGAGTCAGATTGCGAATTTCACATTTTTGTTGCCTTTGTTAGTACATTTCATTGCAGGGAGGTTATTCTTGGCTCCTATTCATTTATTATTTCTGTCTTTAAAATTTCGGTGGGGAGGTTACACTTAGCGAAATGTCCATTAGCATTCATAAATAATATTGTCATTCTTTTAAATTTTTGTGGGGAGGTTACACTTGGCGACACCCAGTCCAGGATCGTATTTCGTTGAGAGTCTTTTGAGCAACAGTCAGATATCTGCTCTTATTTGCTTAGATATAATTAGGATTTGGCGCTACGCTTTTATTAACTTGTGACTTTCTTTCTACAGGTCAACGGCAATTCTTTGCTCTATTGTGTTTGTGTGTTGCTTTTGCATTGTGCTTATTTGTTTTGTGAATAATTGTGACTATTGTAAAAATGCCGCGAAAGACTGTGAATAGTGTATCGCAAGGTATTACGAACGAAATTACCGGCTCAAACGACTTTACCGATAGGACATGTGACACGCAGTGTAATGATGACAATCCTGCGTTCACTAACAATCAGTGCATTCCAGCCACTAGTGATGACTTTTACCCTGATAATGAACAAACGAACTCAATTGTCTCGTCTGGTAATTTGACGACAATTGATGACGCGGAGCGGTCTATTGTAATGAGCGCTGCCCAGCTTAATACACGCGATTTGGAAAATTCAAGTAACGTACAGACAAATTTGTCTAATAAAAATGAACAGGATACACAAAGTACGACGGATTTATTTAATTCCGAAATAGGGACTGACAGTGTATGTTTAACAGGCAAACCTTTTTGTAAATCTTAGAATAACCAAATGGTTACAGAAAACGAGACAATTCCAGATCCACCACTAAACAGCACAGAGAATATTAACGCTAGTTTTGACTTGGTACGAATTATGAGAAGTTTGCTACAACAGCAAAGTGAGAAAGCAGACAACAATTTCAAACACTTAAATGAAAAACTTGACAATAATGCCGAAGATCTCAAACAACTTAGGGAACAGAACAAACAGTTAAATGACAAATTAGACGACAATTCCAGACAGCTTAGTGAACAAATTAGAGCCGTTGCCGCGCAGTGCCATGACACTAAGGAACAGTTGCGCGTGGAAATTGAGGCTTGTTCACAAAAAAATAGCGAAGAAATTAGGTCTGTTGCGCAAGAATTAAGGGAAATGCAAACAGCCGCAACAGAAACACTCAGAGACGAAATTAGCGGAGTCGCTAAACAATGCTCTGAAAAGGCTACACAATTACGGGACGAGTTTAAAGCAATGACAGTAGAACTTTCGCGCACAATGGACGCAAAGATAGACGCGAAATTCGAACAACAGAATACTCAGATTGACGAACGCTTTAATCTTCACATACAAAACAGTGATACGCGTTTCCGCAAATTTATTCAGGATCAAAATAAAGTCAAACGTCAGGTCATGGAAACAATCACTGCACAAAGACAAGAAGACAAACGTAAAATGTTCGCGAAAGCGAAGACGTATGTAGACAATAATATTACTACAGTGTCCGACAAAATTAATACCATAGAACAGTTGAACGCGGAATTACGGGATGAAATTTCTGATCTTATATCAAAAACAGATACACACACAGTAAATATCCAAACAGTGACAGACAGATTCGAACAATTAGAACTAACACAAGAATGCGATGTCGTCAAAACTGACGTTAAAAAACTGAATGAAACTACGCGTAAATTGCAAAAACAGATTAATGCCACTGACACTAAAACCGATGATCAGGCAAAAATACTGACTGAAAAATATGATGAATTGGCCAGTCGTATTGATGCTATTGAAAGTAGTAATGATAATAAATCAGACGATACTGCACCGATTTCATTTATCCAAACACCTGAATTTCAAAATTTACAGCAGACAATTAATGAGATCGATTCGTCTAATAACACGTTGCATAGAAAATTGTCGAGTTTACAACAAGAAGTAACAGAGATGAAAAATATTTCAGTTAATAACTCAACACAGCAGACGCCACTTAGCGATCATTTGTCAGACTCACGCAGCGCGTGTAACTTAAGCAATTTATGGAGACTACGTGAATTAAAATCAGAAAAGCTACGCGACTTAAAATCTGAAAAGCTACGCAACTTGAAGTACGAAACGACACAGACGAACAGATTCACTTACAAACCCGAACGTGTTTTCAAATTCAATGACGAGAACGTAGATTTCGAGCAATTTGCATTTGTAAGAAAATCTAAGGAATTTAATAATGGCAGAACACAGATACACTGTATACGACAATTTATCTTTGTACATTCACCGCTATTACCTGTAATGCAGACGCTAGCTTTGAACCAGATGCGACAATTTATTTTTGTATTTACAACAGCATTGCCTGTAATGCAGAAACTAGAATTAACATGGTTACAACAATTTGGTTTTGGAATTTTACCGGCATTGCCTGCAACGCAAAAGCTGAAATGTATTTGCAGTGCGTAATTGACCTCAGGGGATTCATTAGGCTTTAATGAATATGTGCCGTAGCGAGCATAGGGCCCCGAGCTGTAGTAGTGCTGTTTCATCTTTAGTTTTCTGCACTGCTGCCTTTTCTTCTACTATCCTTTATATCTATCAAAATTGCTCTTTAACTATTGCTCTACCTAGAATTAAGAAAAATATGTAATGAAAAACCGGATATGACAAATCTTTACCGAATGCGACAATTTTCAGTAGGCACTCCCGTAATGACAACTACCGCCGTAACTTTAATAACAGATAAAATCGCAATCATCAGTATGTACAAAATTTTCGGCAGTCGCAACCACATTTTTGTAACAATAGTTGTTTTTCACCACAATAGCATGAAAGTCAACCGCTTAGCATACCTAACCAACAATGCAGTGTACAAGGTCAAGCAAACTTTAATGTTTCGCCGCGTGCACGTATAGTCCCAGCTCCAACAAATAGTAACGCATGGCAGCAAAGAAATAACTACGTACAGATAACACACTATTTCAACTCGTATCGCAATGCGCCGTATAGAAATTACTATCATGACAGACGTAAAAAAAAAAAATTATGAGCACGATTTTCAGCGTACATTTAATAACAGTCGATCTTATGAGCAGCAACAACACCAGCAACAACATATTATGACGAATGAAACAGACAATAGGTGTCATCTATAGTGTAACACGTCAGTAAGAAATAACAGAACAGTTCATATAGTGGATATGCCACAACATTGTCCCGTAAATAATAACACGTACGATAGATTTTAACCAGATACAGCACAGATTGCATATTACAGTAACGCAAACATTACTTTTGACACGCAGAATTTTGTTCACGAAAATGTTATTAATTTTGACGCCATCCGACACACGTTTGCATTAATGACAGAATTACGACGTACGTAGACGATATTCTTATCGCAGAAGCTAACTGGTCTGAACACAATATGATTCTTGAACGTCTGTTACAAACTTTTCATGCACAAGGACTTACAGTTAATCTTAGTAAATCGCACTTTGGCAAAACTTCTATAAAATTTCTTGGACACGTAATTTCAGCAGAGGGCATTGCGCCTGATCCGGAAAAACTTCAGGCTCTACGTGACATTAGTGTTCCTACGACGAAGAAACAACTACGCAGTTTTTTGGGGTTAATTAACTTTTTTCGTAAATTTATTCATCACTCTGCTTTAGACACACCCAGATTATGCCAATTAACAGGTAAAAACAGTATTTGGTCTTGGGATAAGCAAGCACATTCTGAATTTGTGAACCTGAAACATGCTTTGTTGAATGATCCACTGTTATCGCACCCAGATCTTACCAGAAATTTTTCCATTGCCACTGACAGTTCGAACACCGCTTTAGGCGTACATATTTTCCAGGAAATTGAAGAAGATGGTTCAATAGTAATTAAAAACATCGCATTTGCAAGCCGCATTTTGTCACCTGCTGAAAGAAATTATTCCGTTACAGAACTGGAAACATTATGTGTTGTATGGGCTTTTACGAGATTTAGGCACTTTCTTTATGGCAGACATACCACCGTTTACACAGACCACAGAGCGATACAATTTTTACTTTCGGCTAAATTCACTCACGATAGATTAAGCAGATGGAAACTATATTTACAGGAATTTAATTTTACAACAGTTCACATTCCCGGTACACAAAATGTTATAGCAGACGCACTATCGCGTTCTCTCGGCAACAATCAGCAAGACGTAGCAACCAACTTCTGCAAAGCAAATTTCAGTGTCATGTACATTCAGCAAGTAGCATTTGAAAACTTTATTTCATCGTCATTACAGGACATAGCGCAAGAACAAAATAAAGACAATGTGTGGAAAGAAATTAAACACCTTTGGCAAGATAGGAATAATGTTACGATTAGGAACCACTACACTGTACGCAATGACATTCTGTTTCGCCGCTCTCATCCTGACAGCAACAATTGGTTATTATGCATTCCTGACGAAATGGTCAACAAATTAATCTGGTACACTCGTTTAAGTTACGCACATTACGGAGCACGAAAATGTTTTCTTATACTGAGACACAACTGTTATTTTACCAACATGGGGAAACGTATACGACGAGTTTTAGCGTCTTGTAAAATTTGCCAGAAAGCTAAATCAGACACCACTTCACATATTCCTCCATTATATCCCATTATACCTGTTAAATTAAGACATATGGCCGCAGTAGACATTTTTGGTCCGATTCCCAGAACTAACAGAGGTTTTTGCTACATCTTTGTCGCTGTTGAGCTCACTTCAAAATTTGTTACTTTCACTCCATTACGCAAAGCTACTGCTAAAACTGTTTCGAAAGCATTTGTAAAACATTTTCTATTTCATGTAGGGCATGTGATGAAAGTAATTTCTGACAATGGATCTCAATTTCGTAGTAGCGTATGGACACGCATGTTACGAGCCAGAAACATTTCTCCGATCTATATATCCAAGTACCAAGCTTCTTCGAACCCTTGTGAACGGTTAATGAAAGAAATTGGTAAGCTGTGCCGAATATACTGCCACAAAAGACATATTGATTGGGATACACACATACTCTCATTCCAAGATGTAATTAATTCCTTTCCAAATGAATCCACTATGCTATCTCCGTCTGTTATACTGAAAAACGTTGAACCACCAAACAAAATTAAAGAATTAGTAAACTTCCCTAAATGTCGTCGACTAAGACACCACGAAATAATTGACATTGCGCTGAACAACATCAAACGTGCCGCAGAGCGCCGGAGAAGACAACAAAAACAGGTTTGTAGACGCCGAGACTTTCACGTTGGACAGAAGATATTAGTGCGTACACACTATTTATCCAGCAAATTAAAAGGTAAGTGCAGTAAATTTGAACTTCTATACGCAGGTCCGTATCGGATTCGCAGCATCCCTCACCCCAATGTTGTACACGTCGAAACTTTGAGAACCAGAAAATCGAAAGGCAATCACCATATCTCAAACATTAAACCGTTTATTGAGTGAAACCACTGTATGATTCAACACACTATGATGCCATTTACTAATGCAATTATTTCACCTGACTAATTACTGATGATTATCGTATTTTTTCTTGGCAAGTGCCCGACAAGGTAAGGTTAGCAGGTCGCTTTTCTTGTCGTTACACATCAGACCGTGCATATTTTTCCAGACGAACTTACGTATTTTATGAATAATTATGCAATTCTATGTAATGACGTAGTAATTTTATCAAATTCTCTCTCCATTAAAGTCTTTAATTCTCGCCTCGATTAACTACACTACATACAAGCTGAACACAACGAACGTCACATTTTGTCTTTTTATGTACGATTGTTTTCAGTTTTGTTTGTATGCACTGTGCAATAGTTAAGATATAACACACACCAGTCGACTTTGACATTTTTTTTGCCTTATGACATCTCAACACCGTGACTGTTTTACGTTTTTTGCTGCTGCATTGTGATATTCTCTGTACATTTTGGCTTTGAACACTGTCAATGTCTATGACATATTACGTTTTCTGTCATGTTATGCTGTATGGTTAATTGTGTCACCATAAACCAGTCATTATTTAGTGGGTATATGATTTAAATGCAGGACATTAATCTTTGTTCATCAATTTCAGAAAGAAATGACGCGTGTAAGAAATAAATTCAACAGAAACGGGAATTTCACCTACGGAATAAACGAAAGAAGATGCAATAACTTTATGAGGAAGAGTAAATGGATCAGGATTAACAAGCATTAACAAGAATATACTATACTCATCGTAGAATATCAGTCTTAACTAATTTTTTCTTTCAGAATACAAGGTGATTGATGCAGGCTGTCAGACAGAACTCCCCATCTTAGTTTTAGTGATGAAATATGCTAGAGATAAGGAATAGTTATGTAATGAGTAATGAAGTGATTTTTGCAGATGATAATGAATGCTGACGAATAATGATGAAGGATATGCTGTTATGAATAATGAAGTTTTTCTTTACAGGTGATGATAATAATGAAGTTATGATAATGTGGATAATGAAGTGATTGATAATGAAGTTTTTTTTTTTCTTTACAGATGAGGATAATGCTGAAGTTATGTATTTATGTTATGTAGTTATTTAAGTATTTGTTGCAGTTTGTATTGACAGCAGGTGTTATATTGCATAGTAGGACGACGGAAAGTTTTGGAAAGGACAGCTATGGAACACATTTTTATACACATTTCACTACCTGTTAATTCGAAGTTCACTACTTTTCAGCATAGTGTGCGTTTCTTCTTTCAGATCAATAATCCATTTTGTATTTTTTTTTTCAGGAGAAGTTTTTCATGAGACTTTCTAAACCTGTTACTTATTATACCTGTTCTAGTACTTGCATTTTTATTTTTTACCCATTTGTGTTTATCATTTATAAATGTGATCACATACACTGCCTTGTTACATAACCTTGCTACAGCTGACTCATGACGAATGACGTTACCTATCCTCATTTGCAGCAATAGGTCAAAAGCAAATATGGTTATGCCTCAGCAATTAATTATCGATCCCAACGCAATGCATTGCTAACAAAAAATGTATTACCAGCCCCAAGTAGTGATACCAGTTTGAGAAAGTTCTGAGTAATGCTGATTAGCTCTGAATAGTATGTCACTTCAGTAATGACTTCTTAATGATACAAAAAAAATATATATATAAAATAATGCTTTGTCACTGGCTAATAACTGCCACTGTTTATTGTAATGAGACTACTTATAATGCCCATGATTATTAATGCTATGACTGTAATTAACTGATTTTTAATAATGACTTTGTAATGATCTGAATAATACTGAGTGATGAACAATGTTTTATACTATTCGATACTTGATGGCCACTGAGTGCCAATAATTAATGTCACTCAATGAATTGTTAGTAATTATGCCATTGATTAGCTCTTGTTTTCAATGTTGATACTCTGTAACAGGAAAAGAATATGATTGTTTAATAATGCTTTGTAATTAGGAGAAAGCTAATGATTATTACTATTGGAATGACAAATAATTAATTAACTATGCCATACTTTATAATTGGAAATGAATGTGACTGTTTAATAATGCTTTGTAATTAGGAAAAAGCTAATGATTATTACTAATTAACTGACAAATAATTAATTAACTATGCCATACTTTGTAACTGGAAATGAATGCGACTGTTTAATAATGCATTGTAATTAGGAGAAGGCTAATGACTATTACTATCAGAATGACAAATGATTAATTAATTATGCTATGCTTTGTAATTAGAAGAAGGCTAATGATTCTTAATTATGCTTTGTAATTGGAAATGAATGCGATTGTTTAACTATGATTTGTAATTAGGAAAAAGCTAATAATTATTACTATTGAAATGACAAATGATTAATTAACTGACATATAATTAATTAACTATGCTATACTTTGTAACTGGAAAAGAATGCGATTATTTAATAATGCTTTGTAACTAGGAAAAGAAGGTTACTGATTCTATGTAAAACAATTCATGAACATTTTTCTGTAATACTACATACTTGGTACAGAAATGTTCAATAACTGGGCTATGAATGCCACAAACTACTAATGAAGACTGTAATTGTGAATATTATGTGACTTAATGTCCTTCACCTCATGAGCTAACTACCCTGAATTACTGCAATGTCCATTTGTCCTGTCTATCCTAGTGATCATGGAGCACTATCTTTGGTTTTGCACTAATTCTACGTTGATGTGCCTTGTAAGAGCATGGTGTTGACACGACATGCTGTCCACCACCGTGAGCGATGAAGACGTTATTATGGTCCCACTGTTTGGTGTACCTAATGTACTGCCAAAATGAAAACATGGAATATTACTACGACAATTCAGTGTCTTGGCTACGCTGATAAATTCTGATGGGAAAAGAACTTCAAGTTGTGTCACTTGGTGTTGTACTTCTGTGGACTTTCAGAACAGCTGTGTGCAATCTAAAGTGCTACAACCATGATGCAATCCTTCCCTTTCCTATCCTAATTCTTGTCACATAGTGAAAATCATTTTTTGCTAACATCATTTATGTCACTTGTCGATATGATTTTTTTGCCATTATGTCTATTTATTGCGAAAATGCTAAAGACATTTTTTCGATTTGTTCTGAAGTACAGTATATGTACACTCTTGTCTTTTATATTGTATATACATTTTTATTTTAATGATATGTTCTGAACTACAGTGCATGTGCACTTATGTTGTGTGTTAATATGTTTTCTACTGAACTTCAGTGCCTGTGCACTTTTCTCATTTTTCAATATGATTTGTACTCATTCTGTATATTCAATACTTCAATGCGTATGCACTTATGTCATTTGTTACTAATTGTATATACATTTCATCATTTGCTGATATGTTCTCAACTGCAGTGCATGTGCACTCATGTCACTTGTCAATATAATATTTTTTGCCAATCTGTTTATTTGTTCTGAATATGCCAAAGAATTTTTTTTTCAGTGCGTGTGCACTCTGTTATCTGTCAAATAATTTGTATATACATTTTTCTGGTTTGTTACTATGTTTTGTACTCACATTTTGTCTTTGTCTGATATATTTTGTACTTAGTGCGTGTGCACAACATTTAATTCATGTACTACATCTAAATATTCTGTAAATTGTAGAAGTTTATTAATTAAAGAAAAATTTTGCCGCGCTTGGCAAGTCCAAATGACTCACCATCGCTGCCAAATTTTTGCCCCCCCCCCAGTGGAGGGTTATGAAACACGTATGTAACGTAGCAGCGATGGCGAGGCATTGCAGCGTCTCTGACCAGAGAGTATGTGCTTGGCCGTGCGAGTGTTACGTCGAGTACTCTGTCAGTAGTCGTTGCAAGTCAATAGCTCTGTTCAGTGGCGTGCATTTCGCTAGTTGTCGCTATGCAGAGCAGTACTCTGTCAGTAGTCGTTGCAGTCAGTAGCTCTGTTCAGTTGCGTCGAGTACGCTAATAGTCGTCATGCAGAGCGGTCGGTCAGTGGTAGCAGCCCAGTGCGGTTGTGTGATGTAGTCTGTCGGCAACACTGGTCAAGATGCTGAATGAGGTATACTGATAATTAAGGTAATCAACAGATAATGTAAAGTTTATTTATTGTAATTAATTCCCAACAAGTGCCTCAATAATAATTTTGATTTCAAAAGCAATTTTACATAAAATTTTTATTTAATTGAAGTAACTATTTCGTTCCACTTCCCTGAAACAAAAGTTTCAGTCTAATTTCAAAAAAAAAAAATATATTATTTGCAATTCAGTTCCTCCAAGCGGTGCGTAAGAATAAGAGTAGAAATTTGACTAGGTGTTACAATGAGGTAAGAATTTAATTCTGATTTTTGCACAGGGCCAAAGACCGATATTTCGGTTTAATTGAACTTCATTAGCACTGAATTGTTTTTCATTATTTTTGTGGGAGCATACACCAGAGTCAGATTGCGAATTTCACATTTTTGTTGCCTTTGTTAGTACATTTCATTGCAGGGAGGTTATTCTTGGCTCCTATTCATAATATAATATTTCTGTTCTTTTAAATTTCGGTGGGGAGGTTACAAGTTCTAAGTCTATGGGCCTGATGACCTGAGATGTTAAGTCCCATAGTGCTCAGAGCCATTTGAACAATTTGATACCCCTTAATATCGTATCGGCCACTTTGTTTTCGGCGCAGCTTGACGTGATATGCACTCAAAAATTCGTTGGAAGCTCCCTGCAAAAATAGTGAACATGTTGCCTCTGTAGCCTTCTATAATTGCCTAAGTCTTGCTGGTGCAGGATTCTGAGCACTAGCTGACCCCGTGATTATGTCTCATAAGTTTTGGATAGGATTTATGTCGGGCGATCTGGGTGGCCAAACCATTCGCTCGAAGTGTCCAGAATGTTCTTCAAACCAATTGTGAACACCTATCGCCCGGTAATATGGAGCATTGTCATGCACAAAAACTCCATCGTTGAAACATGAAACCAATGAATTACTGCAGACAGTCTCCATGTAGCCGAACATAACCACTTGAGTTAATGATCGGTCAATTAGAATAGAGTGTAACACCAGAACTCTATAGATCTACTGACATAAATGTTTTCTGTTTTATCTGTTCTCTTCTATCATTAAGATATTGTAAATATTGTTTGATTGCATTAACAGCACAAAAGTGTTCGCTATTTCCTTTGTAAAAACTTTGATGTCATGGTTAGATTCTATGCTATGTAGTGTATCTATCATTTAAATTCTTTATCACATTTGGAGGGAGACAAAACTTAATCTATACAATTGTAATTATGTTTAAATAATTTTTATAGAAATACCAGTATGTGCAAATTACATATTTTGTTTAAAGTCACTACTTGCTCCTTATGTAAAGACTGATCCTCGATAAGGGGCTTTTAGTTGTTTTGTATGAAAAAGGTGGTGTGGTTCCGCTCTGGAAAGGAACTTAGTAGCGCGCGCAAATTGTGGTTGGCATAGGCAGAAGAGGTGGATTGAGAGTCAGTCGGGGACGGGCCACCAAACTGTCAACTGCTCATGTAAAAGTTGTATATTGTGCTGGTGCCGAGAGAGGCTTTCCGTGCCGCTGTACAATGCCTCGGATGGATGGATAAAGAGCTGGAACTATTCTGGAATTGATATCTATCATCGCCACCAAGAAATGACAGAGTCCAGCAATTCTATCCGCAAATCCACCTACCAACATTGCAATCGCCACCTCATTGCCCAATCACTGAATAGGAACCAAGGAATAGTGAAATGTATGCTGGAGGATCAGCTCATGGGATGTTTTAGTGTGCACAAATATAAGGTAACTTATACTCCAACTCTTATACCTAACTTGATTTTTTTTGTCCCTAGTCACTCAACCACTTAAGGGTCCTTCCCATGTCAAGAATGCTTACCGAATGTCCATATTGTGAAAATAGGAAAGCCAGTGTTTTACTAATTAATGCCACTTGAACATAGTAAAAATAAAGTCAAAGTTTACGTATCAGAACTGAGTAATATCGTAAATGATGCTTGTTGAAAATAAAGTTTTCTATTAGAACAGTTTATTATTACTTTGTTGCCAACTTCTGAAGTAAATGTTCTCAAAACTGTGGCTTATAGAGTTTTGCAAATTAAAGGATCACAGTGCAGTCTGTTGACAATCACCCAAAGGTGAGCTATTGTCTTATAACCACATCAAGTTGTGTTCTACTGCAGTAAAAGTTGAGGAGTATTACTGTTAAAAGTTATATGTTCATGCTTGTTAAGGGCTTGTTTCTTTATTGTATTGAAAGTGTGTTTAGTTTGCTCTTCTGCAGTGGTCAAGATTAAGGCCCTACTCCATTGAAAGAAGTTAAAATGCTCAGTGTTACTCAATTGAAGAAAGTTTCAATTACTCTTGGTGTTCAAGTCAAATTATGTACAATATTGGGTCTCTCTTGCGTATTAAAAGTGCATATTAACGGTGTAACAGGATCAACAGTTTGTCTATTGTGCTCATGCTAGGTAGTGATTAATAGAAAGACCACTATCTATGGAAACAATAATTTCTTTATTCAAATGACAGTGAGAATTAATCTGTTAGTGAATTGCATTTAATTTTCATTCTAAGTAGAAAGGTGTTTAGTATTGAGAGACTTAATCTATGTACAATAACGAATTTTGCTGTGAACCATATCCATATTTCATGTGAGATAGGAATATGTTTGAAAAGTATTATTGAACATATGTCCAATTTATGATTTTAAAGTGCACTGTAATAGTAATATTATTGAGAACATTCAGTATGACTAAGCCCTGAAGATAGTAGTGTGTATCGTTATCTGTTATATTTATGCGATTACTTTGTTCTGCTCTAGCTGTCAACTCCAACTTCAACGTTAACATATGCAGGTGTCAGATTTCATTGCACTCGCTTGTGGCAAAATAAAGGTTGTGTTTGTCCGTTAAAATTACTCATACCCATTTTCTTGAACTAGAATGTCAATCATTCTCATGCCTAATTTGGCTGGCGACCGTTTGATTTATTCTTTGAGCAGTGTGGATAGGTTAAATATTGTTTATTACTGTTTAAACATTTACGTAATTCTGACTTTCGCTTCCGATAAGCCACATCCGTTAAGTAAATCGCGGTCAACATAACAAAAATCCTTTCAGAGGGTAACACTGCTCTGCTTCTTTCTACTATAATTGCTTGAATAAAAATAATTTCACTATACGAACTGCCTCCAGCTTTGAGGTTATAGTATAACAGTAGCGGACATCTTGGGGGTCCATGCTTCGTGGGTTCTGCGCCGCACTCTAACCCGACCATCAGCTCTTATAAACTGAAATCTGCACTTGTCTGACCAGGCCACGGTTTTTCAGTCATCTAAGGTCCAACCGACATGGTCACGTACGTCTCATATCGATTTCCGCCGTTTTCACGCAGCGTTGCTTGTCTGTTAGCACTGACAACTCTACACAGACGCCGCTCTTGTCTGTCGTTAAATACAGGTTGTCTGCCAGTACGTTGTCCATGGCGAGAGAGAATGCCTGAAATTTAGTATTCTCGGCGCACTCCTGGCACTGTTGATCTCGGAACATTGGATTCCCTAACGACTTCTGAAATGGAGTGCTCCATGCGCCAAGCTTCAACTACCAATCCGCGTTCAAAGTCTGCTAAATCCCGTCGTGAGGCCATTATCACGAATCACGTGAGTACAAACGACAGCGCCGTCACTGCGCTGCATTTTATACGGGGGATATCCACAAAGTACATTACGTTTTCGTTGTTTTCGTTAGGGGCGGGGCTAGCGCGGCCATCTTAGTTTCATGGCATTCCGCTGCTCAGTAGAGATGGGCAAACTGAAACACGTAACTGTTTCGAAACAAATGAAACAGTACAATGTAATGTTTCGATACGCTGTTTCGAAACAGTGAAACAGTTTGTGTTTTGTAATCTAATAAACCTAGACATTTTATCACCTTGAACGTCTACTGTATACGTATGTCCATATAAACACAAATGAGGTGCGAGAGCGCTAATCATATCGCAGAAAGTATGAAACTATCACTTAGGCGTCTTGGTAGTTTCGTATTTCATGCAGCGAATGCGCTGCTTTCGTGTCGTGTGACTTTCATACTTGGCTGAGGACAGCCATAGCTGAAGATAGAAGAACCACCACGAACGGAAATGGAGGTGGAAGCGAACTGCAGAAACAACGGCTATGGTACTGGGATTCCCACATTCCGCTAGTATGGGAATATACCCATCCTGCTAATTCCCATGCACACAAAGGGAATCATTGTGGAAAATAGACACAGTGACTACAGACTCACAAATAATGCCAAATAATTGGAATAAATAACAAAATACAACAGAAAAATTTTTGTCTTTCAAAGTGTTTCGAACCGTTACTATAATTTCACCATGCTTCCCAGCCCTTCCCGTTCACCATTACACTATTAGTGATATGTCAGATTGCTTGCAATTATACCTACATTAAATTTATGTATATGTATAATAACTGTCACTCTACGCCTTTTTTTTTATTCAAAATGTTCTAGGCTTACTTGCGTTTCTTAATATAATTACTGTACTTGAACAGAGAAACGTATGTTATATAAAAAAGTGTAATTTAATTGAATGATTTTCACATATTTATTATTTTGAATCTAAATAGTATGCGTTGTTTTATTGTTTGGTTAATGTTTATAAAGCAAATGTTACGCCATTTCGGAATAGGACAGTCATCTAGAAACGAAGCTTTATTTTCGGATATCTTAAGCTTCATGTTATTGCTTGTCAAAACGATTTCGACACTCTTGAAAGTGTTTCACGAAGTGATACGCTGTGTTTCGGTACCTGTGCCGAGCCCGAATCTCGTCAGACACAGAGCGGAATGAAACATCACTGTTTCGATACAATCAGTCCGTTCCAAGCACAGGTGGACTGAAACAGCCTTATTTTGAAACAACGATACAGTTTCTGTGTCTGGCTCGAGATCGAATCTGGTCCGGATATCCGAGACAGGGGCGGAATGAAACACCACTGTTTCGAAACAGTGAACCACAGCCGTTCCGAAACACTGAAACAGTTCCACGTATCGATACACTGTATCGAAAGACAGAAACAGTGGCCAAGTCTACCGCTCAGTCGGCATCCTGCCGTGCTAGTGAGAGGTTCGTACTGTACTCCGTTGAGTTACTGTGACAGTTTGAAATGTCAGCGTTAATTGAAAATGCCGCGAAGTGTGAAGTGCGTGCTGTAATAAAGTTTCTGATTGCAAAAAACTGTACACCGATAGAAATCTATCGGCAGCTTTGTGAAGTGTGTAGGGACAACATAATCACAGAAGGTGGAGTGCGTCAATGGGTAGTAAAATTTAAAAATGGCCGAACTAACGTTCACGACGAAGAGCGAAGTGGAAGACCCTGAATAGTGACTGCCGAACTTGAAAAAGTCGATTCCGCGGTCCGTGAAAACCGTAATTTCACAATAACTGGACTCTCTATGAGTTTTCCACAAATTTCATGAAGTTTGTTGCACGAAATCATTACCGCAGGTTTTGTGTAAGATGGATACCAAAACTCTTGACAGAGATTCACAAAAATCAGCGAAAGGCTGCAGCGTTAACGTTTTTGGACGCTTACGAGAAAGATGGCGACTCATTACTCGATCGCATCGTTGCTGGTGACGGAACATGGGTTAAGCATGTGAACTGCGAGACAAAATTTCAGTCAATGCAGTGGGGACACACAAATTCCCCCCAAAAACCCCAGAAATGCATTTAGACAATGTCGGCAAGGAAGGTGATGCCGACTGTCTTTTGGGACATAAAAGGTGTGATTTTTGTGGGTTTCTTGGAAAGAGGCACTACAATAAACTCTCAAAGGTATTGCCAAACTGCACAATCTCAGAAGAGCAATACAAAACAAGCGCAGGGGAAAGTTGGGCTCAAAGATCTTGCTGATTCACGAGAACGCCCGGGCCCACACGGCAAAAGCCACTCGTGAAGTTCTCGAATCTTTTAAGTGGGAGTTGTTTCCTCATCCGCCGTACAGTCCCGACCTGGCACCGAGCGACTTTCACTTATTCCCAGCAATGAAGAAGTGGTTGGCTATGCAGCGTTTTGATGACGACGCACAGCTTCAAGAAGAGGTAACCACGTGGTTGCAGGCGCAGGCGGCCGAATTTTACAACGAAGGAATTTCCAAGCTCGTCCATCGCCACGATAAGTGCCTTAATTTAAATGGCAACTACGTAGAAAAGTAGTATTTAAGTTTGGCTTTCATCTGTATATAATAAAAAAATTTCCAATACTTTATTTATTTTTAATTCCAAAACGTAATGTACTTTGTGGATAGCCCTCGTATAATGTGTAGGCGATACTACTGCCATCAGTATGGACGCATATCGCTACCCTATGAGTTTTGTCACCTCGTTGTAACGTATATTGAACTGCCAATGGGCTACTACTCTTGGCATATAATCTTCACACATAAAACGCTGTGTTGCTACGGTCTTAAACTGTGGCTAGTGATTTTTTGTTCTTGAGATGAGTGTCTCATTTGACAACAGCCGTTTGGGTTTATTCAGTGTACTTTACCAGCATGTAATGGTACAAGGTTCATTACACCTTGTGAAAAAGTTAATTCTACAATTATCGAAACCTAGGTCTAGGATTCCGAAACATCATTTGCTTGGAATCTCATAGGTATGTGATACTCAAGTTACGTTCATGCAAATATTTTCTGCATTGTACAGCTGTTTGTAAAATTTTTTCTACGTCATTTTGTCCTTTACGTAACAGTAATTTCTGTACAGCTTAACAGATTGCTTTATTATATTTAATCTGCTTCACTCGTGTGTATTTTCAATACGACATTAAGCTTTCTTTCTTTATATTTTGTTTTTAAAATTAACTATACTTTAAGTATATCTGTTATAACGTTTCGAATGGGTACATCTCTCTGTCCGAGCCTTACAGGCGACGCGTCTCGTATTGTATTCGTGGCAGCAATGTAACCTATTGGGCCGATCCGTCTGATGTTGCTCCCAGCTGGGCACACGTGGCAAAGGTTCTTACTTTTTATTTCACTTTTGAATTGAGCATAGCTCACTAAATTCCGATCATTGCTTTTCCTTTGTAAGTTATGAAAATTGGTCATGAAAATTGTCATCTTGGTTTGTGTGCTTTTAGTCTTACCTAATTTTTTATGTTTTATATTATAGGATTCATCAAAATTCATTCTGATAAAGGCACCCCTAGTAGGTATCGAAACTTAGGTCAATGTAACTACCAGGTACGTGTAACCGGTTGGCTGTATAATCCTGTGCTGAAACTTGTATAAGGTTGCTGAGTTACAGGCATGTTTTAAAACTGTTAGATTTCTACCGGCTGTGTCAAAGTGAAAATACCGAGGAAGAAGATCGTTAAACAAAGGCAAGGCAATTAATTTTAATAAGCATTTTGAAGGAAACGGACTTCTGTCAAGTTGAGTTAAATCCTAGTTTAACATAAGACAGTGCACGAAGGAACCATAATCTTTTCAGTACCTAGTTAAAAAGATTATTTCCGACAAAATCAGTCCTTTATACGATAAAAAAATATAAATGAAATGAAGAGGGCTGTGTTTTGCATCTTTAGCCTACTAAAATTTTTCGCTTACATTTGTATTTTCAAACTGATGAGTTTCGGATTTTATTAATGACACGTTGCATAACTATAAGAATTGTATTGCAAAAAGACATGAGAAGAAACTGACTAATTTTAAGAGTTTTTACTTTAAGAAAGCCTCTTGTTAGTAGTTTTCAAAGGTCTGACCATAAAGGTTTCAACGAATTTTGAATAAGACTGAAATAGGTTTTACACCAGAAGAAACTTCCCTGTTGGAAAAAAGACTTAAGTAGAATGTAATTCCTAACCTGTTAGATAAAAATGTTGTAGAATATGATTGTGGATCTTAAAATAGGCTTTGATATCGTCCAAGTAGGCGCTTTTCGACAAACGAAGGTAGCTCATGATGTATGTAATATTTTGAGAAACATACAATTGAAAAGGGAAAGCTGTTATCATTGCTACTCAGAATGAATGTGTGTCTAAAACTTCACAAATTTTGGGGAGAATAATGTTTCGGAGTTAGATGAGGATCCGACCCCCAAGATATAAAAAGTAATTAGAATTGACATTAACAACGCAATGCATAGGCTCAAACCGTTTTAAAAAAAGCATCTTATTAATATGAATCCACAGGCCCCAAAATCGCGTTCCCTGTTTCAAGTACATAAAAGTCATCACCCGATAAGGCCGATTGTGAACACTATGAACAATGCATGTAATGGGTTAGGATATTTTTACTTTTTCGTAAGGAAATCTTACTTTGTTTCTCGAAATAATTATTCTTTCGTCAATAATCATAATATAGTCAGCAAGCCGGTAGCAGTGGCCGAGCGGTTCTAGGCGCTTCAGTCTTGAACCGCGTGACCGCTACTGTCACAGGTTCGAATCCTGCCTCGGGCATGGCCGTGTGTGATGTCCTTAGGTTAGTTAGGTTTAAGTAGTTCTAAGTTCTAGGGGACTGATGACCTCAGATGTTAAGTCCCATAGTGATCAGAGCCATGTGAACCATCAAAGATCTGCAGTGTGACCAAGATGCTAAATGAGCAAATCACAGAACTAATTCGTTTGCTATGAATTGTAGTAACATACAACTATTTTGTTTTCAATGGCAAATTACACCATCAGCATGATAGCAATGGGTAACCAACTGGTAAGCATCTTGGCCGATATTTTTATTAATCGGTTGGAAGAGAAATTCTTCAATGATTTTTCAGCTGCTGATCTTGGTACTTTGTGTTACGCTCGGTACTTAGATGACATTTTGATCATATGCAGTGGCTCCCGAGAAGGAATTCAGCACTTGCTTGAAATTTTTAATAGTCTTCATGAGAAAATCAACTTCAGTTGTGAATTAGAAAATAACGACTGTCAGCTTAATTACTTGGACCTGATTATTGCTATTGACAACGACAGAGTTTCTTTCCGTATCTTTCGAAAAGCGATTAGTAAAGATCAAACTGTGCCCGCTAGTTCAGTGCACCCTCATTCCCATAAGAAAGCATTTTTCCATTCAGCCTTTCATCGTGCAGTCTATCTGCCTTTGTCACCTTATAGCCTTAATGAAGACATGGACTTGATACAAACTATTGCAGATAATAACGCCTATGATCACACGTTATTTAACAAGATCTTCAAAGTTAAAATGACCCTAAAATCACCACTTTAGACAGCAGTGCTATTCCTGACAGTAACGAGTACAAAATTGTTTTCTCGATTCCGTTTCTAGGCTCTATTTCGCATAAAATTCGTCCCCTTCTGATTGAAAGATATGGATTCAAAGTTGCCTTTTCCACGAACAATAACTAGCAAAAAAATCTAATTCACGTTCTCAAGTCCACAGTTGCTCCGATACACAATTCAGGAGCGTATAAAATCACCTGTGATACGTGTCCCGTTTATTATATAGATCAAACTGGAAGATCTTTTAATGTCAGGTACAAGGAACATTTGCTGGGAAAAAGAGTCACTAGTGTATACAATTCCACTTTTGCAGATCATGTGCTAACTTCCGGACTCAAAACTAAATGCACTGAGAAAAGGAAGGTCATTGGCTCAATGTATTCGAAGAACTGGAGATTTTCAAGCATATTTCTATGAATGATGGCCTCATCTTCATTGAACAATTTTTCCAGTTGCTAAAATCCACTGCTTGCGGAATTTTGATTCCTCTAGTTTTTACTATATTTTACCCCCCCTCTGGTTCCGAGATATCATTTTCTTCGAATTTCATACGTATGTGGTGCTGAGGTTTAGTTTTTTAAATTTTGTTTTTGGGTCATCAGTCTTCTGCCTCGCCTGATGCAACCTGCTACGACATCCCCTCCTATGCCAACCTCTTCATCCCGGAGTAGCACTTGAAACCTACATTCTCAATTATTTGCTGGATCTATTCCCATCTCCGTCTTCCTCTACGGTTTTTGCCATCTACAGTTCCCTCATTACTATAGGATTCCTTCCCCGATGTCTTAAAAGATGTCCTACTACCCTGTCCCTTCTCCTGTCAGTGTTTTCCTCACACTCATTTCTTCTCCGATTCTGCGCGGAACCTCTTCATTCCTTATTTTATCAGTCCACCTAATTTTCAACATTCGTCTGTAGCACCACATCTCAAATGCCTCGATTCTCTTGAGTTCCGGTTTTCCCACAATCCATGTTTCACTACAGTACAGTTCTGTACTCCAAACGCACATTCTCAGAAATTTCTCCCTCAACTTAAGGTATATATTTGATACTAGTAGATCTGTCTTAATAATGAATGCCCTTTTTGTCACTGCTAGTCTGTTTGTTGCTCTGTCCGTTACAGGTCATTTTCCTGTCTAGATAGCAGAAATCCATGAGCTTTAAAGCTGATTGTGAGATAATTCTCTCACTTGTCAGCTCTTGCAGTTTTCGGAATTACGTGGATGACATTTTTCTGAAAGTCGTATAGTATGTCGCCAGGCTCATTCCTTCTACACACCAACGTGAATAGTCGTTTTGTTGTCACCTCCCACCCCCACCTCCCACCCACCGCCAATGATTTTAGAAATTATGATGGAATATTATATATTCCTTCTGCCTTATTTGTTCTGAAGTAATACCAAACTCTCTAAAATTCTGATTCTAATGCTTGATCCCCCATCTCTTCTACATCGGCTCCTGTTTCTTCTTCTATCACATCAGACACATATATCCGCTCATAGAGACCATGTAGTCTAGTTTTCCACCTATTCGCTCTCTCCTTTGAATTTTACAGTGAAATTCCAGTATTCCCGTTGCACTCTTAATGTTAGTCCCCGAAGGTTCTTTTGACTTTCCAGTCCTTCCGATTATCATTTCTTTTTCGATGTCTTCACATTTTTCGTGGAGCAATTTTGTCTTTGCTTCCCTGAACTTACTCTTTATTTTCTTCTTCAACGACTTATATTAGTATATTACTCAATATCCATAAACATTTTTCTACTTCCTTCTATCATCGATCAATTGAAGCCGGACGTTGGGGCCGAGCGGCTAGAGGCGCTTCAGTCCGGAACCACGCTGCTGCTACGGTCGCTGGTTCGATCCTGCCCCGGGCATGGATGTGTGTGATGTCCTTAGGTTAGTTAGGTTTAAGTATTTCTAAGTCTAGGGGACTGACGGCCTGAGATGTTAAGTTCCATAGTGCTCAGAGCCATTTGATCAATTGAAGTATTTCTTCTGTTACCCATTGTTTCTTCACAGTTGCCTTCTTTGTGCATATGTTTTCCTTCCCAACTTCTGTGACTCCCCTTTTCACAGACGTCCATTCCTCTTCAACTGTACTGCCTAGTAAGCTGTTCCTTACTGCGAATCTTTAGCCTTAGAAGACTTCAATCGTGCGTCGTCATGCCTTTACACTTCAGGATGTCATTTCTTTGCGTATTGATTCTCCGTCACTAATCTGTTGAACCTCAGCTTATTCTTTATCACTATTACATTGTAATCTGAGTCTATATCTGCTCCGGGGTAGGCCTAAAATCCAGTACCTGATTCCGCTATCTGTGTCTGACCATGATGTAATCTAACTGAAATCTTCCCGTGTCACCCGGCCTTTTCTAAGTATACGTCCCCCTCTTGTGATTTGTGTATAGTGTATTCGCTGTTACTAGCTGAAAGTTGTCACAGACCTCAATTAGTCTTGCTCCTCTCTCTTTCTTTGTCCAAAGCCGATATTGTCCTGTAATCTTTTCTTCTACTCTTTCCCCTGCAACAGCATTCCAGAGCCCCATGACTATTAGATTTTCGTCTCCTTTTATGTACTGTGTTACCCTTCCACTATCTTCATTTACTTCACTGACCCATGCTATGTGTAGACTGAACCTTTGCATTTCCATTCATGCAAATATTTTCTAGATTGTACAGCAGTTTGTGAAATTTTTTTCAATATCATTCTGTCCTTTACATAATAGTAATTTCTGGAGAGCCTAACAGATGACTTCGTTACACTTTATCTGCTTGACTAGTGTATTTTCAAAATGACATTAAACTCTGTTTCTCTATTTTCGTTTTTAAAGTTAACTGTTTTTTTGTCGTGGCGTTTCAAATGAACACGTCACTGTCCACGCCTGATAGACGGCACCACTAGTATTGCTTTCGTGGCAGCAATGATGCCGCTGGGCCTATCAGTCTGATGTTCCCAGCTGGGCACACGTAGCAAAGACTAGGACGTTTTATTTCACTTTTGACTTGAGCATAGCTGCTTTATATCCTGGCCACCGCTTTTTAGCAATGTAATTTTACGTAAGTAACCTTTGTACATCATGAAAATTGTCATCTTGATTAATGTGTTTTTCGTCCTACATAATTGTGTATGTATTATTGTGTAGGATTTATCAAAATTTCATTCTGATGAAGATATCCCTAGTAGCTGTCGAAACCCAGGTCAATATTCCGACCAGTTGCGTGCAACCGGTTGGCTCTATAATCCTATGTTGAAACCTTTATTTGCAACTGGTTGGCTGACTTTTTTCAAACGTAGCCAAGTTTACCAAATAATCAGTTATCCTGGTTCTTGCGGCATCGATTTCAGGCAGGAAATCTGAATCTGCCGAAGGTTATTCAGGCCACCCTCCTACATAACACTGCCACTGGACGCTATATAATTCTGTCGCACTGTTCTGCAACTGAGAGTCCACCGTAAACGTGGACTGGAATGTTACACGATGCGGCATAAACTTGCTCTTCTGTAGCTCGTTACGTGATGGGAGGCTACCTCTTGACATAACACCCAGCCGGAGCAAACGTAAGTGCTTCTCGCTCAGCCATTAGCGGCACTTCCAGCGGTGCCGTAAGTTCCATTAGTGCCCTACATCGTGCAGCCTCTGCGTTAGTTTTCAGTCTGATGCGCAGCTGAGAAGGTGCAGTTTCATCTAGCGACATCATGTAATAAGGGAGACCGCTAGCCCACATGCGATCAGCTTACCCTGATGGTTCCAGGCTTCGAACTGTATGCACCGAGGAGAGGCCCCCAGGTGGGTGCCATCGCATGACACTCCAGCCAGTCTTTGGGAGACCCGGGTTCGACTCGGGGCATCAGGTCTTGGGCTGTATGCAGTATTCACCCTGAGCAGTCCAACCACACCTGCTGCAAAGTGACAGCCATCTTGCGTCATCAAGGATTCGTTCCCGGCAGTCATTGTTGCACTGTCACGGCAGTCTGCAACCTCATCGCACTTACTCGTTGCCGCCAGCATGTCAGCACCATAACCCTATTGTACGGATGGGTTGGATAATAATGATATTTCTTTCAGGAAATATTCTTGACTCCTTGCTGCCTTTGTTGCTGGGAAATCCCATTCCAGTGCTGCCACACACGCTATTCTGGGAGCAGAAGTCACCATCAAAAATAAAAAAATGGTTCAAATGGTTCTGAGCACTATGGGACTTAACATCTGAGGTCATCAGTCCCCTATACGTTAGAACTATTTAAACATAACTAACCTAAGGAAATCACGCACATCCATGCCCGAGGCAGGATTCGAACCTGCGACCGTAGCAGTCTCGCGGTTCCGGACCGAATCGCCTGGAACCGCTCGCTCACAACGGCCGAAGAGACCATCCTTCAGGGCTTACGTCAGCAGGGCGATCAACACGAACCGTATCGTAAGTGGTGTCATACCTCTACACTGACTGTTATATGGAACACAGTGCATACTATATTTGGCAGAATGCCTCAAGAAAAAGGAAAAGAAAATTTTGCAAGCTTCCGAAATGTGCTGCTGGATGAAAATTTTGTAGCTACATGGGCTTCCTGAGTCTCAAACATGATGGTGTCAGGAGCAGAGGAGACAAATAGCCTACAAAAATAATATTGTTGTTGTGGTCTTCAGTCCTGAGACTGGTTTGATGCAGCTCTCCATGCTGCTCTATCCTGTGCAAGCTTCATCATCTCCCAGTACCTACTGCAACCTACATCCTTCTGAATCTGCTTAGTGTATTCATCTCTTGGTCTCCCTCTACGATTTTTACCCTCCACGCTGCTCTCCAGTACTAAATTGGTGATCCCTTGATGCCTCAGAACATGTCCTACCAACCGATCCCTTCTTCTGGTCAAGCTGTGCCACAAACTTCTCTTCTCCCCAATCCTATTCAATACTTCCTCATTAGTTATGTGATCTACCCATCTAATCTTCAGCATTCTCCTGTAGCACCACATTTCGAAAGCTTCTATTCTCTTCTTATCCAAACTATTTATCGTCCATGTTTCACTCCATACAAATACTTTCAGAAATGACTTACTGACACTTAAATCTATACTCGATGTTAACAAATTTCTCTTCTTTAGAAACGCTTTCCTTGCCATTGCCAGTCTACCTTTTATATCCTCTCTACTTCGACCATCATCAGTTATTTTGCTCCCCAAATAGCAAACCTCCTTTACTACTTTATGTGTCTCATTTTCTAACCTAATTCCCTCAGCATCACCCGACTTAATTCCACTACATTCCATTATCCTCATTTTGCTTTTGTTGATGTTCATCTTATATCCTCCTTTCAAGACGCTATCCATTCCATTCAACAGCTCTTCCAAGTCCTTTCCAAGTCCTTTGCTGTTCCTTTGCTATCTCTGACAGAATTACAATGTCATCGGCGAACCTTAAAGTTTTTATTTCTTCTCCATGGATTTTAATACCTACTCCGAATTTTTCTTTTGTTTCCTTTACTACTTGCTCAATATACAGATTGAATAACATCGGGGAGAGGCTACAACCCTGTCTTACTCCCTTCCCAACAACTGCTTCCCTTTCATGTCCCTCGACAAAAATAATAGCCTACAAAGATAACTGCTGTGCGGAAGAACATGATTAGCCACGTAATTCGTGGTCATACAAGATTCCTACTTTTGATCGAGGGATACACGAATGGAAGAATACAGGGAAAGAGTGAGACGGGAGTCACCGATTCACCGATGTAATTAAAGCGAATAGAAGGTCACAGCATGAAGGCTGTAAGTGTGAGCGTGCCAAATATCTTTCAATTATAGGAGAAAAGAAGAAGAAGCTTTCAGCTAGTGGGCTGGAACGCCATCTACGTGTTGTTAAGCTTCACCCAGTGTTTCGACTTTGGTTTCTAAAGTCTAGTGGGAAACACGTGTCCCACACACTATAGGAAACACGTGCGCAGCCTCATTTGGATGATATTTAATGTGGCCAACACGAGGTCGACGAATCCATTTATGCATTTATTATTGTCCAGTATCCAATTCCTGTGGCTTTTGTAGTACAAAGCAGTTTCATAGCTCGTCCCTTCTGTAAAACGTGCCATTCTCATGTGTCTGCGGAGCTAGCTACTTCGTACATAGAATCAACGATCTTCCATTGCAAATTTCTTGACATTTTTCATTCAGGCTATATACGTCAAATTGATTATCTTCAAGGCAAAAATCTCCTAATAGAAATCAGCAGGTTCACCTATTACAGATGATGAAACTCAACTGAATTCCATCAACACTAAATTTATTTCCGTTAGCGATAAGCCAATTCATTACCACATCATCTCAACACAGAAAAATGTTGGTCTATACTTCTGCTAACTTATCTTTAATTTCCACAAGATAACTAAACTGCAGACAGCCATGGGGACCTGCGACGAAGGATGGCTACTCTCCTTACAACATGTGTCTCGGTCGAAACTTCAGGATGAATCCGTTACTTTTATGGATCAAGTTCCATCTTATTCGGACGTGCTGCACACGTCGGATGGAATATCTGAGTATTTCTTTCTTATCATTGCCATGTACAAGACTTCCTACTAACGATCATTGGTAAAACTAGCATTCATGTTATCAAATGATGTCTGTATCATTTGTTACTAGCTCTGATTAGTGCTACTAAGAGCCATGTACATGTCGTCTCAATTGGTGCCAACTATACAGTTTGTAAGTCGCTCAGTCGTTTGAAGGTTTTGCAAACAATTCATTTGCTTAACTTCTTGCTTGCTGTCGTGTTGATTCGGCAACGGACTAAGCATTTCCGGACAACTTTCTGAGAGGATACACGTGATCCAATGTGACAAATATCGTTTCAGCATGATGCTGAGATTGTTAAGTGTAACTCAATCAGTAAATACAGGGTGTTACAAAAAGGTACAGCCGAACTTTCAGGAAACATTCCTCACACACAAATAAAGAAAAGGTGTTATGTGGACATGAGTCCGGAAACACTTAATTCCCATGTTAGAGCTCATTTTAGTTTCGTCAGTATGTACTGTACTTCCTGTACTTCCTCGATTCACCGCCAGTTGGCCCAATTGAAGGAAGGTAATGTTGACTTCGGTGCTTGTGTTGACATGCGACTCATTGATCTACAGTACTAGCATCAAACACATCAGTACGTAGCATCAAAAGGTTAGTGTTCATCACGAACGTGGTTTTGCAGTCAGTGCAATGTTTACAAATGCGGAGTTGGCAGATGCCCATTTGATGTATGGATTAGCACGGGGCAATAGCCGTGGCGCGGTACGCTTGTATCGAGACAGATTTCCAGAACGAAGGTGTCCCGACAGGAAGACGTTCGAAGCAATTGATCGGCGTCTTAGGGAGCACGGGGCATTCCAGCCTATGACTCGCGACTGGGGAAGACCTAGAACGACGAGGACACCTGCAATGGACGAGGCAATTCTTCGTGCAGTTGACGATAACCTTACTGTCAGCGTCAGAGAAGTGGCTGCTGTACAAGGTAACGTTGACCACGTCACTGTATGGAGAGTGCTACGGGAGAACCAGTTGTTTCCGTACCATGTACAGCGTGTGCAGGCACTATCAGCAGCTGATTGGCCTCCACGGGTACACTTCTGCGAATGGTTCATCCAACAATGTGTCAGTCCTCATTTCAGTGCAAATGTTCTCTTTACGGATGAGGCTTCATTCCAACGTGATCAAATTGTAAATTTTCACAATCAACATGTGTGGGCTGACGAGAATCCGCACGCAATTTTGCAATCACGTCATCAACACAGATTTTCTGTGAACGTTTGGGCAGGCATTGTTGGTGATGTCATGATTGGGCCCCATGTTCTTCCACCTACGCTCAATGGAGCACGTTATCATGATTTCATACGGGATACTCTACTTGTGCTGCTAGAACATGTGCCTTTACAAGTACGACACAACATGTGGTTCATGTACGATGGAGCTCCTGCACATTTCAGTCGAAGTGTTCGTACGCTTCTCAACAACAGATTCGGTGACCGATGGATTGGTAGAGGCGGACCAATTTCATGGCCCCCACGCTCTCCTGACCTCAACCATCTTGACTTTCATTTATGGGGGCATTTGAAAGCTCTTGTATATGCAACCCCGCTACCAAATGTAGAGACTCTTCGTGCTCGTATTGTGGACGGCTGCGATACAATACGCCATTATCCATTGCTGCATCAGCGCAACAGGGATTCCATGCGACGGAGGGTGGATGCATGTATCCTCGCTAACGGAGGACATTTTGAACATTTCCTGTAACAAAGTGTTTGAAGACACGCTGGTACGTTCTGTTGCTGTGTGTTTCCATTCCATGATTAATGTGATTTGAAGAGAAGTAATAAAATGAGCTCTAACATGGAAAGTAAGCGTTTCCGGACGCATGTCCACATAACATATTTTCTTTCTTTGTGTGTGAGGAATGTTTCCTGAAAGTTTGGCCGTACCTTCTTGTAGCACCCTGTATATGAATCGGTGATTACAAAAACATTAGTAGAAAAAGTAAATGTTTCAAGAGAAGAAAATGCTGTATACAGGTTATGTGATGAAGTGTATTATACAGCCATTAATTTTAATATCAACTGTATTTGTTAAGTAAATTTTAACAGTAAAGTAAAGAACTCTTAAAGTACCACGGTTTATGTACGATCTTTTTAAATTGTGTGGACTCATCTTTTTATTGCAGAATGAATATTTTAGACAAACATTCCAGTACCAAGGTTCGTTTATGTTGCCAAAAATTACTCTATAATATAAATTTAATACACAATGTTGCCCCTGGGACACCTTTAGACATTGCTGGCAAAAGTACTGTTAATATATGAACATAGCGTACGAAAACCTAAATATATAACCATACAAATCGTGAAATTAGTTAGAATTGAAATTTTTTGTCTCACCTAACAGAATGATGACAGAACCATGGATGAAAACTACATGAAGGTTGATTTAAACAGCAAATTATTGTATCAGTATTCTCCAGAAATGTCCACGGAAGGCCACTGACCCAACTCCAGATAAAAGCCTTTGTACTTTCTAGGAATGCACTGTTTCAGTTGTCCTCTAACTTTCAAATATTTGACAGTGACAGTAGCTTCGTTATTATATACCGTTTTTGCAGGAAACTTTGGTTGTGTCTGTAACGAGTGCCACAATGAAAAGCGGTATTTCGGGAAGCCATTAATATGAGAGCTAAACTCTACTTACCCTACAAACATTTTTTTGCACTGTGATGGAATCTTGTAAATGAGGAAACCATGAATTCAACTTAACTGTTCCTGTTCAGACATTTTTCGTAACTGTCGTCAGACAAACAGGATCGCTTACAAAATTGCGACCACCATTTGTTGTAACCGAAAATGACTTCAGTGTTAACAAGCCTTACTTGAATATTTTGTTTTATGGGCAATGTGGCTATATATTCGACATTATTAATTAATTTATTTATTCTTCACAATAACAGCCTGTTATCTGAAAAGGTGAAAGAAGCCGTCCAAATCAAATTTTCTTTGGTAGTAATAAATGTATATATTAACTATTTATTTCTGATATTCGACATACTCATACAGAAGATATATTCGCTCGTGTTTTCTTATCACCTATCTTACGTAAGTAAGCGCACAATCACACGGTAAAAAGAGCACCCACGCAAATACTGTAGCACATCCTTGAAGAAACATAACTCACATGGGCGTTCATTTCCGCAACCACTGTGTTGTTCCGATTTTGTGCAGGGCACACATCAGAAAACAGGTACACTTGAGCAACCCATTAGGGAATCTCTGTGTTGATGTAAGCATCCAAGAACGATCGTACTTCGTTAGGTTCTCTGCAGGCAATATTTTCATGGTAAAAATATAGCTTGCATTTGTTAGTCTTTAGGTCTGAAAATACGGAATACGTTTACGTTAAGCTTACGCAGGTAAATTTCTTCCTCTGCCGGGAGCTTAATAATTTGTAGATTTTGCATGTAATCAAAACAAAATCCCGCTACATTCTCTTTTTCTGCACACTTCTCTCTACTGCATCTATCTGTAAACAGAATTTTTTACTCCTTCTTTTATGTCCCAATAGCTCCGCTATAGCTATACGGTTTGTAGAATCGTTCACTGTACGTGATTCACAAGAGCAGTAAATATCGGTTTGTGATCACTCAAGGAGTAAATAGAAAACCGTTAAATACTCGTATATTCCATAGGACACTTTGGTATGCAGGTCTGACTCTTTTGTTCTTCCATGTAAGAAATACTCTTCTTCGCTAGAGTAATGCGAGATTCTCATAAGGAATGTTTTAATATACTCCTCAGTTATGGATAGGACCGCCTGTAATGTTAGATTTCTTCTAGTAGTAGATCCTCTTCTGTCAGTTAGCTACAAATTCGTCGCACACGTTTATTTTTAACGCCGAAAAATGCTGTAAAACGCCTATTTTCACACTTTGACCCACCCGCCATCTGCAATTAACACATGGTATAGATGATGTAGCGGTCTTGGCATAGGCTGGCCATCACTTTTCCGAGGTCTTCTGTGCCCACATCTTCTTTTTCGATCAGCCCTGTAAGGTATCCATCTTGTGTGTCATTACTTTCAAAATCATAAAATTTACTGAGTATGTTTATTTGTTCATATTCAGAAATGCTCTTCAAGACAGTTTCCCTCACCTGAGACATTTTAGTACGAGATACCAATGTCATCAGACAGAAACTGCATTCACGGCGTTTGTGTTTTAATGCAAAGAACAAGAAAAGCTTTATATCTGTAATAGCATTTACACTTGTGGAATATGTGTGATTTTTCTATAGAAGCTGAATCTGTTTCACGAAGACTACCCTGCATATAACTCACTTTTGCCAAAATGTAGACTTGTGTTGTTTTTGCATTTACCGATTCGCATAACTGTATGATGAAAAAGGAACCTTGAAATGAAACAGAGTATGATGAACGAAAACTTCTCACTTACATCTAAAATACCCCCAAAGTATATGAACCAAAAAGCTATTCTCTTTTTCACTTTGTTAGCCCTTGTCGTTCTATTACCTAATGGTAGGATAAATACTTAGCAGTCTTCCTCGTACCAAAAGAACGCGCACAGACTCTTACTTGTTCACTCCTAGAGACAACTTTGCTGACTGACTACCTACGAAGTTCCCCTGCAGGCTCCAAAACCTCATCTCTATCTCTGGCTAACGGGATATCCCCAAGTGTCTGCAAGTTACCTGATTATTATTTGCTTGTTTTCTTCTTTCTTCTTACTTGTAAAGCATGTTCTTAAAAGTCATCAGACGAATTCAGTGTGAGGTAAACAAACAAGCTGTCGTGTAGTACTTCTCTCTCAATTACTAAACATTTTTCATGCAACTATTGCATTTATTTCATTCCTATGTGCCTTAAGCATAAGGAGTCACCCTCGTTCTGCCAAAGGCCTTGTCATTGGGGGCGGAGGGGCCGACAGTGTTTCACGGCACTCTCTTGTCCTTCGGGTGGAAAACTGCCCCTCAGAAGTTTGAATGTGTAGTTAAGTTAGAAAACGTAAAAAGAGAAATACAAATTCTCAGTCTAGGTACAATGGGAGTCAGTGAAATGAAATCAAATGACAATAAGAATTTCTGGTCATACGAATATAAGGTCACAGCAACAGCAGAATATGGTATAACAGGAGTAGAATTCGTCTTAAACAAGGTGATATGACAGAGTGTTCACTGCAAAGAGTTCGGTGGTAAGGTAGTTTCTATCAGAACACATGCCAAACTAACGCCGACAGCAATAGTTCAGGTATATACGCTCAAGTTGCAAGGTGAAAAGACAGAAAAAATATGTGAGGATACTAAAGGGCTATTTCATTACGTAACGGAAGATGAAAATCTAATAATCATGGAGAATTGCGGCTACAGGGGCAGGAATAACACGAAGGGTTAAGGGAGCATATGGGCTTGGTTGCAGCAATGTGAGAGATCAGTTCTGCAACAAAATTCAGCTAGTAATAGCGAACACACCGTTAAAGAATCACAAGAGAAGGAGAAATACGAGGAAAACAGACACGGGAAAATATCCAGATGTATTACAAATGATTAGGCAGAGATTCTGAAATCAGGTACTGGGACGTAAGGAGTAACCAGGAGAAGTTATAGACTGAGATCACAATTAAGTAATAGTGAAGGGCACACTAGTTCAAGAGAGTCGTGCTGAAGAATCACTATAGAACAAGGGAGGATACGTATGTACTGAGGAAGGATGGGACGCTTTCAACTTTTGCTAAAGGTCTGTATATTTCTATAATGATTATCACAGTAGACAGTTCAGGTGAAGAGGACTAGAAATTCTAGACAGAGCAATACAGTTGCCGAACAGACAAATATGAGTACAATAAAAGGTAACTGCGAAGAAACCTTGGTTAACAGCAGAAATACGGCAACCGACTGTCGAAAGAAGGAAATAAAACAACGTTCAGTGAAAGACAGCGATACTGCAATATAAATTACTCGGGAAATAAATAAATAAGACGTGCTGAGAAGCCAAGGCGAAATGGCTGCAAATAAAATTGAAGAAATCAAAAAAGAACTGATCTTCAGGACTGACTCAACAAATAGAAAAGTCATAACAACCTTTGGTGAAACGAAAAGCAACCATGGCAACGTTAAGAGTGCAGTGGGAATTCCACTGCTCGTGTAGCCGACGTAGCCTCTATGAGGAGCAGGAATTGTCTGATGACGTGATAGAGGAAGAAATCGGAGTCCATCGAGAAGAGATACGAGATACAGTTTTAGAATCAGAATTTAAAACAGCTTTGGAGACTTGATATCAAATAAGGCAAAACGGCCAGATAACATTCCATCAAAATTTATAGAGTCATTGGCGGACGTGACAACCAAACGACGTGTCAGTTTGGTATATAGATTCTATGAGATTTGTAACATAGCATTCGACTTTCGGAGAAGTATCGTCCACATAATTCCGAAGGTAGAAAGTGGGAGAACTATGGCACAATCAAGCTAACAACTCATTCATACAAGTTTTGCTTTATGAAAGGTAAAGGCACCGGAGAGGCAGTCCTCAGGTTGCGCTTGATACTGTAAGTGACGGAAGAAAAATCAAGACACGTTAATCGGACATGTCGAGTTGGATAAAGCGTTAGACAATGTAACATATGCAAGATGTTCGAAATCCTGAGTAAAGTAGGAGTAAGAGGAAGTAGATTCAAGAGGGAAAAATAATACCGGAGTACCAGGAATGAAACACTAGGATTGAAAAGGGTGTACGGCACACATGCAATGTTTCACTTCCATTGTTTAGTCTGTACATCAAAGGTGCAATGACGGAACTAAAAGGAAAGTTAGAGAGTGGGATTAAAATTTGGGGTGAAAATGCGTCAGGGATAAGGTTTTCCGATAACATTACTGCCTGATGACACTGCTATCCTCAGTGAAGCTGAAGAATAATTTCAGAACCTGTCGAATTGGAGAGAAAGACTACTCATTATAGAATATGGATTGACAGTAACGCGAAGAAAGCCGAAAGTAAAGAGAAGTATTAGAAACGTGAATAGCGAGAAGCTTAACATAAAAATTCGTGATCACGAATTAGAGAAAGTTAAGGAGTTCTGCTACCTTGTAAGCATGTTCCTTAAAGGTACAACAAGGAAAGAGGGTATTCTCGGCCAAAAGAAGACTTCTGTTATCAAACATACCCGTTAATTTGAAGAGAAATTCCGATAGTGAACGTTAGGAGCGCAGCATTTCGTGGAAGTTAATCACGAACTGGGGGAAAGCCGCAACAGAAGAGAATCGAAGAGTTTGAGAGTGTTGCTGCAGGAGAATGTTGAAAGCTACTGGGACCGACATGGAAAGGAATGAGGAGGTTATCTGCAGAAGCTACCAAGAAAGGAACTTACAGAAAAGACTGAAATAAAGAAAGGGTAACATGATAGACGTACCGTAATACACGAGGGAACAAACTCCATGGTACTAGAGGAAACTTCCAACAAATATTTGAGGACCTGGGTTGCAAGTGCTACTCAGAGACGAAGAAGTTAGCACAGGAGAAGAATTCGTGGTAGTCTGCAAAAAAACAATTCAGAAGGATGGTGACTCAAAAAAAGTGACGTTTATTGCTGTATTTTGGTTTTACCATTAACACTTCAGTACCTTTCGAGTTGAACAATTTCGTTGTTACTCAAACTAGTCGGACCTTCTGGTCTATCGGTACAGCACATGTTTAGTAACAGAGAGGTCCGGTTTGGAACACCGGTCGTACCACGGAAATTTACAGTCTGTCTTTAATTTAAACTGCATCTACCAACGATGTGAGTGGTCACTAGGAGCACATGATTCGAAGTCTAAGTTATACTGTAGGTCGTCTTTCACAAGAAGAATAAGAGGAGTAAATTAACTGCAGACAAGTCGCCGAAGGTGTCCAATTGTACGACGTGCACTCTACCACTGAGCCACACGAAATTATTATCTTGTCCAAGCCTTCTTCGAACCTACCTTTTTTGTATGCATACTCCTTCTTTCAACGTGTGGTAATTTCCATTTTAAGAAGTCCATGCTTCTTCAACTAAGTTGCCAGCATAGACGTTCATTATCACAATCACAACTTCTGCAGCCTTAGAGTACATTTAACTTTTCTTTCCTCAGTATATCAATATCCTACTTCCTTCCCCATTGAGTCCTCCGGACTAGTCTATTAAATATCACCTACCTCTCAACATTACTAAATTGTGATCCAATTCTGTGACTACTGCTTGACACCCCTGCAATCCGATACCCGACGTCGTTAGACGAACATACAACAGTTTTTTTCTAAAAAGCGTACCCGTTCAATAAAATTACATGCAAACTTGGGCACAGAGCGTAAAAATCGTGGTGATTGTGAAAAGTAAAAATTCCAGCAAAAGTCTGTTTTCAGGTTATGATCTCATGTCAAGAGTTCAACAAGACAAGAAATATCCATTGTTGTTTTGTACCGACGTTTGCGTGCATTCATGTGACTGAAATATCATGGCATCAACAAATTTTGAATGTTATTTACAACCCGGCCATTGCATTAATTTTATACATTTAATGCAATGATATAATTATAATACAATAAACTACCAGAAACTAGTGTGCGAAAAATTACGTATTGATTAACATAGACGGAAATACAAAATTACTGTTCATAAAAAGAGATTTTTGCTTTCGCTAGAGACCGGGAAATCACTGCCCTCAGCAATATGTGCAATATGTTCAGCGCTCGAAAATTATGTCGTCATCCAAATATTGTCGAAAATTTACTCACCCATCACATGTTAGAGTAAACATTAAATTGTATCTCTTTGTTCCACGTAGTTAATGACTTGATTTCAAAACAGTTTCGTGTTTACCGCCTCTTTCTGAATAATGTGATCCATCCATCATTTAATGACTGTTCAGACCCAATTACTCGCATCTGCATTTATAACGCAGTGCTTCGATAATCAGGTTAACGGGCGAGTAGGCAATTGACCATAATTTTAATGAAATGAAAAATTTCACGCATTGAAACACGAGAAAATCGAGAAACGAGGCAAAAATCACTGAGATATTTCCGCTACAAATATTTTTCAGTGATTTCTCTTCTGATTTTTTGTGACCTTCCTACAACCACATTTAAAAAAGAATACGAAAATGCGTCTTTACTTTTTGTAAAAGAGTAACTCATTACAGTTGACTGAAATTTTTCGGCTATAAGATATTATTTTTCCATTGTGAAGCCTCAATTTCAGTTGTAATGTCTCGCGATGACCTATAATTTTAGAAGACGTCACAGATTCTATACTTATTTCTAACGCTGAGAAACTTTATGCTGGGAACTTTATACTCCGATCACTGTGCGTTTTCTTCTATCTTGTCGTTTATCTGCACGTTATTTGAATATGTGTGTTTTGTTGGTTGCCATTTAATGATTCTATTCATTACTCAGTCATAGAGCATGAGATGAAAATGGTATAATTTTGTGGACTTTAATTCTTCCAACATTTCGACGCATTCCTTGCCTCCCCTACCTCCGTGCTAACACATAGCAAAATATTTTTGCGTAAATATTAGGGAGGAATTCACAAAAATCACTTCGTTGCACCTTAGTGGATATCGAGAAAAAGAAGTTCCCCAATCAGTTTTCTTTTTCTTCCTCTCTGACATTTTCCTCTAAAGGTTCGTCGTATTTTCCTCCCAGTAGTCTAGATTGCTTCAGTACATCTACATCCATACTCCGCAAGCCACCTGACGGTGTGTGGCGGAGGGTACCCTGAGTACCTCTATCGGTTCTCCCTTCTATTCCAGTCTCGTATTGTTCGTTGAAAGAAGTATTGTCGGTATGCTTCTGTGTGGGCTCTAATCTCTCTGATTTTATCCTCATGGTCTCTTCGCGAGATATACGTAGGAGGGAGCAATATACCACTTGACTCTTCGGTGAAGGTATGTTCTCGAAACTTTATCAAAAGCCCGTACCGAGCAAATGAGCGTCTCTCCTGCAGAGTGTTCCACTGGAGTTTATCTATCATCTACGTAACACTTTCGCGATTACTAAATGATCCTGTAACGAAGCGCGCTGCTCTCCGTTGGATCTTCTCTATCTCTTCTATCAACCCTATTGGTACGGATCCCACACTGCTAAGCAGTATTCAAGCAGTGGGCGAACAAGCGTACTGTAACCTACTTCCTTTGTTTTCATATTGCATTTCCTTAGGATTCTTCCAATGAATCTCAGTCTTGCATCTGCTTTACAGACGATCAACTTTATATGATCATTCCATTTTAAATCACTCCTAATGCGTACTCCCAGATAATTTATGGAATTAACTGCTTCCAGTTGCAGACCTGCTATTTTGTAGCTGAATGATAAGGGATCTTTCTTTCTATGTATTCGCAGCACATTACACTTGTCTACATTGAGATTCAATTGCCATTCCCTGCTCCATGCGTCAATTCGCTGCAGATCCTCCTGCATTTCAGTACAGTTTTCCATTGTTACAACCTCTCGATACACCACAGCATCATCTGCAAAAAGCCTCAGTGAACTTCCGATGTCATCCACAAGGTCATTTATGTATATTGTGAATAGCAACGGTCCTATGACACTCCCCTGCGGCACACCTGAAATCAATCTTACTTCGGAAGACTTCTCTCCATTGAGAATGACATGCTGCGTTCTGTTATCTAGGAACTCTTCAATCCAATCACACGATTGGTCTGATAGTCCATATGCTCTTACTTTGTTCATTAAACGACTGTGAGGAACTGTATCGAACGTCTTGCGGAAGACAAGAAACACGACATCTACCTGTGAACCCGTTGTCTATGGCCCTCTGAGTCTCGTGGACGAATAGCGCGAGCTGGGTTTCACACGACCGTCTTTTTCGAAACCCATGCTGATTCCTACAGAGTAGATTTCTAGTCTCCAGAAAAGCCACTATACTCGAACATAATACGTGTTCCAAAATTCTACAACTGATCGACGTTAGAGATATAGGTCTATAGTTCTGCACATCTGTTTGACGTCCCTTCTTGAAAACGGGGATGACCTGTGCCTTTTCCAATCATTTGGAACGCTACGCTCTTCTAGAGACCTACGGTACGTCGCTGCAAGATGGGAAGCAAGTTCCTTCGCGTACTCTCTGTAAAATCGAACTGGTATCCCATCAGGTCCAGCGGCCTTTCCTCTTTTGAGCGATTTTAATTGTTTCTCTATCACTCTGTCGTCTATTTCGATATCTACCATTTTGTCATCTGTGCGACAATCTAGAAAACGTAACTTCTCATACACTGCTCTATCCATAGTCAGTAATGAGTAAGTCCCATCACAGAGTTGGCTGTCTCCTTCTTGGCCCAAATTGAATTTCTGATTCCTATAACGTGCCCAAACAACTGCAGATTTTTATTCCTGTGTCTGCTTTATGGGGAATGTGACTTCCATTTTCTTCAAATCACCCACATGTGAGTTGCAGGCATCTTCTCATAAAATATAATTCTACTGTCCCGTCTTCTATTCGTTAGTGGCGATGTTTCTGCACCATAAGTAAATACATTCCCAATAATACTATGGAACATCCTGTTTTTTGTCTGCTGGGTACTATTGTTTCAGATCAGTCCACATAAGGACTTCGTCGTTCTTTTACATGTCGTTACTTTTATTTATTTATTTATTTATTGTTCTGTGGGACCATATTAAGGAGAAGTCTCCATGGTCATGGAACGAGTCAATACATGAAATTATAGCACGATATTAGAAACAGACAAAATGAAATATAAAAAAACGTATTCAGGCGACAAGTCGTAAGTTTAAATGAAGAAAATCAACAATGTAACACTGGAATTTGCTTAATAGTTAGCTCTTCCAGGAGCTCCTCGACAGAATAGAAGGAGTGAGGCATCAGAAAACTCTTCAGTTTAGACTTAAAAGAGTTTGGGCTACTGCTAAGATTTTTGAGTTCTTGTGGTAGCTTATTGAAAATGGATGCAGCAGAATACTGCACTCCTTTCTGCACAAGAGTCAAGGAAGTGCATTCTACATGCAGATTTGATTTCTGCGTAGTATTAACTGAGTGAAAGCTGCTAACTCTTGGGAATTGGCTAATATTGCTAACAACAAATGACATTAAAAATAAATGGTTCTGAGCACTATGGGACTTAACTGCTACGGTCATCAGTCCCCTAGAACTTAGAACTACTTAAACTTAACTAACCTAAGGACAGCACACAACACCCAGCCATCACGAGGCAGAGAAAATCCCTGACCCCGCCGGGAATCGAACCCGGGAACCCGGGCGTGGGAAGCGAGAACGCTACCGCACGACCACGAGATGCGGGCAAATGACATTAAAGAAAATATATACTGTGAGGGCAATGTCAGAATTCCCAGATTTTTGAATAGGGGTCGACAAGAGGTTCTCGAACTTACACCACATATGGCTCGAACAGCCCGTTTTTGAGCCAAAAATACCCTTTTTAAATCAGAAGAAATACCCAAAAAAAATAATACCATACGACATAAGCGTATCAAAATATGCGAAGTAGACTACTTTTCGTGTTGAAGTGTCACTTATTTCAGATACTGTTCTAATGCTAAATAAAGCAGCATTTAGCTTCTGAACAAGATCCTGGACATGGGCTTTCCACAGCAGCTTACTATCTATCCGAACGCCTAGGAACTAGAATTATTCCGTCTCGCTTGTAATATGCCTATTCTGTTTGATCAAAATATCGGTTCTTGTTGAATTGTGAGTTAGAAACTGTTAAAACTGAGTCTTACTGTGATTTAGCATCAAATTATTTTCCACAAGCCACGAACTTATTTCATGAACTACATTATTTGATACTGTTTCAATATTACACACAGGATCCTTCACTATCAAGCTGGTGTCATCAGCAAACAGAAATGTTTTTGAATCACCTGTAATACTAGAAGGCATATCATTTATATAAATAAGAAACAGCAGTGGCCCCAGCACCAACCCTTGGGGAACGCCCCAATTAACAGTGCCCCATTGGGACTGAACATCACTACCACTCTCAATATTGCGGAGAATTACCTTCTACTTTCTGTTCTTAAAGTAAGAGGCGAACCAGTTGTAAGCTACTCCCCTTACTCCATAATGGTCCAACTTCTGCAGTAATATTTTGTGGTCAACACAGTCAAAAGCCTTCATTAAATCAAAGAAAACACCTAGCGTTCGCAACCTTTTATTTAATCCGTCCAGAACCTCACAGAGAAAAGAGAATATAGCATTTTCAGTTGTTAAACCATTTCTAAAACCAAACTGAACATGTGACAGCAAATTAGGTGAATTTAAATGCTCCAGTAACCTTGTATATACAACCTTCTCGATAACTTTAGCAAACACCGATGGCATAGAAATAGGTCTAAAATTGTCAGCATTATCAATGTCTCCCTTTTTGTAAAGTGGCTTCACTACCGAGTACTTTAATCGGTCAGGAAACCGACCACTCCTAAAGGAAAAGTTACAGATATGGCTGAGAACTGGGCTAACATACATAGAACAATACTTCAGTATTCTTCTAGATACCCCGTCATATCCAGGAGAGTTCTTATCCTTTAGTGATTTAATTATTAACTCAATCTCCCTCTTGTCAGTATCATGGAGGAGCATTTCAGGTAACAGTCTCGGAACACTTTTTCCTAAGAGCGCTATATGATTACCTGTTGGGACTAGGTTTCTATTTAGTTCACCTGCTATATTCAGAAAGTGATTATTAAATACTGTACATATATGCGACTTATCAGTAACACGGACATTCCCACCACGCACTGATTCTATACCCTCGACCTGTCTCTGCAGACCAGCAACTTCCTTTACGACTGACCATATGGTTTTAATTTTATCCTGAGACTTAGCTATTCTATCTGCATACCACATACTTTTTCCTTTCTAATAACATTTTAAAGCACCTTACAATACCGTTTTCAATGGGCTGCTGCATTTAGATTTTGACTGTTTCTAACGTTCTGATATAACTGCCACTTTGTTCTACAAGATATTCTTATCCCTCTAGTCAGCCACGCAGGCTGCCTGTTTGTGCTAGTACTCTGTTTTAAACGTTCTAACGGAAAGCAGCTTTCAAAGAGCATGATAAAAGTCTTGAGAAAAGCATTATATTTATCGTCTACTGTATCAGTGCTATAAACATCTTGCCACTCTTGTTCCTTTATAAGGTTTACAAAGGTCTCTACAGCAACTGGATCAGCTTTTCTGAACAGCTGATGACTATATTTAACACGCGTTGCAGCACAAAAATCTTTTAAAGTTAAAATTTGTGCATCATGATCTGAAAGGCCATTCACCTTTTTGCTAACAGAATGCCCTTATAGTAATGAGGAATGAACAAAAATGTTGTCTATGGTTGTTCTACTGTTACCTTGCACTCTCGTTGGAAAGAATACGATTTGCATAAGATTATATGAATTAAAGAGGTCTACTAGCATCCTCTTGCTTGCACAATCATTTCTACAATTAATATTGAAGTGACCACATATAACAAACTTTTTGTATTTCCTATAAAGTGCACCAAGAACCTCCTCTAGCTTTAGCAAAAATGTTGTGAAATCGGAGTCTGGGGATCTATAAATAACAACAGTTAGAAGTTTAGCTCCGTTAAATTTAACCACACCTGCACAGCATTCAAACACCTTTTCAGTGCAGTGCTTTGAAACATCAATTGACTCAAATGGGATGCCGTTTTTCACATACATGGCTACTCCCCCACACCGCAAAAAGCTCCTCGAAAAGCTGCCAGCCAACCTGTATCCTGGTAAAGGAAGCCTCTGAATTATCTCCTTATTTAAGAAGTGTTCAGATATACCAATAATTTCAGAGACCACATCTATAAGCAGTTCACTAACTTATTTCTAATACCTTGTATATTTTGATGAAATATACTAATTCCCTCAATACTCAGATACCTAAGCTTTGTCAAAAGTGGTTCCTTTGTTAGAGAGACTTCCCTTAAGCAGGAATACCTATCAGCTGACTTCAATCTAAAAATGGTGCAGCTCTAACACCCACTACTGCAGGAATTTTCCCATGAGTGATCCCACCAACCCCACCTATGCTGTCACCTATAAGCTTTGCCAACCTCCCCTTCCCATACCTGTTGGTCTCAGTATCCTTGTATCAGGTGCCATCATTGAACATAATAATACCGTAGTACGTAATAATTTCATTTTTTTAATTTTTTCGTCCTTGAGAACTAAATCCATTACCTGTTTATCAAAACACACGTGTAACTTGTAATCGATGTTTTCCTGAACGAAACTAGCGAAGAATTTCTGTGCTGAAGGGTTACAGTAATTTCCCTGTAATGCATAACCCACTGTCCACCTTTCTAATGTACAATATATATCTATTGAGTCGTACTTGGCTTTGCTAATAATTACAAACCACTATCTATATCCTCTCATTGTTCCGTTTTGTTAACAATTAAACGTAAATGCTCTACTATCCTTTGACCTCTTCATTTTACGAGTTCACATTTCGCGACCAGTAGCTTGTTACTTTTCGATCTCTTCAGATCTTCCTTCACATCTTCACCTGTTTCCTCCTCTGCCCTGTAGCATTCTAAAACCATCTCCTTCTTCGTGTACTGCTGTCATTACTCTCGCAACGGTCCTGTGTAATGCGTTACCCACTGATATTGTGACACAACATGTACCGCACCTCTATGTCTTGTACAGTTTCTCATCCCATTTATTGTCATCTATGCCCCACTGGATTTTTTTTGTAGCCAATGTTGTCATTAATTCGAGTGCAGACTGTTTCCCAAAGTAGTTCCTTCTTCTATAAGAGAATCCCTTTGGCCCTATCGCTTACAACAACGTATACCTTTTTACAATGAACAGTCTTACGTGACACCCATTTGAGGCAGACTTTTTTCTCCTCCAAAATCCAATTTTATAAATCCTCACTAAGGTGTTGCTCGCATTTTTTTCTTTTTTACTGAATTCCTTGATCTTTTGTGACCGCTTGGCGGGATTGGAGGGACAATGTCTGTCAGTCGACTATATAAATCTTTGGTGTACCCGTCATATCGAGGAAAAAACGTTTTCTTAAGGTTGTTTTGGAATAACATCTAAATACCGTATTGTCGCAGCTCGTCTGTTCTACATCTCCTGTCCGGCAATCCAAATTTCGGTTTTCTGTGATTTCCCTAAATGGTTCCAGGCAAATACCGGAACGGTTTCTCTCAAATCGGCACAGTCGACTGCCTTCCCCATCCTTGTGTAACCCGAACTTGTCCTCCGGCTCTAATGACCGCGCTGTCGACGGTACTTCACTATAATCTCCCTTCCTTTTTTGTTCCAAATACCAGTCCCTGCAACATTCTTTCATTACTGGGTTCTCTTAGGCGTAGATATGGTTACCCTGAAGGGAAAAATTACTTTCCCTATAACCACATGATAGTTAGTTGCACATTCAGGTTGTCTAAATACTCGTGCCTCTCACCCTAAACTTTCTGTATCTGCGGATTATCGTAATGTCAATGATAATATGATACCTCACGCTGAGTCCTCCCTAATGTAGCATATTTTGTTAAAATATGGTATTTGCAAGTGCGTATTCACATCCCCTATATACTTTTATTAATCTATGACCATTGTTATTTACTATTTCCTCTCCATAACGTCCAACCACATCCACGTCTTGGCAGCCAACCGCACTGTTTAAGTCTCCAAATAATATTACTTCATTGTGGCTGTGTACTCTTTCCGTGATTTCGTCAAGCCTTATAAAAAAATTCCCCTCTCCGATCCAAAGTTCATTGTCATTTACTACAAATACCGCTATAATAGCAGCAGATTGTCCATAGTGCATGATGTCCAGCTTCATAAATTGTTCATTTAATGTTCTCTCCCTGGCACTTGCTTGGCCCAATTCTCAAGTACTTTAAATCGTAAGAAAGATTTGACCTTCTGTAAATTCACGCCAGTTCGATTTTCAAACTCTGGCCTTTATGTACAAAGGAGAACGTTCTTCCAGTTATAAAATCTAAAATAACGAGTACGTAGTCATCGGACACAAACAGCAGGATTGGCCATCTCGTTCTGCACTACATACATGTGAAGTCCTTTAAAGTTAAACTCCGACGAAGGCAAAATCAGCAAGGATCGAACTGCACATGGATCAAACATATTGGTCGAATGTCAGATAGGTCAAAGTCCACAGATACCAACGTCCTCAAGAGTCAGAAGCCACATAAATCAACAAGCTTGTGGTCAAACCACATAGGGGGTAAATCACCATAAGTCAATTTCTACCGGGCCAAACGCTTCACACATCATGCTCACGAGAGATCAGATTCTAAAGAAACTGAATGGAGCAACAGTGTTAAGGACCATGCCAGAATGGAAAGATCACGCCAGCAACCATATTAGATGTTTAAGGAACTGCTCCGAATAAATAAAAGGAAAAGAAAAGAAAAAAGAAAAAAAAGAAAAGAAGGACCTTCATCGACGGAACATTAAACCCAAATCTCCCTTTCCTCGAATGCCATTTCTAAAATATTTTCTCCAAGCCGATAGATTTAGAATTTTGAGAAGTAATTATTTGGTTAGTGTTCTCTTCAGGTGCGTTACTTTGCACGCTTTATTTGCATTTAGAGACACCCGTATCATCGATAATTGGAGCACGAATACTTGCGGCTACAGTCTTAAGAGGAGTAGTTTTAATTTTCAAAAATCTGTGGCGCTTCCGAAATCTTCAAATGCACTGCTTTAAACAAACAGAGTAATACGATGTCCTTTAACTCTCTCAATTCCTCGCGTCTGCGGAGCGGCGGAGTCGTAGCGTGCAGATTCCAGTGACCGCTGATGCGGCGACGGTTCGTACTGCGTTCCTCCGGTTCGCGGTCTTCTGGCGGAGCTTATCAACCTATAGGTTTACAGGTGTCCAAGTTGGTGAGGCAGCAGTCCCTCCGTCCTCACTGGCCACCTGGATAAGTACCACGCGAACTCATTTCTGTTAACACCTCGGATGGCATCTTCCTTGCTGTGTATTTGCGCGATACCGACATCTTCTTCTGTCGGGCAGCGTAGTGGCTAAGTCGTTGTAGCGTTGTTCTCCCCTTAAAGGACCTCCTAATGTCCGTTTGTCGATTTATTCGATTTTTAGCCAATGTCCCGAAGCTTCTAGGGCGTCGGCTGACTCTTCGGTCGTTGATCTGTGCTTCCCACGTTGGGCAGAAACGTGGCCAATGTCGACAAATGTGCCGGCTTTCCACTGTTTCACCTTTATGCTAGCATGGTCTGGAATTGCCTTTTCGCCCTCCTTCGCATTGTCAGATACGTCACGCACGTGCGTTCAGTAGCATTGACCACTGATGTGGGAACTGCGCTGATCGTTGTTCTCCTTGGAAGCACTGCCCGCCTACTCGGTTGTTGATCTGTCGAATTTCTGACTGTTGCTGCCCAAACTCCGCTGGTCATCGGCCTTCTCACGTTGAGAAGAAAAGTGACCAGTGCCAGTACACGTATTGGCCTTTCTTGTTCGACTGCTGCCGCTTCCGAATATTGTGGCTTAATGTGTCAAAGTCTCTAAAATTTTCACTTAACCTATGATAAGTTCTTACGTATTTTTCTGCTTTGAAGGACATTAGACAATACCGAGGCAGACCTGTTGGTTTGAGACGGGGCATCCTGTTCGAGGTGAGGAGGTCAAGCGTCGGCATCGCTTTTCACCTCAGCAACCATCTTGTTTAATGCATGACACGACACTACACGAACAACGATACAGTCTGGGCGTAAATCGTGCTTAGCTATCTCAGCTGGTAGAGAATTTCCCCGGGAGAAACAAAGGTTCCAAGTTCGAGTCCCGGTCAGGTACACAGGTTTAATATGCCAGGTAGTTTCGTATCAGCGGACACTCTGCTGTAGAGTGCAAATTTTATTCTGGAACCAGTCAGCCAAACTAAACAGGGGCACTTAATATAATGACAGAAGAGAGACACCGTTTAGGTCGCTTTTTGTATTCATTTGATTTCTGGTTTCGGCCTTTATTCCATGTCGTCCTCTGATCTATCATCCATACAAAAAAGCGGGATATCCGACTATAGTAAAGAGCTTATCGTAACGTAATATAAAAAATACAAATGTTGATGTTACGAATTTCTACACATATGGACCGATGAGGATGCTATTGCGGTTATTTAAAAAAAATTACGTTAGCCATTATTGGTGAAATTGTGGAATTGGTGGAATTTTTAAAGTTGACACTTTCCTTTATTCTAACTGACGTGGTCAAGAATGTGGAAAAGCGATTCGGAATTACAAAATGATACGAATTCTTTAGATTGTGCTAGGAGTCATATTCAGATCTAAAATAGACAGAAAAATAGTTGTCATGCAAATCTCTATGTGCTTACAGCATGTACAATACAGAATGAAAAGAAAATGATAGAGAACATACAATAAAATATCGTTACAGACCAACATGTCACATGTACAGTCAAGTGATGATAATTAAAACTACAGGGTGTTCTATGATTCTGATACTTGAGATAAATACCAATGTACATCTACTAAAGCGTACATCTAGTAGAGGTGCACCACAGTATGCACAATTACCCAATGAAATTCATTATATGAAAACAAATTTATGTTAAATACAGCACAAAACGAACGTCGGCAAACTAATTCATTTGAGGCCATGTCTAGGAACAGTCATTTCTTTTGCTACAATAAATGAATGTCTGAGTCAAACTTTTAATTACTGACTACCGGTTCCAATCTACGTTGCAGGTCAGTTTTAAGTAGGGACAGTAAAGAAGGCAAAAATCTACAGAAATATGAAAGTGTGAAGCTTCAATAATACAGCCAAAGACTGTACAACTAACAATAAAATATTGGGAATCTGAAAATACCTGGCGTTGATAAGTGCAGTTCATCAACAGAAATATGAAACTAAAGTTGTTTTTTTTTTGGAGGGGGGGGGCATCAGTCTTCTGTGCATCAGTCTGATGCAGCCCGCCATGAATTCCCTCCTGTGCCTGAGCAACACTTGCATCCAAAGTCCTCGTTTACTTCTTGGATGTGGACCAGTCTCTGTCTTCCTCTCCATATTTTACCCTCTACGGCTCCTTCCAGGACCACAGAAGTAATTCCCAGATGTCGTAACACCCGTCCTATTTTCCAGTGCTCTCTTCTTGTGTACGTTTACCACAAGTTGTTTCTCTCCTCACCGGTTATGCAGAAAACCTCACTTCCATCAAATTTTCAACTTACTTCTGTAGCAGTACGTCTCAAATGGTTCGATTGTTTGCTGTTCTTGTTTTCCCACAATCCATGACACAAATCCATACCATGCTATATGCTCATAAATTTCTTCCTCAGATTTAAAGTCGATATTTGATAGCAGTAATTTTCTTACGGACAGGAATGCCTTCCTTGTCTGTGCAAGTCTACTTTTTATGTTCTCCTTTCTTCGTCCACCAAGTGTTCAATGTCTCTGAGCACTATGCGACTTAACTTCTGAGGTCATCAGTCCCCTAGAACTTAAACTAATTAAACCTAAGTAACCTAAGGACAACACACACATCCATGCCCGAGGCAGGATTCGAACCTGCCACCGTAGTGTTCGCTCGGCTCCAGACTGCTGCGCCTAGAACCGCACGGCCACTCCGGCCGGCCCACCAAGTGTTATTTTATATCCAAGGTAGCAGAAATACTTAGCTTCATCTACTTCCTGCTCCCAGAATTTTGTTGTAAGTGTTTCAGTAAACTAATTTTTACTACTCCTCGTTACCTATATATCCTTCTTTGGCTTATTCACAGTCCACAATCTGTGCTCAGTAGACTGTTGATTCCATTCAGAACGTCCTGTAATTCTTATTCACTTTCACTGAGGTAGGAATGTCAAAAAATTGTTCAAATGGCTCTGAGCACCATGGGACTTAACATCTGAAGTCATCAGTCCCCTACAACTTAAAACTACTTAAATCTAACTAACCTAAGGACATCACACACATCCAGGCCGGGGGCAGGATTCGAACCCGCGACCGTAGCAGTCGCGCGGTTCCGCTTTGAAGCGCCTAGAACCACTCGGTCACTGCGGCCGGCGTAGAAGTGTTATGAGCGAATCTTATCATTGAAATCCCATCACACTTAATGCTAATCACTATACCGAAGATTTCTTTCGTTTCTGCAATTGCTTCTTTTCCTTACACATTAAACGATTGGGAAGAAAAACTGCTTAATGCGAGAACTTCATTCTTGGTCTTCCATCCTAGTCGTCCCTTGTTGGTCCTCGTACATATTGCGTATTATCGTCTTATGCTGAAAAATACAAACATGTAGCACCATTTTACGCATTTTCTAGGTGGACATGTTCTATGAACGTGTCTCGATTTTTCTTCTCTCTTGCTTCCATTATCTAGCGCAATTTCAGATGCGGCCCAGATGTGCTTGCCTTTCCAATATCCAATTGCGTCGTCTCGGCAACAGAAAATAAAACAAATGGAAATTTGACTGATTTGATACGATGTCCTGAATAAGCCACGGCCATGGGTCTCATCCACACAATGGATCACGTTACAAAGATTTTCTTCGTTTTTTTCCAACTGAACGAATTTACACACACATTCCGACAACTTTTTAATGCGCTCAGTGTGGAATGTGACGTCCTCTTGCGGAAGTACAGGTCTGATAAACCGCGGAGCGTGCTGTAAATGACGTGTCTCTTGTTGAGGCCCTAACACCCATTCTTGGTTCAAATGGCTCTGAGCACTATGGGACTTCACATCTGAGGTCATCAGTCCCCGAGAACTTAGAACTACTTAAACCTAACTAACCTAAGGACATCACACACATCCATGCCCGAGGCAGGATTCGAACCTGTGACCGTAGTAGTCGCGCGGTTCCGCACTGAAGCGCCTAGAAACGCTCGGCCACCGCGGCCGGCTACGCCCATTCTTCCAGTAACACTGCTTGCAAGTCTTGGAGAGTGGTTGGTGGACGCTGACATGGTGCACCCCATCTCCCTAGTGCGTCCCAGACGAGCTATATGGGATTCGAATGAGGAGAGCGAGCAGGCCGCGGCATGTGTGCACTATCTTCCGTTTACGAGAAAACATCACCCACTCGTGCTCTACGGGGCCGAACATTGTCGTCCGGCAATAAGAAAACTGGGCCCACGGCACTTCCCAACAGCCGCACATGAGGCCCCAAGAACCATGTCACATTAACTGACAGCAGTTATACCGTGCCGGTTTTACAGCACAATTTCACGAAGAGGCGTTTCAGTGGGCAACATAATCGCTGCCCACACCATTAGGTATCATTCTCGATATCAGTCTCTTCCCGCAACGGGTGCGACCCGAAATCATGTTACGCGTTCCCTCCAGATGCGAATCCGTCGAGAATCCCTGTCCAGATCAAATCTGGAGTCATCTGTGTAAACAAGAATGGCCCACTGTGCGACCATCCAGGTGGCATGTTTTCGGCTGCACTCTAGATGTTCCCCTCTGTGAAGACGCGTCAGAGGTACACATACTGCATGTCACTCTGGCGAAGCCTTCCGTACACCGTTCCCTCGCTACAACACGTCCAGTGGACGCTACGAGGTCAGTTGCCGTGTAGTACTTTCTGATGTTACTCGTAGTCAGCTTTGCCCTGGTCTTCACGATACGGTTTCGACCTCTATAAACTACCACCACATATGAAAAGACCGAGCGAGGTGGCGCAGTGGTTAGACACACATTCTGGAGGACGACGGTTGAATCCCGCGTCCGGCCATCCTGATTTAGGTTTTCCGTGATTTCCCTAAATCGCTCCAGGCAAATTCCGGGATGGTTCCTTACGAAGGGCACGGCCGACTTCCTCCCTCCGTCCTTCCCTAATCCGATGAGACCTATGACCTCGCTGTCTGGTCTCCTTCCGCAAAACAACCAACCAACCATATGAATAAAGGAAAGAAACAGAGCGATTCACATTAAGCCACTGGGCCACATTAGTTTGGGAATGTCCTGCTGCCATTCTTGTCATGGCCCTCTACCGCAGAGAGTCTGGTAGGCGTCTTCTTGGTACCATGCGGCGCCGTTTGTGACTGTATACGCAGCGATTTTGTATGTCAGACTACCCGATAAACACTAACCCGTTTTATAGGTGCGTTGACGTCATCTTGGCGTGGTTGTCGTTTGACCAGAATGCAATCTTTCGCTCAGGAAACGATCGTACGGACATGTGTTGACAGTTTGTACGATCATATCGCCATGTGTTGACAGTTTGTCACTTAGTCACAGGACGGGGAAACAGTGATTTGTTGCTTTAACTTTGGACACCAGCGTATTTTCACAATCCTTCGATGAGCATTTGCAGAAATGTATCCCATTTAATACACTGTATATCGATACAAACGCTGGGTAGCGAGACTTTTTTCTGAAGATCAGGAAATGTCTGGTGCTATGGCCGACGATGCGTATAGCAACTAAGGAATAGGGAAGGGGGAAACAGACCAGTTAAAGCCGATACCAGTGTTTTAGTTCTGAATAACCGGTATTTTTCGTACTTGTTCTGTGTCGGTTCTAACAGGTGCTTTTTAGTTCTTTTACTAACAGCCTGGTAGACAAACGGAGAATTAGTTAGCAAAAAGCAATGCCAATTTTTTAGGTTTAAACATGCCTGTTTTATAAAACGAATAATTTTAATTCGTGAAATTTCCATTGCTTTGAAATATTGTGTTATTAATGCAAATGGGAAAGCCATCAGTGTTATTTTAAAAACAATGCCGACATACAGGAGCGCCGCGCGGGGTGGCCAAGCAGTCTGAGGCAACTTGTCACGGTGGGCGCGGCTCATCCTGCGTAAGAACCTCCTTAGTAGCGATTTACCACCAGAAGGAGGTTCTTACTCATTGGTCTGAAGATGCCCACATTAGTGGTCGAAACCGGTCACCGTAATAAATAAATTGTAATGAAGACTGTTTTTGATCGTAAATATTTGTAACTTATTGATCACTGTTCACTCCCACAATGTATTCAAAAGTAATTAGTTTAAGTTAAATTAAGCAGTGTGTAAGCCTAGGGACCGATGACCTCAGCAGTGTGGTCCCATAGCATCTTACCATAAATTCCCAAATTCCAGAAAGGAGTAACAAACACACCGTTGTGACGACACGCAGCTGTTCACCACGGTGTCAGCTCCAGTGAAGTGGTGATCATAATCTTGAGACGGCCACTTAAATGTAGCGAAACTCGTCATTTTAACGAATTAGATTTTGCGATCTTGACCTTTTTATCCGACTGATCATCAAGAACAGATTGCTGTCAGGTATTTACCGGGTTGGTAAAATTTATAAACACTTGGCATAGTAACTAGTACAACTTCGCCGAGACAATGTGTAACTGCCTACTGGATGGTAGGCGAGCACATGCAGTATGAGACACTTGCCCCATCCGGTCTATAACACAGTTTCTCGCTTTTGTCGTCAGACATTTGTTTTGTTACAGTTCAAAGATTAAAAACAGAACTAATAGCATCATAATTCTACTTTTCACTTTTTCGTAATCAATACTAGATAGAATAGAACCTGCATATAGTAACTTTATGTTTCTCTATAATATCTATGTCTTTCACTATGCACTAATGTGAAGACTGCCTCCTCACGCACTCATCCGTAATGACTGTTAAAACCACCGTCATATAAAGTTATTTCCAACATGTTGTGTCGACAGAGGATGTTGGCTCTCGCCTATTGTAATCTTTGACTGCTCTGTAGACTGCCACATGGGAATAGCACGCCGTTTCCACGGCAACCCCCGATGTATCTTTGCTAGTAGCGTCTCCTTGTCGATTTAGCAATAGACGTTAGAGGGCAGCATACTTTTAGCTGATTTCAAACGAAGGAACCTTTATAGTTTATATTTTATGACGAATAATAACCTTTGGTGCATCGTCGCAGAATAGACGTTAGAGGGCAGCATACTTTTAGCTGATTTTAAACGAAGGAACCTTTATAGTTTATATTTTATGACGAACAATCATTTATAATGATGTTGCGATGTAGTTTACTTATAAAGCACTCTTTAATCTACTTCTTGTGTTTACCTAATCGTAGACGTCTTTCTGATTGGCTAGCAATGATGTCACACTCAGGACGGTGGGCGTGACCAAGCCTATTTAATAACCGTTCCCTACTTATCCAGTTAGCAGTTATTCCAGCGTCGAGGGTCGGCGCAACTTGCTCCACGAAGTCCATCCACCGTTCTGGGTATATTTATTTATTAGTTCTACATTTTGCTACATATACTTACTATTATAACGATCCCTCTATTTGGTAATATGTTTTTCATAGTCTGAAGATGGTTCCGAAATAGAATCGAAACCAGTCACTCCAATAAAAATAAAAATTTGCGATTAAGACTGTTTGTAATCTCTATATTTTAACTTTACAGATCGCTGAAAATGTTTTCAGAGATTTTATGTTTTGTTACAGATTGACTCCATCCCCAGTATGAAAATATTTCACTCAGTGGGGCATGAATGAAATACACTACCCCATATATTTTAAAAGATTAAGAACCTGTAACACTATTTGGGGAGAAAAAACTAGACAATTCATTCATAGTTTACAGTAAAAATACAAAGTTGCGGATCTGGTGCGTATGTCTGTATAATATACCTTTATCTGCTTGTAGCATTTGAAAACTGAGAAATTAACATGGAAAAAATACAGCTGTTGTATCTCAGCTTTCACGTTTTGGCAGTGACTAATCGTAATTCCCAAATATTTGTACGATCCTCGATTACGACATGATTTTTAGAGGAGTTTCAAAATATTAAAATCAATAGGTGAATACTGGTGCTAATTTGTCATATTTCAGTTACTTATCATTTTCAGAGATATCCAACGAACGGTGGACGGACTGAGTTTTGATTTATTTGTGGTATTCAATTCAGTATTTTGACTCTATGTATCTTGAAACTGATAGACTGAAAATTTTTCAGTGTTTATTCGATTCCTACGTTTCTAACAGGAAATAATGGAAATAAAAAACCGATTATCGGTTACTTGAGAAAGTTGTAGTATTGAGTGGTTTTAACGCTCAGATTAAATTGGTGCTGAGAGAAAGCGGTATAACCGAAAACTGGTTGTTTCAGCAATAATTCGGGAAACAGCGATCGTGTGTGACCCAACTCGCTTTATTTGTTCATGAGACCCAGAAAATATTAGATACAGGCTCCCAGTAAATGCCATTTTCCTTGACTTCCGGAAAGCGTTCGATACAGCTCCGCACTGTCGCATGATAAACAAAGTAAGAGCCTACGGAATATCAGACAAGCTGTGTGGCTGGATAGAAGAGTTTTTAGCAAACAGAACACAGCATGTTGTTCTCAATGGAGAGACGTCTACAGACGTTAAAGTAACTTCCGGCGTGCCACAGGGGAGTGTTATGGGGACCATAGCTTCTCACTATATGTATAAATGACCTAGTAGATAGTGTCGGAAGTTCCATGCGGCTTTTCGCGGATGATGCTGTAGTATACAGAGAAGTTGCAGCATTAGAAAATTGTAGCGAAATGCAGGAAGATCTGCAGCGGATAGGCACTTGGTGCAGGGAGTGGCAACTGACCCTTAACATAGATAAATGTAATGTATTGCGAATACATAGAAAGAAGGATCCTTTATTGTATGACTATAAGATAGCGGAACAAACACTGGTAGCAGTTACTTCTGTAAAATATCTGGGAGTGTGCGTGCGGAACGATCTGAAGTGGAATGATCATATAAAATTAATTGTTGGTAAGGCGGGTACGAGGTTGAGATTCATTGGGAGAGTGCTTAGGAAATGTAGTCCATCAACGGAGGAGGTGGCTTACAAAACACTCGTTCGACCTATACTTGAGGATTGCTCATCAGTGTGGGATCCATACCAGGTCGGGTTGACGGAGGAGATAGAGAAGATCCAAAGAAGAACTGCGCGTTTCGTCACAGGGTTATTTGGTATGCGTGATAACGTTACGAAGATGTTTAGCAAACCCAAGTGGCAGACTCTGCAAGAGAGGCGCTCTGCATCGCGGTGTAGCTTGCTGTCCAGGTTTCGACGGGGTGCGTTTCTGGATGAGGTATCGGATATATTGCTTCCCCCTATTTATATCTCCCGAGGAGATCACGAATGTAAAATTAGAGAGATTCGAGCGCGCACGGAGTCTTTCCGGCAGTCGTTCTTCCCGCGAACCATACGCGACTGGAACAGGAAAGGGAGGTAATGACAGTGGCAAAGTGCCCTCCGCCACACACCGTTGGGTGGCTTGCGGAGTATAAATGTAGATGCAGAAGCGCCATCCCTACTAAGGACGCGTCTCGTGCGGGTGCAATAGTAGCCGGTGGCTGACCTCTTGGCTGCCGCACAGAGAGGCGGTACGCTGCAGGCGGCATCGCCCTCTCTGGCCCTGTAATTGCGAGGCCTGGCCCTGGCCCCACCTGACCCTCCCCCTACCTGCCGCCGCGCCTCTCATTACGCACCAGGGCCCGGCACGCCTGTGCATCTCTATAGCACACCACGCACCAATTACACCAAGTGCGCACCAAAGCCGCCCCCGCTGTTCGCGGCATCGCCCGTCGGCTGTCACCACAGGCCATACAGCGATCTCCTTAATGGAAAGCTCAACTGGTCACACTTGTAGGTCTACGTCTTTATGTATATGTTGTAGATATACACTGACGGAAAAAAATTACAAAACCAAGAAGGAGTTGTGTGCCATTAAAGTAAATTGGTAGGCGTGTTTTTACGTCTGGAGATCATGCCTATTCAGATTTCGCGTAAGCCGCTTAAGAGTGCAAATCAGGTTTTTTTGAATTACAGGCTTATACAGTCGAGAGATTGAGTAATCAACGGAAGCATAACGTTCTACGAGTCGGTGCGTGAAATGTCAGAAGCTTGAACGTGGTAAGGAAACTAGGAAATTTGAAAAGTGAAATGCAAAAGCTCAATCTAGATGTAATAGGAGCCATTGAAGTGAAAAGGAAAGAAGACAAGGATTTCTGGTCAGATGAGTATAGGTTTATATCAACAGCAGCAAAAAAAGGGTATAACGGGAGTAGGATCCACCTTTTAACAGGAAGATAGGGCAGAGAAAGTGTTACTGTGAACAGTTCCGTGACAGAGTTGTTCTTATAAGAATCGGCAGTAAACCAACACCCACAGGTCCAGGTGTTCACGCCAACAAAAAAATGGCTCTGAGCACTATGCGACTTAACTTCTGGGGTCATCAGTCGCCTACAACTGAGAACTAATTAACCTAACTAACCTAAGGACATCACGAACATACATGCCCGAGGCAGGATTCGAACCTGCGACCGTAGCGGTCACGCGGCTCCAGACTGAAGCGCCTAGAACCGCACGACCACGCCGGCCGGCCTCATGCCAACATCGCAAGTTGAAGAAGAAGAGATAGAGAAATTGTATGAGGATATTGAAAGGGTACTACACTACGTAAAGGGATATGAAAATCTAATAGTTGTGCGAGACTGGAAAGCAGTTGTAGGGGAAGGAGTAGAAGAAAAGGTTACTGGTCAATATGGGCTTGGTGCAAGGAATGAGAGAGGGGAAAGGCTAATTGAGTTGTGTAACAAATTTCAACTAGCCATAGCGAATACTCTGTTCAAGAATCACAAGAGGAGGACGTATACTTGGAAAAGGTTGGGTGATACGGGAAGATTTCAATTAGATTACGTCACGGTGAGGCAGAGATTCCTATATCAGGTACTGGATTATAAAGCGTATACAGGACGAGATATAGACTCACATCACAGTATAGGAGTCATGAAGAGTTGTTTGAAGTTTAACACATTAGTCAGGAAGAATCAATACGTAAAGAATTGGGATACGGAAATACTAAGGAATGACAAGATACGCATGAAGTCTCTAAGGCTACAGATTGAGGAACAAGGAATAGCTCAGGATGCAGTACAGTTGAAGAGGAATGGGCATATCTAAAAAGGGCCATCACAGAACTTCGAAAGAGAAACATAGGTACAAAGAAGGCAACTGCGAAAAAACCATGGGCAACAGAAGAAATACTTCAATTCATCGATGAAAGGAGGAAGTACAAGAATGTTTCGGGAAAGTGAGGAATACAGAAACAAGAGTCGCTGAAGAATTAAATGAATAGGAAGTGCAGTGAAGCTAAGACGAAATGGCTGCATGAAAGATGTGAAAAAATTGGAAAAGCAATGATTTTTGGGGTGGGTTATTTTGGTGGAAGAGACCAAACTGCGAGGTCATCGGTCTCATCGGATTAGGGAAGGATGTGGAAGGAAGTCGGCCGTGCCGTTTCAAAGGAACCATCCCGGCATTTGCTTGGAGCGATTTAGGGATATGATGGAAAACCTAAATCAGGTTGGCCGGACGCGGGATTGAACCGTCGTCCTCCCGAAAATGATTGTTGGAAGGACAGACTCAGCTTATGGGAAAGTCAAAACAACCTTCGGTGCCAGTAAAAGCAAGGGTGGCAACATTAAGAGTGCAACGGGAATTCCACTGTTAAATGCAAAGGAGAGAGCGGATAGGTGGAAAGAAAACATTGAAATCCTCAACAAGGGTAGGATTTGTCTGATGTGATAGAAAAAGACATAGGAGTCGATTTAGATTAGATACGCGAAGAACTTAAAAGAGCTTTGGAGGAATTAATATCAAATAAGGCATAACAGACAGATAACATTCCATCGGAATTTCTAAAATAATTGGGTGAAGCGGCAACAAAACGACTAAGCACGTTGGTGTGTAAAACGCATGAGTCTGGAAACATACTGTCTGAATTTTGGATAAATATGATCCACACAATTCCGAAAACTGCGAGAGCTGACGAGTGCAAGAATTATCGCACGATCATGCATCCAAGTTGCTGACAAGAATAATATACAGAAAAATGGAAACTAAAATCGAGGATGTGCTAGAAGACGTACAGTTTGGCTTTAGAAAAGGTAAAGGCATTAGAGAGGCAATTCTGACGTTGCAGTTGTTCTTGGAAGCAAGACTAAAGAAAAGTCAATACACGACCTTGATACGCCGGGGCATTGAGTCAAACAGAGCTTGGATGGCGTGTACAGGTACAGCTGCCCATGCAGCTTCAACACGATACCACAGTTCATCAACAGTAGTGACTGGCGTATTGTGACGAGAAAATTGCTCGGCCACCATCGACCAGACATTTTCAATTGGTGAGAGATCTGGAGACTGTGCTAGCCAAGGCAGCAGTCGAACATTTTCTGTATCCAGAAAGGCCCGTACAGGACCTGCAACATGCGGTCGTGCATTATCCTGCTTAAATGTAGGGTTTTGCAAGGATCGAATGAAGGGTAGAGCCAAGGGTCCTAACACATCTGAAACGTAACGTCCACTGTTCAAAAGTGCCGTCAATGCGAGCAAGAGGTGACCGAGACGTGTAACCAATGGCACCCATACCATCACGCCGGGTGATACGCCCGTATGGCGATGACGAATACACGCTTCCAATGTGTGTTCGCCGAGATGTCGCCAAACACAGATGCGACCATCATGATGCTATAAACAGAACCTGGATTCATCCGAAAAATTGACGGTTTGCCATTCGTGCACCCAGGTTCGTCGTTGAGTACACCATCGAAGGCGCTCCTATCTGTGATGCAGCGTCAAGGGTAACCGCAGCCATGGTCTACGAGCTGATAGTCCATCCTGCTGCCAACGTCGTCGAACTGTTCTAGCAGATGGTTGTTGCTTTGCAAACGTGTCCATCCGTATTAGCCTCCTGAACCCACCGATTCCATATTCTGCTAACAGTCACTGGATCTCGACCAACGCGAGCAGTAATATCGCAATACGATAAACCGCAATCGCGATAGGCTACAATCCGATCTTCATCAAAGTCGGAAACGTGATAGTAAGCATTTCTCCTCCTTATACGAGGCATCACAACAACGTTTCACCAGGCAACGCCGGTCAACTGCTGTTTGTGTATGAGAAATCGGTTGGAAACTTTCCTCATGTCAGCACGTTGTAGGTGTCGTCATCGGCGCCAATCTTGTGTGAATGCTCTGTTCTGAGAGCTAATTGCATATCACAGCATCTTCTTCCTGTCAGTTACATTTCGCGTCTGTAGCAGGTCTTCCACATGGTGTAGCAATTTTAATGGCTAGTAGTGTAGTATTGAATTATTTCAGCTATACATAAGTAAACTATCTAAATGTCACTGATCAATATATTTCTTTTCATATATGTTACAAGCCCTGCTGCAACTGGGAAAAGAAGGGTGTCAGCGGAAAAATTCTCTCATTAGTACACAAAAAATGCGAATATCTCCTGTTTATTTAGAAAAATCGGTACCCGCTGGCTAATTCGCAGATCGCATCAAACCAATCAGAAGACTGATGATCCAAAAAAAAAAAAAAAAAAAAAAAAAACTCCACGCACTTCTCCAAATCGCCATCAGTTGCTTTTTTTTTTCTAGACTACATACATAGGTGCTATGTAACTGTAGATGCCAAATTTCCCCCTAATTCCTGGACCAGTATACCGGCAGATGATATCAGAACTGCATATGGTGTGGAGTCGCATCATCGACAATTAAAACAACAGTTTTACAAACGCTGTCCTTCTATCCACGAGTTTACGCAAGTTTTAAAGACATTACAAAATGAAATTTACCTGTACTTTAAGACAGAGCATTATAAAAGAAAAATAAATAGACATGACAGCGAAAACCGTCTTGCTGAACTACAGGACGTATATTAACGTGGTGAGATATTGTTACTGGGGAGTATGTAAGAAGAAATGCATATCGCTTCCAGCCTGTCCCACTCTATGCCAAGTGTCACCAGGACAAGCAGTGTGCTGCGTTGCCAGTTTTAAAACATGTGGTGGTACTCTGAGCTATTTCTGTGAATTTAGTACATTGTAACAGCCACTCAATAGCATTCAAAACAACCGTTGGCACAGTGGTTGTTACGTGGTTGTAGGAAATTTTGACATACGGTTTTTTTAATTGTGGCCGTATTGACAAGATCTCTGACAGTAAAAGTAAATAGTATTTGTTATTCTTCAGGGTATTTTCTTTCTGTCGTTGCAACCACAAAAAATGTTTCTTTTTAACAAGATGCGCTTCCCTTTACCGAGGTAAAATAACTTATTTACAGACCACTGATGATGGTTCACCTCAATAAAACGAAACGCGTCTGGTGAAAAGAAACATTTTTTTTGTAGTTGCAACGACAGGACGAAAATACTCTCAACAACTGCAATGCAACTACGGACATTATGGCCACACAAATGAAGGAATATTTGTTATTGTAGCATAAACTGGGTTTTGTAGTACAGCTTTCATGTGTGGCATCCACTGGCGCCGTATCTAGTTTTGATTAAAATTTTATTAAACTTTAAGTCCATTTCCGATTGTTATTAACGACTTCAATTCCTTTTAGGCATTACGAATTCATGGAAGTTTCCTCCTTAAAACAATTGGCTGCTTACTTTTCGCCAATTTCTTCTTATATTCGGTGCTTAGTATTACAATTAAGGTTAATTTTGTGAAAAATTTTGAAATTGTATTCCAAAGTGTAACCAATTCCTTAAGACAACTGAGTATTTACTGTTTGCCAATATCGTCTGGTATTTATTGCTTACTACGATAGTAAAAGTGTGTAATGAAAAGAATTAAAATTAAATTTTTTTGATATCAATAGGCTTATTTTAAGTTGATTGTAAGTAATTGGTGGTAGTGATTTCTAACATTTCGCGGTAAAAATACTTGTAATTTTGCAGCTGTGACAACAGGAAGTTTTGCAGTAGAGGTAGGCTGTTTTTTGCGGATACGGAATCCACCGACAGAAAGCGCTTTCGTCTTTACAAATTGTTTTGTCTTTTCTTTGGATTTAAGCATACATATAACATGCAATAACTCAAAATATGCTTTTGTAGCTTAACAGTGGCTTCCGCCGATCCCATCGATTGCAGAAAAACTACGACGTTGGTCATTTTGTACTACAGGTCGTGAATATTGGGAGGGAACCTCCTCTGTCGAAATAATTATCTCATCGCTATATTATCAGGGAAGCAAACGTTAAACTGTGCCTGTTCTTTTTCCAACGAGGACGCTTGTACCACCTGGAGCAAATCCTGATAAAGCCGCGAACCGTTCTTCACTTCTAATAAGTCCTACGTCAACAATTACCACACGCAAACTTCTGCAACCTCTGCGGAGAGCTCATGCCGATAGAACAGTCCTGCTTCTCGAAACCCATACGAAACGACCATAAGTTATTCAGCTGTTGACGTTTCTCCCAACCTCTCTCTACCACCGACCCCGTCATTTCTCTTACGCCAACAGTGTTTCGCCGGCGACACACTTACGCCGCACTGTCGTCGGAGGAGTCGTGGCAGTTAATATTCATGCAGTCGGGCAACGCCTTCCCCCGTGGCACCGTAATAAATACGGTCTCATTACTGGATCCCACAGCGCCGTCCGGCGGCGCCTTTAAAAAGAACAGCAATTAGGGCTGCGTGCGTGAGTTGTGGTCGCTGCGAGACTACGCGCCCTCCCGTGAGTCGCAGCCTCGCCTGCGTGGTCTCCAGTAACCGTTACCTCCAGCGCTGGATGCGCACTGGAGAAACGTCGCGGAGCGCTGTGGGGCAACGAGCGCCGACGGTTGCGAATTCGGGCACAAGTTTCAGGGAATAGGCGCTGCAGTAACTACGGCTAGACGCAGCACGTACCGTGTTGGACTACTCACTGCACACCAAAAAATTGTATTTTCCGATTATGTCATTTAGAGAAAGCTAAGCGCTAATACAAAAAACTATCAACGGTGCAAGTGCTCCGAGGCAAAGCAGGTACAATCGTCACCAAATTCACTTACCAACAACAATAACAGTAACCAGAGACACCTTCGATATCTATAACTTTTATCCAACTGTTTTATCTTTACATCTACCTTATGTTCCCCGTCATCTCTTTTATTACAGCGTCGTCGTTACCGAAATATATTTGCAATTCAAAATTAAATCTGAAATTTCGTAACCAGTTGTGCTAAGGAACGTATTTCGAACTCTTATGTTTATTTAACTATAAGACGCACAGCTGTGGAACTTCGGATACATATTTACAAATCTCTCAAGCATACATCACGGATGTTCAATGCGTCATCCAGCAGTGACACGAACAGTACAACACCAATACTGGAATTCCTACAATACTCGGGTAATTAACGAGCGACGTGGCGCTGTGGTTAGCACTATGGACTCGCATTCTGGAGGATGACGGTTCAAACCCGCGTCCGGCCATCTTGATTTAGGCTTTCCGTGATTTTTTTAATGACATTATCTAAAAACTACCTTGATCAGTTAAACAGAGAACCTACTCGTGGCGATAACATATTAGACCTTCTGGTGACAAATATACCCGAACTATTTGAAACAGTTAACGCAGAACAGGGAATTACCGATCATAAAGCGGTTACAGCATCGGTGATTTCAGCCGTAAGTGGAAATATTAAAAAAGCTGCGAAATTTTTTCTGTTTAGCAAAAGTAAGAAAAAGCAGATTTCAGAGAACTTGAGGGCTCAACACAAAAACTTTATCTCAAGTACATACAGTGTTGAGGATCAGAGGACAAAGTTCAAAACCACCGTACAATTTGCACTAGATGAGTATGTGCCAAGCCATATCGTAAGAGATGGAAAAGAGCCACAGTGGTACAACAACCGAGTTAGAAAACTGCTACGGAAGCAAACGGAGCTTCACAGCAAACATAAACATAGCCAAAGCATTGCAGACAAACAAAAATTACGCGAAGTGAAATGTAGTGCGACGAGGGCTATGCGAGAGGCATTCAATGAATTCGAAAGTGAAGTTCTATATACTGACTTGGCGGAATATCCTAAGAAATTTTGGTCGTATGTCAAAGCGGTAGGTGGATCAAAACAAAATGTCCAGACACTCTGTAACCAAAATGGTGCTGAAACAGAGGATGACAGACTAAAGACCGAAATACTAAATGTCTTTTTCCAAAGCTGTTTCACAGAGGAAGACTGCTCTGTAGTCCCTTCTCTAGATTGTCGCACAAATGGCAAATTTGTAGATATCGAAATACATAACATAGGGATAGAAAAACCATTAAAATCGCTGAAAAGAGGAAAGGCCGCTGTACCTGATAGGATATCAGTTCGATTTAATACAGAGTACGAGAAGGAACTTACCCCCTTCTTGCAGCGGTGTATCGTAGGTCTCTAGAACAGCGTAGCGTTCCAAAAGTTTGGAAAGGCCACAGGTCATCCCCGTTTTCAAGAAGAAACCTCGAACAGATGTACAGAACTATAGATCAATATCTCCAACGTCGATCAGTTGTAGAATTTTGGAACACATATTGTGTTCGAGTACAAAGACTTTTCTGGAGACTGGGAGTCTACTCTGTAGGAATCAGCATAGGTTTCGAAAAAGACGATCGTGTGAAACCCAACTCGCGCTAATCGTCCACGAGACTCAGAGGGCCATAGACAACGGGTTTCCAGCTAGATGCCGTGTTTTTTGACTTCCACAAGGCGTTTGATACAGTTCCCCACAGTCGTTTGATGAACAAAGTAAGAGCATGTGGACCATCAGACCAATTGTGTGATAGGATTGAACAGTTCCTAGATAACAGAACGAAGCATGTCATTCTCAATGGAGAGAAGTCTTCCGAAGTAAGAGTGATTTCAGGTATGCCGCAGGGGAGTGTCATAGGACCGTTGCTATTCAGAATATATATAAATGACCTTGTGGATTACATCGGAAGTTCACTGACGCTTTTTACGGATGATGCTGTAGTTGTGGAGAGGTTGTAATAATGGAAAATTGTACTGAAATGGTGAAGGATCTGCAACAAATTGACGGATGGTGCAGGGAATGGCAATTGAATCTCAGTGTAGACAAGTGCAATGTGCTGCGAATACATAGAAAGAAAGATCCTTTATCATTTAGCTACAATATAGCAGGTCAGCACCTGGAGGCATTTAATTCCATAAATTATCTGGGAGTACACATTAGGAGTGATTTAAAATGGAATGACCATATAAAATGAATCTACGGTAAAGCAGATGCCAGAATGAGATTCATTGGAAGAATCCTAAGGAAATGTAGTCCGAAAACAAAGGACGTAGGTTACAGTACACTTGTTCGCCCACAGTTTGAATACTGCTCATGCATGTGGGATCCGTACCGTACCAGATAGGGTAGATATAAGTGATAGAGAAGATACAACGGAGACCAGCGCTCCTCGTTACAGTATCATTTAGTAATCCCGAAAGCGTTACGGAGATGATAGATAAACTCCAGTGGAAGGCTCTGCAAAGGAGACGCTCAGTAGCTCGGTACCGGCTTTTGTTGATGTTTGGACAACATGTCTTCACCGAGGAGTCAAGCAGTATATTGCTCGCTACTACGTATAGACTATGAGGATAAAATCAGAAAGGTTAGAGCCCACACAGAGGCATACCGACAATCTGTCTTCCCACGAACAACACGAGACTGGAATAGAAGGGAGAACCGACAGAGGTACTCAAGGTACCCTCCGCCACATACCGTCAGGTGGTTCGAAGAGTATGGATGTAGATGCAGATTTCCCTAAATCGCTTAAGGCAAATGGCATGAAGGTTCCTTTGAATGGTCACGGCCGATTCCCTTCTCCATCCTTCTCTAATCCGAGCTTCTGTTGCGTCTGTAATGATCTTGTTGTCGACGGGACGATTAACAATAATCTCCTCCTCCGAGTAATCATTGTCCTTTGATGAAACCCCACAGAGAAGTCACGGGACGTCGAATCCCTTGATCGCCAGCGAAGAAGTAATAAACAGCCGGCTGTTTGACGACCAACCCAACGGTTCGGTAGAGTTTTATTCAGATATTCAGGCACTAGGTGACTCCTGTGAACGGGTGCCCCGTTCTCTTAAAATATGAAGTTTCCCTCGTTCAGCCTTGGAAACAACCAGTTTTGCAAAAGATTGATGCAGCTGACCATTAACCGTGTTTCCATCAAAGAAGAACAACTCGTAAACAGATTAGGGCGATATCGCTCAAAATACGTTGACTCTGGGTGAATCTCGTACTTGTTCAATGTATTTGTCCATCTGGCTTCCATAGGTCCCAAATTCCAGCACTGTGTTTGTTTATTTTCCCACTAAACACTAAACACGATGGTTTGTGCGAAAGTGTTATCATTGTCAGTGCCAATCTGAAGCTTGTCAGAAAATGCCACACGTTTGCATTTGTCATCATGGTGTAGTGCCCATGATAGCTGTATCCTGCACAACTTTATAACGAACAGACGTTTCAAAGCACGGCATTTGTTGTAGGCGGCTGTAACCCCGGACTAGCATGACGAGTTGATCTTGTACGACTACGTTCGAAAGCGGTATGAATTTGTGCCACATTTTCTTCGGAATCACGAGAACGGCCACGACTCTTTCCTTTACATGTACATCCTCTGTCTACGGACAGTCGATATCATCTGCGAATATTCCATCCATTCAGAGGTATCAGTTTGCTACCTCAACCTGAAACGTCTTTGCACTGTAATTGGAATTACACTTCGAAAATTGGAGAACACAATATCATTTAGGCTACAAAGCAACCATTTTGCAACATGTGACGACAACCGACATTTAGCGGCAATGAATATAAACTGGACCATGCTTTCGTTCCTCTCACAACCGAGACGTGGTTCACCGATCGATGGTTTTGACAACATAATACTTTGTAATACGTGTATTACCTTTGAAACACCAATTAAAGAAGCAGTTGTCTAACCATATGTAACCATGCTATCGAAGTTCGTAACATGCTGAAATAGTTCTGCCTAACCTAAACCGACGGAAACTCCAAAGAAAACGCCGATCTTCCACACCTACAAATCCTTGCGTCGAACCAGTCTTTCCTGTGCTAATGTCACTTGGATTTTCTGCTGCAGAAGCTGCAGAGTTCTCTCGTTCTGCACGGATCCTGCCTTTTTGACCCTTTTATCATCCCCCCACACAAATTCTTTTTTATATTTAACACATACATATATTCTATCCTTCCCTTTTAAATTGACATCTACCTTTCGACTTTCTATGTCCAGTATCAGTAATCTGTTCCGTAGTAAAATCACATATCAGTACATCACGTCCGTACACTTCTGCATCTATACACTCGACATATCCCATCCCAAATAAAGTCTATGTGTCTTCTTCTTCTCAACAATGAAACCTAGGTTTAATAGAATTCTCAATCTATACATTAGCCCATTTTTTATGAACTTTTCTTTTCCACTAGCTTGTTTCGGTATTCGATTTGAAATTATATTATCCTATGGCTTCTCAAAATTATCACACACGAAATCCACCCACAATTACTGAGAGTCACAGGTACAAAATGAACGAAAGTCACCGTCTTGTTTATCCCTATTCCTAGCTAGGCCAAAATTTACCACCAGTATCACCGTCAAATTTCCATAACACCCCTTTTTCCAGGTGCATGAGAACAAATCTGCGGTAATGGATAGTTCACGATCTGAGTTTTTATTTATACTTTAACTTATTTTATTGGTACATTTAGTCTCCTTTTGAAACACTAAAAGCAAGTCACTTCTGTTTAAAGCTACATAACACATACATTTGAACACCTTTGTAATATTTTAAATACTTTTACACTTGGCAAAACATTGTGTAAGACAGGTGATAACACGTTTTCATTCTGTGCGAGGATGGACTGATAACAAACGAAACCACAATGAGTGATTTTTCTATTTTACTTTTTTATTTTTTTATTTATTTTTTTTGTTTTTTTTTTTTTTTAGAGTCGGACACTTACCTGGCAGCAGAATGACACTTAAACTCACAACACGCAGACAAGTGAGATTCTAGTATTCGTACTTTCCCACAAATGAAAAATGTTCCTGATACTGCATTACAGCCGTTTACAGTCAAAATAACGTCGGCATTTGACGAATATTTACTCTATCCATGTTGTTTTTAAATGTGAAGAAATACAAACAATAAAACGGTAGTCCAGTGGCCAGGCAAATTCTCCTGATGAAAAAGCAGTGTTTTCAACTTTTATTTTCATCCCACTATGGAAGCGGTCGAGTAGCGTTCCACAGTAAGAGCTGGTCTCTATTCCGCGGTTTTACAAATTATTCGACGTGGTAAAATACTGTGAAGCAAGAGGGGTGTGTGCTATACTTCCCCGTCTACAGAATTCCTTTCGCCTTTCTCTTTATATCCCCATTCTCGTCAGTTCCGACTTCTTTTCGTTATGTGTTCATTCATTTGTCGATAGCCAGGACGTCATCAAGCTTTTCAATATAATACACTGAAATGTACAAGCAGATGGAATAGTTAACAGATATGTGAGTGACTCTACGACTTCTTGTTATAGAACCGAACATGTTGTCCTCTTACTCCGAGGACTTGAACACCAAATTGTTGTCAACTCTTTGAATTAAACATTGTGAAGACGAATTTACGAAATCCAGATACTTATGGTTCCAATATGCAAGTACCGATACATTTCATTGTCCGTACACGGAGGCCTGAAGGTGGCGTTAGAAAGCAGATGACGAGAATGTTTGTCTAAATAAAGGAACTGCTCAAAACATACGGCTGGTTGACGATTTTCCTTAGCCAATATTAGGGTGTAATCTAGTTCCATTTGCGTACGGAAGAAATGAAGAATGAGTGCTTAAAGGCCTCGGTGTGCGTGGCATTTAGTTCTTGTCTTAGCGGTTACTACGGGAGTAAAAATTAGAGGGGCGGGGTGGGCAATAATACATTCCTATATTTCTCAATTCAAACTGAGTCTTGATACTTCGAGAGTACAGGACAGATGGTCTCTATCTTGAAGCATTTTCCAGGTCAGGTTTTTGAGCATTTCCGTAATGCTCTCTAGTTGGTCAAACATTATTTTAAAGATTACCTTGACCTGAAATATTTTATAATTATAAAACCATTTTCCCATTTGCCTAAGCTTTAGATAAACAAATTTATCCCAATACTCCATTTGAAATCATCGATTTCTAGCTAGATTTTTCCACATATTGTTATGTGAGCTCCACTGCATTTTTGAACTATCTTCAGACTCGGGAAATTTATTAAGAATGCTTCGTATTTTCTTTACTAAGATTTTAATAGTTTAATCTATGCTGTGTTCGTGTGTGTATGGGGGGTGAGGAGGAGGGGGAACTATGTTTTTTGGGTGTTACACTAAGGCTTTGGATTGTAATAAAGCTATCGTTATCTGAAATGGGAGGAATACGTGCACCCACAGATATTTCACTTAAGAAAGGCAAGTCTTCCGGTCCAGATGGTATACCAATCAGGTTCCTTTCAGAGTATGCAGACACAATAGCGCCTTTCTAAGCAATCATGTACAACCGCGCACTTGACGAAAGGTCTGTTCGTAAAGACTGGATAGTACCACAGGTCACACCAATATTCAAGAATGGAGATAGGAGGAACCCGTCGAATTACAGACCCATATAACTGACCCCAATCTGCAGTAGGATTTTGGAGCATATACTGTACTCGAACATTATGAAGCAAATAGAAGAAAATGACTTATTGATACATAATCAACACGGATTCAGAAAATATCGTTCTTTTGCAACACAGCTAGCTCTTTATGCCCATGAAATAATGAGTGCTGTCGACAAGGGATCTCAGATCGATTCCATATTCCTGGATTCACAGAAGGCTTTTGATACCGTTCCTCACAAGCCACTATTAATCAAATTGGGTGAATATAGAGTATCGTCTCAGTTGTGTGACTGGATTCGTGATTTCCTTTCAGAGAGGTCATATTTTGTAGTGATAGACGGTAAATCATCGAGTAGAACAGAAGTGATATCTGGCGTTCCGCAAGGTAGTGTCAAAGGCCCTCTGCTGTTCCTGATTTACATAAATGATCTAGGTCATAATCTGAGTAGCCCTCTTACATTGTTTGCAGATGATGGTGTAACTTCCCTTCTAGTAAAATCATCAGACGATCAATTCCAATTACAAAATGATTTAGAGAGAATTTCTGTATGGTGGCAGTTGGCACTAAACAAAGAAAAGGGCGAGGTCAACATCATTGGTACTAAAAGAAATCCTGTAAGTTTTGGATATACGATAAAACGCACATATCTAAGTGCTGTCAATTCGAGTAAATACCTAGGAATTACAATTACGAACAACTGAAATTGGAAAAACAACATAGATAATATTGTGGGGAAGGCGAAACAAAGGCTGCGCTTTGTTAGCAGAACACTTTAGAAGATGCGACAAACCCAAAAAAGAGACAGCCTACATTACACTAGTCCGTCCTCTGCTGGAACATTGCTGCGCGGTATGGGATCCTCACCAGGTAGGAGTGACGGAGGACATCGAAAAAGGGCAAAGAAGGGCAGCCCGTTTCGTGTTATGGCGCAATAGGGGTGAGAGTGTCGCTGATATGGTACGCGAGTTTGGGTGGCAGTCACTGAAACAAAGGCGGTTTTCTTTGCAGCGAGATCTATTTACGAAATTTTAGTTGTGGGTCAGCGAGTAAGTTACTTCACTGGTTTAAAGTTTTGATGCCGTCTTTAATCACGGGAGCGTGGCAACTAATTTGATGGTCAGCCAGAAAGCGAAGGGAAACATACTGACCTTAGTTTCCAGTCTACACGACCACATTCCGGTCCAGCCCACTGAAAGAAAAGTGTCTATTTCCCATTTCCTTTCGAGATCAGGACTATGACTTCAGTAAAAGTTAAAAGTTCCAATCAAGATTTAATTTAATTAAAGTTTCGCAGTAACAACACTTAAAATTGCGTTATGTTTAACTGAAAACAAGTCTTTCTAATCTAACCGCACCTTTAGCAGTTCAGAGGCGACCTCTACGGTAACTTCTTACCAGACTGTTTTTCGCCCTGACTAACATCACTCAATTGAAAGTTCGTAATAAGTGTTCAAAAATTAATGCTCGCCCTAAAAGTGGAAATAAATTCACCACTTGCCACGCGGAATTGAATTTCACACGGACGGCACACTAACATTTATTTTACCGAATTCTAAACGATCCAGGACGGTGTACAGTCCTCGCGAGTTCACTATCCCTTTTCACTGCCAAATACCTGCTTGTCACAACTAGCCTCTGACATCATCCGAGGCAGAGCGCGACCAGACGTTTAACTGGCGTGGACCTCACAGTGTCTGCGAGCGAAGTGAACCATCCTACTGCTTCAGGGCCTGTATTTATAAGGTGTCGGTGCGGAATGCCGAGAAAACATGTGATGTCTCTGTCTATTTGCATACGGCAGCAGTCTACAAACGACCGCTATCTCGGGCACATAATGTTTAGTAATATAGTTTCCAATTACTTCAGAAACTTGTTAATTTTTGCTGGTATGCAGATAAGCAGTTTTAAAGTACGTAGAAAATTTCAGCTTGCTAGAATGAAAACTTTGCTTAATAGAATTTATTTAGTGGGAATAACGGTAGGCTGTTACCTTTGAACCATACCTTTGCTAAGACTTATATGAGTTGGTATTTATATTACAAGTCTTAAACCTGGTGTAGCTATATTATTTGATATATTTGATCATCTGGTTTAAGCAAAATCCTCTATCATTAAAATTTCAAGTACTTAATCTACAACACTTACGTACATTTTAGTTACAAAATTAGTTTTTATTTAATTACTCAAAAACTATAAGAGGTAGATTAACGTGGACTCTCTGTTATTATTTTTGGGGTGTGCTGAAGCATAAAACAAATTTTCAAGTTTCTAAATCCATTTTTTCGCGCATCTGATTTTTCCGAAAAACGTGGATTCTGGCGTTAATTTTTGTTTTATGGTTTTGGAAACCAGCATCACTATTTATAACTTCTAACTGCACCTTCTGACCAAATTTTGGCTTCCTAGCGTCATTATTTAGCGCCTCTGATTTTTCTCTTAAAATGGCATTTTTCCGTAAACTATTAAGTTTAGAACATCAAGACTTGGTATTTGGAACATTATTACACTAAACTATAATTTAAAAAAATTTTAAACATAGATTTTGATTTTTAATTTCATACTAATTTGCGGTGCAATACTTGTGCGCTACATGCAGACGAGTTAAGGTCAGGTGACGCTACTAGCAGTGAACTGGGGTAAGTCCCGGCGCACTCGCTCGCCTCTGTAACTGTCACACATGATATAGCGCTTGGATTGCTTCACAGTCACCCGCTTTCTCTTCCGAATGTGAAAATATTTTGTTGACGCTCACCTACGTAGGGAGAAATGATCAACATAATGAAATAACAGAAAGAAGAGCTCGAACTGAAAGATTTAGGTGTTCCTTTATCCCACGCGCCATTCGAGAGTGTAATGGTAGAGAAGTAGTATGAAAATGGTTCGACGAACCCTCTGCCACGCACTTAAGTGTGAATTGCAGAGTAACAATGTACATGTAGATGTGTAGATGTAATGTAGTGTCTTGAGCTCCCCCTGAATGTTAGGCTGTATTTACGACGCATAAATTCCAAAATACTCTCAGTTACCGTTACAGTGTCACCCTGTTCCTTTGAATGGCAGATTCTCTGGTGCCCCACCAAACACGTTCCTTTCTCAGTTGCCCATTCATCTCTGCTGTACATCTTCATGCTGTCAGCTCGTACAAACACCGTGGCCTAAGGGGTTTGGAACACTGCAGGGAGGAGTATGAATAGATTTATGAAATATGCCAAGAGATCCTTCGTCTTCGTTGTGCCTTGCTCTCCAGTGCCTCCAACAAACCCGCATACCGGCCGATGACTTGCTCGGGCGTCTTTTAAAACGCAACCCACCCTCGTTGGTTACAACAGGCGATATCGGCAACCGAAATTAATTCGAGGTGAATTTTAATTAGAGCGTCAGCTTTTAAAAGAAGTCGAGTCGGCACGGCCATTGTTGTGCCCCGCCTTTTGACTCGCGCGACCCCTCGGCTACGGGTAATAAGGTATTTCTCAGGGCAATATTACTCAGAGAATGACAAACGGGCAGGCGGCGCGGCAGGGGCGACTCATCTTCTTGAGTAATAACCATTGTCCTTGGACAATGGGGGCCAGAGGGCGGCCAGGTGCCGGCGCGGTGTGATGAATAGCGCGCGCTTCTTCCGCGCCTGTCCCGCGCAACGGCGCCGCGCTTTCCCCGCTTTTCCGCCGCTTCGTTGTTTTCCACCTGCGCTCCCCCGCGTGTGTCGGCCGGAGACGAATGGAGGACGTGTTGTGGCTCGACGGAGGGTAAATCATGCTTCGCGATGTTCTACACCGCGAGAATCGACAAGTAACGCCGCCCGTGTCTTGCAGCAGTACAATGGCTGTCATAGCCACTTTTCACGCAATTTTCCCCCGCGCTGTGGACGTAGCTGTAACTAATGTTGTGGCCTGCCTGCCGACGTCCCACAATTCATCACCTTCCTGGTCAGCGGTTGTAACACTTACTCATTTTTCGCTTTGTTTTTCTGTGTTACCATGCCATCAAACAGTACTTCATAGAGTAACTGCATTTCCTGAACTTTCATATATCTGTTCCCATTTACCTAAACCGATTTTCATAAATATTACAAAAAGTAATACCACAGCTGTATCTTGACAATGTCTTTATTCTCTCACACGACTGGTTTCGGTGGCGCATTACCGCCATCCTCAGGCCACACCACTGACAAAGCCGGCCGCTGTGGCCGAGCGGTTCTAGACGCTTCAGTCTGGAACCGCGCGATTGCTACGGTCGCAGGTTCGAATCCTGCCTCGGGCATGGATGTGTATGATGTCCTTAGGGTAGTTACATTTAAGTAGTTCAGAGTTCTAGGGAACTGATGACCTCAGCTGTTAAGTACCCATAGTGCTAAGAGCCATTTTTCAACCCACCACTGACAAAAGAGTATTTGATTTCCTTGGTGCATTTAATGTGGGCTAGCTTCCATCAAGAGTGTATACTCGACACCCTGTTATCTCCAAGACTATATTTCTATCAGAACAGCAAAATGACTGACAGCTGTTTGCTTAAGAGGACAGCTACAATAGCAACGACCAACCAGAACAGGAGGCTTGCCACACCTTGTGTTACTTGCATATTTGTCATAGCTATTTGCTATCTTATCTGCCGTAGATATGGGAAGCCGTCAGGTTATCACCAATTCTGGTATTTTCGTTCTGAATCTGTCTGTTCCTAACATACAACCTTCACTACTTTCCAAATAACAATGTATGTGTAGACGAGATGTTGCTTACATTTAAAAAAAAATATTATCTAATGCAACTGAGAGACTGGAACCAAACTCTTTGATAAAAGATGATGCTGACTCCTATGGTACACAAAAGAGGTTAGAACATTGTTGTACATGCAACGAAAAAAGCAAGTCAGATTTAAAAGAGTCAAAATCATCAAGACTGACGGTGTTTCACAGTAGTTCGTAACTTAGTGCGGACTTGAAAGCCAGATGCTTTTAATAGCTTCCACAATGAAGCTCTGTCTCGAAGTCTGACGGAAATCCAAAGCGTTTCCGCTCATATGTAAAGTACACCAGCGTCAAGACACGATTAAGACCTCCGCTGTGCGATGCCAAAGGCATTCCGATTGATGACTGCCCTACTAAAGCGGTGTTATTAAAAACGGTTTTCCGAAATTCTTTCACCAAAGAAGACGAAGTAAAGAATCCCGAATTCGAATCGAGAACAGCTGCCAAGGTGAGTAACTTAGAGGCAGACATCCTTGGTGTAGCGAAGCAGCAGGCATCACCTAACAAAGGCAAATCTTCCGGTTCAGGTAGCATACGAATAAGGCTCCTTTCAGGGCACGCTGACACAATAGCCCCGTATTTAGCAGTCATATACAGCCGCTCCCTTCATGAAAAATCCACAACAAAAGACTGGAAAGTTGCACACGTTGCACCAATATTCTAGAAAGGTTCATATGGCTTTGAGCACTATGGGACTTAACTTCTGAGGTCATCAGTCCGCTAGAGCTTAGAATTACCTAAACCTAACTAACCTAAGGACATCACACACATCCATGCCCGAGGCAGGATTCGAACCTGCGACTGTAGTGGTCGAGCGGTTCAAGACTGTAGCGCCTAGAACCGCTCGGCCACTCCAGCCGGCTTCTAGAGCAAATAGGAGTAATCCGCTGAATTACTGCCCCGTGTTACTAGCGTCGATTTGTATTAGGATTTTAGAATGTATACTGTGTTCGAACATTACAAATTACCTCGAAGGTAACGGTCAGCCCGAATTCAGATAATATCGTTTTTGTGAAACACAGCTAGTTCTTTAATTGCACGAAGTAATGAGTGCTATCGACAGGGGATCTCAGATTGATTTCATATTTCTTAATTTCCAGAACGTTTTTTTATGAGACCATTCCCAACAAGACGCTTCAAATTGCATGCCTTTGGAGTATCGCCTCAGTTGTGTGACTGGATCCGTTATTTCCTCTCAGAAAGGTCACAGTAAATAGAAATCGACGAAAAATCATCGAATAAAACAGAAGCGATATCCAGCGTCCCCCATGGAATCTACATAAAAAATTAGCAGATAATCTGAGCAGCCTGCTTAAATTGTTTTCAGATAATACTGTCATTTATCGCCTTGTAACTTCAGCAGAAGATCAAACCAATTGGATAATAACTTAGCCACGATATTAGAGATGTGCGAAAATTGGCAGTTGCCTCACAATAAGGGAATGTGTCAGGCCCTCCGTATGAGTACAAAAAGAAATCAGTTAAAATTCCATTACACGATAAATTACACATACTTAAAAGCTGTCAGTTCTACAAAATACTTAGGAATTACAAATACGAACAACTAACATTTGAAAGTTCATACAGTTAATTTTGTGGGGAAGGCAAACAAAAGACTACATTTTATTCGCAGAACTGGAAGCTACAACAGGTATACTAAAGAAACTGCCTGCTGTATGCTTGTTCAGCCTCTGACAGAGTATTGCTCTGCTGTAGGGTATCCTACCAGATAGGATTGACAGAGGACATAAAAAAAGATCAAATAAGCGCAGCTCGTTTTGAATTATCGTGAAATAGGGGAGAAAGTATCACGGATATGATAAGCCAGCTGGGACGGCAATAAATAATACAAAGGCATTTGTCGTTGCGGAGATATCTTTTCACGAAATTTCGATCACCAACTTTATTCTCCGAATGCGAAAATATTTTAATGTCACCAACCTACATAAGAAGAAATGATCATTATAGAAACTAAGAAAATTCAAAGCTCGTACACATAAACTTATGTGTTCATTTGTCCCACTCGCTGCTAGAGATTGAAAAGATAGAAAAATGTTCTAAAGGTGGATCGAAGTACCCTCTGTCAGACACGTAAGTGTGATTTGCAGAGTATCCGTGTAGATGTAGATGTGGATGAATAACCTGTATTTTTCGGTATTTGTTTCGTCTCTGTGAGAACAAATGTTCTTTTTTTTTATTTGTCACTAATAACCAGGTGAAATCTCAGTTAATAAATTTACCGTGTCAGTCTTGCTAAAATTAATGGTTTGTAAACAAAACTTTCTTAAAAACGAGTAATGTTTGTTTATAAAATTTCTTTTCCTTTCTAATATTAGCTTGTTACAGAAAATAAGTGATCAGTGATGCTTTAGTAACGACTTTGGCAGACAGACACGAGCAACAAGCACATGGTACAAGAATTGGTAGAGCCCTGCTGAGAGAGGTAACTGTATTCATGTGACGTCACCTATTAGACGGTACCCATTCATGTGCAGTTTGCAAGATTTGCCCTACCTGGTCGTTCCTCTCTAATCAGGCAGTACAAAGTGCGGGAGCAATGGAGTACATTGCTCTATTTGCTTCAAAGGACTGAAAACGGGAGGCTGGTCGACTATCTTGCGACATCTGCAAACTTTCAATTCTTCGTAGTTTATAATAAAAATAGGAATTATCTTTTCTGCCGCCTGTGTATACGTAATATGCATTTATCTGCTTGTAGCTCTTGGAAATGAACAGCTTAACGCGAAAAATAGAATTCTTCAACTTCAGTTTTGGCCGTTTAGCATTGGTTATTCGCAAAGCCCAAATAGTCGCATGATTCCCGATTACAAATAATTTTTGAGCCGGGTTTCGAAAAATTAGAATCAATTATATAATCCTGATGGTTTCTTGTCTTACTCGGCCCCTCATCACTTTTCTATAAAAGCACCTTATAATTTGGCAAGTTTATTAGATAATTTGATTTTACAGTAATATTTCATGATTCAAAACTATACAGGCTGTATTAAACTACGGCAAAGAGATAATTATCCCATGTTGGACACTGGAAGGGAGATACTCCATGTCGGATTGAGAGGAGATTGTTGGAAGCTGCCATTAAGGCAGTAATCTATGTTTTATGGTACTGAAGAAAATAAATACACAGAAGGAGTGTCAAGTGCGTAGAGTTCATAACCCTTAATCATCTAAAAAAATATTCAGTGATTATAAAAACTCAAGTCTTTCGGAAGCGTTGTGTCGTTTGATGGTGTGAACCTGCAGTTTTACACGGTTTTGGGATTCGTCGAGAATATTTCTCCGAAGACCTAAATAATATCACGAAATAAAGTTGGCCGCCACAATGTACACGCATAACCCAGCATAGCACTTGGCTGTACCAGTCGCTTTCCGTAGAGCGATAAATTATCTTTAGCGCTTTCAAGTGGAGAAGTTCCAGCAAGGAGACTCAACGAGATCTGCTGCTGCGAAACGCATATGGTATTACCGTATTCTTTAACTTACGGAGAACAGTAAACAATATAGACATCATAACCACCACAAACATAATTAAAAGGACTCAACTTAAATTAAAGAAGCAAATAGTAAAAGAGAATCTCTAAACGAAAACATAAATAATCAATTAATAATAATACGCTATCACATTAGTAAAACGCCCTTTAAATAATAGACAGAATAAAAATAAGAACGTTAAACTACGTATCTTGAAACTTACGGTGCAAAAATCTGAGAAAGTCTTGGAATTTTTCGGTATTTCATCAGTGTCTACTTTTACTACAGGAAATAACAGCAATTAAAAATCTAAAATCGGGTTTAACACAAAGGTTAAACGGTAACTGAAAAATCAACACTATAACCGAAAACGGTTGTTTCTGTGATAAGAGTGATCCCTAGCTGCAGCTTAGTCAGCTATTAATGACGATTGCAATCTGAAATGTAAGTGTTGTAATTTGTTCCTACGTGCTGTTTCTCATTGTGGTATGTGTCTTTCATGCAATGTGTGAAGCAAACTGTTAAACTGCATAGGAGAGCGGTAAGATTTTTAAGACGTTGGAAAGTACAGTCATTACGACAGATTACTGGAAAGGGTATGAACATAGTTTTTACGGAATCGAACAGCTGCTACTGCTGTTGCTGCTGCTGATGTTGTTGTTGTTTCTGTTTTTGCCTTTAAGGCAAAGAGTGATTTCTTGCGTGTCTCCATGGTATGCAACCCTATACAAGCTTTTTCATCTCCACTGTACTTTGCAAGCAACAACCAGTGATATGTGCCTGCTGCATTTATTCCATGGTACAGGTGTCTCTCTAACTTTTAACGTCAACATCTCCCTCCATTACCACTCCAAAAGTTACTCCATGCCTCAGGATACGTCGTACCAACCAATGCCTTCCTTTAGTCATGTTGTGCCATAAGTTAGTTAGTTAGTATCAGCAGTTCTTCATTAGTTACACGATCTAATGCATGGCTTTCTTCAGTAGCTCCACATTTTAAAATCTTCTATTCCCATTTGTCTCGACTGCTGATTGACCACATTTTACTTCCACACAAGGCTACACTCCAGACGAGTATCTTCAGAAAAAAAACCGTAACACTTGTATTACATGCTATCCAACTCCTTTTTTCATAAATACTTCCTTGCTAAGGTCAGTCTATTTTCTGTATTCTGTCTACTTCGTCCATGAACATTTAGTTCGCTGAACAAATAAGAAAACTCATATGTTGTTTTTAGTATGTCATTTACTAATCTAATTCCTTCGGCATCAACTGATTCAATTCGCCTACATTCCATTATCCTTGTTTTACTTTTGTTGTGTTCATCTTTTAAATTCTTTTGAGGACACTGTTCACTCCATTCATTTGTTCTTACAAATCATTTTATGTCTTTGACATTATTACGAAGTCACTGGCAAACCAGAAAGCTTTATTCATTGTTTCTAAACTTTGATTACCTGTGCAAAATTATCCTTCCTGTCTTTTACTGCTTACTTAACGTACAGATTGAATAATATCGGAGATGGGCTAAACACTTGTCTCACTTCCTTGTGATTTACTGGTGCCCTTTTAAGTTCTTCGACTACTTTCTGGTTTCTACCCGAGTTGAAAGTAACCTTTTGGTCCTTTACTTTGTCCCTGCTTCCTTCCTGATGTAGACAGCGTTTACTCTTGTTAACACTTTCAAAAGCATTCTGTAAATCTACAGATGCCATAAATGTAGGTTGGCCTTTCTTCAACTTGTGTTCTGTAATAAGTAGTTAACTCAGTATTGTTTCAGGTTTCTCTACATTTCACAGGTACTCGAACTTACCATGTCTGGGGATTTATACCAGTTTTTCTAAGCTTCTGTGTATAATTCGTGTTAATACCTTGCAAGGATATCTTATTGAACTGATAGTTTGGTAACAACCACACCTTACAGTAGTTTCCTTCTTTGGAATAGAATCTATCATGCTCTTCTTGAAGTCTGAGGGTATTTCGTCTGTCATGATGTATTTGTCAATCATAGTTCGGCTGCGTTTTCTCGTGAGGTCTCTCAACATGAACATAAATTCCATGAATTTTACAGAATGAGAATTAATCTTTACAGTTACCATCTTTAGGTGCAACTGTATCAGCTACTCTGAAAAAGCAGGGCATAGATTTTTGGCTTCCTGTTTCAGACGGTGATAGGCTTCTCATTACAATAATTTAAATTGATGAAATTATGTGAATGACATTAAACATGCAACTATTAAAAGTTTATTCTTATGAGACTACCTATTACATGTGATTTGAGACTTTCTCGGCGTATTCCATTCGTGAAATCTTCTCGGGTGATCAGCCGAGTAAAGGCGTTGTCTTCTCGCAACGTTTCGAAGGGTTTCGTACCCATCATCTTCAAGCGAAGTGTCGAGATGCTGCTGCTCACATCTTTTACTTTCCCCTCTTTGGGGAAGTGTGTGTGGGGGAGTTTGTAGCCTTTCGGCTTTTACTCCCCTGTGAACGTGTGTGTGTGATTTTTCTATAGTTTTTTGGTGTCTGTGACTTGTGATGTTTGTTGTGAGTGAGTCTAGTACTTGCCTGAGGTAGGCGAAAAGATTGGTGTTATATGGGAAGGAACTGGATTAGGGATTGGGTTTTGGGATTTTCTCTTCGACTTAGTCGTCGAAGATCGTCATAGGGCGCTTATGCTTATCGCGGGACATGTCATACCGACCTAGGGAGTGGATGAGCGCGTTTTCGGATCTGGAAGAACCCTCATAGAAGGCCCTTGCCAGATCCTGGAAACGCTCTCTCAGGAGTGGGACTTCGGCTGCGGCGTGCAAGTCGTCTGTGGGGAATCCAAGAGGTAGGTGCAGTGCCCTTCTGAGGGCGCGGTTCTGCAGCCTCTGGAGTTTGTCCAGGTGCTGCTTTGCCGCGTATCCCCAGACAGGGCACGCATACTCCATAACTGGCCGGATCAGGGCCTGATAAACATTTACTGCTACTGGGAAGGGAAGGGAGCTGTTTGTGTTCAGGATAGGGTATAGAATGGACATTCTGGCGCAGACCTTCCTGTGGACCTCGTCTATGTGGGGTTTCCACGTAAGACGAGAGTCCAAGGTTACGCCAAGGTACTTGGCGGTTCTGCGCCAGGGGAGTTGGATTCCATTTAGGTGAAGGTGGAGGGGGGGACGTTGAGGAGGTTCGCGCCTTCCGAGCCTGCGGGTAATCAGCATTGCCTGCGTCTTCTCGGAGTTGATCGTGATGTGCCAGCGACGGGCCCAAGTTTCTGTGTCATCTAAAACCTTTTGTTGCCTGCGGATGACCAGGTCCTTGTTCGCATTTCTCATGTAGAAGGCTGTGTCGTCAGCGTACTGCGCAGTGTGCACCAGGGGGGCCGTCGGAGTATCCGCAGTGTAAAAAATGTACAATACGGGCCCCAGGACCGATCCCTGTGGCACCCCGGCACGAATACGCCTTCTGGTGGAGGTGGCAGTTTCTACTTTGACGGAGAAAGTCCTATTCGTGAGATAGCTCTTAATGAGCTGAACTATGCTCCCGGGAAACCCTTGCGTGTACAACTTGTAGAGTAGCCCTCTATGCCATACTGAATCAAAGGCTTTGGCTACGTCTAGTAGCACTATCCCGCAGTAGCCTCTGTGGTTGAAGCCCTCTGTGGCTGCTTCAACCATTCTCATGACCTGCTGTGGGGCAGAGTGGTTCTGCCGGAACCCAAATTGGAAATCCGGCAGAATTTGCTCTCTGGTAATGTGTTCTTGTATGGGTCTTAGCAGGAGGCGCTCATAGATCTTGCTGAGTGTTGGCAAGAGGCTAATCGGCCTGTAGTGCTGCGGGAATAGAGGGTCTTTCCCTGGTTTGTGTATCGCGACCACTTCCGCATGTTTCCAGCAAGCTGGGAAAACACGGGAACGAGTAATCTCGTTGAGGACGTTCGCGAGGTGTGTGATCGCTGTGGGTGGGAGTTTTTTGACTAACTGGTTTGTGACACTGTCGTGCCCTGGCGCCTTTTTTTGTAGGGAGGGACCTGATTACTCTTGCCACGTCCTCGGGGGCAAAAAGTATGGGTTCGTCCTCTGGGTCCTCCTCAGCATTGAGGAAGACGGCCAGTTGACGACTGACTACCTCTTCATGTTCTTCATCCTGAGGTTCTGCCGCTTGGAACTGCTTCTCAAAGGAGTCGGCGAGGGCGTTGGCCTTTCCAGCATGGCTGTAGACCAGTCCCCGCTCGCCATGCAGTGGCGGCATCCTAGCGCGTCGTTTTGTAAACAGTTTGGTCGCTTGCCATAGTGTGTGATCGTCTACTTTGAGAGATGTGAGGCGGTTTTGCCATTGCTGGTTTCTGTGCTCATTGAGCGCTACCTTCAGCTCTCTCTGTAGACGATTGAGCAGCCTCCTGGTGGCCTGATTTCTGGTGATCTTGCACTCTTTTGCCACTCTGTTCTTGTGTCGAATTTGAGCTAGCAAGTGTTCTGGGAGCTGTATTTGCGGCGGTGGGCCCTCCCTTTGTGGAGGGGTGGCTTCTTCCGCTGCCTGCAAGATGGTGCCTGTTAGGTCTTGTAGCGCTTGTTCTACTGTTTCAGCAGTGGGTGGCGGAGCGCGAGCGATATCAGAGGCGACAGTTTCTTGGTATCGCTCCCAGTCTGTACGTTTGTACGACGTCTGGTACCGTGGGAGTGCTACCCATTCTCCCACATCGACCTCCAGAATCACTGGGTTGTGGTCGGAGGACATTCTGTTGATTGTCCTTGCGGCCACGAACCCTGCGATCCTCCTGGTGAGAGCTATGTCTAACACATCGGGCCTGCTTCCGTTTTTCGGAAAATGTGTTGGCTCGACTGGACCCCATGTTTCGAAGTGGTGGGCGCGCGCTAGTTGTTGCAGTTTGGCGCCTGCTCTGGAGGTTACTCTAGAATTCCAATCAGGATGTTTGGCATTGAAGTCTCCCCCTATTATGAGTTTGCCTTCAATTTGCCCTAGAGCAGCTATGTCTCCCTCATCTATCTGGTCGTGTGGGGGTCGGTAGACTGCAACAATTGTTAGGGCTCCAGTGGCAGTGGTTACTTCCACCGCCACTGCTTCGATTTTGTTGGTAGCTGGTAAGAATACCTGGTGGTGGGGGATCCCTCTTTTTACATATATGGCCACTCCTCCGCCTTGGGTTGGCCTGTCTTTACGGTAGCTTTCGCGCCGCGAACCCCCCACCACTGGCGCGGCGGCCGATTCCGCAGGTACCTGATTGGTCGGCGCCCGGAATCAGTCACTGGTCCAGGAGCCTTTATAGGACCGCGCAACACAGCATCTCGACACTTCGCTTGAAGATGATGGGTACGAAACCCTTCGAAACGTTGCGAGAAGACAACGCCTTTACTCGGCTGATCACCCGAGAAGATTTCACGTACCTATTACATATTTTATGCAATGAGCACTTACATAGGTAATAATTAAAAGCTAAGAATACTAGGATAGTATTGCTACAACTGTTGCAGTTACGCAAAGTAATGTGTGAGTCAGTTTTAGGAGTGATCAGAAGATACACTTGATTTGAAGTGAGATCAGCCTCCATCGAAGAGGTAGCAGGGGGTAGTGAACTCTGTGTAGAGGTAGACCATGTGCTCTAAGATGTGGATGAAGTTCATGATGTTAAGGAATTTCTGAAGTGTCCTAACCGAATTCGTCCTGCTGCTCATTCGGAAGTGACAGGAATTTAGCTTTCATATCTGTCCTATGCCTTCACAAAGTTTCCTGAAACTAATTCGCGTATCCTGAAAAAAGATAGGGATGATAAACTGAGGAAACCCGCAGTCAGCATCGCCAGTTGATCGCTCCCATCGTCTTTTCAATTCAGTAAGTCTTCCATTTCCAACGCCAACTTGTATTATTAGCATACAAAAACGGGAAACACACGGGAGCACTGAACTCTACACACCAGGTCATTGCAGGTGCCAATTGCCTCACATGTAGTACACAGATGTCAATGTTGTAATGGAAAACAAACAAAATATCAGATAGAGAGAGGTACCGCTTTTCTTCCTCTGTTAAAACTATTTCAGTATGTTAGCTGTAGTTTCGAATCAAATGAGAAAGCCCGCCTAGTGGAGAACAGATGCCCATCTAAATATTGTGGGTTTTAATTTTTTATGCAAGAATTAGAATCGTTACTGAGAAAATAAGTACAGAGACAATAATAACATTGCTTCATTTAATAAAACAATGATTTTCGAGGCTTTTCTGAAGACTACAAATTTCATATAATGCGATTTAGTTACTTGAAGCAAACTGCAGTACCTGTTGCAAACAGAAGACATGATAGAGATACATGTCTGTGCTCTATCACTGTCGTCCCAGAGTGGATCACACAAAATGCTTCAAATACTTTTCGATGCACTCTATAATTGCATGTTGCACCTGCATCCTATCGCAAGTTACATCATATTGTATTGCATTTCGTATCGTGTCAGTGGGAACTGTGTCAGTAAAACACAACATCCCCCTCCTCCTCCCCAATTCAATGCTCACCTCTCAATCACTTTGTTATTCTAATTCACGTAGAGTCAAATGTTGTCGAGTTTTGTTTGGAGCATTGACACAGATGTGAAAGGTAAATCGACTAACAAATCAGACAAGAAGAGAAGGTAGGTCTTAGTAATGTGGTGTCACAGAAGAATAGTGGAGTTGCACATTGAATCGAATTGGGGAGCAAAGAAATTAATGGCACAATGCGCCTAATCGAAGGGATCAGTAAACAGAACACATTAAGGAATTGTCCGTTTGGTAATGGAAAGGTGTGTGTTTGGGGGGGGGGGGGGGGAGAATCATAGAGGGAGACAAACTACTGCAAGCTGTTTATAACTACATTACTTATGGAGAGATGAATTGGATTTCACAGGATATAAGAATGTGGAGAATGTAAACCTTCAAATCGTAAATTTAATAATAGTTTGGTAAATTTTCGACAATTTGGATATTTTATTTGTAGAAGAGTTTACATACATTGACTGTATTCGCTTTTAATTATGACTGCTTCCAGTAAGTATTTGCTGGATGATTAAAGTTGTTATAATAAGTATGAACCGGTACCCGTGGGAAATTACTGAATGACAACAGATAAAAGTCCATGAAGCTTTTGTAATTCGTCTGTCATTATGTTTCCTAGCTATTGGAGGCACATTGTTCGAAGATGTAAGATATTTCCACCAGTTACATGAACTAATCAGCGTTAGATGCAGTTTGCGTAGATCACATGGCAATATTGTTTCGTCACTCCATTATTAATTGTTCCACGTCCAGTTTAACATCTCATCTGTATCACTTGCATTTTGTGCATATTTCCTTCTAAGTCCCGGTCTGAATTATTTGCGCTATGTCACCTGATTTACACGGCGCTACAGGGTATCATAAAATTTTCAGCAGACGTTTTAATCGACAAACTTCCAGTAACTGACCTTTTTTCCTTTTTCAAATCTTCTGCAGTTCATATGGACCAATTTGAATCATGAAAATGCATAAGGTTAGTTTACAGCGTGACGACATGGCTTTATTCAACAGTTGCGTGATAAAATATAGGATTTACCTTCAGGCTCAATACATTTCAACTTTGCACTCGGATTTGCAGTGTGCTACGAGGTATTTTAACACCCCAGTGGGCGCCAAATTAAGACAAATTTGTGCTTGTTGCGATCCTTTGTGGGGTCTGGGCGAACAGCTATTCCTTCATTTTCGTTTCGCCTACAGTGCTGATAGGTTTTGTCCATCTTCAAATGTGACTGGCACTTTCGGAGTACTAAATTCCCAGCGCGCCTGGTAATATAAGTAAAGTTTCTCGTGTTTAGTATTTGCTCTTTCACTAATATAGTTACTATTTGCATCTGGTTTTGTATGCAAGTGGTCCAGAAAGTACATAAGTTGTTTTTCTTCTTCATTACACGTAAAAAATGCTACAACTGACAAACTTTACGTATGAGCTATCCAGTACAAACCCATATGTTGAAATATTCACATGGAAATCATGACCAATCTGTAGAGGGACATCAAGCCATAGACTACAGTGAGAATGACGCACAGTGTAAGCAGGAATATGATCCTGAAGATGACTGTAGTGAATGAGGAAGTGGGCTTGCAAACCAAATGTATTTCATGGGGAGAGGCAAACAGAATATACACTCCTGGAAATTGAAATAAGAACACAGTGAATTCATTGTCCCAGGAAGGGGAAACTTTATTGACACATTCCTGGGGTCAGATACATCACATGATCACACTGACAGAACCACAGGCACATAGACACAGGCAACAGAGCATGCACAATGTCGGCACTAGTACAGTGTATATCCACCTTTCGCAGCAATGCAGGCTGCTATTCTCCCATGGAGACGACCGTAGAGATGCTGGATGTAGTCCTGTGGAACGGCTTGCCATGCCATTTCCACCTGGCGCCTCAGTTGGACCAGCGTTCGTGCTGGACGTGCAGACCGCGTGAGACGACGCTTCATCCAGTCCCAAACATGCTCAATGGGGGACAGATCCGGAGATCTTGCTGGCCAGGGTAGTTGACTTACACCTTCTAGAGCACGTTGGGTGGCACGGGATACATGCGAACGTGCATTGTCCTGTTGGAACAGCAAGTTCCCTTGCCGGTCTAGGAATGGTAGAACGATGGGTTCGATGACGGTTTGGATGTACCGTGCACTATTCAGTGTCCCCTCGACGATCACCAGTGGTGTACGGCCAGTGTAGGAGATCGCTCCCCACACCATGATGCCGGGTGTTGGCCCTGTGTGCCTCGGTCGTATGCAGTCCTGATTGTGGCGCTCACCTGCACGGCGCCAAACACGCATACGACCATCATTGGCACCAAGGCAGAAGCGACTCTCATCGCTGAAGACGACACCTCTCCATTCGTCCCTCCATTCACGCCTGTCGCGACACCACTGGAGGCATGCCACGGCAAACTGGCTGACACTGACGGCGGCGGTGCACAAATGCTGCGCAGCTAGCGCCATTCGACGGCCAACACCGCGGTTCCTGGTGTGTCCGCTGTGCCGTGCGTGTGATCATTGCTTGTAGAGCCCTCTCGCAGTGTCCGGAGCAAGTATGGTGGGTCTGACACACCGGTGTCAATGTGTTCTTTTTTCCATTTCCAGGAGTGTATAAAAGAAGAATCTGCAACGTCAGCAAAAGCAAACCAAAACAATAAAACATAGTGAAAAAAATTGTTTTTATGGTTCAAATGGTTCAAATGGCTCTGAGCACTATGGAACTTAACATCTGTGGTCATCAGTCCCCTACAACTTAGAACTACTTAAACCTAACTAACCTAAGGACATCACACACATCCATGCCCAAGGCAGGATTCGAACCTGCGACCGTAGCAGTAGCGCGGTTCCGGACTGAGCGCTTGAACCGCTAGGCCACCGCGGCCGGCTTGTTTTTAAGAATAAGTTATAAATTGTGACTCTTAACAAAGGAAACAATTTAATTTAAACAATAAAAGAAGAATGCTTTATCTCTTGAAGTTAGCAGTTCTGTATATCAAGGTCCCACATACGTAATTTTACTACAGACAAGCCATCACTAGCAAAGATTGTCATTTAAGTAACTTTAAATAGCAATAAAGTACTAATGAATGAGATACTCCTTACATACCACTCCAGATGAAGTGGTAGATATGTGATAAGGTACTACTTACATTCGGCTCCAAATAAAACGATAGATATGTGATATATTGGTATGCAGCGTGAAGTACGCCATACACCCACTAACGTAAGAAGAACGCACCCGGCTGCTCGAGAGTTAAAATTTTTCAGTAGCCCTTTTAACCTGCAAACCTCCACCAATAACGTGCTTGTCATTTTTGAACCTTCTACAATCCATTTAGGTTTATATGATCTCCTTATATATTCTGCCCACATGAAACGTAAAAATTGATGTTATTAAGTCACTGATTGTCATTTTACAGGGTAATAACTGTCTCCCTTGGATGAACACAATTTCTCCTGAGTGACCATTTCCTGTTGGAGAATGCTGAGCAGTTTCCATGGTAAAATGTCGTGGGACGAGGGCCTCCCGTGGGGTAGACCTTTTGCCGGGTGCAAGTCTTTCGATTTGACGCCACTTCGGCGACTTGCTCGTCGATGGCGATGAAATGATGATGATTAGGACAACGCAACACCCAGTCCTTGAACGGAGAAAATCTCCAACACAGCCGGGATCCGAATCCGGGTCCTTAGGACTGACATTCTGTCGCGCCGACCACTCAGCTACCGGGGGCGGGCAGTTTCCATGGTGGGAAACAATTATCACTTTACGGGATCAGATTTCAGGCGACCGACGTTACCATGAATAATACTAGGTAGGATAATGATGGTCACTTTACAGGCTGTCTGCCATTACCCCGTGTGTTTTAAATCGTTAATACTCAACGACGTGATACAATGTAAGGCTTAATTTGTTAACGTGTAATCAATCGTATGTTAGCAGAACCAATAGAACCTGTAGTTAATGGTAAAATGTACTATGGCTTTGCTTACAACAAAGCTCTATATAGCTCTAGATCTTAACAAAAACTGTGAACGGGCTACACTGTCGTGAATGTTGGTCACTTGATATGATGACCAACATCACCCAGGAAAAGAACAATATTATTTATTTATTTTTCCAAACATGTCTGTAGAAATCTTCTTCCCACGATTCTCTTCGCAAGCTTACGGTGTCGAAAGTAAGGTGCATAATTTTGAAGTAGTAACTGATTTTTGCAATTCTTTGTGTAACCTCTTGGTGTCCCATTCATGTAGATATTAAGCAGTTTGTATATATCACATTGTCTCTAGCAAATTAATACTAATGTTTTGATCCAGTCTGCAACTGATCCAGTCTGCAACTATCCATTTTTCGTAATATAACATACAACGCACAACAATGACTGCCATCTGGGGCGGTGCGCCATGCGAGCTGAGTGAAATGAGATGGTTTAATTTCAGATAGGCGGTCGTGCGCCTTAAACAGCAGTAGTTAAATAACATTTTACCACAAAATTGTGGCACATAGATCCAAAACACCCAAGTCTAAATCCTGTTGCATGAAATGTAGAACAGGAAAATAACTTGCCCTTTAGAATATGCCTTGAAACTGGTGGTGTTTAACGCAAGATAAGAAAATTCCGGGAATCCTAATGTGTGGGCTCTGATACAGCAGAAACTTATACTTCCGGTAAAAAGTCTCTGACTCAGGAAGGAAGCTCTGAACGACGCGTAAATATTTGAAGCTGTTCAGCTGGGACTATAATAGCAGAGCTTCACCTTTTGATTAGATTAGATTAGTACTTGTTCCATAGATCATGAATACGACACTTCGTAATGATGTGTAACGTATCAGGTTAATAAAAGGTGTCTATACAAGATATTACATTAGACAAAACATTACATGACACTCAATATTCTTAATATTTTTTGTGGAGGTTGGGAAATTACCCACTTACTATATCCAAAAATTCATTGAATGAGTAGAAGGAGTTGCCATTAAGAAATTCTTTTCATTTCCTTTTAAATGTTGTATGGCTATCCGTCAGACTTTTGATGCTATTATGTAACTGACCAAAGACTTTTGTGGCTGCATAATTTACCCCCCTTCTCAACCAAAGTTAGATTTAACCTTGAGCAGTAAAGATCATCCTTTCTCCTAGTGTTGTAGCCATGTACACTGCTATTACTTTTGCATTCGTTAGGATTGTTAATAACGAATTTTATAAGTGAATATATATATATATATATATATATATATATATATATATATATATATATATATATATATATACTCCTGGAAATTGAAATAAGAACACCGTGAATTCATTGTCCCAGGAAGGGGAAACTTTATTGACACATTCCTGGGGTCAGATACATCACATGATCACACTGACAGAACCACAGGCACATAGACACGGGCAACAGAGCATGCACAATGTCGGCACTAGTACAGTGTATATCCACCTTTCGCAGCAATGCAGGCTGCTATTCTCCCATGGAGACGATCGTAGAGATGCTGGATGTAGTCCTGTGGAACGGCTTGCCATGCCATTTCCACCTGGCGCCTCAGTTGGACCAGCGTTCGTGCTGGACGTGCAGACCGCGTGAGACGACGCTTCATCCAGTCCCAAACATGCTCAATGGGGGACAGATCCGGAGATCTTGCTGGCCAGAGTAGTTGACTTACACCTTCTAGAGCACGTTGGGTGGCACGGGATACATGCGGACGTGCATTGTCCTGTTGGAACAGCAAGTTCCCTTGCCGGTCTAGGAATGGTAGAACGATGGGTTCGATGACGGTTTGGATGTACCGTGCACTATTCAGTGTCCCCTCGACGATCACCAGTGGTGTACGGCCAGTGTAGGAGATCGCTCCCCACACCATGATGCCGGGTGTTGGCCCTGTGTGCCTCGGTCGTATGCAGTCCTGATTGTGGCGCTCACCTGCACGGCGCCAAACACGCATACGACCATCATTGGCACCAAGGCAGAAGCGACTCTCATCGCTGAAGACGACACGTCTCCATTCGTCCCTCCATTCACGCCTGTCGCGACACCACTGGAGGCGGGCTGCACGATGTTGGGGCGTGAGCGGAAGACGGCCTAACGGTGTGCGGGACCGTAGCCCAGCTTCATGGAGACGGTTGCGAATGGTCCTCGCCGATACCCCAGGAGCAACAGTGTCCCTAATTTGCTGGGAAGTGGCGGTGCGGTCCCCTACGGCACTGCGTAGGATCCTACGGTCTTGGCGTGCATCCGTGCGTCGCTGCGGTCCGGTCCCAGGTCGACGGGCACGTGCACCTTCCGCCGACCACTGGCGACAACATCGATGTACTGTGGAGACCTCACGCCCCACGTGTTGAGCAATTCGGCGGTACGTCCACCCGGCCTCCCGCATGCCCACTATACGCCCTCGCTCAAAGTCCGTCAACTGCACATACGGTTCACGTCCACGCTGTCGCGGCATGCTACCAGTGTTAAAGACTGCGATGGAGCTCCGTATGCCACGGCAAACTGGCTGACACTGACGGCGGCGGTGCACAAATGCTGCGCAGCTAGCGCCATTCGACGGCCAACACCGCGGTTCCTGGTGTGTCCGCTGTGCCGTGCGTGTGATCATTGCTTGTACAGCCCTCTCGCAGTGTCCGGAGCAAGTATGGTGGGTCTGACACACCGGTGACAATGTGTTCTTTTTTCCATTTCCAGGAGTGTATATATATGTATATTGTGAGGCTACATGGAAGATTTCTAGCTCTTTAAATAAGTGTCTGCAGGATGATATGGGATGAGCTCCAGCAATTATTCTAATTATACGCTTTTGTGCATTGAATACTCTTTTACTCAATGATGTGTTACCCCAGAAAATGATGCCATACGAAAGCAGAAAATGGAAATAGGGGTGGTAAGCTAATTTACTGACATGTATATTGCCAAAATTAGCAACGACCCTAATAGCATAAGTAGCTAAACTCAAACGTTTCAGCAGATCTTCAGTGTGTTTTTTTCCAGTTCAACCCCTCATCAATGCATACACCTAGAAATTTTGAATATTCTACCTTAGCTACCGATTTCTGATCGAAGTCTATATTTATTAATGGTGTCATTCCATTTATTGCGTGGAATTGTATGTACTGTGTTTTGTTAAAGTTTAATGAGAGCTCATTTTCAGAGAACCACTTAATGATTTTCTGAAAAACATCATTTACAATTTCACCAGTTAATTCTTGTCTGTCAGGTGTGATAACTATACTTCTATCATCGGCAAAAAGTACCAGCTTTGCATCTTCGTGAATATAGAATGGCAAGTCATTAATATATATTAAGAACAGCAGACGACCCAAGACCGAACCTTGCGGCACCCCATTCTTGATTGTTCCCCAGTTTGAGAAATCACGAGATGTTTGCATATATGTGAACTGTTTATTTCAACTTCCTGCACTCTTCCAGGTAGGTATGATTTAAACCATTTGAGCACTGTCCCATTCATACCACAGTACTTGAGCGTATCTAGAAGTATTGCATGATTTACACAATCACAAGCCTTTGATAGATCACAAAAAATTCCAACGGGTGACTTGTGGTTACTCAGACCATTTAATATTTCATTAGTGAAAGTATATATAGCAATTTCCGTTGAGAAACCCTTCTGGAAACCAAACTGACATTTTGTTAAAACTTTATTTTTCAAAGGTGTCAAGCTACTCTACAGTACATTACTTTTTCAAGAATTTCGGATAAGGCAGTCGGAAGAGAGATTCGGCGGTAGTCGTTGACATCAGACGTATCACCTATTTTATGCAGTGCTTTAACAATGGCATACTTCAGTCTATCTGGGAAAATACCCTGCTTCAGAGAGCTATTACATATGAGGCAAAGAGTGCCACTTATTTCTTGGGAACAAGCTTTTATTATCCTGCGGGAAATGCCATCAATTCAATGTGAGCTTTTATTCTTGAGAGAGTTTATTATCTTCTTAATTTCAGAAGGAGATGTGGTTGGAATTTCTATTGTATCAAATGGTGTGGGGAAGGCATCTTCCATTAACTGCCTTGCTTCTTCTAATGAACATTTAGATCCTATTTTCTCTACAACATATAAAAAATGATTATTCAAAATGTTTTCGACTTCTGGCTTGCTGTTTTTCAAGTTTCCATTCGCTTTGATGGTAATGCCGTCATCTTGTACTCTTGGTTGTCCTGTCTCCCTTTTAATAATATTCCAAACTGTTTTGATTTTGTTATCAGAGGTATTAATCTCAGACGTGATGCACATGCTTCTGGACCTGTTAGTAACCTTTCTTAATGTAGCACAGTAGTTTTTATAATATTTGGCTGTTTCTGGGTCACTACTCTTTCTTGTTGTTAGACACAGATATCTTGTGGTTACAAGATATTTTTTTCTTTTAGTAAGCAAAGGTTTTTGCATTATTTCTTATAATAAGATTTAACTACTTTCTTGGGGAAACAGTTTTCAAATTCTCTTACAAGTGTTTCATGAAATAAGTTGTATTTAAAATTAGCATCAGGTTCCTTGTACACCTCATCCCAGTCTAACTGCTGAAGATTTTCTCTGAAATTTCTAATTGTTGAGTCATTAATTGAACGCACAACTTTGGAGGGTAGTTTTGAATTACTGAATGGAGCTATGTCATATACTGTAAGTAGCTGAGCATCAAGATCAGAAAGCTCATTCTCAACAGGACAAGAATTTATGTTTTTAAACCTATCTTGCTTTATAGAAGTGTTATCTATTAATGTGCTGCTGCCCTTTACTACCCAGGTAGGAAAATTAATGACAGTTGTGAAACTGAAAGAACCGAGCAGGACTTCCAGGCCATTCTTCCTATTACACTCTTTCAGTGAATCAACATTGAAGTCCCCACAAATAATAATTTGCTTTCCTGTATCTGACAGATAGTACAACAAGGCATCCAAGTTTGCCAGGAATAAATGGAAGTTTTCTGAAAGCGACCTATATACTGTTACAAATGTAAAGGAGTCCTCCTACAGTTTAAGTTAACAGGCACATGCTCCTATACATTTTTTTGTATCTAAGCTTTCTACATATTGATAACTTTTGACATATATGGCAACTCCTCCTCCCAACTTATTCTCTCTACTCAAATGTGCAGCTAGTTTATAACGACTGATATTTACATTTTTCATATCATACACAATGTGATGCTCAGACAGGCATAGTATATCTATTACATTACCAGATTCAATGTCATCTGAGCAAACCAGGAGCTCATCTACTTTATTCTTCAATCCCGGAATATTTTGGTGAAAAATAGTAACATTATTTTTTGCTTTACTTTTGTGAGAATCTACTTTTTTTTAATCCACCAGTATTTTGGTTAAATATGGTAACATTATTATTTTCTTTCCTGTTGTGAGAATTTAGTGAGTTTTGGACCTCTGTAGCACGTGCCTGACTGAACTTTCATTGGACACTGATATTAGTCTAAAAAAGAGGTACATCCGTGAATACTAGTGTCTCCCTTATAGATTTAACTAATAACCCTGCCAATTTACCCTTACCTTTCCTATTGCGATGTAGGCCATGCCTTGTTAAATGCCCCCTATCAATAGCCTTGACAGGAACCAATCCAATTTCTGACAGAGTGGCCGCCTTACGCAACTGATCCAACTCCATATTTACCCTCCTGACAGAGCGGTTCAACTGGGGCTGATCATGCCGCACGAAAGCAGGCACCAGCCCAAGATTGGTATGGGTCGTTGCCGAGGCTATTTTCACCAGGTCACACTCAATGCTGTAGCCCTGATACCTGTCAATACTGTTTCCCACTCCACCCACTATCATCACATGATCCTGCATTATGAATCCCTTGCATAAGGAACCTATATCCTCTACCACCTGGCCAAGACTTGCATTTGGCTTGAAAAACTCTGTGACCTGGTACCTGTCACCTAATTTTTCCTGCAAAATCTGGCCCACACCTCTTCCATGGCTGCTACGTAGCAACAGAACTTTCCTCTTACTTCCTACTTTTTTTGAAACATTTGGTATCCTAGTGAGATTCTGTTGCATCTTAACTACATCTACTTCTAGTGGAACCTCTTCCTTATTTAACTGTCGTAGCAAGGCAAATCTATTGGTTGTGCCAATTGGGAAAATGTCAGACACTTTCCTCTTTCTGTGACCCCTGTTCCCAGCTACCACTTCGCTCCGCTGTTTGCCCTCCTCTCCCCTTAACCTCTTCAGTTCCTCTCTCGCTCTGTCCAAATCAGCCTCCTGTTCAGCTATAATCCTATGTCTTGAGCAAACCCGGCAAGAGAATAGAAGAGTCTCGTTTGCTTCCCAAATTCCCACGCCACTGCAATTTCCTCAGTGAAATCACCTGTCACAACAGCTGCACAAAACCCCTGAACTAACTTTCCTACTGTAGCTCACAAATTTAGTATCCATGGTAGTTTGGAAATTAGTTAAGGGAGTTACTAAGTGATAACGATAATATATTAAATACAGATGCAAAAGGATACTAAATATGTTTTGGAAACTAATATGTAAGTAAACTATTACCAAATGCACGTAAATTTGTGGTATAACGCTAAATATGCACGATCAAAAATTAGGCGTAAACAGCCGAATGTGATCAAAACGAACATTTTGCGATAAGTGGAAGAATACGTAAATGACCTCACGGAAGTCATTGATATATCATTGGAGCTTTGAACATAGTTTCCCTTCCAAGAGATCGCGTGCAACAAAAGAATGTCTGGCAGGTACATATTTTAATATAAACTGTCTTACTACATTTGTAACTTACAGATTACTCATATACGTTTTTTAACTGTTGCAGATTCTGAAAGCAGCTGGAGAAATGCGAGCCATTATCTGGAAGAAACACATAGTCGGCAATTCTCTGGCAAAAAAGTAAGTCTTCTTCGGCTTAGGCAGCTTTTCGTTCTTTCTTTGCCGTACCTATGAATGCAACTCATTACATTTTCTTCGTCTTCCCCCCCCCCCCCCCCCCCCCCCCCCGCCAAATAGTTCCTGATAACGTAACGTGAAGCACTGCTGAAAAAGTTTTATGCTAGATGATATTGGTTTCTTCTATGAACAACCAATGATACATTCTCAGACTGAACTGCCAACACCCTTTACTTAATTTAGACATCCAAAGGCTTTGTACAACACTTCACGTGGAAATATTTAACTTACACCAAATATAGGCCTAAAAATACAAGTAATTGTATTACTCCAGAAGTTGGCAGTAATTCAGACTGCCTATTTGCTCCTGTGTTTACCTGCTTAGGATAGTAGTTTGGCCACTTTGTGTTTTCGGCAGTTATAATCTACGACAGTTTAGCTGCCTCACTTAGGCGTAAAAAGAAATGTCAACTGTCTGTTTAGTATGTTAGTTTTTAGCCACAAGTGTTAAGACATGGAAGTAGCATTCGGACACTTAATTTGAGAATTCACGATCATATTTCAGACACAAATGTTGTCATGTGTGTGTGTTTGCGTGCGTGTGTGTGGTGTGTGTGTGTGTGTGTGTGTGTGTGTGTGTGTGTGTGTGTCTGTGTGTGTGTGTGTGTGTCGAAATATCATTGTGACATTTGACAAAAAACTACATTTTTTGTATTGACGACGTTTGTTTGCAAATGATTTAGATGGCTAATTAAAATTTGGTACTTGATAATCTTCATAGAACAATTTAGATGTGGAAATATTTAATATTAGGAGCCTTTCTGCGTTACAACAAGTTTAGACCTAAGACTTAACTGCTTCGGATATTGTCTGGAGTCATAAGGCTTTTACAACTCTTTAAATATGGTAAACGCATTGGTTACTTTCTCTGAAAACGCACGGGACCCTTTCTGACGGAAATGTGTGTGCGCAAATAACATGCATATAAAAATTGCATTTATTATATTGCCAACAAATTTTTCAGACATTTTTGAATTGTAGAGCACCTTGTGTCACTTGACAAGGGTAATACAACAGTTAAGATATGAAAAAGTAACTAATTTGAGGGTCCATTATACCTTACAACAATTGTGGTGTCATAAGCGAACTATGAATACTCATAAGTGCTAATACCTGTTGGCGGTGACCAGCAACAACGACACAAAACAGTAGTTGATTTATTTCTTACTTTGAAGTCTTGTGCAAATACATTTTCCTATTTTGTTTGTTACATTACGACAAGCGAAAGCTGGGTCTGAACAATTTTGGGGAGCATGTTTACACTAGTTCCCATATTCCATAGCGAGTGTCATATAGTTTCCAGTGAAACTTCCAGATATGAATGAAATTCACTTCCTGTTCAGTACAATATTTGATGTAAAGCTTTCTTCATGTGTTGTATGAAAACAGATTTGAGAATAACGTTCCTTGTGCTGCCATTTTACATCTTCAATATGTAGGTTATGTATTTTTATATGTGAGTGTGTGTGTGTGTGTGTGTGTGTGTGTGTGTGTGTGTGTGTGTGTGTGTGTCAGTTTGTCTGTATCTGTGTGGTGTGTCTATTCTGTCTATTTGTGCTTTTGACAAATTTTAGATTTAGAAATACCGCAAGTTACACCCTTTACATATCTTTTGGATAAATACTTTTGAACATGCACAAAAAAAATCAGACTTTTCAGATACTGCTGCTCACAACCAACATGGCTACATTGTGATTGGCTGTTTCAGTTTCATTCCCACTTAAATACTCTTCTTGGCTGAAGAAAGGAGAGGTTACAAAGCCAATTGAGCTAGTTCTGTTACCTTGTATTTATGATTTTTTCATTGTCATCTTGACTATTTTAAATTCTCTCCATCGTGATGTTTGATAGTCCCGTCCGCACCATCACTTCTGTCTCATGTAATAAAGTGTCGCCGTCTACAAGAACAATGCTGAGAAATTACGCGGTCCACGGAAAAGAGATAACTCGAAACTGATATTATTTCTTCCTTTATTTTCCCATCAGTCTTCTGACCGTGGCTTGATGCGGCCCACCACGAATTCCTCTCCTGTGCTAACCGCTTCTTCCAGAGTAGCACTTGCAACTTATGTCCTCAATTATTTGCTGGATGTATTCCAATTCTCTCCTCTTCTACAGTTTTTGCCCTATACAGCTCCCTCTAGTACCATGAAAGTCATTCCCTCATGTCCTAACAGAAGTCTTAACATCCTGTCCCTTCTCTTTATGAGTATTTTCTACATATTCCTTTCCTCTCCGATTCTGCGCGGAACCTCCTCGCAGGTCGGAGTGACCGAGCGGTTCTACAGTCTGCAACTGCGCGACTGCTACAGTCGCAGGTTCGAATCCTGCCTCGGGCATGGATGAGTGTGACGTCCTTAGGTTAGTTAGGTTTAAGTAGTTCTAAGTTCTAGGGGACTGATGACATCAGAAGTTAAGTCCCATAGTGTACAGAGCCATTTTTTTGAACTTCCTCATTCCTTACCTTATCAGTCCACCTAATTTTTAACATTCGTCTGTAGCATCACATCTCGAATGCTTCGATTAGCTTCTGTTCCGGTTTCCCCAGTCCATGTTTCACTACCATACAATGGTGTACTCCATACGTACACACTCAGATTTTTCTTCCTCAAATTAAGGTCGATATCTGACATTAGTAGACTTCTCTTGGCCAGGAATGCCCTTCTCGCCAATGCTAGTCTGCTTTTGAAGTCCTCCTTGCTCCGTCCGTTATTAGTTATTTTACTGCCTAAGCAGCGGAATTCATTAGCTTTATCTACTTCGTGACCATCAATCGTGATAATAAGTTTCTCGCTGTACTCATTTCTACTACTTTTCATTACCTTCGTCTTTCTTCGATTTACTCTCAGTCCATACTCAATACTCATTAGACTGTTCATTCCGTTTAGCAGATCATGTAATTTTTCTTCACTTTCACTCAGTACAGCAATGTCATCAGCGAATCGTATCATTGATATCCTTCCACCTTGAATTTCCATTAATGGGTTCTCGACGTACAAACTGAACAGTAGGGGCGAAAGGCTACATCCTTGTCTTACATCCTTTTTAATACGAGCACTTCGTTCTTGGTCGTCCACTCTGGTTATTCCTATTGGATGTTGTACATATAGTATATGACCTGTCTCTCCTATACCTAACCCCTACTTTTTTCAGAATTTCAAATATCTCGCACCATTTTTATATTGTCGAACGGTTTTTATAGGTCGACAAATCCTATGAACCCCTCTCAGGGGACACCGCCTTATAGTAGGCACCTTCAGTGCCGGGCGGGAGGGTTTGCGTGCTTCGGTGAAGTCGAGAGCTATGCCGGCGGTAGCATAGCTACTGGCAGGGTCTCCCAAGCCGGACTGGTCCCGACAGAGGAGCCAGACAAAGTGTGTCCCACAACATAGGGCAGGGAGGGCTCTAGAGGCGTAGTGAAGCCAGCCTCCCTAGAGGAGTAAACCTCATACAAATCCTGGTCCTCCAGTTTGGGGGTTGGGCATGGGGCTAATAACCCCATACTGTAAAAAAAAGAATATTACGGAAATTCAACAGAAGCCTCGGAAACTGGATGGAAAGCATGTATCACGACCCCGGCAAAGGAAACGGATAAAGGATCTAACAGTAGCATCATGGAATGTGAGGACAATGCTTCAGCCTGGAAAGATGAAAGAAATAGCTAATGAAATTTTAAAATTCAAATATGATATTGTAGGGCTACAGGAAATAAGATGGCAGGGGAATGGGCAGATAGATAAACCTGAGTACTCGTTGGTATATAGTGGACCAGAAGAAAGAACAGGCCAACTTGGAACTGGGTTTATAATAACTAGGGAAGTTAGGAAAAGCCTTCTAGAATTTGAACCCATAAATGAAAGGATGTGCAGACTCAGACTAAAAGGTAAATTTAGGAATATATCAATAGTTAATGCACATGCACCAACAGAGGAAAAAGAGGATATAATTAAAGAACATTTCTACGAAGACTTGGAAAAAGTATACGGTGCAGTACCTAAATATGACCTGATGCTAGTAATAGAGATTTTAATGCAAAAATAGGGAGGAATGAACATCTGTATGGAGTTTCTGGAAAATATTCACTACATGAAGAAAACAATGAGAATGGAGACTTATTATGCCAATTCGCAGCAAGGAATAATATGATTATTAAAAGTACCTGCTTTCCACATAAAAGGATCCATCTGGGAACTTGGAAGTCTGCAGCCAATGGAGTAGTCAATCAGATTGATCATATTTTAGTGATTGCAACGCCACCCTCCACGTCAGTTACGGATGTACGGAGCTGCAGAGGACCAAACTGTGATTCAGACCACTTTCTGATAAAATCAGTCTTGAGAGAGAAACTGTCACTAACAAATGGCAACAGAATGGGAAAGATGATGAAATGGAATACAGACAAACTGAACATCCCCGATGAAGTAAAAAAATACCAAGCAACACTAAGCAGAAAGTTGAGCAATGAAGAGACCACAGAAGGAGTAGATGGAAGGTGGAACAGGTTTGAAAAGCCATTAAGGATGCTGCAGAGGAAATAATAGGCATAAGAAGGAACAGAAGAACCAGGAGTGGTTTGATGAGATTGCAGGTCAGCAATAGAGGAAAAGAACAGGGCAAGAACAAAAATGCTACAGAGAGAAACCAGAAATAATGTGGAACAATATAGAGAATTAAGGAGAAGAGCTAACAGACTGTGCAAGAGAAAGAAAAGAGAGTGGAATAAGAAGAAATTTCAAGAACTAGAAGAACTAAAGGAACAGAGTGAAATAAGAAAGTTCTATCATGCCATAGGCAAAATGAAGAATAGATTCCAACCAAAAACAATGGCCTGTTCCAGTAAAGATGGGAAAATGATAAGGGAGGAAGAACAGATAGTGGGAAGATGGGCAGAATATTTCAAAGATACACTAAGCACCAGCCTAGAAGATGAAGAGACAGCTGCACAGGAGGGAAGAGTGGAGCTGGAAGTAGACAATGAAACCAATGAGGCAAGAAAACCAACACTACAAGAGGTCTCCCAGGCTGTGCACAAGTCAAAAAACAATCGAGCCCCTGGGGAAGACAGCATAATTGCTGAATTAATAAAAACTGGTGGTGAGGCTGTAATAAAGGAACTGCACACATTAATATCAGATATATGGGAAACAGAAACTATGCCAGATAATTGGAAAATTGGAATAATAGTCCCATTTATAAGAAAGGGGACAGAACAGCATGTGAAAACTATAGAGGTGTAACACTCCTAAGTACAGCTTATAAGATCTTCACAAGTATATTAAACGAAAGGATACGGAAGTGTGCAGAAGGCATACTAGGGGAATATCAGTGTGGCTTTCGACCGGGCAGAGGAACAACTGATCAAATATTTGTGATAAGGCAAATGATGGAAAAGTTCTATGAATATGATATAGATCTGCATTTCTTATTCATCGATTTCAAACAAGCCTTTGACAGCATAATCCGGCAAGAACTATACAGAGTACTGAAAGAAGTTGGTATATGTGCTAAATTAATAAGACTAATCAGAATGACAATGACAGAGACAAGAGCAAAAGTAAAGTTCCTTAGCAGAACAAGTGAGAGCTTTGACTTTAATAAAGGTGTGAAGCAAGGGGATAGCCTCTCCACTGTCCTATTCAACATTGCCCTGCATAGTGCAGTAAATAAAATCAACAAAAGAGGCACCATATTTATGAAAACTAGCCAGATATGTGCATACGCTGATGACATTGCTATAGTAGGAAGAAATACCAATACACTCCTAGAAACATACCGGGCAATGGAAACAGAAGCCTTAAAAATTGGCCTCATAGTAAATGTAAACAAAACAAAATATATGGTAATGTCACAATCTGAGGCCAGAAGAACCCCTAAAAACCTAAACATCAATGGGAAATGCTTCAATGGAGTGTCCTCTTTTAACTATTTGGGAGCCCTAATAACAAATGATAACAGTATTGGAAAGGCTATAAGGGAAAGAATACAAGCAGGAAACAGAGCTTACTTTGCAAATATGCAGCTTTTCAAAAGTAGCCTTGTTACAAGAAAAACTAAATTGCTAATATATAATTCCCTAGTCCGCCCAGTTATCACATACGGCTCAGAGGTATGGACATTGACAGAACACGATAAAAATGCTCTAAGAAGCGTTGAGCGGGAAATACTACGCAAAATCTATGGGCCAATAAGGGAGGAAGAAGGCTGGAGAATACGCTACAATGCTGAATTACAGGAGTTAATACAAGGCAGGGACATAGTAAAATTTGTTAAATCACAGCGAATACGATGGCTAGGACACTTGGAGAGAATGACAGAGGATAGAATGCCAAAGAAAATGATGAAAGGTATGATCCATTCAGTTAGGCGAAAAGGGAGGCCTAGAAGAAGATGGATCGATGAGGTAATAATGGATATCAGCAATATGGGAGTCCGGGGGTGGAAAAGAGCAGCAAATAACCGAGAAGTGTGGAGGAAGATTGTTGAAGAAGCCAAGGCTCACCAAGGGCTGTAGAGCTACTGAAGAAGAAGAAGAAGAAGAAGAAATCCTATGAACGTGTCTTGATTTTTCTTTAGTCTTGCTTCCATTATTAACCGCAACGTCAGAAATGCCTGCCTCGTGCCTTACCTTTCCTAAAGCCAAATTGAATTTCGTCCAGCGCATCCACAATTTTCTTTTCTTTTCTTCTGTATATTTTTCTTGTACTAAGAAATTGTTCCAAAGCCATCTGCGGCGTGAATCAGCAAATCAGTGTTTAATGGTTTTAGTTGAAAACAGGCTTGATTGAAATTCTAGTTTTTTTATTTATCAGCTACACGTTTCATCTAATTTAGTTATCTTCAGACTGATCTTAATTTGGTATTTCTTAGGACGATCCTTTGGACAGTGTAGCTAAAGGGCATCATCGAGTACATCAGGCCAACATCACCTTCGTTAACCTCAGTAAATACTTTATAGAAGGACGTGAGTGACTCCAAGACCTGCATAACGCATTCACGTTCACAGGGGATTGTTTTGCATAGAGAGCACACATTTTTTAATTTCAATAAGCAAAACTGCGTGGAAAAAGAAGAATTTAGGTATCTGAATGGGTACATATGATTCCAGTGCTTTCACTGCCTGTGAATGTGAATGCGTTATGCAGGTCTTGGAGTCACTCACGTCGATCTATAAAGTATTTACCGAGGTCAACGAAGGCGATGTTGACTTCACGTACTCGACGATGTACTTTAGCTACACTGACTAAGGGATCGTCTTAAGAAATACCAAATGAAGATCAGCCTGATGATGCCTAAATAAGGTGAAACATGTAGTTGATAAATAAAAAATCTAAAATTGCAACCAAGACTGTTTTCAGCTGATACTATTCTTATACAGTATATTATTCTTATAGTATAATAAAAATGAACTGTACTTGTTGTTATACTAATTACCTGTCTTTTTTAATCATCGTTTGGAGCAGTGCGAGAACTGTGGAAGTAGACGGGGATGTACTTACCTCGCTGCACCGTGCTGAAATGTTAGTGACAATGCATTGAACGCTGGGACCAGATTAAATGGGTGTTCTCTTGTGACACGTGTTATAGATATTATGAAACTGATTTCATTAACCTCTTTAGCTGCAGAGTCTTTGGACCATGTTTCTTAATGTCAAAGGATGTCCGTACATGGAGTTTATCGATATAGGTGCTCGAAATAAATGTTCCAAATTACATCACATCTCAAGTCTAAATTCATAAGCCATTGAGACCTGTTGTTGAACACTGACCACTGACTACTTCACTCTTTTACGGGGGGGGGGGGGGGGGGGGGGGAAGAGATAAGAAGCTACTTACCGATACGACAGAAGCTGTCCATAGCAATCTCCCAGATAAGGCACACAGACTTGTATGTGTTATCAACATGAAGCACTCCATGAGACGAATCCGAGTGGTAGGTGTTAAGCTAGGTTCACACCGGAGTGAATGGAAGCAAATAAAAGCCAACGAGCATTCCCATACAATTCACCCGTGTTCTCTACCATTCATTTGTAACCGTGAAAAAGTGTTGACACTAGATGGGATGGAACAGGGCACGAGGTAACAAACATAGCCTATGAATGATGCGTAAATGTTTTCTGGCGCTAATAATCTGCATGCAGGGTCCAACACTATATAGTTGGAGTGCAAATCTGTGATATTCAGAGGGGACTGTTTTGCATAGAGAGCACACTGTTTTAATTTAAATAAGCAAAACTGCATGGAAAATGAAGAATTTCGTTATCTGAATGCGTAAATAAGATTCCAGTGCTTTCACTGAATTGGAGTTCCTGCTTTCTTTGGTATTATCAATGGTTCAAATGGCTCTGAGCACTATAGGACTTAACATCTGAGATCATCAGTCCCCTAGAACTTAGAACTACTTAAACCTATCCAACCTAAGGACGCCACACACTCCCATGCCCGAGGCAGGATTCGAACCTGCGACCGTATCGGTCGCGCGGTTCCAGACAGAACTTTGGTATTATCCTAAACCTTGAACATGTTGGCGCTTTTCGAAACTATTCTCATTTTTTAGAGGAGAAAATTTGAAAGCCGAACACTGATTATAGACGACGAAACTATCCCGCTGGAGGATTGATTATTAGTTACTCTAGACATTTACTTTAGTTACTGTTTCGCCTTTCAATAGCTCTACATCTCAGATAATTTCTGACGAGTGCAGTGATTAGTCCTCAGCACTTCCAGTATTTTGTTAACGTACTTCCAAGGAAAACAGTGTCAATAAAATGTGATTATGTATAACTTCTCTGGGAGGCCACTTGATAAAATCTGCCATATCGTTTGTTAGAGGGCTTATAGTGTGATCCCGGATAAACGGTTTTTTTGAGCATCAAACTCTCCAGCGTAGCAGTGATGCTTAAGCTACGTACTTACAGCTACCATGAACGTAAATAAAGAGAATGATCAGGTCTTTCATATATTTTTAATTTCAGTCAGCTTGATAGATATTCATACTTGTTCACTTTCACGGGGATTCATTGTGCTTTTCCATTTTAATAAATATAAACAAAAAACCCGTGTTTATTCACTCTGTCCTTGCATGATGAGTACATCCACTGAATATCTCCTCTTTCCCACGTCCCCGGATTGACCTTTGAGTTTCTCAGCTATTTTTTACCAATCATATGTCTTCTCCTTCGGCATTCGTTTAAAGTCTTTCTCCTCTATCAGACCTAGTACCAAGCTCATATTCGTGGGTAACACTTTCACTACTGCTCCTCCTACAGCCGCGTTCCGTCCCCCCCCCCCCCCCCCACTGTTAAATTTTCATCTTCTTTTACGTATTGAATTGCCAATTCAATACCCTCATATATCTTCTGCCTCTTCATTTTCTACTGCCGAACTTGGCATGTGTACCTGAACTATCGTTGTCGGTGTTGGTTTGCTGTTGATTCCGATGAGAACATCCTCGCCACTCAACTGCTCACTGTGTAAGTAGCCTGTTTGTAAATTCGTATGTTGGCAGCACTATAGACTGTATTAACACCGCTGACACCGCTCTGCGCCCTCGGCAAGAGATCTACATCTACATCTACATTTACACTCCGCAAGCCACCCAACGGTGTGTGGTGGAGGGCACTTTACGTGCTACTGTCATTATCTCCCTTTTCTGTTCCAGTCGCGTGTAGTTCGCGGGAAGAACGACTGTCTGAAAGCCTCCGCGCGCGCTCGAATCTCTCTAATTTTACATTCGTGAACTCCTCGGGAGGTATAAGTAGGCGGAAGCAATATATTCAATAGCTCATCCAGAAACGCACCCTCTCGAAACCTGGCGAGCAAGCTACACCGCGATGCAGAGCGCCTCTCTTACAGAGTCTGCCACTTGAGTTTGCTAAACATCTCCATAACGCTATCACGGTTACCAAATAACCCTGTGACGAAACGCGCAGTTCTTCTTTGGATCTTCTCTATCTCCTCCGTCAACCCGATCTGGTACGGATCCCACGCTGATGAGCAATACTCAAGTATAGGTCGAACGAGTGTTTTGTAAGCCACCTCCTTTGTTGATTCACTACATCTTCTAAGGACTCTCCCAATGAATCTCAACCTCGTACCCGCCTTACCAATAATTGATTTTATATGATCATTCCACTTCAGATCGTTCCGCACGCATACTCCCAGATATTTTACAGAAGTAACTGCTACCAATGTTTGTTCCGCTATCACATAATCACACGATAAAGGATCCTTTTTTCTATGTATTCGCAATACCTTACATTTGTCTATGTTAAGGGTCAGTTGCCACTCCCTGCACCAAGTTCCTATCCGCTGCAGATCTTCCTGCATTTCGCTACAATTTTCTAATGCTGCAACTTCTCTGTATACTACAGCATTATCCGCGAAAAGCCGCATGGAACTTCCGACACTATCTACTATGTCATTTGTATATGTTGTGAAAAGCAATGGTCCCCATAACACTCGCCTGTGGCACGCCAGAGGTTACTTTAACGTCTGTAGACGTCTCTCCATTGATAACAACATGTTGTGTTCTGTTTGCTAAAAACTCTTCAATCCAGCCACACAGGTGGTCTGATATTCCGTAGGCTCTTACTTTGTTTATCAGGCGACAGTGCGGAACTGTATCGAACGCCTTCCGGAAGTCAAAGAAAATAGCATCTACCTGGAAGCCTGTATCTAATATTTTCTGGGACTCATGAACAAATAAAGCGAGTTGGGTCACACACGATCGCTGTTTCCGGAATCCATGTTGATTCCTACAGAGTAGATTCTGGGTTTCCAAAAACGACATGACACTCGAGCAAAAAAATGTTCTAAAATTCTACAACAGATCGTCGTCAGAGATATAGGTCTATAGTTTTGCGCACCTGCTCGACGACCCTTCTTGAAGACTGGGACAACCTGGGCTCTTTTCCAATCATTTGGAACCTTCCGTTCCTCTAGAGACTTGCGGTACACGGCTGTTAGAAGGGGGGCAAGTTCTTTCGCGTACTCTGTGTATAATCGAATTGGTATCCCGTCAGGTCCAGTGGACTTTCCTCTGTTGAGTGATTCCCGTTGCTTTTCTATTCCTTGGACACTTATTTCGATGTCAGCCATTTTTTCGTTTCTGCGAGGATTTAGAGAAGGAACTGCAGTGCGGTCTTCCTCTGTGAATCAGCTTTGGAAAAAGGTGTTTAGTATTTCAGCTTTACGCGTGTCATCCTCTGTTTCAATGCCATCGTCATCCCGGGGTGTCTGGATATGCTGTTTGGAGCCACTTACTGATTTAACGTAAAACAAGAACTTCCTAAGATTTTCTGTCAAGTCGGTACATAGAATTTTACTTTCCAATTCACTGAACGCTTCACGCATAACCCTCCATACTTTGACATCGTTTAGCTTCTGTTTGTCTGAGAGGTTTTGGCTGCGTTTAAACTTGGAGTGAAGCTCTCTTTGCTTTCGCAGTAGTTTCCTAACTTTGTTGCTGAACCATGGTTGGTTTTTCCCGTCCCTCGCAGTTTTACTCGGCACGTACCTGTCAAAAACACATTTTACGATTACCTTGAACTTTTTCCATAAACACTCAACATTGTCAGTTTCGGAACAGAAATTTTTGTTTTGATCTGTTAGGTAGTCTGAAGTCTGCCTTCTATTACTCTTGCTAAACAGATAAACCTTCCTCCTTTTCTTTATATTCCTATTAACTTCAATATTCAGGAATGTTGCAACGGCCTTATGATCACTGATTCCCTGTTCTGCACTTACAGAGTCGAAAAGTTCGCGTCTGTTTGTTATCAGTAGGTCGAAGATGTTATCTCCACGAGTCGGTTCTCTGTTTAATTGCTCGAGGTAATTTTCGGATAGCGCACTCAGTATAATGTCACTCGATGCTGTGGTTGGACGGACTAGGAGTTAGCGAGCGGACAGAGAAGGGTTCTGACATGATTTTTACAGTGGAGACTCAGTGTTGGTAGGACATACATTGAAAAATCAGGATGGATGTAGCTGGTCATGTTTCTGTACTGGAATTATTAACAACTATATAATTTTTGGAACTGGATGTCATATGAATAAGGTAAAATCTTCTAAATACATTGTATGCTGTTCAAAAAAAATCAATCTTTTGCTGACTATATGCCTCCTAGTAGCTAGAGTCTATAGTAGTTACAATTTTTTCATTTAGCTGGCTGTAGCTGCTGCTTGCTGTCATTTCTGTAGTTCGTGATATGAAGATTTTCTGTGAGGTAAGTGACTTACAAAAAGGTATGGGTTATTGTTCGGATTTCTTGCAATTCATGGCCATTCTTCTGTGTTAATTATTTGATGCCATGTTGTCACTGTATAGCAGTCAGATTGGGTTGGGATTGTGTATTGTAGGCAATAAACGAATAGGTTAAGTTTGAGTTGCCTTTGTCAGGGAAAATTCTGTGTTTTATAAATATAAGTAAAGAGACCAGTGGTTTCAGCCACTCAGTAGTTTCAACAGTTACTCGTTGTCTGCTCTTACCTTCCTGTTTATAACGAAATCCAATCCCTTTATACCATTTTCTGCTACTCTGCTATTAAATACCCTATTCTCTGACCAGAAACAAGCCGAAGCGGTGGGGGGCTTTGAACGTAACTGTGCACGCTTTGGTTACTAACCAGAAAATCTGCCCCTAGACCACCAATGGATAACACTAACTGGATACTTAATCTGTCTGTAAAAGAATCTCCGTGCCACTGGCGCATTACGTATATTAGTAAGGACATTACTTATTATGTTAGAACCACTTATCAGAATTCTGTTTAAAATTCCACCAGCCCCATACGAGCTTTGATTTTTTGTACTATTTATAATTCAGCGAAAGATGTTGGTGCTATTTATATTTTCTTAAAATTCTTAGAATGGTATTTTTAATAAGTTCTCTTGTTTATTCAACTGAACCAATTAATCCTATTTTTGCTGCTATTTGGTTAAACGTATTTGCAACTTATGAATTATGAGTCACGAATTGCCATTTAATTCCATTGCTGTTGCCCTATACACTAACTGGTTGTTCTGAGTCATTTTTTACAATATTCCATGCAGTTTTAATTGTATTAGCTGCGTTACTAATTTCTCTCAGAGTGTGCAAATTTCTGGATATTTCAATAATGTTCCATAAAATAATACAGTATTTTTTACAGAATGCTAATAATGACAGGTCTTGAAATTTTAAACCCTTACGTTATCCACGACATACTTGTTTTCTTAATGGACTTTCTCAATAACTTTTTACGTAAGTTGTTTGCCAATATTGACACAAATTTACAATGCAATATATTGAATTTAACATTAGCATCCATTTTCATATACACCTTGCCCCATATTACCTCTTTCAACTCTATCTTAAAACATTGTACCCTGTTCTCATTAACAAGTCTCACTGTTTTTTGTCAACATGCCTCAGAGATGTGACGTAGTACATTGATTATTTCAATGAACTCTGTACCATGACAAGATAGTCCATTAAGAACTACGCTCACACTAATTTTTTCAACCTGTGCACAGTCTGCAAAAATATTACCACTGAGGGTCCTGCTATTTTGTTGCGTGCGAGTTGCTAAATTTCCAAATGAAATAATATTGAAACATTAAAAATAATGGTTCCAGTTGATTTTTCCTGTAAGGAACCTTCAGGAAACCTGTGCTGTAATCTCCACAAACTGTAACTGTTTCTTATCACCTGACAGGTAGCTCAATAACGCATTTAGATTCTCATAAATACTTGAAAGGTTTCTGGAGGGGGATCTGTAGACTTTTACAATTTGTAATATTATTGGTATTTCCGTCCTACGAAAACTTTGAGTACCCTTTGAAAGACATTTGTATAATTTACATAACTGTAAAGACGCGCATCTAGCGCGGACGCTAATACATCGATTGCGCAGTCAAAGAAACATTTTAACAGAAGCTGAACTGTCGTTCCGCTTCGATCTAAATAAAAGATGACGGTAGAAAACTTTTGTAGATCTTCAGATTTTAATGTGCTTCTGCTTGTTATATGAAAACGTAAAGGAGGTCGACTTTAAGTTAAAAAAAAATGAGCGGTCTTGCTAGCGTGCAGACAACATTATTAATTAATAAAATTAAGGTAATTCATGTTCGAAACTGTAAATCAGCAAGTTATTGTTATCGGAGGTGTTGAACAGTGCAAGAATTGTCTTCAACGAAAGGAGAAAAGTAGTGACTATAATTTGTGAAAAAAAAAAAACGTGAACCAAGGAGACAGCACAGGACAGGCTGAAATCTGATCGCACCATACTGTTAGAAAAGTAATTGTGTAAGTTGTATTGTTTATAAATAAGCCCTAATTTTGCTAGTGAGAATTGTTTGAATATATTTAGTGTTTACCAGACTTCTTATTCTGTTCTTTTCCTTTATACTTTTTTATCCTCCATGCCATATTATTTTTATAAATGTCAAACAGCCTTTACTGCAGCAGAGAATACTGCGGCATCCTGGTCGTAGACAGAACGCCGCTTCTTGTCTTCTATACAATTCATAGCTGCCCCATTTATTAATGATTTCATTTGCAAATGCATTTTTTTACTGTTCATTGTGAAAGGTCCCTTAGGTAATTATAAAATTCGTACTAATTACGTAAAGAAATCCGGGTTGTTCTTTTCCAAATAATACTCTTTGCAGAGTTGCTTATTTACGTAGTTAGAATTCCTTTCTGATTATCTCTTCATGCAAAGTTTATTTGTTAGCATTATTAGTATCTTCATTGTTGCTACGGTTAAGAACACAAGATGGATGCCATAATAGCTGGATTAAGTGTCTAGTAGGTGTTTGTCACTTATTTTCAAAGTTAGGTGCCATCTTGTCTTCTACCCGGTATAGCTCTGCAATTGTCAACTACCGCGGTGTGACGTTTGACTATCAGCGCGCGCATCTGAGAGTTGACGATCGGCGTACCGCGAAATATTTCTTTGAGCAGTTACGTCACAAACTTGAAAATAAACATGGCAGATGACAAAGGAAAGCCGACAAACAGTGTGGATGACGGTGATGACACTGTTGACAAGTCATATCCACTACGTTCGCGAACGGGAACAGGCAGACACGATTCGCGAATGGAGAGAACGGCAGACGATGATGGTGTGCGTGACGTATCGTCACAGCGATCATCGTCACAGCAAGCGGGAGAAAATTCGATGGTTGAAATGATGAGAATTTTTTTCAAGAAAGAGAACAGGAGAAACTGGAAAGGGAAGCTTATAAATTACAAGAACAACTTGATAGAGAACAGGAGAAACTGGAAAGGGAAGCTTATAAATTACAAAAACAACGTGATAGAGAACAAGAGAAACGGGAAAGGGAAGCTTATAAATTACAAAAACAACGAGATAGACAAGAAAGGGAACAAAAAGAAAGGGAAAAGGAACGGGAGACAGAGCGAAAATGGTTTGACCTGAATACCATGATTGGTACAATGAAAAATAGGTTAGATAATATTGATGCCAACTTAGAGGCAAGAATAAGGACAGTCACGGTGGAATATATCTCGGAATTAAGTAGTAAAGTTAATGAAAGGATAGAAGGTATTCTGCAGAAGGTAGATGCATGCGAGGGCACAGTAGGTAACGTGCACAAAGACATCAAAGTACAAATCGAAAGTTGCCAGGCAGTTACAACAGAAGTTTCAAAAAAGTCCGCTGAGGTCGGAGCTAAAGTAAACAAGCTTGCAGACAATGTCGTCACTCTGCAAGGCCAGGTCAATGACCTGACACAGGCGCTATCCGAAATAAACATTGAAAAGAGGGTGAATGATGCTGCAGCCAACGTACGTTCCACGATAGGAAAAGAATTTGTAGAATGGGTCGAGACTAAGGAACAGTACATAGAAAACAAGGTTCAACACGACTTAAAAGAAGACGTTAAGTCAGCCACAGTTGAAGTTTTAGCTGCTCCAGGTACATCAGGAGATACGATTCTCACTGAATTAGGAGAGATTCGTAGAGTTTTTCACCGAGATCTTCCCGAGTGGAAACGACACCTCACTGAGGAAATCGAGCAGTTGAAACGACAAGTCAATGATTTTCCTAATGACAATAGAAGTGAGCATTCACACTTGCTTTCTTCAGAACATGAATACAATAATAATCCCGTGACTCGTGTAGAATTCTCTTCACTTGTACATGGACACAGTAGTACGAATCCTTTAGTACGCAACCACAATGATCAAGTAACTCTTGTCGAGCTCATGAAAGAAGAAATCGTTCTCAAGCACCGCGTATTCCAGCCTTTTCTGCCAGAGAAACGCAACATCCACCCAATGGTTTTTCTGAAGTCATTTAATGGTGTTTTTCCTGAGAGCTGGGATGACAAGCAACGTATGCGCTTTATAGTAGGTTACATTCAAGGAGAGGGTTCTGTCTGGGGAACAGAAGTAATTGACAGATGTAATAATTACGCTGACTTCGAAAAGCAATTTCTGAACAAATTCTGGAGTTCAGGCATACAGCAACGCCTTAGAAAGGAGGTATATAATGCTGAACCATTTAATACGAGAAGTGCTGGTCTCCGTAGGTACTTCGAGAAATAGCTGCGAAAAATACAATATTGGGACACGCCCATTTCCACGAAGGACGTAATTATGATCCTTAAGTCAAAGCTACCGGTATCAATCAGGGAGAAGTTAGTAAATGTCAGTGACGACGACACGGAGGCTTTTCTGTCAGTACTTGACAACCTTGACATGATTCAAGAAGACGTGCGTGCTAGTGCGCGGAGTAATTGTAAACTTGGCCCGCACACTACACAGCCGCACGGTGTAGGCGCAGACTCAGGTATGTCATACCAACCCAACAACAGTAAAGGACACGACGTTCCGTGCGATAATAACAACTACTATCGCCGTAACGGGAAGCAGAAACATAAATTCCAGGATCAAAACAGGTACCACCCCATATACCAGACAACACCACAGCAATAAGGTAACTCACCAGTTAATTACAATGATCGCTATCACTACAATAACGATCGCCAAAATAATAATAATAATTTCAATGGAAAAGGACGTTGGATTAACACCAACCGTCAACAGCAGTATGGTAACCAGCCTAGATTCCAGCACTGTTCTCAAGGGAGAAATCCTCCAGATCCTTCCAAGCAATACAAACAACAGTATGCTCCAAACTTTAGGAATAGTCCTCCGCCTTTTACCAACTATCAAAGTCACAATCATGAACCTCAAAATTCTCGCATCTATTATGCCCGAGCTAACCCGCCAACACACACCATCTCGACTGAAATTCCGGCAAATAGCTCGCAACTTAGGTGGAATATGGAAGCAAACTTCGTACCGAGCGTACCGCCCGGTACTTCAAAAGTAATTGTGAGCGAAATTCAATCCAATGAACATGCGGAAAACTAAAAGCAGCTTCTTTTTGTTGCCTCCTTGGGGAAGCTGCAGAACATGTTGGGGGCGATTTCATTAGAGGGCAAATCAACCTTATACGATATGACAATGACTGTGACTTACGAGATGACTTGCTGAAGGAGAATGACGTTTTGAATGGTGAGGATTTATGGGAAAACCAGGTTCAGGCATCCACTATGATTCATATTCATGATGTACCACTTGTCGCTATAATAGATACTGGTGCCAATATCAATGTTTTGTCTTTATGTGTATATAAGAAGGTGTGTTCTGTAGCAAAAGTTCTGTCATTGCCAGTACAAGGGTGTACCGTCTGCGGAGCTGTAGGCTCTCTAGTTCAAAAGGTGACGCTACAAATTCATGTACCAGTGAGATTTGCATCAGACACCGTACCATGTACTTTTCTAGTTGTTAAAAATCTGTCAGTACCTTGCCTCCTAGGAATGGAGTTTCTACGTAAGAATCGTGTCATCATAGATTTGTATGAAGGTACATGTACTCTCAGATGCAGTGATAAGAGTATAGTGATTCGACTTATGAGGACCAAAGTTAAGTTGTCCAGCCAAGAACATAAAGTAAAGCTCCGCAAGCTCACATCTCGGCAACAATATTTCAATTATTTAGATGAGTCAATAGATGCAGACGAAGACTTTGACTTATTACCGACACATGAAGAATTACTGACGAAGGTTAATGAATCTGAAGGATTAGGTGACCGACAAAGAAAGGAACTATACGACCTGTTGACAAAATTTACCAATGTATTTTCTAAGAAACCGGGAATCATAGCCAACTATGTATTCGACATGAAGGTTAAGCCCCACGGCACCTACTGTAAAACCACCTATGCAGTTCCGCATTCCCGCAAGGAAGCAGTACGACAGGAAATCCGCAAAATGTTAAACTGGAAAATAATTGAGCCCTCTGACTCTCCATATTCGAGCCCATTATTGTCTATATTTAAACAGGACGGAAGTGTTAGGCTTGTTCTAGACGCTAGGAACATCAACAAAATTATCGTTCCTGTGTGTACCCGACCGGAAGCATTGGAGGAGTAACTGCAAAGGTTTTATGGTATCAAATTTCTAACCTCCATCGACCTTCGAAGTAGCTATTGGCAGGTGAAGTTGTCGCCTTCTTCAAGGAAGTACACGGCCTTTATCTTTGCGGGTCGGTCATATCAATTTCGTGTCGTACCCTTTGGCTTGAATATTAGTTCAGGTGTCTTTATTGCCGCACTTGACCATGTCTTAGGTCACGAGTTACTGGACAAAATAACTGTCTATGTCGATGATATCTTAGTAGCCTCGACTTCATGGGAGGAACATCTTGACTTGATTCGGATAATCTTCGTGAGGTTTGCTAACTTTGGCGTTACTGCCAATTTACAGAAATAAAAGTTTGTAAAAAAGGAAGTAAAATTCCTTGGTCAAATTATCTCTTCTGAGGGAATCTCGCCCGATCCTAACAAACTGTCTGCAATAAGGAACTTCCCTGTGCCCTGCACCAAAAGACAATTAAAAGGGTTTCTAGGGTTAACGTCTTTCTTTCGTCGCTTTATACCAAATCAATCCATGAACAGTCCAGTGTTGCACAATCTATTAAAGAAAAACGTTCATTGGGTATGGATCTCTGAATGTCAGCAAGCCTTTAACAAAATCAAACAAGCTCTTCTGAATAGCAATATCCTCAGTCATCCGGATATGAACTCCGAATTCTGCATTTCTTGTGACGCCTCATTTCAAGGTTTGGGCGCTTGTTTGTTCCAGCTAAGGATAACTAGAGATAAAGAAGAGATTAGGATAGTTAGTTTTGCCAGTCGTGTGCTGACGGAGTGCGAGAGATCGTATTCTGTTACAGAGTTAGAAGGATTGGCAGTTGTGTGGGCGTTCCGCCGTTTTAATTATTACATTTATGGCCATCCGATCAAAGTGTATTCCGATCATCAAGCTCTTAGCTTTCTCCTTTCGTGTAAGCTCTATCATCCGAGGCTTACTCGCTGGTGCCTATTTCTACAGGAGTACAATTTCGAAATTGTTTACGTGAAAGGCAAGAACAACATCGTTGCAGATGCACTGTCACGCATGCCGGAAGGTATGCCGGAGCCTACGGAACTTGTAGAACAGATTTCCAATCACAAGATACTCCTTATGAAAGATCCCTTGAATCGTAGTTATTTTCTACGTCTTTGCCGACAGATGGGTACTCTGCAAGAAAGTGACCGAAAATGGAAGAGAGTCAAACAGCTTCTACAAGACAACCCCAATCATCGTTTGTCGAAATTTTATAAATCACACAATGGTGTTTTATTTCATCGTACATCTATGCTGACGGAGCAATGGTGTGTTTGTATTCCTGAGGAGTACGTTGAATATCTCATATGGTACACTCACCTATCCTGGGGACATTATGGCCCCGAGAAGTGTAAAAGAAAGATTTCTGCCTATTGCTACGTACCCAATCTGCATAAGAGAATTCATAAACTGCTAAGCACTTGTGTAATCTGTCAGAAGGCAAAGCCCTTCAATCTTTCGAATGTCATACCATTGAATCCTATCTACACTGAGCGTCCTAACCAAATAGTCAGTCTCGACTATGCAGGTCCACTTCCTAGAGGAAGAGGAGGTGCTAAGTACCTTGCTGTTTTGCTAGACCTCTTCACTAAGCACGTGCGTTTATACGCGATGAAGTCTTCCAGTGCAAAATCTTTAATAAGACGAATAGAAAAGGATTACTTTCCTCGTTTTGGTAAGCCGGAAACCATGTTGTCTGATAATGCTTCAAACTTCGTTGGAAAAGAGTGGAGACAGTTTCTTTCCAATAATGGTATTAGACAGATTCTAATCTCAAGATTTAGACCGCAAAGTAACCCGACAGAACGAGTCTTCAAAGAATTTAATCGTTTTATTCGCACCTATGTACCGAACCAGCAAACAAGGTGGGTCGATTTCGTTACTCCATTTGAAGAGATTGTAAATAATCTTCCGCACACTTCGACCGGTTTCACACCTTCAGAACTAATCTCCAGGCAAAGGGAAAGCAATGAATGGACTGATCCCATCCCCAAGATAGAAGGTCCAGAAGTCAACCTAGATAATAAGTTAAGACAAGCCCTGATCTCTCTCACAACTCATGCCAATTTAAGAAAAAAGGCATTTGACAAGCATGTCAATAAAGTTCTGTCGTATCGCCTGAACGAGCGTGTTCTTCTGAGAACACACTTCAAACCATCTCTCATCTTACGTAAAAATCGTAAGTGGCAACACCTATACGAAGGACCGTTTGTTATAGTCAGGAAGCCACATATTGGTTGTTACGTGTTGGCAGATCCAGCTAGTGGACGAATAAAAGGACTTTACTACCATGTAGACCTAAAGAAGTACCATGAAAAACATTAAAAAAATATCATTTATTATGTTAAGCTGCAACTTGAAACAAGAGTGTGATCTGTTTAGAAAGTATGTGAATCAACAGCATGTACATGTATTCTGCAGGTGACGTAATCATTTGAGTGAGGTGGACATGAAGTAATGATGGAGCTTGAAAGATATGAAGTGATTGAAGAAAGTACTCTACGGATTTGGAAAATAAGATTTGCTTTAGTTTTAAGGTAGTATTAAGTTTCTTGAGCAATAAAAAACTGCAGTCGTTGAATTGAGTAAGGGATGTGCCAAAGTGCCACCTGCTGCTTTAGTTTTAAGTTATGGCAAATCTCCTTTTTACCAAGTAGTAAAGGTTTTCTTTAAATCCCTCATTCAGACCAGAATGTCCGTATATGTGAAGTATTAACCTAAGTTAAGCTTTCAAAGGACTGATATTTTAAGTCGCTAGAACCATGTACGATGCAAAACTGATACATTGTAATCTGTAGATTACACCGAGTATAAGTAGCAACATATAGTTAATGTACAAAGAAATGAATAATGGTACCCGCAACTGTAGAGCAACTTTAATTTATTTATTACTATGAGTCAACCAGTTAAGAAATTTGCATTTATAATAAGAATTAGGTCCTGTATTGGCGAAACTTAGAGAGACTATTCCTATGTCACGAGTATTATACAGAAACCTTCGATATTAAGACACCTAGTTGAGGACTGAGATAATCTGCTTATATTCTTCTGCTATGTCCGCATGCCGTGATTTTGAGATATATTTGAAGATGCTTTGGAAGCGGATTTGTGCGACATTTTAATACTGAAGTCAAGTTATGCCACGAGGATGACACTAAAAACGGTGGAGCCGAAGAATGAATTTGCTCAACTGATTATTTCACCTATTATCTATCTTCGTATCTTTTATTTCCTTGCACTATCCTATTGTAGTTTTCTTCTTTAGCGTTCTTACCTTTCTGCCCTACCCGGTAGGGGAAGAAATTTGGAAATTGGTTCAAAAGACTTGACGTGTGTATATTGTGTGTATTGACGATCGTGGCTCGTTGGTTAACGCTTATCTGCAGTTACTTGTCGAAACGTGATGTAAATCTGATTTGCTGTGAGCAAAAGCATCCTAGGAAACATGAATAATTTTCCCGATTTCTGTTAGATTAAGTTTTGAACGTGAACTGTTCGGCACGCCAAAGTGGGTATATTTTACTGATTATTGATGTAACCGAGAAAAAAAAAAGGCTATTACAGAACAATAAGAAAAGGAAAACAATCAGATTTAAAATATATATAAAATCTAACGTGCTTCAGAAGCACCATTCAGAATAGCAAACACGTTTTTCGTTAGGTCTTGGACAGTAATAAAAAAAAAAACTATGTATATTTTGTAAATGATCCTTTCATGATAAGTAATTTTAGCATTACCTGTGCTACTCTGTGGTATAGAGACACCTATATGGACACGTATGGATTGCTGCGTGTGACTCAGTGACAAAATAATGGACACGTGTGTAAAATCGTAATTTGACACATGTATGGACACGAAAAACTAGTTATCTCTTGTGTGAATCAAAACTGTAATAAACTTATGGACACGAGTGATGTTCCGCGTGTGAAGTAGCATTACAAGTATTCTCACGTTGTCACGACGATACAGTAACTATCAGTCAAAGGATAGACAAGCTATTGTACTCACTGAAATAGGTGACAGTAGTCATTTTCATCGATGACTGTTCTTCGTCGCTGGTGCAGTCAATTTACCGTCCAGGTTGACCATGTCGCCTTGACGAGCTGCTCCAGTACCAACGATTCAACAAAATGCACAAGTTAAAAAAAAAAAAAAGGTTGGCAGCCACAGAACTATCTGCCTCGTGCAGGTCACGGACTGCCAACGCTGTCAAACCGCCAGTTCGTTACCACGTGACTTTGAAGCACGGTGGCAACATTCAATGACTGCTCGCCGGCTCACACTCAACAATAAGCATTCCTCTCCATAACGGGCGCAAGCGTGCTCAAGATTTGAGATGAAAATAGACATAAAAATAATAAAACGTTGATAAACTACGCACGATTTTACTATATTTACATTAAAAGGACACTAATGATGACTTTTCCTTAACTATGAAAATTGCTACGGCAATATTGCTAAATATATTGCTTAAGAAAGACCTGTACAAGACGAAACGTGTTTTGTTAATATTTGCTAACGAAAGAATATAAAACCTGGACACAAAATATGAATAATATACAATGTATATGTACATAGTCTATGTAGTAATGTTTATTGTCTTAAATTCTTACTCTATATTCACTTAGATTAAGATGCTAGTTAATGAGCAAGTCCTAATACAGATTTTTTTTTCTGTATTTTCATGTGCTGAAACATGAATTGGAATGAGATTAAGACAGCCACCAAACTGACTCATTCGTCATTGAACCAGTCAGCAACTTTCCTGATTCCCGACATGACCCGATGGATCGTCGAGTCAAGAAATATCGCTTCCCCCTTCACATAGTGAAATTCCCAGTGTTTTTCCACCAGAATGTGAAAAGGTGATCCCCAGTTTTAGTGCAGTGAAAAGTGACAGGTAATGAAAGAATTCCCCTGTGAAAATCATCCGAGTTCATGGGAAATGCTACCAACAACAAAGTGAAGAGTGATGTCGCTACGAGAAAGACTGATAAAAGTTTTATGTTCCGTTCACAATTGGCGGAAATGCACCAATACAGTAATAGAATTTTTTTTCTTATTGTCAATATTTATGTATATTTGTATCTGTATGTGTATTTAATTTGTACTTGTATCTATGTTAGTATTTCAATGTTTCAATTGACTGAATGAGAGTAATTCTTGAGAACCTATGTCAAATCCTTGAACACTTATGATGACATCATGCCACAACCAAGTTTGTTAATGATCAAGCAACTGTGAGTAGCTTTGACGACTTAGTATGAAACGTATATAATTCTATGTGCCTTATGTTATGTCTGTTTTGCTCCCTACAAGGAGAGATTCTTAAATACTTCATTCACTAAGTACGTGAATCCAATAATAATACAACTGCGCGTGAGTCGTAACGATCTTTCAGACTCATTACTCCTCACGCGGGAAGCGATGTAATGTTATTGGTATTTCCGTCCTACGAAAGCTTTGAGTACCCTTTGAAAGATATTTGTTTTGTATAATTTACATAACTGTAAAGATGCGCATCTAGCGCGGACGCTAATACATCGATTGCGCAGTCAAAGAAACATTTTAACAGAAGCTGAACTGTCGTTCCGCTTCGATCTAAATAAAAGATGACGGTAGAAAACTTTTGTAGATCTTCAGATTTTAATGTGCTTCTGCTTGTTATGTGAAAACGTAAAGGAGGTCGACTTTAAGTTAAAAAAAAATGAGCGGTCTTGCTAGCGTGCAGACAACATTATTAATTAATAAAATTAAGGTAATTCATGTTCGAAACTGTAAATCAGCAAGTTATTGCTATCGGAGGTGTTGAACAGAGCAAGAATTGTCTTCAACGAAAGGAGAAAAGTAGTGACTACAATTTGAGGAAAAAAAAAACGTGAACCAAGGAGACAGCACAGGACAGGCTGAAATCTGATCGCACCATGCTGTTAGAAAAGTAATTGTGTAAGTTGTATTGTTTATAAATAAGCCCTAATTTTGCTAGTGAGAGTTGTTTGAATATATTTAGTGTTTACCAGACTTCTTATTCTGTTCTTTTCCTTTATACTTTTTTATCCTCCATACCATATTATTTTTATAAATGTCAAACAGCCTTTACTGCAGCAAAGAATACTGCGGCATCCTGGTCGTAGACAGAACGCCGCTCCTTGTCTTCTATACAATTCATAGCTGCCCATTTATTAATGATTTCATTTGCAAATGCATTTTTTTTACTGTTCATTGTGAAAGGTCCCTTAGGTAATTATAAAATTCGTACTAATTACGTAAAGAAATCCGGGTTGTTCTTTTCCAAATAATAGAAGTCTTTGCGTAATCAAAACCTAGCCTCCTTCTGACAACGATCAGGAGCCGACCAGAAGACGGACGTCTTCGACCGCTTTCGTGTCTCCTGTGGCAAAGCTGTGCCAGACTGGAAACACGACATTCTAGTATGAAATACCGATTTAAATTGATAGAATTGAAATATATTTAACGAAAGAAAAATAATATTTTTTTTTATCATACTAGAAATTACAAAAATGGCTCTGAGCACTATGGGACTTAAGATCTGACGTCATCAGTCCCCTAGAACTTAGAACAACGTAAACCTAACTAACCTAAGGACATAACACACATCCATGCCCGAGGCAGGATTTGAACCTGCGACCGTAGCGGTCGAGCGGTTCCCGACTGTGGCGCCTAGAACCGCACGGCCACACCGGCCGGCTTCAATTACAAGGTAAGGATTTTGCAGTTAAAGCTCGCAAGCTCGTGCTTCTTGGTTCTGATCCACACAAAAACTGCTTGTATCAATATTTTTGACTTTGTGGCCAACTTTTATTTTTGTTGTAACTCTACTTTCTTCCGTGTTCATTCTACACGAAAATGATAAGTCTATGGTCCCCAAAATTTAGGTTACACAGTGTTCACACAGGCACAGAGCGTGAATTACGTCACTATTTCCCACATCTCCTGAACATACAAGACGCTCATCTGCCTTCTTTTTCAGCCTCCTGAGATTCTGATGAAGTATATTAATTGTACTTTTCTGGAAACGTTTGCATACATTACAGTTCAGTTCTGTTCAGATTTCTTTCAGGTTTGTCTGTCTATGACATGACTCTATTTATGTCGTGACTCTAACCCAAAAGAAGTGCCCCTCTGACTCCAGAAATCACATGGAGTTTGCCCTGCATGTTTGTGAGCCTCGTTAAGCTTTGAGCAAGGTGCTCAGCTGATGTTGCTTTCCGTGTCCCACTCAGGTACAGGCTACGACTGGTGTATCCCCATCTCCGATTTGCAGCAGTCGGTACAACACAGACAAGAGACTTTGTTTTAGTCAAATGCGATCCTCTTAGCTCCTTGTTTAAACAGATGACAGCTGTTCTAACCCCAGGCTCATCATGACGCTGCAAAACCTTTTCAAGCCCTACACGAGGGTGTGGTGTTTCTTCTCGTGTTTCCTACAGGTTATCTTTAATGTTATTTTTAATTGACCAGGCTGTTTCCTGCTTCTCCTCCTACGAGTCTCTGCACAAACCCCTGTGTTCTGTCATACGGCTAAGCTTGGCACAAGGTTTCGCGATACTTATCACCTGGCGTTCTACACTTAATCTCCCTGTACTATTTGGCATATGCCCCTCCCATGACTATTACCTAGCAGCAGAATTTTTTTCTTTCTACTTGACTTTCCTACCGACCTAGCCTTACAGCTATTCCTATGAGTCTGCGACACTCTACTTTTCTAAAAACAGGTTCAGACTCTAATTCAGATAACGAGTTAAACTGATTGCTAATAGGAATCTGAAAAGTAAGTTGTGATGTTTTCTCCGTTTGCTTAATGGTTATCAATCACCTTTCTCCAATCTCTTTCCCTCTTCAACCTGTGTAATTCAAACTATACCAATTTGTAATTCTGTCTGCCGGGCACAAATCCTTCTTCCCTGTTCCCCGTTTGTCTTGTCTCGATTTCATAAGAGCCTCATCTGATTCTTTACCGGCTTCCCCGCTACAATCGCCCCAATGAAACAGCACCCAGAGTGGTGACATGTTTCATCTATACTAATTAACGTATAGGAACCTAAATCAGATATAGGTAAATTGCCGGTTATCTGTACTACCCGACGTAAGATTATTTTCAAATTTTACAGAACAAAACAAAAAAGTTAAAACACTATATTTCAAATGATCACACACAGATATTGTATGTGAGACTGCGATTGTTACTAGAATTTCATTTACGCAGAATTGCATCAATTACATCTCAATGGACATTTCTTCCGCCCATGATATATTCATCAGCACTATTTCTTAAACACTTATCCACTGATTTTACAGATCAAAGTTCCAATCTCACTGAGACCAAAATTTAAAAAAAAAAAAAGATATAGTTTTACTCGGCTAGAGGCCACATCAATAAAATTAGTTTGGTGATGTCACAACAATAACATAAAATGCGCCTCCAATTTTTCGGTCACGATTTTAAGTATTATTCATAAGAGTGACTACCTGTCTCATTGCGATGTTGGCAGAGATTTCCGGGCAACTGAAGTACTACGCTGCCGGAGAAATACCGCATTGTCAGTTCCTGATGTCCGTCGGAAAATGTGTCACGCCCACGGCATCGATCGGATACGTCGCTGTTAACCATTAAGAATTAAAATCAAGGCTTATCTGCAGTTTATCCTTGATCAGTCTTACCCATCGTGCCATTTATTTGTGAGAGCTGTAGACTACCATGAGTACAAAAACTAATTTTATTTGAAGTTACTACAATACTTATGGCTTTTATGTAGCCATTTCTGTTTTTCTTTGCATGTGATGGGTTTTCAGCTCGGATTTCAGTTTTATTAGCGCATTGCGTACCCATTAATAGGACATAGTCAATTTCAGTTTATCTTTCCCAGTCTGAATCAACGGTCGTCTTCAGCTGCGTGGTCTACCGTCTCAATTACAGCACAGTTCAGAAGCTGTCTGCCCTGAATGACGTTGAATAATGGACTGGCTGAGACCTGTTGAAATGACTTTGTAACTGATCTGACACTGCTTCCGTTTAGCGCTGGCGCAGAAAAACAAGCGCTTTGTATCACTGACGAGAGTGATATCACGCCTTTGGATTCGCACAAGCCCGTGCCGATTTCAGAAATCACGCGCAGAACAAAGGGCGGCCACTCGTGCAGTGCTTAAATGAAACAGGGCCCGCTGCGCACGCAACGTAGCGCCAGTTGATCTGTTATTCTCTTTGAACGGTAGTGGGCAAATAAAGGACCATCATTTGCTGATCGACCTGGGCGTTCGACGGGAAGCGGGAGTGAGTGGAGTCCCGAGATGAACACTGAGCTTAGCGTGTGGGTGGGAGAGGGAGGGGGGTGGGGGTAGGGAGGGAGAGGCGCCCTGCATGCGATTGGGCGGCGTACTGGCGCCAGAGAGGGCAGGGCGCTGAAATATGAAGCGACAACGCGTAGTGGCGCCAGCCACAAAGGGTCGCAGTCCTGTGTGTGAGGGTGATCCACTGTACGATACGTCAGCGGCGCATATTTACCTGTGTGTAAACTGTTGCCGCCACCCGACTGCTTCGCAGCAGTAACGAGAATGTCTGGAGCGTACTTGCACCTAATTATAGCACAAAGCAACACCTGAATATCTGAAGGGGCAAAAAGGTATTGAAACTAAGAGCCACTGGAATTAAAATATTGGAGGAAAGGATATCAATGAGAAGATTTGCTGTTGACGTTGCCGTCGTCTGTCAAAATGAGGACCTAACAACTGAGCACTGTATATTGGTTTGAATTCCGGGTAACAATACTCTCTTTCACACCTATATGTTTTGTTTCACTGCTTCAAATACTATGGGAGATGAAACGTGAACCGGAATTGTCTTTTGAAAATTTTATTCATTCAAACAAACCAAAAATGCCTTTTTTTTCTACATAGTCTTTGACTTTGCTACATATCTTTTTCCGTTGAACTGGCAACCTTTTGGTGTTGTCCTCGAAGAAAGAAGAGGGACGTGTGAGCAGCCACTTGCGTCTGTAGTGTTCTAAAGCTTCATTGTCATCAAATTGGTATCTTCCACGTTATTCTTTCAGCGACCCAAATATATGGTAGTCGCACAGTGATCAGTAAGGAATGTTGTTTCACGTGGGACTTCTCGGCCGGCCGGGTTGGCCGAGCGGTTCTAAGCGCTACAGTCTGGTACCGCGCGACCACTACGGTCGCAGGTTCGAATCCTACCTCGGGTATGGACGTGTGTGATGTCCTTAGGTTAGTTAGGTTTAAGTAGTTCTACGTTCTTGGGGACTGATGACCTCAGAAGTTAAGTCCCATAGTGCTCAGAGCCATTTGAACCATTTTTTTTTTAGACTTGTCCATAGTCGCTTTTGGTGAAGTAAGTTTTCCACAGCTATCCTTTCTGCCGTAAATGATGTATGCCATTCATACGCTTATTTCGTCAAAAGGATGTCCTCTCCAAACTGTGGTGCCGTGCCTTCTTTCACGAACAATTTGATGATTATGCTTGTCTCAGCACCCCTTAAAGAAAGAAAGTCTGTGCACCGGTCAGTGAGGACATCGCGCGTAGTCCCAGCCAGTTGCAGGGCTGTCCGTTTGCAACCTCCCTCTTACTTATCGGCCTACCCTGCTTGCGATATAAAAGATGACCGTGGATCGGGTGTATGCCTAATGGATTTTTCCTAATTGTATAAGACTATATTTCCCGAAGAAGGGATACCGATAAGTAGGAGGAAAGTGTACAACCGACCCTTTCGATGGAAAGTCTACTGAAAATAAAAGTAATGAAACCGAACAGGGCTATAATTTGGGAAATGAAAGTTATTTTGTGCATTCACTCACGAACAGCACTGGATTGAAAGGGGTACCACTGATATTGAATCCAATAGTTAAACTAATGAACGAAAAGGAAGTAAATAACGGTCGCCAGTGCACTAGGGCAATTTACATCCAAAATCCTGTACAAGATGATGGGAGAGAAAAACATGTATTATTAAACAGTGACGTGGCAACTAATGGTTGCCACGTTTTTTATAATACTAATTTTAAATGAGTATGTAATGATAAAGAAAACTGAGAAGTCACTCTTACGTTATGTTTGGCATTAAATTTAGAAAAAGGCAATCGAGTAATGATTTGAAAAATATGCATTTAAACTGTGTGTTAGTACTGAACTTCGTTACGTGAACAATGACTTTCAGTGACCTCAGCATAACGTCATCAAAGAAATTTTGAAAAAAATCAAGCACTTTTTACTTTGCCGTCTATCATTTTTCAAATTGGATATCATATTATTGTCTGAACAACTGAGCCTTTTTTACTGAGTTGTACAGAATTAAATACTAGAATACGTACCAAACCAAACAGCCATGTGGTCCAAGCTATATGTAAAATAAATAAAACTTCCGCACTTTTAATTTGTGCATTTCTTTTAATTTAGATTTTTTTCCAAACTCAAAAAATGAAATTGCTTTAGTTATATACTGAAGCCTATGTTGTAAAACAGTTAATTGAAAGTAGACTGTGGCAATAATTCTTAAAACAGAAATTATTCATTAATAAACTGGCTGTAACTACTCAATTTGTTTCTTATGACATTCAGTTGCATATCAGGAAAAAAAGGAACAAACATCCTGCTTGGTAACAATGTCTGGTGGCAATGGGGTCACAAGCGTCCTGAGTTTACCTGATTATTATTTAAATAAATCTTATCAATCAAATCACATTCAATTGTGCTTCTGGGTTAGCCGTTAATACTTTCTAATACTTTCTACCAAAGACCAGTCTTACTCCAGTGCTATGCATACGACGAAACTCGGAGCCGACGACGAAACTGTGTTGCTGGAACTGCTGCAGTTGTTGGAAACGGTAGCATATTGTAGAGCCGCGGCTAATTATACGAACGGGCAATCATAATTAATACAGCCTCTTGCGCCCGTCCACTGTCCGTACTCTTGCTCTAGACATCTGGCCGGCGCGCGTACATGATGCCGCCGAAAATAGTACTCTCTACTGCGAGAGCGTTAACACAACACTTCCGCACACTGCAAGCGCTGGAAGCCGTCTCTCCTCTCTCCGCGTGCTCTGCGCAACAACCCCCAACCCAAAGATTTTACAACGCACAAGCACTGCTATTATCGTTGCTAGTCCATGCAAATAACAATTCCACTAGCTATTTCCCAGAGCTTATAAGTTTCACAGTAAAACACAGATAAATGCAATGAAACGTCAACAGACTTCTACCTAAATTTTCATATACAGTGAGGCAATGTCCTTACTTATTAAAAGAAAACATTAGAATTACAAACATTTATATACAATTAAAAAAACTTATATCGGTAGCAGATGCCATGCATCCTGCATTTCCAGTGCTACACGTTCGCTAAAGGGACCCAGGATTCAAACTTTCATGATGAAATCGATTTCAACTGCGTGATGCCTTATGAAAAGCCAAAATTTTCCTTTTGAAAAGGCATAATTGTTGTACTTGCAACTTTCTGCCGCTTGCTTTTCAAGGGTTTCGAAACAAAACGATTTAATCTGCTGCAGCAGATGTTATGTATCAGTTATTATTGTTTTCTCCTGTCTCAGGCTGACTCCAATTTAAAAGAAGTTTTTCATGCCAAGCGTTTCACATGTTTTTAAAAGTTACCTACTCTGGTCATTGGTGTTTCTTCCTCTCTTTTAGAAATTTTTCTTAGTTGTTAGCGGAGATTGGGGTTGGAAAAGAAAAAAAAACTTATATGAGTGTGGAAGAGGAGAAACTACTATTCGATTTCTAAGTGAACAACTTTTATGAAGCTTACAAACGTGAAATATAGAGCAACCATTCGCAAAAGTCACAATAGAATTAGGGAGTTTCTATAAACTGAGAAATCGAGAAAGGTAAATGTGAGTCCACATTTTTCGTGACTTCAACCTCCGCTAAGGACACAGGAAAATCAGTGGATTTCAAAATATGTAAAGAAGAGGAAGAGACACCATGGACACAGAACATGCCATGGTAATACCAGCGAAACGCGTCTGGTGAAAAAATTCTTTCGAAATGCAGTAAGCATAAGACTGGAAAACGCATTAATAAATGAAAATTATGAAATGATTGTTCTTTACAGTTCTACTGACGCTCTCCTCAAGTGTCGCACTAGTTCAAGACCATCAGAAAATTAAGACAGGCATACTTTATAAATTACGTGGAATTCGCTCTGTTTGTAAGTTAACTGTATTTCGATAAACATCTTCGATTGTTATCATGTACCAAATAATGGCCTGTGAATAAAATTTTCACTTCTCTATCTCGAATAGCTATGAAGAGAGAATATTTTATTTTTCTTAGTCCTCACATTGTGAGAAATAGTAGAAATAATTAGTAGACTTATATTGTTCTAATTTTAGCTATAATGTGTAGTTTCCTTACAAGTAATATTTGTACCAAACAATCTAGATTTAATCTATTCTTCATTACTGAAACGCCTTCATAGCTGAGGTGGATAAGGAATCATGTATTTGTTACAAATCAGTGACTAAGAAAACGTAGTTCTCACGATAACAACTTTACATGATCTGGACGCGATTTCTGTCACAAATAAGTCAAAAGTAGCAACTACGCTCAAATGGCTCTAAGCATTATGAGACTTAACATCTGAGATCATCAGTCCCCCAGACTTAGAACTACTTAAACCTAACTAACCTAAGGAGATCAGACACATCCATGCCCGAGGCAGGATTCGAACCTGCGACCGTAGCAGCGGCGCTGTTCCGGACTGAAGCGCCTAGAACCGCTCGGCCACAGCGGCCGGCTAGAAACTAGGAAAAGTGAAACTTCCTGGCAGATTAAAACTGTGTGCCCGACCGAGACTCGAACTCGGGACCTTTTCCTTTCGCGGGCAAGTGCTCTACCAACTGAGCTACCGAAGCACGACTCACGCCCGGTACTCACAGCTTTACTTCTGCCAGTACCTCGTCTCCTACCTTCCAAACTTTACAGAAGCTCTCCTGCGAACCATGCAGAACTAGCACTCCTGAAAGAAAGGATATTGCGGAGACATGGCTTAGCCACAGCCTGGGGGATGTTTCCAGAATGAGATTTTCACTCTGCAGCGGAGTGTGCGCTGATATGAAACTTCCTGGCAGATTAAAACTGTGTGCCCGACCGAGACTCGAACTCGGGACCTTTTCCTTTCGCGGGCAAGTGCTCTACCAACTGAGCTACCGAAGCACGACTCACGCCCGGTACTCACAGCTTTACTTCTGCCAGTACCTCGTCTCCTACCTTCCAAACTTTACAGAAGCTCTCCTGCGAACCATGCAGAACTAGCACTCCTGAAAGAAAGGATATTGCGGAGACATGGCTTAGCCACAGCCTGGGGGATGTTTCCAGAATGAGATTTTCACTCTGCAGCGGAGTGTGCGCTGATATGAAACTTCCTGGCAGATTAAAACTGTGTGCCCGACCGAGACTCGAACTCGGGAAGGTAGGAGACGAGGTACTGGCAGAAGTAAAGCTGTGAGTACCGGGCGTGAGTCGTGCTTCGGTAGCTCAGTTGGTAGAGCACTTGCCCGCGAAAGGAAAAGGTCCCGAGTTCGAGTCTCGGTCGGGCACACAGTTTTAATCTGCCAGGAAGTTTCATATCAGCGCACACTCCGCTGCAGAGTGAAAATCTCATTCTGGAAACTAGGAAAAGTATTTAAGCATTGTAATACACGACCTCGTGTGCCATCTGTTGGACAGCGCTGACCAAAAATTGAGCCAAGTTGTCTTTTTTGGAAATGGCCAAGCACACAGACATTGAATTCTTATTGCAAATTTGTTTAGGCAAATGGAGCATAAAAATAAAAATTGAGCCTCTGGAAAAATGGTATCTTGAACAGTAATCCCGCGCTGACGAAGGATTTAAATTCTGCCAGCATGCGTCGAGCGATAGTCTTCGATATTGGAAGATTCTGTGGTAGTGTGGAATACGTGACACATAGGGTATTTACGTAGTTGACCCGTGGAATCGTGTCTAAGGCGCGCAAGCGGTTTACTCTGACAACGATCCGGACGGCTCGGAGCAACCTCTTGAAGTTGTTGCCCGCCGTGCGCCGTAATTCATTTGTAAACACGATCACCACACACTTTATATTGACCTATGTCTGGAAGGGTGCAACGCAGCCAGCAGATATGGCAGTTGAAGATATCAAAACGCAAACCGAAGGTTAAAAATTTCACGTTCAAGAAATCGTTCACGCAGGAGAATCGTACAAACATAGCATCGGATACACTGCCGTATGGATGGCATACTACTAGGCATCCCTGGCATAGAGAAACAACTGAAAGACTTGAAAGCAAATAAATCACTAGGTCCGGATGGAAACCCAGTTCGATTTTGCAAAGAGTACACTACGGCACTGGCCCCTTACCTAGGTTGCATTTATAGTCTATCTCTCGCCCAACACAAAGAAAATCGCAGGTGACTCCAGTATATAAGAAAGATAAAGAACGGTCCCGCAAAATTACAGAGTAGTATCCCTAACATCTATTTGCTGCAGAATCCATGAGCATAATATCAGTTGAAATATAATAAATGTTAAGACTCAGAAGCTTATGTCCACGATTCAGAATGGTTTTAGAAAACTCAGCTTGCCCTTTTCTCACATGGCATATTGCGAACTATGAATGAAGGACAACAGGCAGATTCCATACTTCTAGATTTCCAGAAAGTATTTGATATGCTGCCCCATTGCAGGCTGCTTAAGTTCGTTTATATGTAAGTGGATCGAAGAATTCTTAAATAATAGAACCCAGTATATGCTCGACGGCGAATGTTCATCAAACGCGATGGTATCGTCAGGAGTGCCCTAGGGACGTGTGATACGACCGCTGTTGTTCCCTGTATACATAAATGATTTGGCTGACAGGATGGGCATTAATCTGCGGTTGTCTGCTGATGATGTCGTGGTGTACTGTAAGGTGTCACAGTTGAGTGACTGTAGGAAGATACAAGACGTCTTAGACAAAATTTCTAGTTGGTGTGATGAATGGTATTTGGCCCTAAATGTGGAAAAATGTAAGTTAATGCAGATGAGTAGGAAGAGCAAACCTGTAATGTTCAATTACAATATTACTAGTGTCCTGCTTCACACAGTAAAGTCGTTTAAATATCTGGGCGTAATGGTTCAAAGTGATATGAGGTCGAACGAGCATGTGATAACTATGGGAGGGAAAGAAACTGGTCGACTGCCGTTAATTGGGAGAATTTCAGAAAAGAGTGGTTCACTTTTAAAGGAGACCGCATTTAAGACATCTGTGCGACCTGTCCTTGAGTAATGCTCGAGCGTTTGGGACCCATACTGAGTCGAATTGAAGAAAGACTGAAGCAATTCAGACGCGGACTGCCAGATTTGTTACTGGCAGGTTTGAACAACTCGTAAATATTACGGAGGTGTTTCTAGAACTCAAATAGGAATCCCTGGAAGGAAGGAGACGGCCTTTTCGAGAGACACTATTGAGAAAATGTAGACAATCGGCATCTGAAGCTGATTGCCGTACGATTCTACTGCCGCCAACATAAAGGGTGATCATAATTAAAGCTAATCTTTCAAAACGCTGTAGAAATAACACCACAGGTCAGAATGACGTCAAATTCCAACGGAATATTATCGGAGAAGGGGGAAAACTTGTGGTAGAAGAAAATAATACTGTTAAAATTGATCAATATATAGCGCTGTATGTGTCAGAATACGTAAATGAAAACAAATGTCATGCGCACGACCCATTGAAGTTCGTATAAACACTCCGAGTACACGACTTTTCCTCCTTTCACGCCTGCGACGTTCACCGTGACTCAAAGTAGGATCGCCCTCTGCTTGTACAGCTGTATTACAAGAGTGATGACTGTGCAAAAGTCGCTCTGCAGAACTTACGGACACTGAAGGGTTTGAAAAAAGGCGCTGGTCCGATGACTGCCGAGGGTCTATACAAAATGATTCGGAAATTCGAAAAGACGGATTCTTTTGGTGTGCAACCTGGTAGATGGAGGAAACGAATTTATTCGATGTAAGTGGAAGCAGTGGCCACAGCAATACAGAAGGAGACGAGTGGTGGTGTGCAAACGTGAAGTGCACGGAGAATTGCCCGAGCATTGGACATACCCGTGAGCACGGCGCGTAAAATCCTAGGAAACATCTTTCATTGCTATCCATACAACGGTACCCATGTGCACGAGTTGCTTCCTGTTGACCTGCCAACAAGAGAGACCTTTGCTTTAGAATTTCCTGCTCGCATGGAAGTGGACAATGATTGGTCGTGGAAGATTTTGCGGACAGACGAAGCTCACTTCCATCTGACAGGATATGATAATACACAGAATTGTCGAATATGGGCAACGGGATACCCACACGCAAATCAACAAGTACCACTTCATCCTGAAGAGGTCACTGTGTGGTGCGGGTTTACGGCATTATTTGTCATAGGGCCATATTTTTTGGAAGTGACAGGTACTTCCGGTCCTGTTACCTGGACTGTCACTGGTAAGCACTGTGAGTGTCTTTGGCGCAACCACGTCATTCCAGCTCTCCAACAGCGTGGATGTGTCGTTATGCAAGATGGCCCACCTCTGCACATTGCAAAATCCTGTTAAGCAGCTGCTGAAGCGCCATTTCGGAAATGCTAGAATTATCAGCCGCCATTCCACTACAGCCTGCCCGTCCTGATTTCCTGATGTTAATCCGTGTGACTCCTGGCTGTGGCGGTTCGGACTGCTAAGTTAGTTCCACTGAAGGCAGGCATTGCGCTACACATTCTGAGCGTGACACCCGAAACAATTCCACCCGTTGTGGAACACGCTGTTTCTCGAGTACAATTGTTGCAAAAAAACGGTAGACAGCATATTGAACACCTTTTGCGCTAGTCACACGGAAATTAATAACCCGATTTGATTTTGATTGATGCATTTTATGCGGTTTTTGGCCTCAGGACAATTAAAATGTGATTTGAGTGATGCTTTTTATGATGGTTTTGGCCTCAGGACAGTTAAAAACGATTTTCCTATCCGATGTGATATGACCTTGCCATGGTGGTTGGGCTTAAGTATCTAACAGTATCACACCTGTACGCCCATGCACTCCGAGTAGTAAGTTTTGCTTACCGACAAACGTACACCTTAGGCATTTTTGTATGATTCATTTGCCATTTGTAGTCGACCACTATTAAATTACGATGCTTACATCGCCACCTATTGCTACATTTTGTAACTATTTATTTTTCTTCTGCCATACGTTTTGCCCCTTCTCCAATAATATTCAGTTGCAATCTGACGACATTCTGAGTAGTGGTGTTATTTCTACAGCGTTTTGAAAGTTTAACTTTAGTTATAATCACCGTGTACATCGCGACTAAGAACAAGGAAGAGAAGATACGAGAATTTACTGCGTTTCCCCTCGCTCTGTTTGCGAATGAAACAGGATAGGAAATGACAAGTAGTTGTACAGGGTACACTCCACCGCACATAGTTTGGTGACTTGCGGAATATCTATGTAGATGTAGATTCAGATGTAGATGTGGTATTATGCAACATGTGGGGAGCAGCGAGCTAATCAGTGGCTCCATGCCATAGAAGCGGCGGACTCTCTCCTCTGCACCATCTGTCGTAGTGCCGACGATGATCACCGATTCAACTGCATAGCCGTTGCGGATGTCTGGTTGTTGGCGCGACAAACGGTGGCATGTTTTCTACAAGTGCCGCCGCTTGTTACTGACCCGGAGTGCTTTTTCCATCCAGCTGTGGATACTTTTTGCCACAGAGTCTCGGTTTGTTCTCTGGATAAAGGGCTGGACCTTGGTATATCGATATGGAGGTGTTCATCGCTTGCGCCTTGATTTTTGGCAGTACTTGCACACTGCGCACGCGGAGGTTGGGCGATGTTCCCGATTTGCGAGTTGCCGACGCGGCAGGTGCCCGACCGACTCGGAACGAAACAAGACCTGCCTACACCTTGTAGTCGGCCCGTTCAAAATGTTGAAATGTGTGTGAAATCTTATGGGACTTAGCTGCTAAGGTCATCAGTCCCTAAGCTTACACACTACTTAACCAAAACTATCCAAAGGACAAGCACACAGCCATGCCCGAGGGAGGACTCGAACCTCCGCTGGGACCAGCCGCACAGCCCATGACTGCAGCGCCCTAGACTGCTCGGCTAATCCCGCGCGGTTAGCCGGCCCGTCTGCCATCCTTTACCACACTGCGTTGTTCCAGGGTTCTGGATGGGTGGATTAGTTTCAATTTGTTTTTCCGCTGTACTTATATGAAAAATATGCAAAGTAAAATAAAAATGAGCAATGTGCGGGTGCAGCACAGCTATAGGAGGGGGCCGGTCTCGGGATTTGAGCCCTGCCCACCTTGTCTTCTGCAGCTTGAAGCTGACTGTGCCCGTAACAAAAATGATAAAGAAACGAGACTTAAGAAAATAAAAAAGGTTAAAAACAGTTGTGTTAGAGCACTTGCACGAAATAGGCAAAGGTTCCGAGCTCGAGTCTCAGTTCCATACGCAATTTTAATCTGCAACGAAGTTTCAACACTTACGCAACTCATCTTTTTGACACATGAAAATGAATCTGTCCACATATTGATGGTTTAATCACAGCTGGACATTATCAGGTATGGTCCTGCAGCCTACAGTGTGCACTTACCTTCTTTCGATCGCGAAAATAACTTATTCCCTTTAATGTGTTACAGCCTCATACATCTCACATAAACAATTCGTTGTTGAACAAATAGTTGCCGGAGGAGAAAAAGGCTAAAAAATCCGAAAATCCCATGACGCCCTGTAAACAGAATGCCAGACTGTTTTGATTTAAAACCTGTAGATTACTCTCTGTGCCACCAATTCACGCGCTTTACCTGCTTGTAAACAAAATACTAGATGTGTTCAAACAGTACCGAAACATTGGTTAGGAGAGGTACATTTATTGATTTGGATATACAGAACACTAATCCGCTTCTAAGTAGCGTTCTGGGTAATGCACAAACTTCTCCCAGCGCTCCCGCCAATATTGGAAATATTTGTTGCTCTGGCGTAACCACAAGCACCGGAACGAAGATGAGGAACGCAAGACTAGAGAAGGCGGTGAGGAAACGTCGGCCACTGGTGTGCTGAATTGGACCGAGGCGCGCCAGGAGCGCCTCCTTCAAGAAGTGAATATGAGCACCGATCCTGCCAGCCTCTGCGCTCAGATCGGCCCATCTGCAAACGGACATTCGTGCTACGCTATCATATAGTCGTGATCCGTATCAAGGACTTTGTGTATAGCAAGAACTTTATTGTTTTCATGTCGCCTCTTGCTAGCGACATTTGCTGTAACCAAAATTAAGTATTGTCAATTTGATTTTTAGAAATGACACTGCTAATTTGTTGTTGTGTAGCACTCCGAGAACGCCACATCCTTTAGATACCCTATGAGCAACGAGTGGGCAAGATCTCACACTTGTGGAACGTGTCTTTTGAATGTTAGCCGGGTCGCCGCATTCACCACGATGCTTTTCCTCTACTTAGATTGTGTGGCTTACAGGGGCATTCTCAAACACCTTCATGTGACTGAAGGTTGGGGTTACCCTTGCCATTGTACACCATATCCCTTGCGGTTTCCACTCCGCGTCACTTCCGCTCATTTGTCAGCAGTCTCGTTGCGAATTTCGCTGACGTTTGCTGCGTGGGAAAATACTCGACCACAACTGAATATAGCGATCCAATGTTTACTCCTACATAGTTCGCGAGTTCTCGTTCTGTGCTACGATGGTTCTGCGTGACCAAAGCCAAAGCTTGCTCATTGACATTGTCATTTCGTATTGTTGAAGATTTGCATGAACGAGGTTCGCTGACAAGAGATCAGGAGCCATCTGTGATGCAGCAGTTGTATACTCATTTCTCCGTGGGTAACTCGTGGAATCATAAACATGTTGAATCTTGTGAATGGTTTTCATATGCACATCAGCAAGCTTCTGGCAAGACTGATACAACATCTACATCTACATTGATGCTCTTCAAATCACATTTAAGTGCTTGGCAGACGGTTCATCGAATCACCTTCACAATTCTCTGTTATTCCAATCTCGTATAGCGCGCGGAAAGAATGAACACCTATATCTTTCCGTACGAGCTCTTATTTTATCGTGGTGACCGTTCCTCCCTATGTAGGTCGGGGTCAACAAAATATTTTGGCATTCGGATGAGAAAGTTGGTGATTGGAATTTCGTGAGAAGATTCGGTCGCAACGAAAAACGCCTTTTTTTTTAACGATTTCCAGCCCAAATCCTGTATCATTTCTGTGACACTCTCCCCCTAATTTGGCAATAATACAAAACGTGCTGCCTTTCTTTGAACTTTTTCGATATAATCCGTCAGTCCTATCTGGTAAGGATTCCACACGGCGCAGCAGTATTCTAAAAGAGGACAGACAAGCATAGTGTAGGCAGTCTCCATAGCAGGTCTGTTACATTTTCTAAGTGTCCTGCCAATAAAACGCAGTCTTTGGTTAGCCTTCCCCACAACATTTTCTTTGTGTTCCTTCAAATTTAATTGTAATACCTAGGTATTTCGTTTAATTTACGGCTTTTAGATTAGACTGGTTTATCGTGTAACCAAAGTTTAATGAATTCATTTTAGCACTCAAGTGGATGACCTCACACATTTCGTTATTCAGGGTCAACTGCCATTTTTGCACCATTCAGATATTTTCTCTAAATCGTTTTGCAGTTTTTTTTATCTTCTGATGACTTTATTAGTCGATTAACGACAGCGTCATCTGCAAACAACCGAAGACGGCTGCTCAGATTGTCTCCCAGATCGTTTATATGGATAAGGGACAGCAAAGGGAACGCCAGAAATCACTTCTGTTTTACACGATGACTTTCCGTCAGTTACTACGAACTGTGACCTTTCTGACAGGAAATCATAAATCCAGTCACATAACTGAGACGATATTCCATAAGCACGCAATTTCAATACGAGCCGCTTGTGTTGTACAGTGTCAAAACCCTCCCGGAAATCCAGAAATACAGAACGTTTCTGAAATCTTTTGTCAATAGCAATCAACACTTCATGTGAATAATGAGCTAGTTGTGTTTCACAGGGATGATGTTTCCTAAACCCATGTTGACTGTGTGTCAATAGACAGTTTTCTTCGAGGTAATTCGTAATGCTCGAACACAATATATGTTCCAAAATCCGGCTACATTTCGACGTTAACGATATGGGCCTGTAATTTAGTGGATTACTCATACTACCTTTCTTGAATATTGGTGTGACCTGTGCAACTTTCCAGTCTTTGGTACGAATCTTTCGTCGAGTGAACGGTTGTATGAGACTGTTAAGTATAGAGCTAATGCATCAGTATACTCTGGAAGGAACCTAATTGGTATACAGTCTGGACTAGAAGACTTGCTTTTATTAAGTGAGTTAAGTTGCTTCACTACTCCGAGGATAATTACTTCTACGTTACTCATCGCTGCTTTCTTTATTACATCTTTTACAAACTACGAATCCGGACAAGCGCGCGCTACACGTCCTCGCATGTAATTCAACTTCCAGTAACTGAGCTTTTCGCTGGCTGGATAAAATTCTTGATAACATACCTCTCCATAGAAGAAAGTCTGCCACATCTCACTGGTTTACGCAGGAATGAAGAAGGTATGGTACTTTCCGAACGCACCTCGTGCTATTACAAATGCAGAAATGAAGTTCGACATAATCGCACTCTAATATACAGCGACCCAATAACAATAATAATAAAAATAAAATGTCAAGTTCAGAACAGTCTTTGACCACAAAACTATCTTCATTATAAAATTATCGGTTCCGCTGTATGTCATCATCATCAAATCATATCGCCACTGAGGTAACATGAATTCCACGGATGAGCCCGACATTCTTAGTCTCTCTTTTCTTTCTAAAAACGCGGTAATCTGAAAAATTTACTAATACTGAAATTTGCAGTGGCATTTCGTACGATACTGCGAAACAGACTAAAAGTTTTGAAAGCCACAAATAAAGACTGCGAGCGTTTTGTAGTTACCCACCGCGGCACTAGAACGTAACGTCAGTGTCTCTAAGTACTGCTGTCTCAAACACGAGCCTTTGCATAACATTAATTCCCAGCCGCAGAAAAACATATGGAGAAACAACTAGTTTAGCCGAAACGACGGTTTTTCAGCAAAACTTTCCAGAGCGATGAACGTTCCAAAATTTGCGCTACTTACCAAATGAAAAATATTCTGCTTTTACTTTTTACTCCTGCATCTGGAACTTTTAACCCTTAAAAGGCATTATTTTGCACCTCGGAACTGACAAAATATTAGAATAACGTGTGTTTTCCTCATGAGGAGTAATTAAAGTGCTGTTAAACGCTGAGTTCGATGCTTTTAATCTGTAGGTCTCCATTAAGACCAGTAATCGCAGAACGTAAATGAAATCCTGAGGGGAATACACTTTGAGTAATAATTTATCGATGGCACTTAACGCATTGCAGCGGCTGACGTCCACATTCAGAAACCACTGGTCCTCTTTATTGTCTCTGATAGCAAAAACATTTGCAGGCCTTACCTGCTGTTACACCTGCACAAGCATTCGACGTATTTCCGGCGCTCGAAAACGAAAACAGTCTCCTGATGTGAGCACATGATTTCGGTTGACATGTTTCGAAAAGTTCAAAGTTTCATTAACTTATTGTTTCCTCTCTTTGAAAGAAAACATTTTTGAATTACAGAGTCGTTGCCGATTGCACAGGAATGTACTGCTGTTAAACATGTGGTACCTAAAGGAAAGGGTTTTGATAAACTTTTAATGTTTCAAGATAGCCAAACAGAGACAAAAAAACAATGAAAATATTAAAAATATTACTAACACAGTCCATCCTCTGTCTTTTCATATTTCACTTTGCTTATTTACATTTCGGAGCCTCAGCTTCGTCAGCAGAGATTCTGGTTTTATAAGGACCTTCATTGCGACTTCAGCGCGTCAGAAACGCATATCTGTAAATTATGATGATTTCTGCTGTTTGACGGCCCAATGAAGTAATCTGCACCCGTTGTTTACATTGTCATGTGAATGTATATAGTTTTATCTTCGAAAATAGTGTGTCTTTTAGGATGGAGTGAGGACTGTGTGTGTGTAGCGTCGTGTTTTCTAATGTTAATGATGATAATGATGAGTCGATGGCACACGTTCACTCATCGTTAGAGACCACGTTGAGAGACAGACTGGCAATTGCGGGATTGATTGCGCTTGCCGATTATACGGACAGCTTCCCTCGAGAGGTAACCAATGACTAATTTTCTTTGGGACCATACGAAAACCGTGTTTTGCAAAATCTCACTCGACTATCGCATTCGTGTAGACAATAGGATCCAGTGGCATTGTACGTAGACAGGATGCTTCAGCATTTCTGCCGGAGTATGATACAGTATTGCATTTTCTCTTGTGATTAGGTAGTCCATGTTTACAGAGCTATTTTTTAAGCATGGCATATGAATAAACACAGAAAAAAGTCTGTCAACACAATAACACATCTGACGCATTAGGGTTGTCGATTTACTCAAACGATTTTTCATGGTACCCTTTTGGTTACGTAATTCAGTCGTCAGACATAATGACCGACGGATATTTGTTAATATCAAAACCTCACTACCACATTCCACACTTGCAGACTGGTGCACATTACGTCTGCTTTTCGAGTCATAACCCTAGAGTCACGAAAGAAGATGCTCAAAGGGTTTGAATATTCACAAAATAAAATAGACACCGCTACAAAACCGTAACTGGGGAAGATGTTACGAAGAACTATAAGACGTTCAATATGACACAGTTCTACTACCAGCCAGTCCTCACACTAAATTGTAGGTTACAAGGATATGCACGTCATTCTGTTGAATCCGACTACTTGGATGATAATTCACCGTTACCAATAAATGTACTGCAACGCGAAGGCATTGCTTTTAAGGCTGGCGTATGTTGTAACTGTTGTCTATTTAATACATGTCATGTTACGTGTAGAACAGTTTAAACATTCATGTAATTAAAAACAGCATGATACACTGAAGCGCCAAAGAAACTGGTATAGAAAAACGTATTAAAATTCAGAGATATGTAAACAGGTAGTATACGGCGTGCGGTCGGCAACACATAAGACAACAAGTGTCTGGCACAGTTGTTAGATCGGTTACTGCAGCTACTATGGCACGTTATCAAGATTTAAAGAATTTTGAACGCTGTTTTATAGTCGGGGCACGAGCGACGGGACACAGCATCTCCGAGGTAGCGTTGAAATGGTTATTTTCACGTACGATCATTTCACTAGTGTACTGTGAATATCAGGAATTCGCAAAAACATCAGATCTCCGACATTTCTTCCACCGGAAAAAGATCCTGCAAGAATGGGACAAACGACAACAGAAGAGAATCGTTCAACGTGACCGAAGTAAACCCTTCCGAAAATTACTGCAGATTTCAATGATGGCCGATCAATAAGTATCTGCGTGCGAACCATTCAACAAAACATCATCCATATGGGCTTTTGGAGCCGAAGGCCCACTCGTGTACCCTTATAGACTGCACGACGCAAAGCTTTACGCCTCGCCTGGACCCGTCAATATCGACATTACACTGTTGTAGACTGGAAACATGTTGCCTGGTCGGAAAAGTCAAGTTTCAAATTGCATCGAGCGGACGAACGTGTACGGGCATGGAGACAAACTCGTGAATCCATGGGCCTTTCTTGTTAGCAAGGAACTGTTCAAGCTGGTGAGGACTCTGTAATGGTGCGGGACGCGTGCAGTTTGAGTGATAAGGGGCCCTGATACGTCTAGATACGACTCTGGCGGGTGACACGTACGTAAGCATCCCTTCTGATCATCTGCATAAATCCATGTCCGTTGTGCGTTCCGACGGACTTGGAAAATCTCAACAGGACAATGCGACATTCCACACGTCCAGTATTGATACAGAGTGGCTCTAGAGACACCCTTTTGAGTTTAAACACTTCCATTGTCTCCAAACTCCCCAGACGTGAACATTATTGAGTATATCTGGAATGCCTTGCAACGTTCTGTTCAGAAGAGATCTCCATCCCCTCGTACTCATACGGATTTATGGACAGCCCTGCAGGATTCATGGTGTCATATCCCTCCAGCATTACTTCAGATATTAGTCGAGTGTATGCCTCATCGTATTACGGCACCTCTGTGTGCTCGCTGCCCGTATACATTACCCAAGTCTACCAGTTTCTTTGGCTTTTCAGGGACACGCGACCAGGAAGACACACCACTTGCTCAGATTGTGAAAATATCGTCTCATGAAGTTGACCCATGGACAAAAGTTTAAATTTCCTATTTTCCTGTTCTATGGCATGTCAGAGTGCTTTCACTTCCCGGCTGTTTGTGGGTTCGTGCAGGTATCAACTTAAGAGGCCGCCGCTACTTTTGTTACGACAGTCGCTCACCTCCACCGGATACAGAGATTACTCCTGATCGGTGGCGTGTCATCAGAGTCTGGTATGCACGATGTGTTCTTGTGGTCAGTGTTCCACTTTCAGGAAAATTGCGAGCATAATTCACTAGCAATGCTGTAGGAACCTGTTGTTGCCGTTCCCTCCAGTTACTTACGTACACCTACCTTACTTGAATAGTTACTGCTAACAAACCTTCTGGATCAATATATTTCAAAACTTAACAAGACAGAAATTACATATTAGTAAATTTAAAGACAAGGGACAACAATTAATTAGCAACGTCAAGAAATCGATTTACAGTTTTAGTGTTAAAAGCCGCCTATATTTCTTTTTATTGCCATATGCCATGAACTTCTCGAAACTATTTTTTCTGAGTCATCAGTCTTCTGAGAAGTTTGATGCGGCCCGCCGAGAATTCATCTCCTGTGCCAACCGCTTTATCCCGGAGTAGCACTTGCAAATACATCCTAAAATGTTTGCTGAATTTATTCCAATCCCTGTCTTCCTCTGCAATTGTTACCCTCTGCAGCACTCTATAGTACTATGGAAATTATCTCCTGAAGTCTTATCTGATGTCCTACAATCCTGTCGCTTTTTCTTGTCAGTGTTTTCTACATAGTCCTTTCCTCACCGATTCTGAGGAGAGCTTTTTCATTTCTTACATTAACATTCAGCTATTTTCAACATTCTTCTGTGGGACCACATGTCAAATACTTTGATTCTCTTCTGTTCCGGGTTTCCCGCAGTTCATGGTTCACTACCATACAATGCTGTGCTCCAAACGCACATTCCCAGAAATTTATTTCTCCAGTTATGTCGATGATTGAAACCAGTAGATTTCTCTAGGCCACGAAGGCCCTTTTTGTCAGTGCATGTCCTCCTTGTTCCGTCCGTCATGGGTCATTGTGCTGCCTAGGTGGCAGAATTGCTCAACTTCAGTTACTTCGTTATCACCAATCCTGATTTTTTTGTTTCTTACTGCTTTCGTTTCTGCTACTCCTCATTCCTTTGGTCTCTCTCCCATTTACTCTCAATCCATAATTTGTATTCATTAGACTGTTCATTCAATTCAGCACATCCTGTAATTCGCCTTCACTTTCACTGAGGATAGCAATGTCATCATCCAGCCTTATCATTGATACTATTTCACCTTTAATTTTCATTCCAATCTTCACCGTTTCTTTTATTTCCATCATTACTTCTCCGATGTACAGACCGAACAATAGGGGCGAAAGACTACATCCCTGTCTCTAATAATCTCTTTTATATGCCGAGCGCTTCCTTCTTGGTCTTACACTCTTGTTATTCTCTCTCGTACATGCTGTATATTACTAGTCTTTCCCTAGAGCTTACAACTATTTTTCTTAGAATATCTGACATCTTGTTCATATGACGTTGTAAAAAATTTTTTCCGCGTCAAAAAATCGGATGAAGGTGTCTTCCTATCGAACGATGTAATGCAGTTATTTGTCCGGCTGCTTACCGACTTTAGACTTCGTGATTCAGACATCCTTGTGAATTTGGATGTTGTCTCTTTATTTACGAGTAATCCTCCTAACATATTGGTCAGAAATTTGACACAAAGACAACTAACCCTTTTAGGTACGTCCTGACGTCAACATACCTTCTCTTCGTCGGTGCATATTACGAGCAGACGGAAGTAGTAGCCATGGGGAGTCCACTTTCACCAGTCGTCACCAACTTGCTCATGGAACATTTCGAGGAGGAAGCCCTGGATTCAGCGCAGTGGAATCCTGTCTGTTTGTTCCGCTTTGTTGACAACACCTTTGTCATGTGGCCGCAAGGTAGAGACAAGCTAAATGGTTTCCTCATACATCTCAGTTCCATACATAAGAACATCAAGTTCACCATGGAAGTCGAATTGCATGGAGTGCTCACCTTTCCGGATGTCCTGGCTAAAAGAAGAGCAGACGGTGCATTGGGAGCCAGCGTGTACCTTAAGAAAACACACACCGACCTTTACTTACATGCAAACAGCTGCCATCATCCAGCGCAGAGGAACTTCGTCCTCAAAACATTGGTTAGCAGGGCCAGTACCGTCTGACAAAGACAGCCTGAACTAAGAACTTGAACATCAGGAGTAGGTTTTCCGGAACAACGGCGACGCAGAGATCAAATTCGGAGAGCTCTACGTCCCACACCGACTGTACAACCAGAGCAAACAGAAGAGGAACCTCAACACAATTGGGTAATAGCATTTATTCCGTTCTGTGGCGTCTCATCGGAAAATATAGGTGGAATTCTTCAAAAAAAGTCAAGTGAAGACAGTCTTCCGCCCACCAATTAAGACACACGCACTGTTTCTAGGACTACAGACACCTGGAGTCTACTAGAACCCCAGCAAATGTAGCATGACTTCCGTAGGTCAAACAGTGTGTACTATCGAAGATCGTTGCCAAGAACATCAATGGTACACCAGACTGTAGCATTCTAACAAGTCGGCGAGTGCTGAACATTGCCTCTCGGAATTACACGGAATGAATTACGAGACGAAGGTTCTGACACAGACGTCCAAATACTAGGACTGTGTCATTAAAGAATAATATAAATTTCGGGAACTGATGATCAATAGAGATAGCTGTTACATCCTTAGCAAGGCATGGGAACTTGCTTTGAATCCGATAAACGAGAAAGAAGACATCCCACCACGAACTGACTTCGAGAACAGACAGAGATTCTCAGAAGACGCCCCTGGCATGCGCTCCTGGGTGCGGACCGCGAACGGAACGGATGCTGGACGCTCCGCGCCTGAGTGAGGACCGCGTTCAGAACACCCGGAGGAGTGGAAGAGATAAAAGCCTGGCGCCGGCACCTCGCCGGTCAGTTCGTCAGCGCTCCTGATGATGGCAACCTGGTCGCTTGCCGAAATATTGTGCCCGTTGGACAGTAACACCCGGCTGTTCACCTATGAGCTCTTCCGTTACTTTGAAAGGAGTATACTGGGGCGCATTTGTATAAGATCGTAGACCCAGAGATACTGGTTCTGGTCCGAGATTATTATAGTGTTGGAGCAAGAGAGCGCTCGGGCGCACAGTTGTAGATGGCTGTCTGTGAGCGAAAGAAGATAGAGTAGGAGCTATTGTGGGTGTGCATACACTGTGTTTCTGTTAACAAAACTTTATACGAACTGATTGGGCAATGCAACTCCAGATACCAATAAAGAAACATGGTCCCTGCAAAATACATGCTGCCCCTTAGGCACTGAAGCATCTATCCCTGTTCAAAACCGATAACTTTTGTCCCTGTGCACATAACAATAAATTAAATTGTCTTACCTCTAGACCAGCAACGGAGTAATGCGACATTTTCTGGTCTCTCACGAAAAACAATAATTTGCTAGCTACAGGCTCAGCAGTCTGCAATGCTGGCCATAATAGTACTTGAAATGCACGTGAAATTCTTTTGAGCGTTTAAGAAACATCCAACGTCTTTGAATAAACATTCGACCTGGAACGGGTGGCGGTACTGATTGTGGTGAATGAATAACACTAAGTTTCTTTAGCAAAATCATATTGCAAGTGAAGTTTGTCTTTTCAGAAGTATCTGACAACTCAAATTACATTACTGAAAACTGATTCACAAATAATGACATTTAAACACCAAGTATTATGTAACCTCATTAAACCAGTAAAAATGCAAATCATCAAATTACATATAGCTCTGTTAACAAATCTTAGAAAAATTACAAAAGTAAAATATGTAATTAGCCTTTTCACTAAATCAGCATACGTACATTCTGGATTTACTTAACAATTAACAATTATCATCCAACTCATCTATACTAACGCGCTGGCAAAACAAAACTCATAATTAAGTAACATCTTTACCGTGCTTGCGTTAAGACTTTTGCTTCCATGTTAAACAATATTGACATACCTACATTACTCTAACAATTGGTGGCTTCACACAGCACAACACAATAACTGCCTACTCCATCGTCTTTCCGTCACAGTTACCTACAACTGTGCGCTAAGCGTTCTCTTACTCCAACACCATAATCTCAGACCAAAAACAACAAGTTTGTCTCAGTGGTCGCACACAGTCAGCGATCCGCAATATAAGGCCTATCAGAGATATACATCGTTTGTAATATCATAGTTTCAGTTTACTTCACATGAATGTTCATATCATTTTCGGGTGGCATATACATGTGTGCCCCAGTAGACTCCTCTCACAACCCTCCTGCAGGGTTTAACAAATTTGACACGTATTTGTAAGTACCTTGTACAAGAAATGTGTGGTAAATTTATGTAACTCTATAACATCATTAAACTCGCAAGAATTCATAGTGCTCAGGTGCACTAGTATAAATCATAATCTGGTTATATTATGAGTAAATGGTCGTACAAACAAGTTTTCTGATAAATAAATCATATAGGGCAAAATCAGTATACAGTTCTAATCGTGAAGGTAATGGTACAGAATTGGGCAAGTGAAAGGAAGAGTCATGGCTGAAGCCTACGAGTATGTTGAAGTGACTGCTTGATAAAGTCCATTTCTTTTTGTTTTGTGCAGGTTCAACAATTTAGTAGTGAGCAGTGTGGATTGCATTCAGTGTACCAATACATATGAACTCCATATAATATTCCTCAGTTAGGTGTACAGATGCAATAGTATTCGGCAACAGTTAACATCCACTGAATGGCGACAGGTGGCCTTTGCAGTTGAATCACGTTCTATGATCCATTCTTCTATGACGCATCTGCGTGAAATTTCTGAAAGTAAACACCATGAAACAATCACTGGAAGGGGCCAGGCCGGAGGAAGGAGCGTTATGGCATTTGTGGCATTGCCTGGGTAATCTGGTCATTTTTTGGAAGACACAGTGAATCAACGCAAGTATGCATCTGTCCGTGAGGACCATGTGCAACCCTACATGCCGTATGTTTTTCTTCGGTACGATGGAATCCACTAGCAGGACAATGCAATGTGTAATACTGCTGGCAGTGCTCGTGCTTGGTTCGAAGCCACCAGGATGAGTTTACCATCCTCCTGGATTTAAACCCAGTCAAGAATTGTAGCCGGGCACTGTGGCCGAGTGGTCCAGGCCTTAAGTCCGGAACCGCGCTGTTACTGCGGTCGCAGGTTCGAATCTTGCATCAGGCATGGACGTGTCTGATATCCTTAGGTTAGTTAGGTTTAAGTAGTGCTAGGTCTAGGAGACTGTTGACCTCAGATGTTAGGTCTCACAGCGCTTAGAGCCATTTCCATCATTTTTTGAGACTCTGTAGGACCACCTACATCGGGCTGTTGACGTCATGAATCCTCAACCGAGAATCCTAGAGCAGTTGGTCACGGCAGTGGAGTGCACACGACTCCACAACCCTATCTGTGCTTTCCAGAACCTCACATCTCGCAGATATCAGCACTGCAAATGGTGGTTTCCCATACTTATGGCAGATGGTCACATTAATGTTACTGTTCAGTGTATTCGCCTCATTAGTCCCGGTTTAGCTAGAGTTAGTCTGATGCTCGAATTCAGAAACCGAGTAGCGAGTTTCTACTAAACTTGCCACTTTTAGGGCGAGCTAAACCATCTTTCGTAAGTCTGGATGATGTTTGATGGACACGGAATTTGTAAAAATGTGAATAGGATTTTGATTCTGAACTGTTCTAGGTGCGGAGGAATGGAAACAGGTTTGCTGAAATGTTAGTATTTTGTGCGTGTGATGAATAGGAGATGTGAATATCACGTGAATATCACGCTGTCACGTGATGGACAATACGTGTTACGACAAAAGTGAACAGACTAAAGCGAAATCCAACCACCCAGCCCCCGCAAACGGGAAATTGGCCGTGCCATGTGCGATAACATCAGCATTCGCCCTAAGTGATTTAATCATGGGAAACCTAATCCGTGCTTCACACGCATAAGTACAAACCTCTAATGGAAGGATTCTTCATACAGAACTGATTCATTAATACACTCTGCCCAAGAGTACTGTACTCTTACGTAGTGTGCTACATCTTTTGAGGCCTTTGGGGCTATCTCGTGACAGTGGACCTGTCATCTCGCATAACGGAACAACCTGCAGCGAGGGAGGAGAAACAGACGCTGTTTGAAAGCGTTCCTTGCGTACACAATCAACTTTCTTTAACACACTTTGTGCCTGAAGCTTTAGGAGAATGCTTTCCTTTTATGAACGGGAGGATTAAAAATAAACCACACGCTCCGAGTCGTCAATACAGCGCACGTCAGAGGAAGTAACAGAAGAGGAGATTCGTCAGCTTGTACAGCCACAAAGGAGTTACGGGGGCTTCAGTCAACAAGAAGAGATGAACGCCACCACCAAAAGCGGTTCTGCGTGTGTGCTTTGCTCGTCCGTTCATTCATTTTCGCCGACGCTTCTGATGGAGGGACTCGTTCAAAGCGCTTTGCTGGTGACACAAGGTGTATCATACGACCTCGGATATTCAGCAGGAGTTTTTTACTCGCGGGCACTGCTCTCGGACTATGTTTCGCTAAACCACTACTTTGATCCCGAACAGCACTCCGATTTTATCGTTCAGATAGCCACGTTGGTTCGATATCGCATAAGGTCTGAGCCAAAGGGACTGTCGCGTTAACATCTGTTTGCTGTAGCAACTGCCACGGTTGTGTAGCCTCTCTTGTGAACGCGTATCGTGTAAACATCGTTCGGTACGCTGCGCAACTTTTCTGAACGTATTGGCTGCCTGAGCCATCATGTTACTCAAACTACGTTATTTTAATACGTTCGAAACCGAGAATTATCATCGTATGAGAAACTATAGTTGCATGTGTCTTCAATATCTCGTAGGTTAAAAATAATTCGGGACTAGATTAGGGAAACATAGAGAAATTATAATATGGTGGTTTTAATGCCTCAGGCATTCCACCTAGCATCCCCCCCAGCTCGAGTACAACGCATACAACCGTTCTACAATCCTGTGAAACTGTCCGAAAAGGCCTTCTGTGGGACGTTTTTCAATTTGCGCCGTCATATTGGCTTGAACTGTCATGTCGTCAAAGCTTTGACCCTCTATGTGAAAATCTGGGTGGTGTCCTTCTGTTGTAGGTTCGTATTGATAACACAAAGTCCCGTCGCCCTCTGTATTTTTCCCGAAGAGAATTTTCGGCATTTTGCGCTACAATAGAGTCTCTGCAGGAGTCCATGGGTGTAATGGTGTGTCGGGACACAATGTGCACACACTTTTCTCTCCTTCAAAGTATTCTGGAGAATGTGCTGGAAACATGATTTAGAGATACCGCTCCACTGCGATTTGCGACACATTAACGTTGACACTCGCGGCTCGACATCCACTACTTATCACGGACTGTTCACAACTGACTGTCGATTGCATATGTGTTGTTTACAGTTGTTATTTGAAGCTGCCAGCGCAGTTGCTGCGCTTGCGTCGCTAGTATGTTAGGAATAATTCAGTCTTGAAATTTTTGTACTGACGCTGTTTTGACAAATCCCCCTAAAAATTTGTTCGCCTTCCATATAGACGAAGCTGCACTTGACTCAGGTTAGCCATTTCGAGTCTTGAAACTGGAAGAAATTTTTATCGTCGTTAACTATCTTCAATTGCTGCGTAGATGGGTTTAATTTTGTGCTCTAATCAGCCATGTTATCAGTATCCAGTTAAAAGGGGTGGCTCTCTGCTATGACTCCACAGGGTAAACTCGTTGCTGTGTCTTGTCAATTAGCGTATCCATAGTGGTAAATGAGGTGGGAAATACGATATACATTCCAAGTTTGCAACGGGAGATGGACAAGATGCAAAGAGGTTCCAAACTTCACTGATAACTATTTCGCTCCTTGTCGATGATAGACTGTTAAATGTTTCTTATTATTACTTTTTTATCTAAATTCTCCTCATTTAATTGATGATGTGTAACATGAGAAAACAATTTCATTTATGAAAACAGAGAACATCAGGTGAAAGACAGCATTCGCCGAAGCTCCAAAGAATGTATTTGATACATCGATACGTCCAGAAACTGTATATGTGGTGCATGTAAAGCCACTGAAAAATATGAAGGTGTTGTATTCAATTGTTATCTTCTCGTTAATTTGTCTCTTGTTCGTGGGAGCTCAAGCTGAGCACATTTGAGTTGGGTGAGTTAGGTAACCTCTTAATTGTTTGGTGCATATATTGTAGAATCCATCGTTACCTCGGACCACAAATTGTCTCTTTATCATTTATTTAAGTAAAATTCTAATTTACATATATTGCAGGGAAAAACAAGTCAGGATGACGGCGGATTGTTCAGAGATGAACGACCGGACACTGTTGTTGTTCTTTTATTTATTGTTTTTTCAATTAAGAGCCAGAATCCCCAGATAAATTTTGTCCGATCATTTACCTACTATGTGCAATATTTTATTATGAGAATTGCGTGGGTCTTATCTGTTACCGTTTCTGAACAACGACACCAGTCACACTACTCATTGGCCTAATGTAATGCAAATGGTTGTGAAAAATCCGAAGATAGGCAACAGAAAGACTAAAATCATAGAAACCTGTAAGAGCTGCACTTCATCATACTCTATGGGGAGATCTTATTCATCCTCACTGTGGGCTCTTCCATGTCGCTACCATCGTGCCATGCTGAGTTGCATAACATTTTGTCTTGGTCTTCAGTCCTGAGACTGGTTTGATGCAGCTCTCCATGCTACTCTATCCTGTGCAAGCCTCTTCGTTTCAGATTAACTCCTGCTGCCTACATCCTTCTGGATCTGCTTAGGGTATTCATCTCTAGGCCTCTCTCTACGACTTTTACTCTCCACGCTTCCCTCCAATCCTAAATTAGTAATCCCTTGATGTCTCAGAATGTGTCCTGCCAATCGATCCCTTCTTATGGTCAAGTTGCGCCACAAATTTCTCTTCTCCCCAATTGTATTCAATACCTCCTCATTAGTTACGTGATCTAACCATCTTATCTTCAGCATTCACCTATAGAACCACATTCAAAAGCTTCTATTCTCTTCTTGTCTAAACTGTTTATCGTCCATGTTTCACTTCCATACATGGCTACTCGATGTTAGTAAATTTCTCTTCTTCAGGAACGCTTTCCTTGCCATTGCCAGTATACGCTTTATATCCTTCCTACTTTGCCATCATCAGTTTTTATGCTTCCAAAACAGGAAAACTCATCAATTACTTTAAGAGTCTCACTTCCTAATCTAATTCCACAGCATCACCTAATTTAATTCGACTACATTCAATTATCCTCGTTTTGCTTTTATTTATGTTCATATTATACCCTCCTTTCAAGACACTGTCCATTCAGAGCAACTCCTTTTCCAGGCCCTTTGCTGTCTCTGATAGAATTAAAATGTCATGGGCAAACCGCAAGGTTTTTATTTCTTCTCACTGGGTTTTAATTCCTACTGTGAATTTTTCTTTTGTTTTCATTACTGCTTGCTCAATATACAGATTGAATAATATCGTCGATAGGCTACAAACCCTGTCTCATTCCCTTCTCAACCACTGCTTCCCTTTCATGCCCCTCGACTCTTATAACTGCCATCTGGTTTCTGTACAAATTGTAAATAGCCTTTCGCCCCCTGTATTTTATCCCTGCCGCATTCACAATATGAAAGAGAGTATTATACGTCTGCCTTTCCTTAACCTATCTTCTACGATAAGTCGTAGGGTCAGTACTGTCCCGCGTGTTCCTACATTTCTGTGGCATTCAAACTGATCTTCCCCGAGGTAGGCTTCTACCACTTTTTCCATTCGTCTGTAAAGCATGCGTGTTAGTGTTTTGCAGCTGTGACTTATTAAGATGCTATTTCGGTAACTTTCACATCTGTCAGTACCTGCTTTCCTTTGAATTGGTGATACCATATTGTTCTTGAACTGTGGGGGTATTTCGTCTGTCTCATACATCTTGCTCATGATGGAAGAGAATTTTCACGGGTGGATCGCCCCAGGCTATTAGTAGTTCTAACCGAATGTTGTCTACTCCCGGGACTTTGTTTCGACCTGCAGTACGTCTTTCAGTGCTCTGTCGAATTCTTTACGCAGTATCATATCTCCCATATCATCTTCATCTACGTCCTCTTCCATTTCCATAATACTGTTCTCAAGCACATCGCCCTTGCGTAAACCCTCTACATACTTCTTGCACCTTTTCGTTTTCTCTTCTGTGCTTAGGACTGGTTTACCGTTTCAGGTCTTGATATTCATACAGGTGGTTCTCTTTTCTTCAAAGACCTGTTTAATTTTCCTGTGGGTGGCATCTAAATCTAAATCTACATCTACATCTATGTGATTACTCTGCTACTCACAATAAAGTGCCTGACAGAGGGTTCAATGAACCACCTTCAAGCTGTCTCTCTACCGTTCCACTCTCGAACGGCACGCGGGAAAAACGAGCACTTAAATTTTTCTGTGCGAGCCCTGATTTCTCTTATTTTATCGTGACGATCATTGCTCCCTATGCAGGTGGGTGACAACAGATTATTTTTGCAATTGGAGGAGAAAACTGGCGATTGAAATTTCATGAGAAGATCCCGTCGCAACGAAAAATGCCTTTGTTTTAATGATTGCCACTCCAATTCACGTATTATGTATGTGACAGTATCTCCTCCCTTTCGCGATAATACAAAACGAGCTGCCCTTTTTTGTACTTTTTCGACGCCCTCCGTCAGTCCCACCAGGTGAAATAAATAATATAATTAGACGAACTTCGCCAAAATTGATGACTCCCACGCGTTATATAGGATATAAACAGAGCATGAGCAGCGTTGATCTCTCTCCAAAACGAAATACGATAAACGTGTCTACAAAAAGAAGGCAGGAAGAAGCTGAAATAAGGCAATGTGTATTGCGTGCAGTTTTATTTGTACAGTAATTATACTGTTTAACTGACTAGCAAGAATTTATATTTATTTTCTTCATTTGGAATCTGATGGACATTACAATAGTACAAAGAATTAACTTTGAATGTATAACATGATTTTACTTACATACACTTGATAATATGGAAGGAAGAGAGGTGCACTGTTAAAAAAGTTCTAAACGGACGATGTACATCACTATGCATGTCAGTTTAAACATTAATTTGTATCCATGAAACTGATTCTCAGTATTACTCTATCCAAATCATATGTGTATTGTAACAAACTACAGCACTGAATAGAAATTCGCTGTTCCTCTCCTCAGTTCAGTCGCTGGCACATTGTTTATTGCAAGTAATAAGCGTACGACTTCTCATTCACGCGCATAAATCAAAGTCTGTTTTGCTTACGATACCTTCTATCATTATCATGCCATTGCGATACTTTCCTGCTGTCAGCTGTTACATTTCGGACCTATCTTTTTCTTCTTATGCATGTGTATTCTGACAATCCCGGAATGCACACTACCACAACTTTAGTTTGCTTTGTTGTGCTTTTATATTCAGTATAATAATTAATTGTTACGGTATATTAAGACTTGGTTTGAAATCTTACTTCAATTAAAATAATTGTCGCTTAATAAACTTGGATTTTAATCCTTTCCTGTCGTCAAGAGAAAGAAAACAAGAAGAAAACCGAAATGATTCTGAAGAAAGACATATTTCCGGATCCCTGCTGAATCATACATTTTCCAGCTAAATGGTATTAAGAAGAAGGCAGAACAGCTCTAAAACTGCTGATTTGACAACACCGAGCAGGAGCAGAGATTTTCTTTTGTCAGCAATCTGAGATGCTCTATATTGTTGTACGTACACGTCATGAAGTTTTGCACACAGTGACATTATTGACACTCAGATACTCGGCACCTGATTTAGAGTTCAGAATGCAAAGTAAACTACATGTTACACAGAGCGTATCACTTTGCATACATATAGATGGCGCAGATTTTCAGTACCCTGGAGTTTCGTGCTGCATCTGGTCCGGTGCTCGCGACACATCAGCGCAAATACGCGACGCCCATCACGTCGGGCTGATCAATCTGCCCCCACGAGGCGACCCAGCGACGTGGTATTTTGGTTTATGGGACGTCCCACTCCCCCCCCCCCCCCCCATCATTCTCTGATGGCTCGTGTTCTCCAAGCGCAGGGCGGTCGTTTCAGTTCCGTTCTGGGTCAACGAGATGCAGACTGCTGCAATTTAGGTCTGATGAGAAAACAAGATCAAAATAATGCTCTCTGGAGAACGGCGAGTGCACGAGTTGCAGAAAAATCAATGCGCTGTGCGCTTTTCTGGTGGTGCAAACAAGGCGTGATTGTGCTGGTCGGAGGGGGGGGGGGGTGAATCGTCGGTTATCCTTCCTTCCTCGACTGTGTATTTTCGTAGCAAGAAGAAACCACTCTTTTAAAAATACTGTAATGACGGAATTTCATGTTCTGCCCTCAGATTTACCGCGGTCGCTTGCAACAGTACGTTTTGGGGTGATGCGTGGAAGTAAACGTAGAGTGTGAGAAACCTCGGATGAGAAACAGGAATGCAGAATCGTTGTGCTGCAGAAGGGTGTAAAAACTTTAGCGGCCGTAATTCACTGTGTACGCGGAATTTCTCGTCTTCAACTGGAACCTGTCGACTATTTTTCCGTTTCTTATTCACTAAAATCATTAGTGCCTACAAATCACCTTACAGTTTAGAGAAAGTTTCTCTGGAGAATAATCATTCAGCTAGTAATTTTTTTTAAGGAAATTTGGTCTGGTATTTACATGTAAATCCAGTAATTTGACGCAATTTTCTGTTCATAAATTATACGCTGTCGTCACCACTCGCCCATTGCATTTAAATATGTATAACACTTTACTTCACAATACAGCAGTAGATTAGTCTCTCTTTAAGTGGTAAAATTCACCAGAAAAACTTTATTTTTAAAATTTTTGTATGCGTAAAAAAGAGGATAAACTGACGAGACATCTGCTCTGAGAACAGAATTTGTCAACCTGTTAATACAACCTTTTCGTCAATACAAGCATATCCCTGGAATCTAAAGTGAGGGCCTCGATATAATAAGATATAGTTTATGCTACCCTAATAAATGCATTCGTACTATTAATGATGCCTACGGCGTGCTCCGTCCTATAACAGAATCCGTTTCGTCATTACTGTTCCGATAAGGACCGGGTTGAAACAATACTTTCAATTGGTTACTACTTATTTATTTCTTTTCGTTACAGCCCTCTATGGGCTACGTTCACACAACTTCCCGCACTTTCTAAAGTTCTTTCCCTTCAGTTTTCGCCAGAACGCCTTCAGCCGTTGGCTCACTCGTGCACGTTCTTCTGCAGAGAATGTTCATCCTCGTTTTCTCCTCGAAGAAATCCTTCACCTCCGCAACATTTTTCCTAAAGATCTACCTTTTCACAATTTCTTCTGCCGTGATCCCGCTTTTTCTAGATCCCAGTGCACTTCTTTCATCCATGGAACTTGTGTCTTCCTGTTTTCCTGGAAGAGAAGAATCTTGTTGGCCTGCCTCTCTGATGGCATTCTTTTAATATGTCCATAGAAAGCCTTCTTTTCTTGATTGTGGATGTGATATTTTCAAATCGTTGAAAAAGTTCTTCATATGTTCTTAGGCGGAACGTAAATCCATTTGATATTTTTCCGGGCCCAAGAATATTTCTTAGGAATTTCCTTTCTTTCTTTTCCAAGTCTGAAAGTCCCTTCCAGGCTATTGTCTCAGATGTATATAAATATTCAGGTTTGACGACTCTGTTGTAGTGTCGGAATTTGGCCTGGTATGAGAGTGATTTAGATTTGTATGTGTTCTGACACAATCTGAACGCTATTTCCATTTTTCTTTCCCGTTCTTCAGTTGCTGCCTTTTCATTGTTATTTGGAGGCAAAATCTCTCCTGCGTACTTGAGCCTCTGAAGTCTTTTTTATGTCGCCATACTTGGTCCTCATTGTCCAGACTGGATCAGTGGCATTTAGGTTCATATACTGTGTCTTCTCAAAAGATATTTGCAATCCTGCCTTCACTGCTGTCTCCTCGAGGACTTCAATCTGTTTAGTTGCAATTTGCAGATTCTCTACAAAAAACACTATATCATCTGCAAACGCGAGGCATTCAGATGTTAGCCCAGACTGTATGCGGCCTAGCCTGATTTCATTTGGAAAGTTCAACTGACTCATTTCATTTCGGCATTCCCTGATAACAACTGAACAAGATCGGAGGGGGACTGTCTCCTTGTCTCAAACCTGTTTTGATTTCAAAGGCCGGCAGCTGTGGCCGAGTGGTTCTAGGCACTAAGTCCGGAACCGCGCTACTTTTACGGTAGCAGGTTCGAATCCTGCCTCGGGCTTAGGTTAGTTAGTTTAAGTAGTTCTAAATCTAGGGGACTGATGACCTAAGATGTTAAGTCCCGTAGTGCTTCGAGCCATTCGAACTATTTTTGATTTCAAAGTGCTCTGACAGTTCTCCTAAAAATTTAATTTGTGGTCGGGTGTTTGTTAGTGTTTGCTCAATACGCCTCATTGTATTATCATCTATTCCAAATTCTTTCAGCAGATCTATTAATGTGTCTCTATCTACGGAGATGTACACCTTTTTAAAGCCCACGAATGTCATGATCAATATCTTATCAGCTACTTCTGTCTTTGTTTGATTAAGTGTTTGATGGAAAAGGTCTGCTCTGCACACGATCTTCCTGTCGTATGGCCAGCTTGATATTCACCTAGTTGTTGATCTATGTGTTGTTCTATTCTATGTTTAAGAGCAATGGCAATGATCTTGTATGCCACTAGTAGAGGTGATATTCCTCTGTAATTATTGACTTTGGATTTGTCTCCTTCCTTGTGCAGTGGGTGGATGACAGCGTCTCTCCATTCTTCTGGAATCTCTCCCGTGAGCCAGATTTTTTGAAAGAGTGTTTCAAGTCGTTATAGGAAACTGTCTACTGCGCATTTCAAACGTCCTGCAACAATTGAACCTTTGCCAGACACTTCCATCTTATTCAAGCCCCTGATGGTCTCTCGTATTTTCTTTTTAACTTGTGGGGTGGAATCAGGAAGTTTCTTTTGTGGTTTCTAGAAGGTTAATTTTTCTTATGGTGGTTCACAGTTGACTCTGAAGTATCTAGCCAAGGGTTCACAATTCTGTTTGTCGTTCGACATCAGTTTGCCCTGATCATTTTTGAAACATATGTTGGGTGATGATTAACCTCTAAGGTTTGATTTAAATGTCTGATAGAAGCTTCTGGTGTTGTTCTTATGGAAATTCTCTTCTAGCTCCTTTAATTGATCTCTTTCAAACCTCCGTTTGCCGTTCCGAAATACTTGCATTGTCGTCCTTCTTTGGGTTTTAAATTCTTCGAAGTTCTGTTTGGTAGAATTCCACTTGTTCCAAGCTTCAGTTTCCGTAAGGAAACGTACACATTCATCATCCCACCATTGATGTTTCTTTTTCTTAGCACGGAAAATTGTTTGTTTCGCTGCTTCCTGAATCTTCTGAGCCATTTTGTCGCACTCGTTGAAGTTTAAGGTGGCAAGTTCATGCTGGTACTTCACAACTATTTTTTTCACTGATTTTCAGTTCTTCAATTCTGTACTTCTGTATTCTGAGGGGTTTTCCTTCTCCGATTACCAGGGATTGGTTTCACTTTGACCCTTGTCCGATAATGGTCGGAATCAAAATTACCACCTTTCTGCACTGTGACGTTCTTTAATTCCTTCGGACTGGTAGTCGCTACGTAATCAATCTGAAGCATGGTATTGGGTGATCGCCATGTTTTCATGTGCTTTGGAGACCTTTTAAACTGGGTGGACATAAGTTCCAAATGATTAATAAACATCAATCAACCGTTCTCCATTTCTGTTTGTCCTGGTGTGAGCTACATATTTGCCCACAGTGTTCCGGAATTTCCCCTCTTTTCCAATCTGGGCATTGATGTCCCCCCATAAGGATCTTGACGTGCTTGTCTGGGGTTCTGAACAGTTCTTCTTCGAGTTGTGACCAAAATTCTTCTACCTTCTTTGGGTTATTTCTATTGTCTTCAGTGGCTGGCGCATGGGGATTGAATAAGGTGTATAATTTGTTTCCACTTGCAAGAGTTATTACAGATAATACAGGAGATGGAGATCTGAACTCTATTATAGATTCAGTTACTGAATTATGAATGAAGACGGCCGTACCAAGGATTAACACTGCATTCTTCGTTTCTTAACCTTGATGGCTGGTCGTCCTTTCAGTATCCTGTAATTGTCCATAGCTGACACTTCATCTGTTGTGAATCTTGATTCTTGGACGGCCAGAAGTTTGATTTAGTATTCATCAAGTACTTTGATCAGTTCCTTTTGTTTTCCAATTTTCAATAGTGTGTTCATATTAAGTGTACCAAAGGAATGTTTCTCCTTCGTTCTGAGTTTGTGTGGTGACGGATCCTCCGACTAATCCAAACATGATGGTTCAGGGCCCCCAGAGTCCATTGACCTACTTGAACCAAAATTTTGGCCCCGGATTGAATCGACTGGGGTACTAGTTTTTGTATGTTGTGCCATCATGGTAGTTGCATTGGTTTAGATTTGTGGGATAGGGTGAAACGTTATCCAAAAATTAAACCAAGTTCGTGGGATTTGGAGTAACTAGAACAGCCGTCCCTAACATGGAATCAGACGCTGACCAGGAAGCCACCCGATATGAGATCCGTCGCGCCTGGGTTTAATGTGCTTTCATTATGGGGTTTGCTCCCCTCGGCTCTTCCGTTCTCAACGTCATTGGGAAATATTTTGCTTCCTCTTCTGCCGCTAAGACAATTGACCTGCTACGCCTGGTAATCCTAGGTAGTGACTCTACAACAGGGTACTACCATCTGGAGCCAGATGGACCCCAGTTTTTTTACGAGGCTGATACTCCTCCTGCTTCCCCTTCCTCATCACTTGCACGATAGGGCCCAGCGCTTGCAACCGGCAATGGTGGAGTTTTGGTTACTATCACTATTATTATTATTAGTATTATTATTAATATTATTGACAAAAACAGAAAGATATAACGTATAATAATAATAATAATAATAATAATAATAATAATAATAATTGGTTACCCTTATTATTGTTATTGTTATTATTATCACCTATTATATCTGTCGGTTTTTGCCAAGGAGTGTAAACTTAGCAGAGACATCTACAAATAATAAAGCTGGGAATCTAGTTACGAGCACAGGCAGAAATTATTACCTTGATATAAGAAAATATATATATGAAACATGTAGTCTGTTGAAAACCGTAATGCACCACCAATAGCTGCTACAAAATATCAAATTATTTGTGTGACGTTTCAGTCCTAGCAGATCATGATTAGACAAGCAATTTCCTTTATAATTTTTATGATTTGGCACTTGTCTGCCATTTAATGTGAAGAAGAGTTTTAGTGATTGACTAGCGTATAAAAATAACGTTTATCAAAATGAGTACACTTTTGTTGATACATGAGCACATAGATACATCATCCTTATCACACTTCTATACTTTCTATTTTATATTATCGATATTAGCACATATGTCAGCAACATATAGTTAGTAATTTACACTACAGTCAGATACTAAAATCCTTAGACATTTTCAAGAATTGTTATGTGAATATGCTGTCCCTTCTGCATTCCTCTTCTTTCAGTATGTCTGTTCTGGGGGAAGTAACAACTAGATGTCCTCCATATCTCTCTATCCTACATTTACTTGTAACTTCTTTCTTTGTTCACACATGTTAGCATTCTAAACCGTCCTCAACTTCTCCCTCTTTCCCCTTCTACATTTCTATCCATGATTTTCTGTAAAAGACAATACCTACGTAATATGCATCCCATCCAATTTACTTTTCTCTTCTGTATCACCCTCACGAAGTTCCTCACCTCCCCTACCCTCCGAGCACGTCCTTATTTCCCATTCAGTCGATATACTTCATTTCCTCAATTCTTCTCCATTTCAAAACTTTCAAAATATTTTTGTTATTTCTCACTGTCCGCGTTTCAGAACTGTTAAGACTTCATACTCCTCTTCCTAAGTGTTATGGGGATGATTCTGATTGTTAGCAAACATTTTATTTTCATCTTTTCAACTTAAACTGGTGGCACCAATGTGCATTTCGTGCAACTTTTTCAGGACCATGATCGAGCTGGAGGGGGCGCTGATGGCAGAGGGCATGTGTCACATTTCAGTGGTGGGTGGGTATCACTAGGCATGGCCTGCACCTGAATGTGGGATGGGGAGGCTGGCAAAGCTTATAGGTGACAGTGCAGTGGGTAGTGGTGGGATCACTCACGGAAACATTCCTGTAGTAGTTGGTGTTAGAGCTGCACCTCTTTTAGATTGAAGTCAGCTGACAGGTATACCTGCTTAAAGGAAGTCCCTCTAACTAAGGGCTCACCTTCAGACGACATCATGTTTGCAAGTAGACAAGGAATTAGCATATTTCATCAAAATATGAGAGGTATTAGAGATGAAGTTAGTGAACTGCTTATAGATGTTGACTCTGAAATTATTGGTATGTGGGAGCCCACCTAAATAATGTAACAATTCAGAGACTTCCTTTACCAGGATACAGATCAGCTGTCTGTTTTTCAAGGAGTTCCCTTCAGGGAGGGGGAGTGGCTATGTACGTAAAAAACAGTATTCCATTTGAGTTCATTGACGTGTCACGGTACTCCACTGAACAAATATTTGAATGTTGTGCAATGGCAGTTGAATTTAGTGAAACTAAACTTCAAATTGTTGTTGATTATGGGGCCCCTAACTCTGCCTTCAGAGCATTTCTGATCATGATAGAGAGGGTTCTTGATTCACTTTGTAGGAAGTACCAGAAATTAGTTACACGTGGTGACTTCAGTATCAATTTTGTATATGATGGTGCAAGGAAAAGGATGTAGATAGATCTAAATTCCTATGATCTGATGCAGACCGTGTTTTCTCCAACTACGGAGCAGGGGAACAGTAGCACAGTCTTGGTCATAAGCCCAGGAGAGACACTGCAGGCCATGCCGTGCTATTAGGAAAGGCACTCGCGTCGGTTGTCTTCTGCAATAATCCATTTAACACCAGATTTCGCCTCACTGTCCTAATGGATACGTTTTTCGTAGGTCCCGAGTTGTTTTGTGTGACTATTACATACAGTGTTGCTTGTCTGCTAGCGCTGACAACTTTAAACAAACGCCGCTGCTGTTGGTCCTTAAGTGATGGTAGTCGGCCACAGCGTTGTCCGTCGTGAGAGATAACGCCTGAAATGCGGTATCTTCGATACACTCTTGACGCTGTGGATTTCAGATAATGAATTTCCTAAGGATTAACGAAACTGAACGTCCCGTGCGGCTGGCGCTAACTAGCATTTCGCTTTAAAAGTATGTGAATGCGGTCTTGATCACATCGGAAAACTTGACATGAATGACCTGAGTACAAATGACAGATCAGCCGATGAACTGCTCTTTTATACATTGTTTACGCAGTACTACTGCCGTCTGTATATTTGCATGTCGCTATCTCATGACTTTCGTCAGCTCAGCGTATATTTGTCATGTACATCGAAGTTTCATTTTTAAGGAAATTGGTAAACAAAAAAATTGTGTGTGAAATCTTATGGGACTTAACTGCTAAGGTCATCAGTCCCTAAGCTTACACTCTGCTTAACCTAAATTATCCTAAGGGCAAACACACATACCCTTGCCCGAGGGAGGACTCGAACCTCCGCCGGCACCAGCCGCACAGTCTATGACTGCAGCGCCTCAGACCACTCGGCTATTCCCGCGCGGTCCATTTGAGACAACCACGAAAATGTTTTCAGCGATTCAGGAAAGAATTTGGTGTATTATAATCCCAGTCTAGGATCACAATGTTTATTTGTAATCATGTAACTAATTTCAGTCGGTAATAACCATCTTCAGACTTAGAGGAAAAGAAGCATATAAATGCAACCCAATTTACAAACGCACTCCGAACTACGTGAATGTAGAACAGAAAACACCATAAACAACTTTACGACATATCCATATCCGAGTAGAGACAGGTTTCATTATGTGTATCACGCCACTATATGTGATATAGTAGTCAAAATCATTGACCATTTCGGTTTCGTCAAACAAATAAAATAGTGGTATGTTAAGAATACCAGTGAAGCGTACATACTGTGCATGAAGAGGAACTCAGTTATATTGCCGTGCAGTGGAAAGTAATGTCGCTTCATCCAAGCCCGCTAGATGTCACCGCTGCACTTTCCTTATACTTAAGTACAGAAAAACTTAGTTCACATTTTATAATAGGAATTGTAGAAGATAAACCGGAAGAGCTCTTGCTTACACACCATATAATAAAATTTAATAGGAAAAGATGCTTTATTAAAACAAACACTGATGTGGAAGATTACATAGTCTCCTTACACAACATAAAAAATTTAATTACAGAAGAAATTAAAGCTCAGTTGTGAAAACATTATCAAATGTTGACAATGCCGCTCACGCAGCACACTCGCCGGACGGGTGCTCACAATAAACCATAGACATAACAATAAAATGAAATATGTATGTCGTCGGATGCCACAGTGTCACTGCCACACGTCAACCATAAAACAGCCAGATTATAAGGTATCAATATGTAAAAAGAATTGTTATAAACATACAGTCCACACAGATATAGTAACACAAACGTAGTTCCACAAAAACCGAAACTACTGTGTTGTGTAATTGTTTAAGTTGTTTCAGATGTTTGGCTCGTACATTAGATTTTTTTTTTTTTTTTTTTTTTTTGGCAAGCTGCACTCATGCATTTCACGCGCTAACGCTAATGTAGGGCAGCAATACGCAATACACTGATATATATATATATATATATATATATATATATATATATATATATATATATATATATATATATCGTAATGAGCCTGTACGATTACAGCAAACACCTAAAGCAACATTGAGTCTTGCCAAGTATGTGAATCTGGTGAGAGATTTCGCCCGAAGCTATGTAGTCCACATAATATAAATGCAATGCGTTTCATTCTTCTAGACAATTTTCAGCCGCATCCTATAGGAGCAATGAAGACACTCCAGCACCGTTTTCGATGGGAAGTGTTTGATCACAAATAATACAGTCCGTTATTGGCTCACTCTCTTGTTCATCACTGCTCACATGAACAGCTCGCTATGAAGACAACATTTTGGTACAAACAACGAAAGGCAGATCAGCTTAGATAATTGGCGGAAAGCACAGGCATCTGCTTTCTGTTTCGAGGATACTGCAAAGTTTGTACAGCGAAACGACACATGTTTAAGTCGGAGCGGCAACTATTTAGAGAGGTAACTGGAAGGTGTGGCTAATTGTTGCGAAAAAGTTTTTGATTTTCACTGTGGTTTCCATTTCGCGATCGACCGGACCCTACTTTCCGAACAACCATTGCATCTACACATCAAACTACGTTATGATTAGTCATGCTGAAATCGCTCTTACAGTGAAGTGTAAGGTCCACCTTCTGTTTTTATTAATAAATGATGAAGTGATATTTCTTCAGTAAAATTTACAAGCACGCTGCACACCTCCACGCCCAAGCTCGCTAAAGTACCAGACTGTCAGTATTAAAACATATTTTTCGAACTTGTATTTTTTGGTTCCAAACTCGTCCTTGAAACACTGAACGATGTTGACATCTATGCTGGTAAAACACCAGTATCATTCACGAGAGGAAGCTCTTATTTCATAATCCTCGCGCCAAAATTAATATTTCCAGTACTGCCGAGTAGTTCTGAACTTTTCTACTGAGACAGCAAGTGCTGGAATTAGGGGGAAAGAGTTTGAACAGCCGCTCCTCCAGTATTTCGTATACTGTGTGAAATGCTTCTTATGAAGCTCGCAACAGTTTTCAGGCGTGTTCTGACAGGCAAAAATCTACAACTACATCTACATGGATACTTTGGAAAACACATTTAAGTGCCTGGCGGAGGGTTAATCAAACCACCTTCACAATACTCTATTTTTTCAATCCCGTATAGCGCGCGGAAAGAACGAACAACTATATCTTTCCGTACGAGCTCTTATTTCCCTTATTTTATCGTGGTGATCGTTTCTCACTACGTAGGTCGGTGTCAACAAAATATTATCGTATTCAGAGGAGAAAGTTGGTTATTGGAATTTCGTGAGAAGATTCCGTCGCAATGAAAAACGCCTTTCCTTTAATGATGTCAAGCCCAAATTCTGTATCATTTCTGTGTCACTCTCTCCCATATTTAGCGACAATACAAAACGTTCTGCCCTTCTTAGAAGTTTTTCGATGTACTCCGTCAGTACTATCTGGTAAGGATCCCACACCGTGCAGCAGTATTCTAAAAGAGGGCGGACAAGCGTAGTTTAGGCAGTCTCCTTAGTAGGTGAGTTATATTTTCCTGCCAAGATGAAAAGAGTGTATGATAAGCCTTCCCCACTACGTTTTCTATGTGTTCCTTGCTTTTGAAGTTGTTCGTAATTGTAATTCCTAGGCATTTAGTTGAATTTACGGCCTTTAGATTTGACTGATGTATCGTGTAACCGAAGTTTAACGAATTTCTTTTAGCACTCATGTGGATGACCTCACACTTTTAGTTATTTAGGGTCAACTGTCAATTTTCGCACAATTCAGGTATCTTTTCTAATTCGTTATGCAATTAGTTTTGACCTTCTGATGGCTTTATTAGTCGATAAATGACAGCGTGATTTGCAAACAACCTCAACGTGTGCTCTCTTGGTAGCTCGGAGAATGTCGAGACGGTACGGTGGTTTCCGCCAGGTGTTTCATAACATGTGTCCTGTCACAACACCCCCAGCAACTTGTATCCTAGCCTTATGTTCATCGACGTCAGCATCTGGTGTGAGGAAGACTCTGTCCTTGATATAGCCCCAGAAAAAAAAGTCAAGGTGCGTAATGTCTGTAGAGCGGGGTGGCCAGGGTGTTGGACCATTCCTTCCCGTCCACCGATCCGGAAATTTTTCATCCTGGAAATCACGCACTATCTAAGCGCAGTAGTGGGGGAGGGGGTGGGGGAGGTGCTCCACCTTGCTGGATAATTATCCATGGTTGATATTTTTCTAACTGTGGGGCAGTGAACTGTTGCAAAGCGTCTAAGTAAATGTTAGCGGTAATGGATTTTTCCGCCTGGCGGGAACTGGAATACCTCCTCAGTGCTCTCCGAGTTATCAGGGCAGCATACGCTGAGGTTTACTAACGTAAGTGGTCTTAAAAAAAACTAGTAACACTAACCTATGTGTCGGCATCAGATGTAACTTATTATGTCAAACGGTTGTTCTGTTATAAATTTTTGTAATCAGGGCAAGACTTTGTGCTCACCCTGTAGTTCAATAGCATCTTAATGTCAATGGAAATATATGATTTTATGCAGCAATATGCAGAAAACTGGCAAGATAATACCAGATTCCATAACCACATTTGGGTATGATATATAATTTATGTACGTACCCACCTGAAGAAGTGGCTTTAACCTACAAACCTGGTTTGATTCCAAATAACGGAGCTTCCATACAGATGTTGGCGGTTCTGACGCCACAAAATATTTATCATTATTTGATAGAAGTTGTAGTAGATCACTTAATTACCCATGGGGCCCGGATATACGTCTTAAGGCAGCTAATACCTCAAGAAGGAGTAAATATATGTATGTACTGTTTTCGCGCCGTTATAGCGGACGATTTTGCGCATTTTTTGACGAACGCAGGTATTAACGCGTCACCAACCAGTGACTGAAATCTGTCATGCTGTACCAAATACAGCCAACAGTTGTGACCGAGCGGTTCTAGGCGCTTCAGTCCGGTACCGCGCTGCTGCTGCGGTCGCAGGTTCGAATCCTGCCTCGGGCATGGATGTGTGTGATGTCTTTAGGTTAGTTAGGTTTAAGTAGTTCTAAGTCTAGGGGACTCATGACCTCAGATGTTAAGTCCCATTGTGCTTAGACCCTTTTTTTGTACCGAATACAAGCAAACAAGTAAATCAGGCAAGGCACCTGTATTTACCTATCCGCCTGAAGCCCATCAGTCTGTGCTGTGCTGCTACAGTGAGAAGGTTATTTGCTCGCGGAAACTATTCAGGCATTCTCGACGTTATCGACAGAGCAGCGGTGCCACTATCTGCTGAAAGTATCGTGATTGTGCTGTACCTTCACCACCTGCATTTGCAAACACAGTCAAACATTATGAAAGAAACTGTGTGTGTGAGGAAAAATAGCGCCAACGAAAAGGCACAGAAACTCACGAGAGAAATAGACTTGGCGTTATAACAGCGGCAACACACAATAGACGTGCCACTACGAGGAAGATTGAATGTGCGATTGGCATTAACCAAAAAGTGTTGTGAATACCACATTCCAGTACATTTCATCCTATCCACATTTTACTCTCTCAACAGCGTCACGCCATTTATTTTCGAAATCGGTTACACTTCTGTGAATGATGTCAAGCAAAATTCAAAGAGAAGCGACGCCTACAGGAAATATTTCGTTTCTCGGTGAAGCTTTGGTAGAAAATGATTATTACACCGATCTTCACAGTACGCACAACTGGGCCTTTGAATATTTTCAGCGATTGCGAAAGACAACTGCGAATGATGTCTAAGAAAACTTAAACGAGAAGCGACTTCTATATGAATGGTTTTGTCTATCGCTAACACCTTGTTCGAAAACCATGAGGAAATCGGTCTCCGCAATGTCCACTATTGGGTAGTTCATTATTTATACCAGCTGAGAGCAATGGATAATAAACTGCCTTCATCTTGTAATCCTCCTAACTCTCTTATAATGAACTGAATCCACTAAATTTCCCTTACTTCACGTCTATGGTCACAAATTTTTTGTCACCAGCCTATCGGTCTCAGTCTATAATGACCATCTTCAGATCTGTTTTATAAAAGCATCTCCTAATATACTGGAACCATTTTGTCTGATGACAACAAACTTGTGACCAATGACGTGACGTAAAGGAAATTTATTGTATATTCGGGCAACTGTTCAATTCGCTTCCATGTCGCAGTTTGTGGAAACGAATTCTGTTTCATGTGCCTTTGTTTACGAACTGATTTGGCATAGTTAGTTTAGAGGGTGGCCGGATGGCCTTCTTGTCGCCACTCCATTACCTGTCTACCTCTCCCAACACCCCTGCAACGGAATATGTGTACCAAATTGTCTGCGTGTAGTGTTACTCATGTGAAAGTAACCGACAGTTTTCTAAATTTTAGCAAATCGTGTAACTGAGGTAGGACTTGCGTACCAAACCAGTATTCATCTAGTGGGATGTGAGAAACCGCCTAAAAATCACATGTATCCTGGGCGGCACATTGACCCACGTCGTCAAACAACCCGGCGGATTCGATCTTGGGCCGGCGCATCGCCCAGTCCCGGAAGCAATGTATAACTCACACCACTATCCAGTTGCGTTTTTGAATTAACTGAATAAATGAACAATATGTGAATTCAGTAAGGCAACAAGTAAAATCGGGGAATAAATGAACATTCGATTGAATTTAATTTCGCTTTTTCTTCTAGAAGTTTTGTAACCTGACTTGGTGACGTCTACGTGATCATCCTTAGAGGACAACCACATTTAGCAAGGATGTGCACGGGACAACCACGTTCAGCAAGCATGTGCTCGTCATACTGACTGCTTAGCGTTTGTCACATAACAAAATTAAATACAAATTAACGTCGAACATAATCTGGAAAACAGTTCGCAGTCACAGAATCTCAGTAGCCCTACTTAACTTCCAAGTTATAAAGGCATGCAAAGACTTAAAAATGCTTCTCATGATTGAACCTTTGCTTCGCACTGACTAATATTCCCGCCGAAGGCAGAACTAACATTGAAATTCGAGTTGAAATTTATTTAAAGTCTAAAATGATCGTAGTAGAACGTGGGTATTAATATTTAGTATGGTTTCTGATGTGTCGGCAGCTGGGCCAACACCTTGTAGTTCGAGATGGCTGAAAATGCACGCTAGACTAACGCAGACGGGCGTGAAGTACTGGAACAGGCTACGTAATTAATGCTATGAAGAAAAGTACGTAGCTGGATTAATACTTATCTTTAATCAATCATTGTGGTACATCGCTCTTGACAATACACAGGAGACTTTAATTACAATCACTGTAAGGCTAATGGCGCCTTGCTAGTTCGTAGCCATTAACTTAGCTGAAGGCTATTCTGTCTCTCGGCTAATGAGAGAGAAAGGCTTCGTACATCTAGTCGCTAGCTAGGTCGTCCGTACAACTGGGGCGAGTGCTTGTTCGTATCACGAGACCTGCCTTGTGGTGGCGCTAGGTCTGCGATGACACAGTGGCGACACGCGGGTCCGACATGTACTAAATGGACCGCGGCCGATTTAATCTACCACCTAGCAAGTGTGGTGTCTGGCGGTGACATCACATTCCTCCCCCGCAAATCGGCGAACGGTCGTGTTATAAGGCTTCCGCCCGCCGTGGGGAGGACCCCATGTTGACGTATGCGATGAGGTGGGGAGCCTAACAACAGGCGATGCTGTGCCACCCGCACCCGGCCATTCGGTCCGAGGGCAGCTAGGAAACGCCTGAAAACCTAGTCCAGGGTGCACGTCAACATGCGGTGTATGCGCCCGTAAAAAGACAGGAGGGGCCGAAGGGTCGACCTCCATTGCGTCGGGGTAGCCGACGCGCGAAGACGCCATGTGGTCCGGAGCGGGCGAGAGGTCCATGGCGGAGGACAGCTGGTCACGGGAAGCGATCGGCGGCGCGTGACCCTGGGAGGCGCTTGGCGGCTGCAGCGAAGCGTCGAATGCTGGCGGCGCCGGCGGGAGTACCGGCGGCGGCGGCGGCGGCGGCGGCGGCGGCTGCTGCTGCGGCGGCGCGGCACCATGGGGCAAAATGGAAGGCATCGTCGGTAACACCTGGGGATGAGGCGAGCCAGTAGATGGGTCCCCAGGGCGCTGACCGGACGGCACCGTCGCTGAAAGCAGACGGGGAGCGGCAGAACCCAGGCGACGACAGAGGCGCAGCTGATTGAGATGCCGACGCACCACACCAGAGGCCCCCAAAACCAAATACATCGCGCGGCCGAGGCAGCGAAGAATGCGCCCTGCGAGCCAACGCCGTGAACCTCGATAGTTGCGATAAAATACAACGTCGCCAGGAGCAAAAGCAGGAGTCTGCCGCTGCAAAGGAACCTGATGCGGCGGATGCAGCAAAGACATCAAAGTGCTATGAGGACGATCGTGGAGCAACTCAGCCGGCGAGCGACCATCACGGGGCTGAGAGCGATACGAAGACAAAAAGAGCAACAACGCGTCCTCCCGAGAATGCGACTCTTTCAACTTCAACATCTGGGACTTGAAAGTCCGGACCAATCGTTCAGCGGCTCCGTTGGACTGAGGCGAAAACGGCGCGGATGTCAGATGTTGAATACCATTGGCCTGGCAGAAGGACTGAAATTCTGCGGACATAAATTGTGGGCCATTGTCGGAAACATTAGTCTGCGGAAGACCTTCAATGCAAAAGATAGCAGACAACGCTCGGATGGTGGCGGAGGACGTCGTGGAAGACATCCGGACAACAAAAGGAAAATTACTGAAGGCGTCGACCAGAACCAACCATCGAGCATTCCAGAATGGACCAGCAAAATCGATGTGCAAGCGTTGCCAAGGGGAAGTGGCTTTTGGCCATGCAAAGACTTTCCGCGGGGGTGCGGATTGTCGTTCGGCACACGCCATGCAAGAAGAACACATATTCGTAATCGCAGCATCGATTCCGAACCAAGTACAGTGCTGACGAGCTAGTTGTTTCGTTCGCACTATACCCCAATGTCCTTGGTGAAGAAGCCGTAAAACAGAGGACTGTAACGAACGTGGGACCACGACTCTGGACTGATCATTATCAGAACGCAACAACAAAACACCACGTCGAACAAAAAGTCTCTCCTTGTGAGCAAAAAATCTGCGAACCAACGGATACTCGATCCGAGACTTTGACAAAGGCCATTGCGTAGCAACAAAACGTAAAATAGTAGCAAGGACAGGGTCAGCAGCTGTGGCGGTAGCGACACGACGAAAACCGATCGGAAACGATTCGACCACTTCATCGGTTTCCGAACCAATGAACATGCAAGCAAGTTCGGAAGAATCGAATGCTTTATCCTCAGCAACAGGCAAACGGGACAACGCATCGGCGTTGCCGTGCTTAGCAGTGGACCGATACAAGATATCGTAGCGGTACTGCGAGAGGAAAATAGACCAGCGAATGAATTTCTGCGCTGTACGCGGAGGTACAGGCTTGGTCGGATGAAAAAGCGATGTCGAAGGTTTGTGGTCTGTGATGATGGTAAAGTGACGACCATACAAGAAATCATGGAACTTAGTAACACCAAACACGAGAGCCAAAGCTTCTTTCTCTATCTGCGAGTAATTTCTTTGCGCAGACGAGAGCAATTTGGACGCAAAGGCAATAGGGCGATCATGGGAGCCAACTTTGTGCGCAAGCACAGCACCGATCCCGAAATCCGATGCATCTACCATCAACAAAAGGGGTTTCTGGGGATCGAAAGGCGTGAGGCAAGTATTAGAAAGCAACGCCGATTTCAACTGGCGAAAGGCGCGTTCGCATTCCGTCGTCCAGACGAACGGAACACCTTTACGGCGTAAGCGATGAAGCGGAGCTGAAATGGAAGAGGCATTGCGCATATATTTGTGATAATAGTTAATTTTACCCAACACACTCTGTAGCTGTTTCACATTGCGAGGGGAAGGTAAATCTTGTATGGCACGGAGGTGCTCTGGACTCGGATGTATGCCTTGAGCATTGATGACATGGCCCAGGTATGGTAAGTCACGAGCAAAAAACACACATTTGTCCTTCCTCAAGCGAAGACCATTTTGTCGCAAGACCTGAAATAACGTTCGTAGGTTCGCAAGATGATCTTCTTCTGTCTGTCCGGAGATCACTATATCGTCCAGATAGTTTGCTGCAGTAGGGACCGACGCACAAATAGTTTGTAAATATTGCTGAAACAATGCAGGGGCGGATGCACACCCGAACGGCAGTCTTTTGAACCTGTACAATCCAAGATGCGTGTTAACCACCAATACGCGCTGGGATTCATCGTCCACAGGTATTTGCAAGTACGCATCGGCTAGATCCAACTTCGAAAAATATTTTCCCGGGCACAGTTTAGCAAAAAGATCTTCCGGGCGGGGCAAAGGAAAAGTAGCAGTCACTAGTTGTGGATTCACTGTGGCCTTGAAGTCCATGCAAAGTCTCAATTTTCCGGAAGGTTTTGGCAAAATTACTAAGGGTGAGGCCCAGAGAGAAGCTTGCACACGTTCAATTACACCCTGTGATTCTAGATCGTTTAATGTTCTTGCGACCTCATCACGCAATGCGTGGGGAACATGGCGCGCTCTGAAAAATTTCGGTTGCGCATTGACCTTCAGTTCCAAATGTGCTTCATAGTTTTCAGCGCAACCTAAGCCTGGTGCAAAAATGTCTGCAAATTCGTCACATAAGCGAGAAACACTGTCTGAAGGCACAGTTTGATTCACTGATAGCACCTGATTTACAATAGACATGTTAAACAACTGAAATAAATCTAAGCCAAACAAGTTCACTGCCGTAGAAGAACAAAGAAAGTAAAATGACACAAGTTTTGTTTGTCCATTATATGTTGCAAAAAGAGTGCACTGTCCTAACACAGGTATTGTCTGTCCTGAATAACTATGTAACTTAACATTTGCGGCACGCAACGGAGGTGCGCCCAGTTGTTTGTACGTGTCGTGATTGAGCAATGAAACTGCAGCTCCGGTATCGAGCTGGAATGGTATCACTTTGCCTTCAAAGTCTAAGTCCACAAAAAGTTTATTGTCCTGCTGACGACAAGAGCGACCGTTTTGTGCAATTTGAACAGACACTGGTACAGAATCACTTGCTAATTGACGTGATTTCCGGCGACGTCGACGCACAGTTTTGTGGGACGAACACAGTCACTGTTAGAGAAAGTGGCACTGGACGAATCGGAATTAACTACATGAATGTCCATGGGCGAAGGTCCACGAGCCTGAGCGTCCTTGGTTCGATTCCGGCGCGAAGCAAAGGGCCTGGAATGATTGTGATTGTCTGATCGGAGCTTTTTCTGGCACTTTGAACATGTCCTTTCCTATTGCAGAAAAAGCAAATAGCTTGGCGTGACGGGCAATGTTCACGCGAATGTCTAGTAGCACACCGCGGGCATGATTTCACTGCATTTGTGGGCTGGCGCGGCACACCTGGTTTATAACGCGGCGGCAGCTGCGTTTGTTTGCGCGAGGGCAGTTGACCGGGCCGCGCAGCTCGCCCGGCGGGCCGGTTAATGTTACACACTGCTGGCGAAGTGTCAAAAGATTCCTGAGCACAGTCAAGTGTGTCTTGTCTATCCAATATGTCTATCACTTGTTGAAGGGAGGGATTAACTAGTTTCAAAATGTGCTCCCGTATGCGAACATCAGAAACGTTCTGTGCAATTGCATCACGTACCATTGTATCTGAATAAGAAAGGCCACAGTCACAATCAAAGGCACAGTCCCGAGTAAGTCCTTGCAATGTTGCTACCCACTCCCTATTAGATTGACCGGCCGTACGTTTTGTACGAAAGAAAGTATACCTTTTTGCTACCACATTAACTGTTTCTTTGAAATAGGCATCTAAAGCAGACAAAATTTCCTCGTAGGACAGAGTTGCTACGTCGCGTCGGGGAAACAATTTCACTATCACACGGTAGGTGGACACACCGACACAAGAAAGCAAAAACGGCTGCCGCTCATTACCTTGAATTCTGTAGGCGGCGAGGTGGAAGGCAAACTGGCGGGACCATTCCTGCCAAGTCTCGTGGTTCGGGTCGTAGTGCCTAAAAGGCGGTGCAACTGCGAGTTGTGGCTGCGGTAGCGGTGAAGCGGCGGCGGCCGCATCGGTTTGAATGGCACGTTGACCCTGGACGAGCTGTCCAAGGGCATCCAATAACGCCTGCGTCTGCTGATTCTGCAAGCGATAAAATTCGGACAGTACATCTGGCGAAGCCATGACACAAGTAAATGTAAGCAATCAGAAAGAACCTCTTTAAATCGTCGCCATGTGATGTGTCGGCAGCTGGGCCAAGACCTTGTAGTTCGAGATGGCTGAAAATGCACGCTAGACTAACGCAGACAGGCGTGAAGTACTGGAACAGGCTACGTAATTAATGCTATGAAGAAAAGTACGTAGCTGGATTAATACTTATCTTTAATCAATCATTGTGGTACATCGCTCTTGACGATACACAGGAGACTTTAATTACAATCACTGTAAGGCTAATGGCGCCTTGCTAGTTCGTAGCCATTAACTTAGCTGAAGGCTATTCTGTCTCTCGGCTAATGAGAGAGAAAGGCTTCGTACATCTAGTCGCTAGCTAGGTCGTCCGTACAACTGGGACGAGTGCTTGTTCGTATCACGAGACCTGCCTTGTGGTGGCACTAGGTCTGCGATCACACAGTGGCGACACGCGGGTCCGACATGTACTAAATGGACCGCGGCCGATTTAATCTACCACCTAGCAAGTGTGGTGTCTGGCGGTGACACCACAGTTTCCATAAGTGATTTGGAAAAAAAATTAAATGTTAGATATTTTAGATGCATTCGTTACTATAAAATTTCAGTTTAAAAGCAACAACAAATAAAAAAATTACACTTGTCTCGAAACGGACCAAGTGCTGTACAAGCCCATGATGTACAAAATTTGAAACAAAGAAAATCTCTCTACACATTACAAAAACCTGAACATATTTGAGTTAGCAGGAATTTGGTGGAGCCATTACGCTAATCTCACTGACGAACAAGTAAAATGCCGATACTATTCCGCGAGCATGGAGCACGATCTGCCTCTCTGAACAACGAAAGTTAAGTCTAATCACGAGTGAAGATACATTTAAAGATCTGAATATGTTGTAAACAAAATATTATGCCAAGTTGAAAATGCATGCCGTCCCCACAAATTTTCGTAGCTCGTTGGATGAGAATGGCAATCAAAAAACTAAGCTCAGTTCATAAAGCCGGGGTATAGATGTTTTCATGCTGCCATTTCGTCTTTGCTTTACAACACTTCCTATTTATTGCCTAGTTTTTACCTGTAAAGTTCAAATATCTCTGAGCACAATGGGACTTAATATACACTACTGGCCATTAAAATTGCTACACCAACAAGAAATGCAGATGATAAACGGGTATTCATTGGACAAATATACACTCCTGGAAATGGAAAAAAGAACACATTGACACCGGTGTGTCAGACCCACCATACTTGCTCCGGACACTGCGAGAGGGCTGTACAAGCAATGATCACACGCACGGCACAGCGGACACACCAGGAAACGCAGTGTTGGCCGTCGAATGGCGCTAGCTGCGCAACATTTGTGCACCGCCGCCGTCAGTGTCAGCCAGTTTGCCGTGGCAAACGGAGCTCCATCGCAGTCTTTAACACTGGTAGCATGCCGCGACAGCGTGGACGTGAACCGTATGTGCAGTTGACGGACTTTGAGCGAGGGCGTATAGTGGGCATGCGGGAGGCCGGGTGGACGTACCGCCGAATTGCTCAACACGTGGGGCGTGAGGTCTCCACAGTACATCGATGTTGTCGCCAGTGGTCGGCGGAAGGTGCACGTGCCCGTCGACCTGGGACCGGACCGCAGCGACGCACGGATGCACGCCAAGACCCTAGGATCCTACGCAGTGCCGCAGGGGACCGCACCGCCACTTCCCAGCAAATTAGGGACACTGTTGCTCCTGGGGTATCGGCGAGGACCATTCGCAACCGTCTCCATGAAGCTGGGCTACGGTCCCGCACACCGTTAGGCCGTCTTCCGCTCACGCCCCAACATCGTGCAGCCCGCCTCCAGTGGTGTCGCGACAGGCGTGAATGGAGGGACGAATGGAGACGTGTCGTCTTCAGCGATGAGAGTCGCTTCTGCCTTGGTGCCAATGATGGTCGTATGCGTGTTTGGCGCCGTGCAGGTGAGCGCCACAATCAGGACTGCATACGACCGAGGCACACAGGGCCAACACCCGGCATCATGGTGTGGGGAGCGATCTCCTACACTGGCCGTACACCACTGGTGATCGTCGAGGGGACACTGAATAGTGCACGGTACATCCAAACCGTCATCGAACCCATCGTTCTACCATTCCTAGACCGGCAAGGGAACTTGCTGTTCCAACAGGACAATGCACGTCCGCATGTATCCCGTGCCACCCAACGTGCTCTAGAAGGTGTAAGTCAACTACCCTGGCCAGCAAGATCTCCGGATCTGTCCCCCATTGAGCATGTTTGGGACTGGATGAAGCGTCGTCTCACGCGGACTGCACGTCCAGCACGAACGCTGGTCCAACTGAGGCGCCAGGTGGAAATGGCATGGCAAGCCGTTCCACAGGACTACATCCAGCATCTCTACGATCGTCTCCATGGGAGAATAGCAGCCTGCATTGCTGCGAAAGGTGGATATACACTGTACTAGTGCCGACATTGTGCATGCTCTGTTGCCTGTGTCTATGTGCCTGTAGTTCTGTCAGTGTGATCATGTGATGTATCTGACCCCAGGAATGTGTCAATAAAGTTTCCCCTTCCTGGGACAATGAATTCACGGTGTTCGTATTTCAATTTCCAGGAGTGCATTATACTAGAACTGACATGAGATTACATTTTCACCCAATTTGGGTGCATAGATCCTGAGAAATCATCACCCAGGACAACCACCTCCGGCCGTAATAACGGCCTTGATACGCCCGGGCATTGAGTCAAACAGAGCTTGGATGGCGTGTACAGGTACAGCTGCCCATGCAGCTTCAACACGATACACAGTTCATCAAGTCTAGTGACTGGCGTATTGTGACGAGCCAGTTGCGCGGCCACCATTGACCAGACCTTTTCAATTGGTGAGAGATCTGGAGAACGTTCTGGCTAGGGCAGCAGTCGAACATTTTCTGTATCCAGAATGGCCTGTACACGACCTGCAACATGCGGTCGTGCATTATCCTGCTGAAATGTAGGGTTTTGCAGGGATCGAATGAAGGGTAGACCCACGGGTCGTAACACATCTGAAATGTTGCGTCCACTGTTCAAAGTGCCGTCACTGCGAATAAGAGGTGACCGAGACGTGTAACCAATGGGACTCCATAGCATCACGTCGGGTGATATGCCAGTATGGCGATGAATACACGCTTCCAATGTGCGTTCACCGCGATGACGCCAAACACGGATGCGACCATTATGATGCTGTGAACAGAACCTGGATTCATCCGAAAAAATTATGTTTTGCCATTCGTGCACCCAGGTTTGTTGTTGCGTACACCGTCGCAGGCACTTCTGTCTGTGATACAGCGTCAAGGGTAACCGCAGCCATGGTCTCCAAGCTAATAGTCCATGCTGCTGCAAACATCGTCGAACTGTTCGTGGACATGGTTGTTGTCTTGCAAACGTACCCATCAGTAGACTCAGGGATCGAGACGTGGGTGCACGATCCGTTACAGCCATGCGGATAAGATGCCTGTCATCTCGACTGCAAGTGATCCGAGGCCGTTGGGATCCTGCACGGCGTTCTGTATTACCCTACTGAACCCACCGATTCCATATTCGGCTAATAGTCATTGGATCTTGACCAATGAGAGAAACAATTTCGGTATACGATAAACCGCAATCGCGATAGGCTACAATCCGACCTTTATCAAAGTCGGAAACGTGATGGTACGCATTTCTCCTCCTTACACGAGGCATCACAACAACGCTTCACCAGGCAACGCCGGTCAACTGCTGTTTGTGTATGAGAAATCAGTTGGAAACTTTCCTCATGTCAGCACGTTGTAGGTGTCGCTACCGGCGCCAACGTTGTGTCATTGCTCTGAAAACCTAATAATTTGCATATCACAACATCTTCTTCCTGTCGGTTAAATTTCGCGTCTGTAGCACGTCATCTTCGTGATGTAGCACTCTTAATGGCCAGTAGTGTATGAGGTCATCAGTACCCTAGAACTTAAAACTACTTAAACTTAACCAACCCAAGGACATCACACACATGCATGCCCGAGGCAGGATTTGAACATGCGACCGTAGCGGTCGTGCAGTTCCAGACTGAAGCGCCTAGAGCCGCTCTGTCACAACGGTCGGCTACCCGTTTGGAGTAAAAACTGCAGAAGGACACAGAGTAGAAGGATACGGAGATTGGAGTACATCCGGCAAATAATTGAGGATGTACGTTGCAAGTGCTTCTATGAGATGAAGAGACTGATACAGAAGAGAAATTCGTGGCAGGCCGCATCAAACAAGTCAGAAGACTGATGAACCCCCCCCCCCCCCCCCAAAAAAAAAACAACAACAAAAAAACACGTTACTTGTATTCATATGTTTCTTCTCATATACATGGTTTCTTCGCAGTTACCTTCCTGATACCTAAGTTTTTCTGCCCATTTTCTGTCCTTCGTAGAGAAGTCCTCCTTGCCGTCCCCTCCGGAAGATCCGCATGGGGGCTAGTCCAATTATAATTTATGGCCTTCACTGATTTATACATTGAAAAAAATGTGCAGTGAGTGTAGTCGAATTCTGGGGCATAAGAACTAGTACTTAAATTTAACCACTAGATATAGGAGAGCTGAGACACCATACGTATATTAGGGGAAAAAAGAAGAAAAGTTGTGTAACTAACTAACATCTAACCACGACCTCTGTATGTAATAACAATACTACCGGGGGAATAATGATGTTATTTCAAGAACGATAAGATACAGCAATAAAAATATGTACTACGGCTGTTACGTATAGCAGTGTAGCAACACACACAATAGTTTACACTATACTTCGGATATGAGAGACATGAAAAATGAGGGGGGAGGGGGAGGGGAAATGCAAGATACTATCCTTTACTGCAAATACTAAATGAGAGCTGCCAAACATTGGCGTTTCTTTTAAAAATGTGGCTCTGATAGTATCGTGTGTCGACGGAGGTTTCTTTGTAGTTCGATATTTCGGTAGAGAAGGAACAAGTTACACTACACACGATTTGCAGATTCTCTCTGGCACAGTGGTGGAATCCGAATCACTTTTGGGCGTTAAAATGGCTCTGACCTCTATGGGACTTAACATCTGAGGTCATCAGTCCCCTAGAACTTAGAACTACTTAAATCTAACTAACCTAAGGACATCACACACATCCATGCCCGAGGCAGGATTCGAACCTGCGACCGTAGCAGTCGCGCGGTTCCGGACTGCAGCGCCTATAACCGCGTGGCCACAGAGGTCGGCTTTTGGGCGCTACAGAAACCTGGTAGGGTAAGTAATAAGAGCACAAATATTCCTGTTCAGTTACACATAAAATATGGAAAAAATACTAAGAAATACATACAAGAGTGCAAAAATTGTGGAAGATATGGTATGTTGGAAAGATGTATGAAAAAACGTGGAAAATATCGTTATTTAGTGAATAACAAAGCTTGGTGCTGATAACTGCATTGCATTCGGTTTCCTCTTAAGCCATTATCAACTAGTCGAGGCATAACATGCAGCCATAAGAGCAATAGAGATGTGCGGAATCTATAGTCAGCTGGTAAGATACAAAATTATAAAGCAAAGTTTACGTTTTCTCCTTTAAAAGACTCATGATAATAGAATGAAACTGGTTCATACGAAATGGCTGAGTTTTAATAACAACACATATTTTTTAGACGTTCTTCTTCGTGAAGTAGATAAGCGTCTAATATTATTATCGGACGTTTGCCTGATTTTAAATCAGTTTTCATAATTTTAGCCTTTTTTTTCAATTTTTCTATGTGGTCAATCTACATGGTATTTCAGACATGGGGATCATAGTAGATAAGTTGGTGATTTTGATATTCTGCATAGTTTACATTGCGTCAGAGATACATATTTACAGATTCTGAAGCCAGTTTCTCGGAGACCACCGACTGGTTGGCATGAAAAGTATGTTATACGTAAGTAATTATTATAACAGCTGGAGAAACAAGTATTCTCAATCCATGACGTTGTTCTCCTCACGTGGTTGAGCGACTTTGTATTAGACATTCTCAATAAACATATGGTTTCACACTAGCAACATGAAGCAATGATGCAATCGATACTACAATGGGAACTGGCGACCAACATTACGATGTCATCAATATCAGTTTCTCTGAACACTACACCGTAATTGTTAAACAAAAGTTCTGGCTCGCTCAAAATGAAAATAGATAGCATTCACTAAATGGGAAAGGTAAAGTTATAGTTTGATGCCCGTTACGAGTCATGTGTCAACCGGAAACAATTCTTTAGCGACACAGTTGATTAGTGGGAAAAACCTCGTGAAATCTCGTACGCAGAAATTATGTAGGGTGCACCACGACGATGGACACTTCTTCATCTTCGACACTGTGACACACGTCTCTTCCATTCCAATCTCTTCCCTTTCCATATTTTGAAAATGGCTCTGAGCACTATGGGACTTAACATCTATGGTCATCAGTCCCCTAGAACTTAGAACTACTTAAACCTAACTAACCTAAGGACAGCACACAACACCCAGCCATCACGAGACAGAGAAAATCTCTGACCCCGCCGGGAATCGAACCCGGAACCCGGGCGTGGGAAGCGAGAACGCTACCGCACGTCCACGAGATGCGGGCCCATATTTTGAAAGGCGGTAGCATGGATGCAAATAAGAAATCAATTCCCAGTAAATATGGGCTCCAAAGTGCATACCGTAAAGCTATGGACTCCTATTAATATTCCCTATTGAGAAATAGATCTCCTCTACTGAACAAGTGCCGGTAGCTCTTAAGGTAAGTTATTTAGAGCCCTTGTTTGCTGGATAATTTTTTGCTTCTGTTGGTCTATACTCCTGAAATATGGAAAACTAATTATTGTAGTGAAGAGCTTTGTTTCACAGCATTGAAGATCAAGAAGGATTCATAGGTCTTCAGACATGCGATAAACAGCTCAGGTTTACCGGACTTGTTTGCGTCGCATGACCTTTCCTCTCATACTCCTGAATACTGCCCATTCTTCCTGCGACACACTGTACTCTTCAGGGTAAATTGACGACCACAGGAGACAGAACATTGAATATTACTATCTCCTAACTCGTGAATTGCTGTCGCAAGTAGATAACGAGGAAGATCGAGCAAGCAATTTTAAAACATCCAAAAATAAAATTTTAGAGATCCAGGAAAGGTGAAATAGAAGAGAAAATCATTACGTGTAAGGGCTACGAACGTCAACCAGGTGAGAACTGGAGCATTTACCACCCTTCGAGAGAACGAGAAAGGTGTGAACAGAGATATATAAGTAATATTCTGCAGAAGGGAACTATTATGTTAGACGGAGGGGTTAAAAGATCGTTTCCAGAATCTTATTATACAAAAGCAGCACAGCTGTTACAATTTGTATGTTATGTATCACACGAAAGTGTTATTGAAGTGTCAGAAGCGATATTCTGAGAAGAAGGAGTTATATAGGAGAAAATCTGTGAAGTTGTGGTGGCAGGAAATACCGATGTAAGTAAAGCTGTGAACACGGGTTGTGTGTCGTACTGGGGTAGCGCAGTTGGTGGAGAAATTGCTCACGAAAGGCAAAGGCCTCGGGTCTCGAGCAGGCACACAGTTTTATCCTGTGAGGAAGATTCAATAATTAAGTTGGTTAGGCACCCTGTATTTCAAAGGATTCTACATTGCCATCTATCAGGTTGCCGTAAAAACTGTTTTCTTATTGGATAATGCTTATCCAATTCGTTCAGTGCGCTCTTATGGTTGGTAACAGTAACTGTGTCGCGGTACTTTGATTCGATTAAGTTTTACCGTAAGTTTCAATTTGTGTAGACAAATATGGCTTCAAGAACGAATTTTCACCTGGCAGAGGAGTGTGCTAATCTGAAACTTCCCGGCAATGTACCAGTCCGGGACTCAAAGGCAAAGGAGCCATGTTTTGGTCCAGCACTCAGTTTTAACTTGTCTGTATGTGGTTAACCAGCACAATAGTTTTCCTGGTGTTTTATTTTTGTTGCTGTAAAGTAATTTGTAGATGGTGAGTGGCCAAAACGCTTATGGAGATGCAATTCAATAAAAAAAATATTTGCGTTCATGACGGGACAGTTGTGTTACACAGCGTGGTTCAGTTGCCCCTACTGTATGTTTTATGCAACCCACAACACATTCAAAAACCACAGGCCAGATTTTCACATTTTCGCACTACTTGGTGTACAGAAAAAATTAGCACTACATTTTTGTAGGAAATTTAATGTGGCTAAGTTTTGTACTCGAATACGTTTTGGCTGGAGGCCACAGTCTTGAAGTTATTCAAGAAAATACATTTGAAGGTCAGTTTCGTACATTTTTCTTGAACAATTCGAACACTACGGCCTCTAGTGAAAACGTATCCCACTACCAAATTTAACTACATTAAATTTCCTACAAAAAGATTTTGTTCATTTTTTCTATCCGATTTCGTGGATAGTGAGCAAGGCAACGTAAATATCTTATATGAGGTATTTAATGCCATTGCGGTATTTAATGCCATTGTATAAAACCCACAGATAGTGTCAGATGAATTATACTGTATAGGTATCTTCTAGTACTAGAATCTGTGTATCACCTTGATTGTATGATACCACATTTACTCTGCTCTAATTTGTTCGTATTTGTATCTTGTCTACAAAGAAAAGTAACATATCTTCGTGGACGACAGTTCAAGTCAGTATATAATCAAAGGCCTTCCCAATTAAGAATTAACTTGCGAGACCTGTTACCACCCAGGAGACACAGGCCCCTTTTCATTTGGCACCACTTGTGCCATAGTAAGCAGTCAATGTGGGGCTCGTGTTGGTGGATTCGGACTGATGGACTGAGTGCGGGTGGCTTCTGCAGGGCCGTTTACACTGCGGGGCCTAAGCCGCGGATGGTAAACAAGAGCGGCGCTGTTGTCGGAGCCCCTTTGTTATCTCTGCAGCGATATGCAGGAGCTGGCTGGCCTGAGCAGGATTAACAAGCGACCGCTGGCACCACTCTGGCCCGGCTACCTGCCGGACGCGACGGCGTAAGCTCTACACCACAGGCTGAGATCGCGTGCCCAGCCGCGCGTAATTTGCCACTCCGCTGTGTCAACTTTCAAGGGCCCGCGGAGAAATTAATTTCCGCCGTTTCCGCGTCGAACGTTCGCTGGAGGTACGCACAACGAAACTCAGGCAAAAACGTAACACTTTACACTCTTTCTTCCTGTCTTTAGCTATGAGTTAATTAATAAGTGACAAAAATTGACATTTTTACTTCATGCACATTATGAATATAAGGATGTTTATGCTTAATCTGGAGTTCGCTTTATTGAAATTTTCAAATATTTTCTATTTTAAATAATTATCTGAAAATGATCATACACTGACATTTCCGAGAATTTCATTTTTCATGATTTGTGAAGAGTGATCCTCATGCTGACTTGTCAATTACGAAACTAGAGTGCATTAAACATGTGCAGAAGAGGATGGACACGAGGCTGCGTAGAATAAGACAGTGCTGGCCTTTGTGGCCGAGCGGTTCTATGCGCTTCAGTACGGAAACGCGCTGCTGTTACAGTCGCAGGTTCGAGTCCTACCTTGGGCATGGTTGTGTGTGATGTCCTTCGGTTAGTTAGGTTTAAGTAGTTCTAAGTCTAGGGGACTGATGACCTCAGATGTTAAGTCTCATAGTGCTCAGAGCCATTTGAACCAATAACACAGTAATTGGATAGTATTAAGTTATCGGATGGTTCAAGAATAAGACGTCGACTGACAGATAAACAAACTGATCAGAAAGGTGTGACTATTAGAAGTAACAGGGATAATTTAGATTGTATGAAGAGACCTGTTTGGGCGGTTTATTTCCACAAGCTGTCTGCAGATGCTGAACCAATCCACAACCGATGTTCCGTTTAGTGGTGTAAATCCCTGAAGGCAAAAGAGGATGATAAGCAGACTCTCTTTCACAAGATTACTGTACCAAATTGTGTTGTGCTTGCTATCAAACCTGTGTTTCAGCATTTTGCCCATCGAGAGCTGTTGAAGAAATGTCCGAAAGGCAAAAAACAAAATGCTGACGAATCTTTTAACGACGTTGTGTGGTCAAGGATACCAAAAAATTATTTTTTTGGAAATCAATTTTCTAACTGCGTGTTTTGACGCTGATCTTACTTTTGATGATAGCTGTTCCGTGAGACTAAAGGTTGTGGACCATCTTGGAAGTCATGAAGGTTAAAACACGACTAAAAGTGTGATGGACTAGGAGAAACAACGATTCATGAAGACAGAGATTGCAGCAAACAGTTTGTAAGCCACATCCAAGGAAAGGAAGACAGCACCGGGTGAGTAAGATGAGGAAGGAGATGAGGACTACCAGCCAGAAGGATTTTAACATATTTTGTACGTATCAGTTGGCTACGTATTAATTGTGTTTTTAAACGCAATTTTCCGAAAATGACTTTCAACATAAATTTCACTTTTTTCAGGAACTTCTAAATGTTATCACATAACATAAACAGTGACGTGATGTGGTAGGTCTACTTTAGTAGAATTTACTCTAATACTTAAAATTCAAGAAATTAAAACTGTGAGAATTTACGTCAAAAAATCAATGCTGAGGAACAATGACAACTTTTTCCTTAACTGTCGTTTTAAATTGATTGTAGAACAACACATTTACGAAACACGAGAGAACATGTGATAAAATCTCATACTTATGTACTCAATAGTTCCTGAGAAAACGGGGCATTTATATACCCAATTCAACATTGCCAAGATAAGGTGGTACGACCCCCATGATGTCAGTTGCTATTAACAACAGCGTAACTGAACAAGTTAACGGTTCCATTTATAATTATTGGTCTTGTGTAGGACAGGAACGATACAAGCAATATACAATATAGAGTCAGAATCTGGAAGGATCTAGTTTTCGAAGTCCTGTAAAATTTCCTAGATGCCTTGTTAAACAAAAATCAGTTTCTCGTTGTGCTGTTCCGCTCCTGAAAACCCATACGGTTGTGTTATCTGAATGTACCCGACAATTACAAACACGTTCTTCTGGACGTTGTACAGAGGATATAGTATTTTTCGTAAGTTTGTTTCAAAAGGTAGTGTTTGTCCAGAATTAGGGCAACTGCAACCAACCCCCCCCCCCTATCTGCACCACTCCATTTGTATTAAACCTCCATAAATGGTTCAGTGAGTACGTAGAGGATGGTATAAGAGGCGTGAAGCATGACTGGCCGAGTTTTGCGGAGATTATGACAATCCCTGCGTGGACTGTCTTTGTGAGTCGTCGTGCGGGATTCTTTCAACCTGTTTTGCCGATAAGCTCGCGAAATATATACCCCTGGCAGAAACATTATCAGCGCCGTCGGTCTCCCTGTAACGTGCAGTTTTACATCATGTGATTCTGTGTTATTAGGAATAACGTTGAAAATAGATCACATTATAATATATTTACTTACTGAGTACCATAAACTAATAATAGCGACACAGTTAATAATTATGAACTGGAAGCTGACAATTTCCTGAGAGCACTGTCTTACGGCAGAATTAGACAGGAAGGCATCCTATCGACGACTGGCGTATATGGTGCGCAGCTGTACCTCGTACTAACAGTCGTGATATATTTCGTAGGCGTTGGTACATTTTCGTTATCTTAAACATTATTCATCCATTTATTAAGAAAATCGTTTCCTGGCTTTGTAATACCGTTATAAGAGAGTACTCACGTTCTGCAGACTTCTACTAATATCTACACTGGAAAAAGTGACATTCATTAGCAAATAGTATTTATTAAGCAAGATTATTTGCTACCCGCCAGAAAAACTGTGCTTACTCTACGTACCTTGCTGTTGACGTAACGGGTGACCTCATGTCTAGCCACAGCGCCTCACATCACTGCCCACTGGCAACGCCACATGGTCCACCAGCTCCTTTGGCCATTCCGGGAAATGAAAACTCATTCCCTGCTGTGTGCGCTCTGTAGAACAGATTTATTCTCTGAATGCTATATGAGATTAGGTTAAACAGTAGGAACAACTTACACAACCCACAGAATAGAGAGCAGGCAACAGAGAGCTAATTTGTCGTGGCACAACGCCACCACAAACAAGAGTAATCAACCTTTTATATCTACAGCCCACTTTTGTGTCTCCGTTAATAGCAATATTCTCTAATAGCCACCTGCTCCACAGTCGTGGTGATTTATAGAGCAGGGAAATAACTTTATTTCATAATTACAAAGCATGCACTTCATGTCAATTTCTAATCAGACCTAATGAAAAAATGTTATTGAAATCCTTACCTCCTGGCGCCAACCACAAAATCTGGAACGTCAAATAGTGGGTGATAGGGACTATGGTTGTTAATCGCAAAGACGGGTGATTGATCGATTCAGATCGAAAAGCAAGTGCCATTTACGGATGTATCAAAGAATCAGCGGTACCTAGGATACTGCCGACGCAGTAATGGTCACCGGTTTGTGCCGGGGACGAACGGACAGGGGAAATCATCACCCTAGGTGGATATAGTTGTAATTCTGTCTTCCGATCTATGGGTGATTGTGGACAACTGTCACAGAAATGGAAATAGGGGAATCCGTGGGTGTCCTTGGAGCCAGTTAAGAAAAACTGACAGAGTACGTCGATGATGAAGAATGGTCACCGGTTTGTGCTGGGGACGAACGGACGGGGGAAATCATCACCCTAGGTGGATATAGTTGTAATTCGGTCTTCCGATCTATGGGTGATTGTGGACAACTGTCACAGAAATGGAAATAGAGGAATCCGTGGGTGTCCTTGGAGCCAGTTAAGAAAAACTGACAGAGTACGTCGATGATGAAGAATGAGAAGACGCTGATTGTGCTGAAGATGACGAAGAACGGTATTTCTATGATGAACAAACAATATCACTAGGAAGATAGAACTAATCACTGGTCAAACCGGCGGAATACACTAACTATATATATCATGGGTGTTTCGATAAAAGGTTCTAATCAGTTTGTCCATCTTTTCTACCTTCTTACTTCGTACTATCTCTCTCTGACTCTTTTGTGTTTATGTAGTTATGTTCTTCTTTCAACGTACGTGCATTAGCTGTCAGGAATATTTTGTTGTACTTTACTAGAGTTTTGTATATTTTGAGTATTCTTTCTCCTCGGCGTGTGTGTGCAGTTAGCGGAAAGGGTCGATGAGACAGTACGCTGATTTAATTTGTATTTCTTACTGCTTCGTAGTTCAGCGGATGTTTCTGTAGATGTTGGGAACAGATGAATAGTGTGTTAGTCTGTTTGTGTGAAGTGTCTTGTTAGTTAGTGAAGTGATGAGAGTGTCAATGGATATCGACTGAAGACATGAGTAGCTGAACCAGTAAGTGAATCGATGTATATAAATGTCCATAGATCAATAACACCCTTTTTCTTTAAGCTGGTCGCAGAATGTGTCACAAAAATACTCAGCGGCATGAGGTCCAGTTACGACTAACTTCTTCTGTAAATGGGGCTTAGAAGTTCTGTACTACCAAGAACACTCGCCGGACGAAAGACCTTGTGGCTTCAGCTTCATTCCTAACTTGATGGAAGCACTTCAGAACTGTGTCCGCCCCGATAGCTGAGCGGTCAGCGTGACGGATTGCTGTCCTATGGGCCCGGGTTTGAATCCCGGCTTGGTCGGAGATTTTCTCCGCTCAGGGATTGGGTGTTGTGTTGTCTTGTTGTGTTGTGTTGTCCGGCGCAGAGGTTGCCCAATGTGGCGTCGAATGTAATAAGACCTGCACCGAGGCGGCCGGACCTGCCCCGTAAGGAGCTTCCCGGCCAATGACCCCAAACGCTCATTTCCATTTCTTTCAGAACTACTACAGAGATTAATCGAGCAATTGACCACTCCACTCGAAATATCTGTTAAGGGTATCCTATGACTTCCTCTTCGCTGATAAGGGGCTATAGATGATGCTGGTGACTACTTTGAAGAACTGTAAATTGTGAAACATTTACCTCTGTTGTGTAATGTGTAAATAATTAGTTGGCACTATTAAAATTCGTAGTCTCATATATGCAGTCCTTTTGACTTTTATTGCTTTTGTTTTAAACATGCTTTGTAGTGACGTGGGATACGACCTGTTAAAAATCACAATCCCATGGAGCCATGACTTTAATATGAACTTCAACAAATTGTTTTCCTTTTTTCACTGTTCTGTCTGTTGGAGATACAGTAATGAAAGTGTGTGTCTCCGTCCAACGACCATACCACGATAGAATTCCATGAAATGGTCATGGAGGATTTCTGTAGTAGTCAGTGATTCGGACTCACCGCAGAGTATACTCGTACACAAGCTCTCGCTGTCCTCTGAAGACTTCGATATGTGCCATTAATAGTACAGTGATTGACCCTGCCTGTGTTTACGTCCAGGATTCGAATCGCCTCCTAGACTGGATGTGCACACTTACGACGAATTCTGTTTCTCTCTGGACTTCGCTTCTGGTTAGGCGTTCTTTTCGTGAACTCCATCTGTTTGTTCTGTAGGAGTCTGTGTCACCGCTAGGACGTCTCCTACCTACGCCTAGCAGCACAGAAAAAGGACTACCCACTACGACTACATTTTGTGCAATGTTACTTACAGCAGCAAATACTCGAGAGGAAATACCTAACTACTCTGTTATTTAGGGATTGATGCACATTCAGCAGAGACCACGTTGTTAACTGGCACAAGAATGGTATTAGAGCGCATAAACTCCTGCATGAACAAATGGTTGTTGAGCCTTGGTATCGATTTGGCCGCTACTAAGATAGTCTTTTATCCGTGAGCGACAGGTTGGTGTCGCCGTGGCAGCGAAAGAGGGTCGCCTGATCAAGCATTTGGAGCGCATGGTCTCATCCACTCCAGACAAGCAGACGAGCTGTGGTGATCAGTAGTCACATGGTCACGTATATATGTGGCATTTGGCTCAGTGGCGGAGAGCAGGTGTAAGATAGTGTTGTCACGTTTGCAGAGAGAGAGAGAGAGAGAAAGAGTGAGAGAGAGAGAGATGATGTTTGCGGTTCAGTGAGGAGTGCGCGGTTCGTTGGCTGGTCGAAGGCACCAAATTTTGGATCCCTGAAGAAGGCCGGACGGCATCGCAGGGGGGGGCGGGTCACATTTCTGGATTGCAGTAACTCGGATGTAGCCCCCTGGTAGGAGTGGTTGCTGTTCTATAGGTGTTATTGGGCTGAAGGATTCGAAATCTTGGAAGTCCACCGAAAATCTTGTGGACACAGGCGGATTTGTTTGATATGGTGAGCAGTTACGTTTTACTGGCCGTATGAGAAGTAGTGAACTCGGCCTGCAAGTACAGAATAGTTACTCTCCACCATCCTGGTTTCCAGTGGCTAATTGGTTTCTGTTAACTGTAAATTATGTTGATACTTAGTATACTGTGGCGTAATTTAAAAATAACACTCACGTCATTTAAGGCAAGTATGAGCTACAGAAGTGTTTGCTTGAAGTATTCTTTGGGGTTATTGTTATTATTGAGGTGGAGCCCTGAAAAGTGAACTAGTACAGAGCAATAGTGTCTAGAAATTGTACAGCTGCTACCAGCTGCTGTATATAAGTTTTCACGTTGCTAAACAAGTTTCCATTTAAAGGTGGAAAACAGTGATTATCATTTCCTGGTTATTTCTCATTGACAGCTGTTTTGCTGGAGTCCGAACTATAGTCCCATTGCGTATTATACTTCAGCTGTTGCCGCCGTTCTGCGCAATAACAATTAATCTTAGAGACCCTTCAGTGTCTGTTGATAGTAGAATTTATCGGTGTTCTGAATTTACGCCAAGTAGAGAGAAATTAAATTTTTTTGTCCTTTTAATACTGTACTGCTTGAGGAGTTTACATTGCAGGAGATCTTACGATTTTTTATGATACTTCATTGGTCATTGAACTAACAATAAGTGGAGATTCTTTTCATGCAGAGACGTGGTTAGTTAAACAGTACGTGGACCCTGTTCTCATGCAGGGACTCGGCTAGCTACCTGTTGTGCTGGATCAAAACCTAACACGTCCTTCACGTGTAAAATAGCACTTGTCTCGGTGCAGTCAGTGAGTCCACTTATTTCAATGCTTAAAAAGATGTGGTTTGAAGAAGATGCTTGTGAATGAGCGCAGTATTGCAAGCGTCGTTTGAAACCTTGTAAGAAAACTTAGCACAAGAACTTTTTTGAACTTAATCGATATCGCACATTGTAGTATTGTCACGTGTTTTGAAAGCTTGTGAGAAATCTTAGGAATTTAAAAATGGTTCAAATGTCTCTGAGCGCTACGGGACTTAACATACGAGGTCATCAGTCCCCTAGAACTTAGATCTACTTAAACCTAACTAACCTAAGGACATCATACACATCCATGCCCGGGGCAGGATTCGAACCTGCGAACGTAGCGGTCGCGTGGTTCCAGACTGAAGCGCCTAGAACCACTCGGCCACTAGAAATTTAAATATGAATCAGTATAGACCAGATTTAAGAATTCCGTGCTATTCATTTTTAGACTTTTAGTTTTGGAATTGTTTCACAATTGAATGTGTAGCATTAATTTATTTTGGAGAGAGTTTTCCTGAAAATAATCAAAAGATCTTCTTTAGTCGGGTCTTTAATGTTAAATAACTTTTAATGTTAATGTAGTTACACGGAGCTACTTCACAAACGTAGCTCTACTTACAGTGGGCAATAAATAATTTTTTTAACTTAAAGTCAGTACTGATCATTGGAATGGTAGCAGAAAATTGTTTTGCGCAGGGTGGTTCTGAATCTGATATTTGTGCTGGAAAGGTCATAGTTTCCATGTATACTGTTCTGGCTTCCTTCCGTGTATTGAAATGGAAACGGTCCTGGATGGATGAGGCGTACTGGGAATTTTGTACCTCACCGAGGCACAGTTGCAGTGCGAGTTCACTAATCGCAGGATGTCAGTCGAAGGTATCGCGCCTGCACAACACATTGGACCGGAGGCTCGTGAAAATGTGGCAGTAACTGTGAAGGTTAAGTGACTCTTGCGCAGCTTGCGGCAATTACTTAACCAGTGTGGAGGCTAATGTTGAGTTACTGCAAAGCAACATTCCTCTCAGCATGGAAGTTTTCACATTTGAGTCTCTGCTATCCCATATAGCTAATTGTGTCCAAGATATCTGTCAGGTTTATAGTGCAACAGACCAAGTCTCAGGAATTGAACCACTTAGCGTAACACTAATTCATTTGCAGGATGAAGCTAGTGCCCCCAGCTGGGACAGTAATGTTCGATTGGATGGGGTTCATCCCCACATGGAGGAGGTATCCAGTGCTCAAGAGAGGGTAGGGGAAGATGGTGGAAATTTTGCAGTAAGCTACCAATTGGTTCAGAAAATTATATTATCAACAGACACTAACCAGCAAATACCTGATGTTTTGTGGTTATCGGTGCATTTAGAGGAGCAGTTAAGGGATTTACAAGCGGAATATTCGGTAGTGATTCAAGTGGTTCACTCACTAAGCTAGGTATGTTACATATAATTATTAGCCAATCGCTTGAGGAGCACTCATTGGTCGCGTCTCGCATGGCTTTATCACTGAATCTTTCTAACAGAGTTCTCAATGAGCTGGTAAATCAGTACTGTTACCGTGTGAGAGGTTATAATGAGCAGCTGGTACACTTTTTTTTTTTTTTTTTTGAGTCATCATTATTCTGACTGGTTCAATGCTGCTTGCTACGCCCTCAGTTATTCGCTGGATGTATTCCAATATTTGTCTTTCTCTACAGTTTTTGCCATCTACAGCTACGTCCTTTCCTGATATCCTATCATACTATCCCTTCTCCTTGTCAGTGTTTTCCACATAGTCCATTCCTCTCTGAATCTGCGCATAACCCCCTCATTCCTTACCGTATCAGTCCACGTGACTTCACATTCGTCTGTAGCACCACAACTCAAATTCTTCGATTCTGACTGTGCGGCCGGTCCCGGCGGAGGTTCGAGTCCTCCCTCGGGCATGGGTGTGTGTGTTTGTCCTTAGGAAAATTTAGGTTAAGTAGTGTGTAAGCTTAGGGACTGATGACCTTAGCAGTTAAGTCCATAAGATTTCAAACACATTTGAACATTTCTTCGATTCTCTTCTATTTCGATTTTCCTGCAGTCTATGTTTCACTGCCATACAATGCTGTATTCCATACGTACATGCTCAGAAATCTCTTGCTCAAATTAAGGCCTATGTTTGATTTTAGTAGAATTCTTTTGGCCATGAATGCCCTTTTTGCCAGTGCAAGTCTGCTTTTCATGTCCTCCCGGCTCCGTGCGTCATTGGTTGGTTCGCTGCCTAGGTAGCAATATCCTTTCACTTCATCTACTTCATTACCATCAATCTTGATGTTAAGGTTCTCGCAGTTCCTATTTCTGCTGCTTCTCATTACTTTAGTATTTCTTAGATTTACTCTCAATCCATATTCAATACTCATTAGTCCGTTCATTCCATTAAGCAGATTCTGTAATAATTCTTCAGTTTCATTCAAGATAGCAATGTCCTCAGCGAATGGCATCATCGATATCCTTTCACCTTGAATTTTAATCCAACTCCTGAACCTTTCTTTTATTTCCATCATAGCTTTTTCGATGTACAGGTTGAAAGTCTATATCCCTGTCTTACACCCTTTTAATCCGAGCGCTTCATTCTTGGTTGTCCACTCCTATTCTTCCCTCTTGGCTCTTGTACATGCATATTGTATATTATCCGTCTCTTCCTATAACTATTTTTAATGGGAATTTCGAGTATCTTGCATCATTTTACATTGTCGAACGGTTTTTCCAGGTCGACAAATCGTATGAATGTGCCAAGTTTTTTCTTTAGTCTTGCTTTCATTGTCAACAGCAACGTCAGAATTGCCTTTGTGGTTTCTTTATCTTTCCTAAAGGCAAAAACTGTCACCTAACACAACCTCAATCTGCTTTTTCATTCCTCTGTATATTATCCATGTCAGCAACTTGGATGCATGATCTGATAATCTGATTATGCGATGATTCTTCCACTTTTGAGCCCTTTCCGAAAGTCAGATTGTATGTCGCTTGGCTCATAATTCTACACACCATCGTGAATAGCTGCCACTTCCCCCAATCATTTCAGAAATTCTGACGGAATCTTATTCTGACAGAATCTTATGTATCCCCTCTGCCTTATTTCATCTTAAGTCCTCCAAAGCCCTCTTAAATGTTGATTCTAATACTGGATCCCACATCCATCCGAAATCATCTCCTGTTTCTTTTTCTATCACATCAAACAAATCTTCCGATTCATAGAGGCCTTCAATGTACTCTTTCCACCTATCCGCTCTCCACTCGGCTTTTAACAGTGGAATTCCCATGGAACTCCTAATATTATCACCCTTGACTTTAATATCAGCGAAGGTTGTTTTGACTTTCCTATATAGTGATTCAGTCCTTACGACGATCATTTCTGTTTCGAAGTCTTCAAATTTTTCATGCAGCCACTTCATCTAAACTTCCCTGCATTTCCTGTTTATCTCCGTCCTAGGTGGCTTGTATTTCTGCAATCCTGAATTTTCCTGAACATTTTTGTAATTCCTTATTTCATCGATTAACTGAATTATTTCTTCTGTTACCCAAGGTTTCCTCACAATTACCTTCAATGTACCTATGTTTTGCTTTCAACTTCTGTGATTGCAATTTTAAGAGATATCCATTCCTCTTCAACTGTACTGCCTACACAACTATTCCTTATTGCTCAGTCTATAGCCTTAAAGAACTTGATGCGTATCTTGTCATTCCTTAGTATTTCTGCATCCCACTTCTTTGCGTATTGATTCGTTCTGGCTATTCTCGTAAGCTTCAGTACTTAAAAAATGCTCATTTACATAGTTTGCTAAGTGTTGTGGATCATTTATTACCTTATCCCCCTCCTTAGCAGTATGTTATTCTGCGTTTGTTTGCCTCTCCCCATTTCCTTTTTTATGACATCCGAGACGGTTTTGCTTTCATTCCCTGCGTTGTATATTATTTTGTCATTAAATGACTTTTTTGCAGCAATCAGCACCTTCCTATAGATCTTTTTGTATCTATGATAGAAATTTAAGAATTCTGGATCATTGCCAATCTTGTTCATGGAACTGAGGTGTTGAAGCGTTTGGGAGGACTTCTTAATCCCTGCTGTCATCCACCCGTTTTTGTGAGATGTTGACACAGTAATGCATACTTTTGGAAATGCCTTTTCAAAGTTCAATTTAAACAAAATGGAGAATTTAGAGAACTTTATATTCACATTGCTTTCCTTATATACTACATCCCAGCTTTGTTTTTCTAGTTCTTTTGAAAAATCTTTTATTTTGATTTATGATAGATGTCGTTTGCAGGCTTGTAGTTAAGGGAATGATTCGATTCCTGATTTTTTTTTCTGTTGTAATTTGATGTAAATGGTCCGATAGTACGAGATCTTTTGCAGCTACGTCACGTTTTTCCCTGTCTGTATTTGTGGCGACATGGTCAATTACTGGTGCAGTCGTTGTAGAAAACCTTGTTGCACTATTGACCAATAGAGACATGCCAAAACTTTGAAGGATGTTTATGAAGGTGCTGCCGGATTCATTTATGATAGTGGTGATGTTAACACACAGAAGTATGTTCACCTTTGTACTTGAGACTTTATCTAAAACTTCTGTTAGTTTATTGAAAAAAGTGTCCACATTACCATTGGGACATCTGTACACACAAAAAATGAATAATTGCTTGGTGATATCAAGCCCTGCTATTTCAATAGCTGATATTTCAAAGTGTTTGTCTTCACTTATTGTACTGATGTCAAGTCTTGATTTGACCTGTGTCCCTTTTCTGATATAAATGAATGTTCTTCCACCCCTTGAAGTAGTTCTCCATTGTTTGCCTTTTCATACATTGACGTTGCGATTTCTGATGTTACGGTTGATGACGGAAGTAAGACTAAAGAAAAATCAACAATACTTTCTTAACTCTGGGGAAAATAGGGGTAAACCATAGGGGACGTCAGGTAATATAAAATTTGTACAAGAACCAAGAGATAATAATAAGAGCGGAAAGCCAACATAGAAGTGCTCGGATTAGAAAGTGTGTAAGACTGTAATGCAGTCTTTCGCCCCTACTGTTTAATTTCTACATCGAAGAAACAATGACGAAAATAAAAGAAAGATTCACGAGTGGATCTAAAATCCAAATTTGGAAGGATATCAATGATCAAATTCACTGATGACATTGCTATTCTCAGTGAATGTGAAGAAAAATGGAATGTTTAGTGACTACAGGATATGGATTTAGAGTAAATAAAAGGAAGATGATATGATTCAGAAGTAGCAGGAATGAGATCAGCGAGGAACAACTTCAGTAGTTGTGATCACTAAATAGACAAGGTTAAGGTGATTATGCAACAAAATAATCCATAATGGACGGAGTTAGGACGGAAAAAGCAGTCAAGCACTAACAACAAGATCGTTCCTGGCCGACAGATGACTTCTAAAATCAAATATTGGTCTTATTTTGAGGATGAAATTTTTGAGAATATACATTTGAAGCACAGTATTATACCATAGTGAAACGTGAACTGTGGGAAAACCGGAACAGAATGAAAGTATTTGAGACTGGGTACTACAGAAGGATATAGATAAAAAGGTAGACAGGTAAGGTACGCAACGAGGATGTTCTCCACAGAATAGGTGAGGAAAGGAATATTTGGAAAACACTGACAAAAAGCGAGATAGGGTGGTAGGACAAATAATAGACGACTTTGATTGCAGGTGCTACTCTGAAATGAGGAAATTGGCACAGGAGAGGAATTAGTGGCGGGCTGCATCAAACCAGTCAGCAAACTGAGGTCACCTTGTCTGTAGAGAATGCCCTTAACACGGCGGTTCAGAAGAGCCTTCTAACCACTATGGCAAGATGAAATGTAACTTTCCCGGTTAATACCCATTGTCAAAGCTGTGATCGATAAATGACAACCAAAGAGATATTGTTAAGAAGAAATGGGGGGCGATCAGGTCATCCTGATCGCCCCCTTGTTCTCCTTAATAATATCCAAGAAGCACAATGGAGGGGAGCTGATATTTCCTCATTTGTAAGTAAGTGATAAAGGTTCCAAGTGAATTTACGGACTAATGCAGTTTTTGCTCAGATTGTTGGACCATATCTACGGCAAAGGGGCTAACAGGACTGATGAACCTCATTTTTCTCATAATCTTCCTGCCCACTTCGACAAAATGTTATTAAATTCATAAGATAATGTGCATGCAAAACGACTAACCACCAGCTACCTTTTAGGCTGGTCGCCAGATACCAAAATCGGTAGGTTGGTATAGGGCGACATGCTTCAGAGCGAAAACGGTCAGCCGATCATAATCCTCTTGATTACTTTCTGTGCCGCCCAGTCGAGTGTCTTCGATTCCTTAACTTTTATTCACAGGACAAACAGCATTTCTGACTATAGGAATTTCACAGGCTGAACATTTTCACTTAAAGAAATGTTTCTGAGAAAAACAGGTACTGACCTTAACGGTTCAAAAGGTGTACAAGGTATACTAAGAATGAATCGTATGGTAGACTTAAGAAACAAAGAAAATGAATTAGGAAGATTCAGTTTAATGACTTTTTAATTTCAGTTTCTGGCAGTCCTTATTATTTAATCTGTGGGATGCCCTTATTTTCATGTTTTCCGTCGTCTGAGGGAAAGAGCGATAAATACGATATGGACATGAAGTTCGGATCGTTGTATTTGTTAATATTTAAGAGACTCAGTGTCGGAGTTATGTTGTGCAGTCTAGCTGTGAGGTGTTATGTACATGGCTACATAGCATGCTAATACAATGAGGTGATAAAAGACACGGGATACCTTCCAGTATAGTATTGGACGTACTTCTGCCGGTGTGGTGCAGCAACTGGACCCATGGCATGGACTTAAAAAGTCGTTAGGAAGCCCTTGCAGAAAGACTGAGCCAGGCTGCCACTAAAGCTGTCCATGATTGCGGACGTGTTGCCGATCCAGGATTTTGCGCGCGAACTTACCTTTCTATTACATCCCATAAACATTCGATGAGAATCATCTCGGTCGATCTGAGTGGCCACATAACTCTTTCGACCTGTCCACAATCTTCTTCGAACCAACCGTGAAAGTCTGTGGCCCAGTGACATCACTGGGAACATGAACTGCATGAATGGTTGCAAATAGCCTCAGAGTAGCCGAACACCACCATTTCCAGCCAATGATCGGTTCACTTGTACCAGAGGTAGTAGGCCATTCCACACAAATACAGGCCACGCCATCATGAAGTCATTACCAGCTTGCACAGTGCCTTATTGACACTTTGGGTCTGTGTCACACTCCAGCCCTTCTATCAACTCTTACTAGCTGATATCAGGACCCGTTTCACCAGCCCACGGTTTTCTAGTCGTTTAGCTCGAACTTATGTGGTCTCAAGCCCAGGAGAGCCTTTGCAGGAGATACTGTGCTGTTAGCAAAGCCATTCGCGTCTGCGCCTGCTGCCATAGCCCATTAACGTCAAACTTCCCCGCACTGTCTTACCGGATGCGTTCGTCCATTGTTACACATTGATTTCTTCGGTTATTTCACGCAGTGCTGCTGGACTGTTAGCTCAGACGACTCTACGCATACGCCGTTATTTTCGGACGATAAATGAAGCACGGCGGCCACTGCGTTGTCCGTGGTGAGAAGCAACGCCTGAAATTTGGTATTCTCGCCACACTCTTTACGCTGTGGGTCTCGGAGTATGGAATTGCGTAACTACTTCCGAATGGAATGTCTCATGCGTCTACCATTCCACGTTCAAAGACTACTAATTTCCATCAGGCTGTCATAGCCATGTCGGAAAAGTTTTCACATGTATCACGGAATACAAAAGGCAGTTCCACGGATGCACTGCCCTTTTATATCTTGTGGACGTCATAATGCCGCCATCTACGTATGTGTATATCGCTGTCAGTTGACTTTTCTTTGTCACCTCAGTGAGGAAATATTATGTAAGGTGTCCAGTATTCGGTACCTTAAAAAGTAACATAATGTTTTCTTCCATAGATGAGAAGAATACAGGTTTTTGATTAATTTTGTTTATTTGGCTCTATTAATTTGGATTTTTGATTTAGGAGCTAGTATTAGACGAAAGGGGGAGATAACGAGCTTATATGAGTTCAAACGGGAAGCTGAGTAAGTACCACTTTATTCAGGACAAGAGAAACGAGACTACTCGCACTATTTAGTACCTGGAGACGGGTCATATGTTAGTCTCTGGGAGAGAGTGGCCATGTCTCGTGATACGAGGTAACATAGCATAGATTTCAGTCACGTTTGTTGAGACTGTGCTGTTTGTTTTATGGAAAATAGTTTTAATTCCGAAAAGGTTGTGACTTCAATTGGATGGCACTATTGAAGTTCGTGATATTTTAGTCCGAGAGCAGATTCTTTCTATCTGGCTCATAAATTTCGCGTTGGCTTACTGTGCAGCCATAATAGTGAACTTTCTAAAGCATGATGAGCTGCGTAGCATTTGAGAGGCTATACAGCATAGATATTTATTCGAGAATTTTCTTGTTTAGTTGTTACGCAAAGACGTAATAGAATGAAACCTCTTCACAGTGGTGAGATTTAATTCTATGCACATAATTGACGCAGAAGTGATTTCTGGTATTCCTCAAGGTAGTGGTATTGGCCATTTGTTGCTTGTTATGTATATAAACGATGTAGAAGACTATCTGAGCAGCCATCTTAGTGTGGAAATCTTCCGTACAGACGTATAACACAAGTGACACCCAATAACCTGACCACGTTCGAAGTCCGTGAGTTCGGCGGAGCACCCCATTCTGCTCTGTCACGATGTCTAAGAACAACTGAGGTCGCTGATATGGAGCACCTGGCAGGAGGTGGCAACACAATGCACCTAATATGAAAAACGTATGTTTTTGGCAGTGTCCGGAAACCTTTGACCACGTAGTGTACTTCGTACTGTAGGAAAGCGACGCCAAGAGCATCCTTTTGTTGGGTCTACAAATGGTACCTAGCCCAAGGGCTACGCAAAACAGTACAAACTACATTTTTACTATCAAAGGAACCTGAGATATGAGCACCGGAAATTCCCGTTTTTAGGTGCAACCTTTTGGAATATGCTACACTACTGGCCATTAAAATTACTACACCAAGAAGAAATGCAGATGATAAACAGATATTCAATGGACGTATATATTGTACTAGAACTGACATGTGATTACATTTTCAAGCAATTTGGGTGCATTGATCCTTAGAAATCAGTACCCAGAACAACCACCTCTGGCCGTAATAACGGCCTTGATACGCTTGAGCGTTAAGTCAAACAGAGCTTGGATGGCGTATACAGGTACAGCTGCCCATGCGGCTTCAACACGATACCACAGTTCATCAAGTCTAGTGACTGGCGTATTGTGACGAGCCAGTTGTTCGGCCACCATTGACCAGACGTTTTCAATTGGTGAGAGATCTGGAGAATGTGCTGGCCAGGGCAGCAGTCGATCATTTTCTGTACCCAGAAAGGCCCGTACTGGACCTGCAACATGCGGTCGTGCATTATCCTGCTGAAATGTAGGGTTTCGCTGGGATCGAATGAAGGGTACAACCACGGGTTGTAACACATCTTAAATGTAACATTCACTGTTCAACGTGTCGTCATTGCAAACAAGAGGTGACCGAACGTGTAACCAGTGGCACCCCAAAACATCACGCAGGGTGATACGCCAGTATGGCCATGACGAATACATGCTTCCAATGTGCGTTCACGCGATGTCGCCAGACACGGATGCGACCATCATGTTGCTGTAAACAGAAACTGGATTCATCAGAAAAAATGACGTTTTGCCGTTGGTGCATCCAGGTTCGTCGTTGAGTACACCATCGCAGGCGCTCCAGTCTGTGATGCAGCGTCAAGGGTAACCGCAACCATGGTCTCCGAGCGGATAATCCATGCTGCTGCAAACGTCGTCGAACTGTTCGTGCAGCTGGTTGTTGTCTTGCAAACGTCGCCATCTGTTGTCTCAGCGATCGAGACTGGCTGCACGATCCGTTAAAGCCATGCGCATAAGATGCCTGTCATTTCGACTGCCAGTGTTACGAGGCCGTTGGGATCCAGCACGGCGTTCCGTATTACCCTCCTGAACTCACCGATTCCATATTATGTTAACAGTCATTGGATCTCGACCAACGCGAGCAGCAATGTCGCGCTACGATAAACCGCAATCGCGATAGGCTGTAATCTGACCCTTATCAAAGTCGGAAACGTGATGGTACGCATTTATTGTTCTTAAACGAGGCATCACCACAACGCTTCACCTGGCAACGCCGGTCAACTACTGTCTGTGTATGAGAAATCGGTTGGAAACTTTCCTGACGTCAGCACGTTGTAGGTGTCGCCACCGGCGCCAACCTTGTGTGAATGCTCTGAAAAGCTATTGTTGTTGTTGTGGTCTTCAGTCCTGAGACTGGTTTGATGCAGCTCTCCATGCTAATCTATCCTGTGCAAGCTCCTTCATCTCCCAGTACCTACTGCAACCTACATCGTTCTCAATCTGCGTAGTGTATTCATCTCTTGGTCTCCCTCTACGATTTTTACCCTCCACGCTGCCCTCCAATGCTAAATTTGAGATCCCGTGATGCCTCAGGAAACCGATCCCTTCTTCTGGTCAAGTTGTGCCACAACCTTCTCTTCTCCCCAATCCTAAACAATACCTCCTCATTAGTTACGTGATCTACCCACCTAATCTTCAACGTTCTTCTGTAGCACCACATTTCGAAAGCTTCTATTCTCTTCTTGTCCAAACTTTTTATTGTCCATGTGTCACTTCCGTACATGGCTACACTCCACTCAAATACTTTCAGAAACGACTTCCTGACACTTAAATCTATACTCGATGTTAACAAACTCCTCTACTTCAGAAACGCTTTCCTTGCTATTGCCAGTCTTCATTTCATATCCTCTCTACTTCGACCATCATCAGATATTTTGCTCCCCAAATAGCAAAACTCCTTTACTACTTTAGGTGTCTCATTTCCTCATCTAATTCCTTCAGCATCACCAGACTTCATTCGACTACATTCCATTATCCTCGTTTTGCTTTTGTTGATGTTCATCTTATATCCTCCTTTCAAGACACTGTCCATTCCGTTCAACTGCTCTTCCAAATCCTTTGCTGTCTCTGACAGAATTACAATGTCATCGGCGAACCTCGAAGTTTTTATTTCTTCCCCATGGATTTTAATACCAACTGCAAATTTTTCTTTTGTTTCGTTTATTGCTTGCTCAATATACAGATTGAATAACATCGGGGAGAGGCTACAACCCTGTCTCACTCCCCTCCCATCCACTGCTTCCCTTTCATGGCCCTCGACTCTTGTAACTGCCATCTGGTTTCTGTACAAATTGTAAGTAGCCTTTCGCTCCCTGTATTTTACCACTGCCACATTTAGAATTGGAAATAGAGTATTCCATTCAACATTGTCGAAAGCTTTCTCTAAGTCTACAAATGCTAGAAACGTAGGTTTGCCTTTCCTTAACCTAGCTTCTAAGATAAGTCGTAAGGTCAGTATTGCCTCACGTGATCCAACATTTCTACGGAATCCAAACTGATCTTTCCCGAGGTCGGCTTCTACCAGTTTTTCCATTCGTCTGTAAAGAATTCAGGTTAGTATTTTGCGGCTGTGACTTATGAAACTGATAGTTCGGTAATTTTCACATCTGTCAACACCTGCTTTCTTTGGGATTGGAATTATTATATTCTTCTTGAGGTCTTAGGGTATTTCACCTGTCTCATACATCGTGCTCACCAGATGGTACAGTTTTGTCAGGACTGGCTCTCCCAAGGCTGTTGGTAGTTCTAATGGAATGTTGTCTACTCCCGGGGCCTTGTTTCGACTCAGGTCTTTCAGTGCTCTGTCAAACTCTTCACGCAGCGTCATATCTCCCATTTCATCTTCATCTACATCCTCTTCCATTTCCATAACATTGTCCTCAAGTACATCGCCCTTGTATAGACCCTCTATATACTCCTTCCACCTTTCTGCTTTCCCCTCTTTGCTTAGAACTGGGTTTCCATCTGAGCTCTTGATATTCATACAAGGTCTCTTTAATTTTCCTGTAGGCTGTATCTGTCTTACCCCTAGTGAGATAAGCCTCTACATCCTTACATTTGTCCTCTAGCCATCGCTGCTTAGCCATTTTGCACTTCATGTCGATCTCAGTTTTGAGATGTTTGTATTCCTTTTTGCCTGCTTCATTTATGGCATTTTTATATTTTCTCTTTTCATCAATTAAATTCAATATTTCTTCTGTTACCCATGGATTTCTACTAGCCCTCGTATTTTTACCTTCTTGATCCTCTGCTGCCTTCACTACTTCATCCCACAGAGCTACCCATTCTTCTTCTACTGTATTTCCTTCCCCCATCTCTGTCAATTGTTCCCTTATGCTGTCCCTGAAACTCTGTACAACCTCTGGTTTAGTCAGTTTATCCAGGTCCCATCTCCTTAAATTCCCACCTTTTTGCAATTTCTTCAGTTATAATCTACAGTTCATAACCAATAGATTGTGGTCAGAGTCCACATCTACCCCTGGAAGTGTCCTACAATTTAAAACCTGGTTCCTAAATTTCTGTCTTACCATTATATAATCTATCTGATTCCTTTTAGTATCTCCAGGATTCTTCCATGTATACAACCTTCTTTTATGATTCTTGAACCAAGTGTTAGCTATGATTAAGTTATGCTCTGTGCAGAATTCTAAAAGACGGCTTCCTCTTTCGTTTCTTAGCCCCAATCCATATTCACCTACTATGTTTCCTTCTCTCCCTTTTCCTACTGCCGAATTCCAATCACCCATGACTATTAAATTTTCGTCTCCCTTCACTACCTGAATAATTTCTTTTATCTCATCATACATTTCTTTAATTTCTTCGTCATCTTTAGAGCTAGTTGGCATATAAACTTGTACTACTGCTGTAGGCATGGGCTTCGTGTCTATCTTGGCCACCATAATACGTTCACTATGCTGTTTGTAGTAGCTTACCCGCACCCCTATTTTTTTATTCATTATTAAACCTAAGACTTAGAGAAAGCTTTTGACAACGTTAACTGGAATACTCTCTTTCAAATTCTGAAGGTGGCAGGGGTAAAATACAGGGAGCGAAGGGCTATTTACAATTTGTACAGAAACCAGATGGCAGTTATAAGAGTCGAGGGGCATGAAAGGGAAGCAGTGGTTGGGAAAGGAGTGAGACAGGGTTGTAGCCTCTCCCCGATGTTATTCAATCTGTATATTGAGCAAGCAGTAAAGGAAACAAAAGAAAAATTCGGAGTAGGTATTAAAATTCATGGAGAAGAAGTAAAAACTTTGAGGTTCGCCGATGACATTGTATTTCTGTCAGAGACAGCAAAGGACTTGGAAGAGCAGTTGAACGGAATGGACAGTGTCTTGAAAGGAGGATATAAGATGAACATCAACAAAAGCAAAACGAGGATAATGGAATGTAGTCAAATTAAATCGGGTGATGCTGAGGGGATTAGATTAGGAAATGAGACACTTAAAGTAGTAAAGGAGTTTTGCTATTTAGGGAGTAAAATAACTGATGATGGTCGAAGTAGAGAGGATATAAAATGTAGACTGGCAATGGCAAGGAAATCGTTTCTGAAGAAGAGAAATTTGTTAACATCGAGTATAGATTTAAGTGTCAGGAAGTCGTTTCTGAAAGTATTTGTATGGAGTGTAGCCACGTATGGAAGTGAAACATGGACGATAACCAGTTTGGACAAGAAGAGAATAGAAGCTTTCGAAATGTGGTGCTACAGAAGAATGCTGAAGATAAGGTGGGTAGATCACGTAACTAATGAGGAGGTATTGAATAGGATTGGGGAGAAGAGAAGTTTGTGGCACAACTTGACTAGAAGAAGGGATCGGTTGGTAGGACATGTTTTGAGGCATCAAGGGATCACAAATTTAGCATTGGAGGGCAGCGTGGAGGGTAAAAATCGTAGAGGGAGACCAAGAGATGAATACACTAAGCAGATTCAGAAGGATGTAGGTTGCAGTAAGTACTGGGAGATGAAGAAGCTTGCACAGGATAGAGTAGCATGGAGAGCTGCATCAAACCAGTCTCTGGACTGAAGACCACAACAACAACAACATATTAAACCTACTCCTGCATTACCGCTATTGGATTTTGTATTTATAACCCTGTATTCACCTGACCAGAAGTCTTGTTCCTCCTGCCACCGAAGTTCACTAATTCCCACTATATCTAACTTGATCCTATCCATTTCCCTTTTTAAATTTTCTAACCTACCTGCCCGATTAAGAGATCTGACATTCCACGCTCCGATCCGTAGAATGCCAGATTTCTTTCTCCTGATGACGACGTCCTCCTGAGTAGTCCCCGCCCGGAGATCCGAATGGGGGACTATTTTACCTCCGGAATATTTTACTCAAGAGGACGCCATCATCATTAAACCATACAGTAAAGCTGCATGCTCTCGGGAAAAATTACGGCTGTAGTTTCAGCTTGCTTTCAGCCGTTCGCAGTACCACAACAGCAAGGCCGTTTTGGTTAATGTTACAAGGCCAGATCAGTCAATCATCCAGACTGTTGCCCCTGCAACTACTGAAAAGGCTGCTGCCCCTATTCAGGAACCAAACTTTTGTCTGGCCTCTCAACAGATACCCCTCCGCTGTGGTTGCACCTACGGTACGGTTATCTGTATCGTTGAGGAACGCAAGCCTCCCCACCAACGGCAAGGTCCATGGTTCATGGGGGGAGGCTGAAAAGCTAATCATTTGCATATCACCGCATCTTCTTCCTGTCGCATAAAGTTCGCGTCTGTAGCACGTCATCTTTGTGGTGTAGCAATTTTAATGGCCAGAAGTGTAGATTCTCACGCTGTCGCATGCATACGAATTATTAACTCCCACAGAGCCACTTACTGATTTTTCGTTGGTTTCTGCCATATACTTGAAAAGTACAAAACAAATGCCCGTCCAAGAAAGAACTCTATGCTGTGGCTTCTGTCTGAGCTACAAACATTCACAGTCGCGCTCTGAAGGGAACCCTCCTGTTTGGTTTGGTGAGCCGGCTGCAAACTCAGTGAGGCTGCAGCCTGCAGTACTCACCTCCTCGCTTTCAGTGAACAAATTCTGCAACACAATAAACTGGTAACCAAAATCGCAGGATTTCTTTTTATTCCATCATCAGGATGGCGGCTTTAGTTTCGCCGAAACTGGTTATCATTGAATAAAAAGAATTCCTGCGGTCTTGGCTACCGGTTTATTATGTTACAAGCATCTAGATCGCTCCCATATGAGCACATTGTGCTCCCTGCACAACAAATTCTGACTCTGCGATCCTGCTTGCAGCACATTCGTACATTTTGAATGGAATGATAGCCGGGGAAGAAGTTGGTTGGCCAGGAAGTACGAACTCGTCCGGTTAAAACAGGCTGTATTGATTAAGCCCCGTATCCTCCAATTCAACTGATATATTTAAATACTACATTTAAAATCATTAAGACAAGTGCGCACACCACAAGTGAAGGACCGTCACGGAAGCCACTAATTCTGAGTAATTATCTCCTCGCCGTACTCTCTACGAAATAAGGACACCAAACTAAACTCGAGGATGTTGAAATACTGCTTGGCATCGTTCACATAAGATCCTCTATGGCTATAATGTTTACCTATTCTGCGATTATCTACAACAATATTGAGATTATGCACTGCAGGTCAGTGGTCATAGCCCTGCTTATCAGAGGAGAAGAAGACCATGACGCAGGAGACCAATGGATGATTTGCTCATCTACATCTACATCTACATCTACATCTATACTCCGCGAGCCACCTTACGGTGTGTGGCGGAGGGTACTTATTGTACCACTATCTGATCCCCCCTTCCCTGTTCCATTCACGAATTGCGCGTGGGAAGAACGACTGCTTGTAAGTCTCCGTATTTGCTCTAATTTCTCGGATCTTTTCGTTGTGATCATTACGCAAGATATATGTGGGCGGTAGTAATATGTTGCCCATCTCTTCCCGGAATGTGCTCTCTCGTAATTTCGATAATAAACCTCTCCGTATTGCGTAACGCCTTTCTTGAAGTGTCCGCCACTGGAGCTTGTTCAGCATCTCCGTAACGCTCTCGCGTTGACTAAATGTCCCCATGACGAATCGCGCTGCTTTTCGCTGGATCATGTCTATCTCTTCTATTAATCCAACCTGGTAAGGGTCCCATACTGATGAGCAATACTCAAGAATCGGACGAACAAGCGTTTTGTAAGCTACTTCTTTCGTCGATGAGTCACATTTTCTTAGAATTCTTCCTATAAATCTCAACCTGGCGCCTGCTTTTCCCACTGTTTGTTTTATGTGATCATTCCACTTCAGATCGCTCCGGATAGTAACTCCTAAGTATTTTACGGTCGTTACCGCTTCCAATGATTTACCACCTATGGCATAATCGTACTGGAATGGATTTCTGCCCCTGTGTATGCGCATTATATTACATTTATCTACGTTTACGGAAAGCTGCCAGCTGTCGCACCATGCATTAATCCTCTGCAGGTCCTCCTGGAGTACGTACGAGTTTTCTGATGTTGCTACTTTCTTGTAGACAACCGTGTCATCTGCAAATAGCCTCACGGAGCTACCGATGTTGTCAACTAAGTCATTTATGTATATTGTAAACAATAAAGGTCCTATCACGCTTCCCTGCGGTACTCCCGAAATTACCTCTACATCTGCAGATTTTGAACCGTTAAGAATGACATGTTGTGTTCTTTCTTCTAGGAAATCCTGAATCCAATCACAAACCTGGTCCGATATTCCGTAAGCTCGTATTTTTTTCACTAAACGTAAGTGCGGAACCGTATCAAATGCCTTCCTGAAGTCCAGGAATACGGCATCAATCTGCTCGCCAGTGTCTACGGCACTGTGAATTTCTTGGGCAAATAGGGCGAGCTGAGTTTCACATGATCTCTGTTTGCGGAATCCATGTTGGTTATGATGAAGGAGATTTGTATTATCTAAGAACGTCATAATACGAGAACACAAAACATGTTCCATTATTCTACAACAGATCTAGTCCGTAGCTACATCGAATAATCTACGTATTCAGTTTACTGCCCTTGTAAGGTTGGGTGACCACCAGTGACATGACCTGCACGGAAACCAACCCTTCTCACGTTCAGCCTTAACATGGGCATGCAGTAGAATGTCAGCGAAATTTTCGCTGGCTGTGAGGTCCGACAAGTCACTTTTCACAAATTCTGTAATTGAATCATTTTTGGCAGCTTCAGTGAGACCAACGTCTACAGGCATCCATAGCAACTATTACGATGAATTTAGTCTGCACGTTTCTTATGCAGATAGCATTTTTACTGAAGTTGAAATCTCCAAGGGCACTTGCCCGTGACCTCTGTGCTGGGATCTTCTTCAGTACATTTTGGTGTTCACGGTTAGCTGAACACCGTTCAAGACCGAAGTCTCATTCACTTATGAAATGGATTTTACCCGCAGTTATGTCGAAGAAGTGGAGTTATTAGTTAATATTACCTCTAGCTACCACTCTTGAGCCATCGTCATTGGAAAGAAGCGGAACAGGATTAGTGAGAACGGGGAAACGTTTATCATAATACCCGAATTACTGTCGAGTCGCAGAGGTTGCTTTCTAGATGCTTTTTTTGTTAATCGTCGTGCTCCGTGGCTCCGTATTCACTTTCTTGATACCGGGAAGCCATGAAGCCAGAAGTCTACAGCCGTTTTCCCTGGTGTAGTTACGTTCAACGCAGTTGATTGTCTGGCTTTACTTCCACTATAATTGGTTTCCATGGCCATCACACGTACGTTGGTGAAGACAATGCCTTGGCAGCAGTTCTTCTGCCGGAACTATCTTAGCAATAGTATATATATTATTAATTTCTGCATAGTTACTTGTTCATTTATCTACAAACATAATTTTAATCGCGTTTGGCGTTCGTGTTCCTTAATATTTTTTTTTACAGAATTTTTGCTGATAGGGTATTTACCGCAGGGACGAGTCCACTCCCCTGGGGCCCTCAAACCGCATCTTACGTTACTAGTATAATCGGAAGTCTCCCTAAACTAATCCTCTAGGTTCTGCTACATTGATAGTTCCTTAACATTCAAACCAGAGGCTGCATTTTTTGCGGACTGCATCAAAAATTGCATCCGCATAACGCATATTTGACAATCTGTTGCACAGTAATTCACGCTTTCCTGACATTAATGTACTATGAAATGTAATATTTGAAAATGAACATGAACAGGGAAATAACATGTCACTGCGACCGCTCGTCGTATTATCGTACCACCTCTCAGAGTTATTAAGGCTGCTGTTCGGACTGCTAGAATCTTTGTGTGAAAGCCGGGTCAAAGGTTCGTGGGTTCAGTAGCGATTTGCTGTGTCTGTTGAACAGGTATTTATTGATTGGATATAGAAGTATTGGAGTATTGAGTGGCATGTGGAGTCAGCATTAAAGCTGTAGGTAGCATAAAATCTCATGGTTTTACCATGAACGTGAATTTATATGGGATCCTAGTAACTTTGATTATAAAAGCAAATTGAAGCTTTTAGGTCCTTGGATGGAAATAAATGAGCTGTTAGAAAAAATTTTTTTTTTGCAATCCTTATGGATATCTTTTCACTGCGGGTAGAGCTCTTCTAAAGAAGGTACGACCTACGGAAATTTTAGGGCCTACACATTCCAATAAAAGAGCCCATATTACAGTTTAGCTTTAATGTCAGACATTAATTTTGTCCCACCGCACTGCTGCCTACTTTTTAAAATAGAGGTCGTCCACCAGCGTCGTTCCTTCTTCAACTTCTTTTTCTGATGATTACCTTCTTTTGGTAAAACAGATGCTCCACATGCGACGACTCTTCTTCATTCACAATATCGGCGGGTGATATTCTAATTAAAATGCTACTTCATAACAATAACAAATTGAGGCAGCCTCTACAAGTTATCAGTTCCAACTGCGATATCCCATGGTTTGGCGAGGAGCACAGGCCGAACGCCAATGCGTTAGCGACCTACGTTTAGCCGAATACACTGTCCATTTTCCGTTTGCGTTCGTTGGGATAGTGTGAACATGCCTCTACAAACATTTATTTTATTTATTTAGCGTATGGCTTGTAACATCATAGTAATAGTTAGAGAAACAACACGATTTTTTAAAAAATCAGATATGTATAAACAGAACAAGAAATAACAGTTTGTACTCGTATATCAGGACACCACCAATTGTAAATTTACACATACAGAAGAGCAATCACAAACAAACGTCGAGCTTAGATAATATATAGTCGATTGCCTCTTGGGTCGCCGTTAGGAAATCCTGTGGGTCACCCTCGTATGCCCTTAGTGGCCATTCCTGCACGATGTGTTTGACCGTCTGTCTCACAGCGCCACAGTCGCAAGCGGCCGAAGGAAGTTTACCCTATCTGTGTAAGGAGTCGGCGCATCTCCCACAGTTGGTTGTGATGCGATTAAGAGTTGACCAAACTTTGCGAGGGCAATCAAATCCTTTTGGTTCACTAAAGATGCATGGCATACTGTGGCTGTTCTGCTCTCCCATTCCTCTTTCCATCGGTCATTTATTTTAAAGTTAGTTTGCTGCAGCGCCTGTGCGGTCTTTAGTGGAGGATGCCTAGACCGGAGTCGGCTTCCTTGAATGTCGTGAGTATCTTCATGGATTTTTAATTGAGGATTGGTCAAGATTTTTTGAAATTCTCTAACCAGAGCGTGTTGTCGGCGCAGGTTACTGAGAACGGGCAGCCACACTGTAGGAGTTGGCATGATTGTGCCTGATATAATACGCATTGTTGCATTAAGTTGGCTATCTACCATGTGTGTGTGTTTGCTGTTGAGCCACACTGGGGCACAGTATTCTGCCAATGGATACACTAATCCAAGTGCGTATGTTTTTAAGGTAGATAATGTGGAGCCCCAAGTGGTGCCACAGAGCTTCTACAATACGTTGTCGCGTGTTTTAAGTTTCGCTGCACTTTTCGTCAGGTAGATTAGATTAGATTAGATTAGATTAGATTAGTACTTCTTCCATAGATCATGAATCTCCGACACTTTGTAACGATGTGGAACTTGTCGGATTGATAAAAGGTGTCTACACAAGAAATTGTATTAGACAAACTATTACGTGACACTCAATAATAATTTTTTTGTGGAGGTTGGGAAATTACCCACTTACTATATCCAAAAATTCATCTAATGAGTAGAAGCAGCTGACACTAAGAAATTCTTTTAATTTCCTTTTAAATGTTACATGGCTATCTGTCAGACTTTTGATGCTATTAGGTAAGTGACCAAAGACTTTTGTGGCAGCATAATTTACCCCCTTCTGAGCCAAAGTTAGATTTAACCTTGAGTAGTGAAGATCATCCTTTCGCCTATTGTTGTAGCCATGTACACTGCTATTACTTTTGAATTCGTTCGGATTGTTAATAACAAATTTCATAAGTGAATATATATATTGTGAGGCTACAGTGAAGATTTCTAGCTCTTTAAATAAGTGTCTGCAGCATGATCTTGGACAAGCTCCAGCAATTATTCTGATTACACGCTTTTGTGCAATGAACTTCTTTTAGTTAATGATGAGTTACGCCAGAAAATGATGCCATACGGAGGCAGAGAATGAAAATAGGCGTGGTAAGCTAATTTACTCAGATGTATATCGCCAAAATTTGCAATAACCCTAATAGCATAAGTAGCTGAACTCAAACGTTTCAGCAGATCCTCAGTGTGTTTTTTCCAGTTCAACCCCTCATCAATGCATGCACCTAGAAATTTTGAATATTCTACCTTAGCTACCGATTTCTGATCGAAGTCTATATTTATGGATGGGGTCACTCCATTTACTGTGTGGAACTGTATATACTGTGTTTTGTCAAAGTTTAATGAGAGCCCATTTGCAGAGAACCACTTAATGATTTTCTGAAAGACATCGTTTACAATTTCACCAGTTAATTCTTATCTATCGGGTGTGAAGTGTCATCGGCAAAAAGTACCAGCTTTGCATCTTCGTGAATATAGAATGGCAAGTCATTAATATAGATTAATAATAGCAGAGGACCCAAGACCGAACCTTCCGGCACCCCATTCTTGATTGTTCCTCAGTTTAAGAAATCACCAGTTTTTTGCATATTATGTGAACTGTTTATTTCAACTTTCTGCACTCTTCCAGTTAGGTATGATTTAAAACATTTGAGCACTGTCCCATTCACACCACAGTACTTGAGCTCTTTGAATGTTAGTGTCCTATCTAGGGTAACCCCAAGGTACTTTCGGTGTTTGTTGGGATTTAGTATTTTCCCGTCTAGATATACATGTAGTTCTCTGTTGGCCATTTTGTTGTTGAAATGGAAGGCAGATTCTTCCGTCTATGTAGCACTAGGCTGTAGTCTCCATTTTCTAAAGTACTCGCCGAAAATCCCTAGGTCACATATTTCCTCTAATGTGTAGGTTTTGGAAATAAAGTCCACGATTGTGGACTTTATACCTCGTAACATCCGTCGTTTCATCGGTAACCAGTTCTCAGTGTCCTTTTCGTTTCCGGCGCAGCCGCCACCGGTGCTTGGCCATGCCGCCACTGTCGGAAGCTGGGCTCGCAGGCGTGATGTATACGGACAGATCCGGCGCCAGGTGGCAGTAGCGTCATTGTGCCCGCGGTAATAGCGAGATAACTGCGGCCGTGTTCCGGTGTCGGCGCTGCAGTATTGATGGGCCACCTGTAGGCCGGCCGACAGCACAGACCACTCCGCTCCTCGTGTCCGACCGCTGCTGCGACTGCCAGCTGCCGGACCCAGCTCCCCATTGACAGTAGGCAGGGAGGCTCACCATCATCAGTGGCCGCCTGCTGGTACTCTCCAGAAGACGCTCGTGGATGAGGAGAGCACACAGGCACCGAGAGATATGCTTGCGGAGGTGCCGAGAAGGTGCCGAATCGTAACAGTCAGGTCTGAGTACACCTCTGCATCTACATCTATATCCATACTCCGCACGCCACCTGACGGTGTGACGCGGAGGGTAGTTTCAGTACATCTATCGGTTCTCCCTTCTATTCCAGTCTCGTATTGTTCGTGGAAAGAAAGATTGTCGGTATTGTAACACTTCTGACACTAAATGAATCTGGGTTTTCTCTTTTGATGCTAGTCAATTGTCAGGATGAGCAATACTGCAAAGGGCATTTGATTCTACAGCATTATGCCAGGGTGAAAAACACTACATAAATTACTCTTTCTCTCTTAACAACATGTGGGCAGGGTGGGTTTTTCCTTGGCTCGGGTATGCGGTAGAATGAATCAGCATTTTTACATAACTTTTATTGAAAGACATGTACAACTGTTTCCTTACTGGATGTTCTGGCTGGGAGAGCGGCAGCTGTGTCGTTTGCGAAGCCTTCGGCTGCGGAGGCAGCGGCGTCTGATTACGCCTGGCGGTGTGTATCTCGTGTCGCCGTCTCGCCCAGTTGACTGGAGATGTGCATCGTGAAGCGGCCCGTTTAATTATTGAGAACGAAGTCGTGAATCGGATGGCGATACCTTGGATGTGGCGTCCCAGTGTTTCTCTTCTCTATGCGGCCGCGTGTGTCAATGTTGTGCATCGGCCAGCGGAGCGCCGCCGCGGGGGAAGGCCAGTGTCCCGGACTCGAACAACGGACTCCAACTTGCCAGTCTTCGGCTGTCCGATTTTCATCCCAGCTCACAGGTGACTGCTGATGTGAGGCTGTCTTCTTCCCGTCCTCACGAGTCACCCGGGTACGTAAAAATCAGCCTTCAAATACCGTCTGACTTTTGTCTTCTGCCACCGAGGCAGCTGCATGCTATTCCATTACAGCGGCGGACTTGGTGCTTCTGTGTACGTTGTAGTCTCTTCCTGCATGACGGTCTTCAGCTCCGAAATTGAACTGACAACTACTGTTCTCCTCCGGCCCACTGCGTCTCGCGTACTTATTCACTTCAGTTCACTGGAGGTAAACGACTTCACGGTCACTGCCTCTTCTGTCACGTTGAAAAGCTTCTCGAAGAATCTTCTTAACGTCGGTCATTGGCTCTTGGAATGTAGGCGAGGGCCTTTGATCACATGTGACAATTGAGAAACACGTGAGCCGATCGGGCGATACACTGACGGCTGAATCGACAGCGTCCGCTTATGTGGGGAGGGCGATGGCATCTCCTAACGTGCTGACTTCACGGTTATTGGCTTTTCTGTCACTGCTTCTCTGCTCGCTGTTCAGTGTCTAATTCTTCTAAACTAAACTAAGTTTTTCATTTATTTTCTAATTTCTACTTCACTTCACATCGATTTCACTGATTGATTCACCTATCTTAAGTACCACTCAACAGTATGCCTCTGTGTGGCCTCTAATCTCTCTGATTTTATCCTCATGGTCTCTCCGCGAGATATGCGTAGGAGGGAGAATATACTGCTTGACTCCTCGGGGAAGATATGTTCTCGAAACTTCGACAAAAGCCTGTACAGAGCCACTGAGCGTCTCTCGTGCAGAGTCTTCCACTGGAGTTTATCTATCATCTCCGTAAAGCTTTCGCGATTAATAAATGATCCTGTAACGAAGCGAGCTGCTCTCCGTTGGATCTTCTCAATCTCTTCTATCAACCCTATATGGTACGGATCCCACACTGGTGAGCAATATTCAAGCAGTAGGCGAATAAGTGTACTGTAACCTACTTCCTTTGTTTTCGGATTGCATTTCCTTAGGATTCTTCCAACGAATCTCAGTCTGGCATCCGCTTTACCGACGATCAACTTTATATTATCATTCCATTTTAAATCACTCCTAAAGTCTACTCCCAGATAATTTATGGAATTAATTGCTTCCAGTTGCTGACCTACTATATTGTAGCTAAATGATAAATATATTCGCAGCACATTACACTTGTCTACATTGAGATTCAATTGCCATTCCCTGCACCATGCGTCAATTCGTTGCAGATCCTCCTGCATTTCAGTACAATTTTCCATTGTTACAATCCCTTAACATACTACAGCATCATCCGCAAAAAGCTTCAGTGAACTTCCGATGATATCCACAGAGTCATTTATGTATACTGTGATTAGCAACGGTCCTACGACACACTCCCCTGAGGCACACCTGTGATCACTCTTACTTCGGAAGACTTCTCTCCATTGAGAACGACATACTTCGTTCTGTTATCTAGGAACTCTTCAATTCAGTCACATAATTTGTCTGATAGACCATATGCACTTACATTGTTCATTAAACGACTGTGGGGAACTGTATAAAACGCCTTGCGGAAGTCAAGAAACACGGCATCTACCAGGGAACTTGTGTCCATGGCCCTCTGAGTCTTGTGGACGAATAGCGTGAGCTGGGTTTCACACTATCGTCTTTTTCGAAACCCATGCTGATTCCTACACAGTAGATTTCTAGTCTCCAGAAAAGTCATTATACCTGAACATAATACGTGTTCCAAAATTCTACAACTGATCGACGTTAGAGATATAGGTCTATCGTTCTGCACATCTGTTCGACGTCCTTTCTTCAAAACAGGGATGACCTGAGTCATTTTCCAATCCTTTGGAACGCTACGCTCTTCTACAGATATACGGTACACCGCTGTAAGAAGGGAGGCAAGATCCTTGGCGTACTCTGTGTAAAATCGAACTGGTATCCCATCAGGTCCAGCGGCCTTTCCTCTTTTCAGCGATCTTGATTCTTTTCTATCCCTCTGCCACGTATTTAGATATCTACCATTTTGTCATATGTGCGACAATCTAGAGAAGGAACTAAAGTGCAGTCATCCTCTGTGAAACAGCTTTGGAAAAAGACATTTAGTATTTCGGCCTTTAGTCTGTCATCCCCTGTTTCAGCACAATTTTGGTCAGAGAGTGTCTGGACATTTTGTTTTGATCCACCTACCGCTTTGACATAAGACCAAAATTTCTTAGGATTTTCTGCTAAGTGAATTGAGTCAGTGTTTTTTGAGGCGGACGTGGAGAGAGTGAGGGGGGCGGGAAGTATCTACCAGCCTCAGCCGTGGCTCTCATGACGACAGCAGGTAAACTGAAGCCTTTCTGAATGCGGTTTTCCACGAGCAAGGAGCCGTAGGAGTGCGGCTCGAGGCACGGAGGCCGTCAAGGCAGCAACCGTAGCTGTCCGCGATTTATTTTAGAGGAACTTGTAAGGCTACGTGCTCACCCGGTGCTCCTCGCTTGCCTCCTAGATACTTCACGAATCGTCGGTGCCAAACGTTTGGATGCTTGATGGCTACACCAGGACATCGATGTCAGTCGCCATAGGTGTGTCCCTTATTCGCACTGTGGAAATGCGCCTTCCAGTGCTGAGTAAGAAAATGCTTCTGGCTGAAAACGGATTTTTGAGATGTGAACTGTTGCGGAAATTACCAACATGCTGGATACGTGGTATTAATTGCGAGAGAAGTTATTGTACAAACAACTTAGGGAGTATCAAGACACTTTTATGGTTACTTACGAATATAAAAATATTCGACATCCTTCTCACGGTTATTGCGGAAAAAATGCAAAAACAAAGAACTAACTGCAGAGGTAGTTAATCTCCTCAGCATATCTCCACGAAATGGAGAGGGTTCTGATGATATCGCCATAACCTCTTTGCGCTTTTTTGACCAATTACAATTTAAAAAATGTACTACAGTGACATCTTAACACAAACAGTGCAGTATTTTAGAAAGTGAAAGCCAGTGAACTACAGGTGAAAGTGCTACGCTGTTTCAAGGTGTTTAGATTCCAGATATTCCTCAGTTAACACACGTGATCCACAGAGTTGTCTACATGCAAAGGTGACCAGTTGTTGGACATTGAGCGAAAAAAAAACATACAATCTAAAATGATCATCTGCTCTTCCAGAGTTTGCTACCCCGTGTGTGGGTGAAATTCCATCTTAGCAAAATCTTATACTGCGAAGCTATATTCAGAACTTAGTTATTGCTGCAGTCGGTTAGAGATTGCATTTCTTTTTCAAAAACTACTGATACTAATGCTTCGCCATCCATGCCAGAGAAGAAACAAAAGAAATTTTGTAATCGCATGCACGAGGGGAAACGAAAAGAAGGACCAGCACGACTGTTCGTCTAGCGACAGGCAAAGGCGCTAGCTTAGTCGAATAGAACACAGTGCAGCCGGTCTCTTAAGTTCACAGCTGTGTGCTTAGCATGATGCTGTAGCGTAAGGGATACTGATATCCATAGAGGTTCTCTGCAACATTAGACAAGAAGACATATTGAAAGATCCACTTTGTAAGTTGAACAGGAAATCAAATAGAGACGAAGAAAGAGATACTTCAACCTTTGTTCATCAAAAAATATTTCCAAAAGCCTTGGGCTATCAAAATAAGGTTTTCATTGACTGCAATTCACGAGCACTACCGGAAGATATGAAAATATGTGTTTACACACCAAGTGCGTCGAGAATAACGAGGCAGTATATTGATTTCAATCACTGAAAACTAATTTAAGAAAACACAATTCGAGGTACAATATTTATAACAGTAGTTTGTGATAAGATAGATGCATAGAAATTTGATACAGAATTCTGAAGTTCATATAAGTAATTAAGCGTAACACGAAATACGGCTATTTTATAACAATAACATAACTCTCAAACAAAATGCTGCAGGAAAATATGAACGACACTACATAAAATAGGGTAAATTTCCGATAACAATGTAATTTATAGAAAATGATAGTTCTATGAGATCATAATTACCGTTCCTGATATATTTTACATAATTATTTTGTCACTTTATTTTATAATTGTTCACTTACTGTCATAGCCGTCAGAAGATGATGTAGTTTGAAGTAAGCACTGTCACCTGTTTCCTTGTCATTGTTCGTAATAAACATTTGTTAGTTTCTAGTTTTCAGTTGTTTGGATTGACCGAGTACTCTTTAATATCAGTTCTGTTTCTAAAATTTTGACATTGCTTTTAGTAATTATGATCCCATACAGAGTCAACTATCGCACTCGACCGAGGCCAAGTACTATGTTTACATGTTTGGCATTGTCATACAACGGTCCTGTATGGGCCGTTTACTGTATGGCACTCCTGCACTCCTTCCACCATTGTGAGCAGTGGTTTTAGATATGGTATTTAACATTATATACAATAACAACAAGACCATTTGTGTCGTGACTTTAGCACAACTTCGTGGCGAATTAGTGCAAAGCTGTTTATTAGTGGTTCCGTAAGTTCCATAGATCATTTGAACGATTCTTTTATCACAAAGATGTGTAATGAGCCATTCTACAGAATATGTATGCGTGATTACTGTTAACATTAACGAACCCATTATTATTTTCAGTCCTATGCATGCAATTAAGTGTTTTATTTTTTTAAGCGTAATTTCGCCAATGGAGGAGAAGGAGATGTTATCCAGGATAAATGATTGTAAATTAAATTAAAATTTGCTTCGCTAACTGTCAGACACAAATGATCTAAATTTTTGTTGCTGGTTTCAATCTAATATCGTACTTATGGACGTCACTCTTCTGAAATTGTGACAGTTTATTAACGAATATGTGTATTGTGACTGTGAATTTAAAATGCCTAGTTCTTTAAAGAGGTACCTACATGACGTCCTTGGCTAAACACCACGTGTTATCCTTACTGCTCGCTTTTGTGCAATCAGAACTCGCTTTCTAAGTAATGACTTATCCCAGGAAATTAGTCAACAAGACAATATTGAGTGGAAATATGCAAAATATATATGACAAAATATATAGGGAATTTGACTTATTTGGTTTCCAATTACACGATGTGGGAGTTGTCTATTTTAAGGGATAAGATGTTATAGCGTGAGCTTAATTTCCTGTTTTGTTTATATGCAGGCAGCGTGAAGGTATGTTACGAGCGGACCCGGTCGCACCACCATAAATGGGTTATAATATGGCCTAGGAGGATTTCATTACTCATAAACACTAATGCGAACTGCGGTGCTCAACGTGATCAAGATTATGTACTATAGAAATGGTGTCAGGAGCGATCTTCCAGTGAACGTGTAAATCTCATTACAGAAGAACGATATAACCACATGCAGACATCTTCAGGTGAACGTTAAAGGTATAGATAAAGTTTGGCAATATAAGTTAGTAAGTAATTTACACGTAAAGAAGGTGCACTAAATTATGACTCATACATAAAAATTGTTGTATATATTAGCATGCCACGTTCGCAACTGCCTTGCCGCAGTGGTAATACAGGTTTCCGTCAGATAGCCGAATTTAAGCGCTCTCGGGCTGAGCTAGCACTTGGATGGGTGACCGTCAGGTCTCCCGACCGCTGTTAGCAAGCGGGGTGCACTCAGACAGCCCTCGTGAGGCAAACTGAGGGGCTACTTGACTGAGATGTAGCAGCTCCGGTCTCGTAAAGTGACATACGGCAGGCAGAGACGTGTGCTGACCACGTGCCCCGCCATATCCGCTTCCAGTGACGCCAGTGGGCTGAGGATGAAAAGGCGGCCCATCAGTACCGTTGGGCCTTCCAAGGCCTGTCTAGACGGAGTTTAGTTCAGTATGCCACGTTAATCAGTTGTCGATCATAATTTCTTATGTGTCTTCAGAGGCACCTCCATTTACACTGAAATAAAACATATGGTGACTTGCTGTATAATGTGAGATCTTCTGTGCGGTAGCTCAGCCACTGTCTCATGAGTAAGACATTCTATTGATATAGTTCCTTTCTTCCGTTATTAACTGCAGAACGTGTTTACTGCAACTGTAGTATCTGCAGTATTTTATACTCGAATTTCTTAGTAAGGAAGCAAAAACAGTCCGTAATTTTACCACTAGGCTGTGAAGTGCCACTTACACCAGAATTCTGTAACTTATTATTGGTGTTACTCTTATGAAAATAAACTACTTGTCAAAAAAGTGAAGCACCCACATGATATGGTCTGATTCCAAAATAATTTCGTGCACGTACACATTAGCGGCTGGTATGCAAATGATTAGAAATGCGGTTCTCTGCGGCAGGTGGAACTGTCACCGTAGTATGTTAGTGCTGTTGGTATTTAGTGTTGTTAAATTCCTGGTAGAGTTTATGTGAAGCATGAACAGTGTCATATGTTGAGTGCGATATACAGCGTAATTGTGAGACGGCGTTGTCAGCACCTGACGAAATTCGAAAGAGACCTCAATGCTCGACCGGCTGCTCAAATCGTGCTGTATCCTGATCTACAGAGCATTCGGATGCAGCTGGCCCTTGAAGGTATGCATGTGAATGTGGGAGCAGGCATAAACGTCGTTATGGTTCCAGTTGTCCAACGCTGATCATCATCAAGGAGGACTGCCGTGTCGTACACTAAACATATCGTAACTCCTGGGGAGAAGTCCAGTTCTTCCAGTGTTTTGGAGAGGCACACCAGCGTTATTCGTCCTGGCGTCATAGCTTGGGGAGTAATTGTGTATGACTTCAGGACACGGCTGGTATAACTGAGGAAGCTCTGGCGGCACAAACGTACGTTACGAACGTCCTGCGTTTTCGTGTTTTACTCCTCAGAAGACAGTATCGTGGTGTCATTTTAGAACAGGATAATGCTTGACCATACATGAGTCTTGTTTTCACGAGCGGTCTGATGTTGAGGTACTCCCATGGCGAGGAATAACACCAGATGTTTTCCAGTAGAACGTCATTTGACCAGCTCTGACGTCAACTGCGTCCCTGTATCATTTTCAAGGACCAGTAACAACAGTTATAGGCCACATTGCTTCGCGAAACGATGTAACGGCTTCACGAGGTCCTTTCCAACCAATTCAGTACATGCATGCAGACCTTAAGGGATGCAATGTCCCAATGATAAGTGCGCTCATACTGCCAAGTTCTTTGTAATGTGGCTCTGTAATTATCGTAATAACACCGCATACCTTCTCAAGCAGTGAAGTTTCATTGCGTTTACTCCTCCTTTCTGTGTGCTTCACATTTGTTTGTCAGACTGTGACCGGGCCAAATATCTCACGAAATAAGCGTCAAACGAAAAAACTTCAAAGAACGAAACTTGTCTAGTTCGAAGGGGGAAACCAAATGGCGCTGTGGTTGGCCCACTAGAAGTTGCAGCCATAGGTCAGACGGATATCAACTGCGTTTTTTTTTTAAAATAGGAACCCCCATTTTTATTACATATTCGTGTAGTACGTAAGGAAAAATGAATGTTTTAGTTGGACCACATTTTTCGCTTTGTGATAGATGGCGCTATAAATGTCACAAACATATGACTCACAATTCCAGACGAACAATTGGTAACACGTAGGTTTTTTAAATTAAAATACAGAACGTAGGTATGTTTGAACATTTTAGTTCGGTTGTTCCAAAGTGATACATGTACCTTTGTGAACGTATCATTTTTGAGAACGCATGCTGTTACAGCGTGATTACCTGTAAATACTACATTAATGCAATAAATTCTCATAATGATGTCCGTCAAATTTAATGCATTTGGCAATACGTGTAACGACATTCCTCTCAACAGCGAGTAGTTCCCCGTCCGTAATGTTCGCACATGCATTGACAATGCGCTGACGCATGTTGTCAGGCGTTGTCGGTGGATCACAATAGTAAATATGCTTCAACTTTCCCCACAGATAGAAATCCGGGGACGTCAGGTGCTTCGACGACCAATCCACCTGTCATGCTATTCAATACCACTTCAACCGCACGCGAGCTATGTACCGGACATCCATCATGTTGGAAGTACATCGCAATTGTGTCATGCAGTGAAACATGTTGTAGTAACATCGGTAGAACATTACGTAGGAAATCAGCATACATTGCAAGATTTAGATTGCCATCAATAAAATGGCGGCCAATTATCCTTCCTCCCATAATACGGCATTATACATTAAACCGCCAAGGTTGCTGATGTTCCACTTGTCGCAGCCACCGTGGGTTTCCCGTTGCCCAATAGTGCATATTATGCCGGTTTACGTTACCGCTGTTGATGAATGGCGCTTCGTCGCTAAATAGAACGCGTGCAAAAAATCTGTCATCCTCCCGCAATTTCTCTTGTGCCCAGTGGCAGAGCTGTATACGACGTTCAAAGTCGTCGCCATGCAATTCCTGTTGCATAGAAATATGGTACGGGTGCAGTCGATGTTGATGTAGCAGTCTCAACACCGAAATTTTTGAGATTCCTGATTCTCTCGCAGTTTGTCTGCTACTGATGTGCGGATTAGCCGCGACAGAAGCTAAACCCACTACTTGCGCATCATCACTTGTTGCACGTCGTGGATGACGTTTCACATGTGGCTGAACACTTCCTGTTTCCTTAAATAACGTTATTATCCGGCGAACGGTCCGATCATATGGATGATGTCGTCCAGGATACCGAACAGCATACATAGCACAAGCCCCTTGGGCATTTTGATCACAATAGCCATACATCAACACGATATCGACCTTTTCCGAAATTGGTAAACGGTCCATTTTAACACGGGTAATGTATCACAAAGCAAATACCGTCCGCACTGGCGGAATGTTACGTGATACCACGTACTTATACGTTTATGACTATTACAGATCCATCTATCACAAAGCGAAAAAAAGTGGTCCAACTAAAACATTCATATTTCTTTATGTACTACACGAATATGTAATAAAAATGGGAGTCTCTATTTAAAAAAAAATGCAGTAGATATCCGTTCGACGTATGACAGCGCCATCTAGCGGGCCAACCATAGCGCCATCTGGTTTCCCCCTTCAAGCTAGACGTGTTTCTTTCTTTATAGTTTATTCGTTTGATGCTTATTTCGTGAGATATTTTGCCCGGTCACTATCAATGGACCACACTGTACACCGTTTATAATCGTATAATCAGTAAAACAACATATCTTAATCCTGAGTAACGATAAAAGTATCTATGACAAGTACAGAGTGTTTCAAAAAGGACCGGTATATTTGAAACGGCAATACAAACTAAACGAGCAGCGATAGAAATACACCTTTTGTTGCAATATGCTTGGGACAACAGTACATTTTCAGGCAGACAAACTTTCGAAATTACAGTAGTTACAATTGTCAACAACAGATGGCGCAGCGGTCTGGGAAACTCTATAGTACGATAATTTCCACATATCCACCATGCGTAGCAATAATATGGCGTAGTCTCTGAATGAAATTACCCGAAACTTTTGACAACGTGTCTGGCGGAATGGCTTCACATGCAGATGAGATGTACTGCTTCAGCTGTTCAATTGCTTCTGGATTCTGGCGGTACACCTGGTCTTTCACGTGTCCCCACAGAAAGAAGTCACAGGGGTTCATGTCTGGCGAATAGGGAGGCCAATCCACGCCGCCTCCTGTATGTTTCGGATAGCCCAAAGCAATCACACGATCATCGAAATATTCATTCAGGAAATTAAAGACGTCGGCCGTGCGATGTGGCCGGGCACCATCTTGCATAAACCACGAGGTGTTCGCAGTGTCGTCTAAGGCAGTTTGTACCGCCACAAATTCACGAAGAATGTCCAGATAGCGAGATGCAGTAATCGTTTCGGATCTGAAAAATGGGCCAATGATTCCTTTGGAAGAAATGGCGGCCCAGACCAGTACTTTTTGAGGATGCAGGGACGATGGGACTGCAACATGGGGCTTTTCGGTTCCCCATATGCGCCAGTTCTGTTTATTGACGAAGCCGTCCAGATAAAAATGAGCTTCGTCAGTAAACCAAATGCTGCCCACATGCATATCGCCGTCATCAATCCTGTGCACTATATCGTTAGCGAATGTCTCTCGTGCAGCAATGGTAGCGGCGCTGAGGGGTTGAATTTTGTATGGATAGAGGTGTAAACTCTGGTGCATGAGACGATACGTGGACGTTGGCGTCATTTGGACCGCAGCTGCAACACGGCGAACGGAAACCTGAGGCCGCTGTTGGATCACCTGCTGCACTAGCTGCACGTTGCCCTCTGTGGTTGCCATACGCGGTTGCCCTACCTTTCCAGCACGTTCATCCGTCACATTCCCAGTCCGTTGAAATTTTTCAAACAGATCCTTTATTGTATCGCTTTTCGGTCCTTTGGTTACATTAAACCTCCGTTAAAAACTTCGTCTTGTTGCAACAACACTGTGTTCTAGGCGGTGGAATTCCAACACCAGAAAACTCCTCTGTGCTAAGGAATTAACCATGTTGTCCACAGCACACTTGCACGTTGTGAACAGCACACGCTTACAGCAGAAAGACGACGTACAGAATGGCGCACCCACAGACTGCGTTGTCTTCTACACTCCTGGAAATGGAAAAAAGAACATATTGACACCGGTGTGTCAGACCCACCATACTTGCTCCGGACACTGCGACAGGGCTGTACAAGAAATGATCACACGCACGGCACAGCGGACACACCAGGAACCGCGGTGTTGGCCGTCGAATGGCGCTAGCTACGCAGCATTTGTGCACCGCCGCCGTCAGTGTCAGCCAGTTTGCCGTGGCATACGGAGCTCCATCGCAGTCTTTAACACTGGTAGCATGCCGCGACAGCGTGGACGTGAACCGTATGTGCAGTTGACGGACTTTGAGCGAGGGCGTATAGTGGGCATGCGGGAGGCCGGGTGGACGTACCGCCGAATTGCTCAACACGTGGGGCGTGAGGTCTCCACAGTACATCGATGTTGTCGCCAGTGGTCGGCGGAAGGTGCACGTGCCCGTCGACCTGGGACCGGACCGCAGCGACGCACGGATGCACGCCAAGACCGTAGGATCCTACGCAGTGCCGTAAGGGACCGCACCGCCACTTCCCAGCAAATTAGGGACACTGTTGCTCCTGGGGTATCGGCGAGGACCATTCGCAATCGTCTCCATGAAGCTGGGCTACGGTCCCGCACACCGTTAGGCCGTCTTCCGCTCACGCCCCAACATCGTGCAGCCCGCCTCCAGTGGTATCGCGACAGGCGTGAATGAAGGGACGAATGGAGACGTGTCGTCTTCAGCGATGAGAGTCGCTTCTGCCTTGGTGCCAATGATGGTCGTATGCGTGTTTGGCGCCGTGCAGGTGAGCGCCACAATCAGGACTGCATACGACCGACGCACACAGGGCCAACACCCAGCATCATGGTGTGGGGAGCGATCTCCTACACTGGCCGTACACCACTGGTGATCGTCGAGGGGACACTGAATAGTGCACGGTACATCCAAACCGTCATCGAACCCATCGTTCTACCATTCCTAGACCGGCAAGGGAACTTGCTGTTCCAACAGGACAATGCACGTCCGCATGTATCCCGTGCCACCCAACGTGCTCTAGAAGGTGTAAGTCAACTACCCTGGCCAGCAAGATCTCCGGATCTGTCCCCCATTGAGCATGTTTGGGACTGGATGAAGCGTCGTCTCACGCGGTTTGCACGTCCAGCACGAACGCTGGTCCAACTGAGGCGCCAGGTGGAAATGGCATGGCAAGCCGTTCCACAGGACTACATCCAGCATCTCTACGATCGTCTCCATGGGAGAATAGCAGCCTGCATTGCTGCGAAAGGTGGATATACACTGTACTAGTGCCGACATTGTGCATGCTCTGTTGCCTGTGTCTATGTGCCTGTGGTTCTGTCAGTGTGATCATGTGATGTATCTGACCCCAGGAATGTGTCAATAAAGTTTCCCCTTCCTGGGACAATGAATTCACGGTGTTCTTATTTCAATTTCCAGGAGTGTATATCTTTCACATCACTTGCAGCGCCATCTGTTGTTTAATATTGTAACTACTGTATTTTCGAAAGTTTGTCCGCCTGAAAATGTACTGTTGTCCCAAGCATATTGCAACAAACGGTGTATTTCTATCGCTGCTCGTTTAGTTTTTATTGCCGTTTCTAATATACCGGTCATTTTTGAAACACCCTGTATATTAAATGAGAAGCGGTTGATAATTATTGTAGTGTGTACATCAGCAACGATCAAAGTTATTATCGTGTAATGTACTAGCCCCATGGAGGATCATTGTGAGCCGCGTCGACTCTTTGTCTTAGCTTGTTTTCTCCCGACGTGGTTGGCCACGTGTAGTTTAAAAGGGGCGGGCTATGGTAGGCTGATAATTCGGTTTCGAGCGAGATTGGAGGGAGTGACGAGAACGTTCGGGAGCCGGTAGTACTCTCGTGTAAGAGCGTGATTCGTCTACAGCGGTCGCAGAGGGCCGTCAGCCCTGCAGTAATGCGAGGTCGCTGTTTGTCTGATGAGACGCGGACGGATAACACTGCTGAATTGGCCGGCACGTTGGTGTAGCGGAACTGCGGTTGTTAACGTCCAAAGTGGCAGCCGGTGCAGTTCGTGGGCGGTTAGGCCTTGGTGTGGCTGTGTCCTGTTCTGTGGCATCACGCAGTTTCTCCAAACCACTTGCTGCTCTTACGAACGGCGTTTTTTCTGGCGGGTGGGCTGTTTTAAGTTATGTGCTCCGAAATACCAAGTTGTTGGCAGTTATTTTACTGTTGGAAACAGTGACCATGTCGTGTCTGCACTACTTTAGTTTCTGGCTCAGCAGTGCCCTAGTTCTGCCCCTTCTGTACTGCTTGCATACTTAAATTAGTTTGTTGTGCCTTTAAAATGAGTTTTCTTTGGTCGTTTCGGGCATGCTCCATTTTAAATGTTTCAACGTGAAGTCAGTGGAAAACGCTAAGCTCCTGCAGTTCTGTTAGTGATTCTTAAACTACGTTCGATATGGGAGGTGTCATTATACCCACTGTAAATTTCAGGTCTGTTTGCTGCGCGTTACTGGTATTCAGTTCTTCTTAGGTTAATTAAGCCTCACGATCTTCAAGTGCTTCTGTAAATTGAGTTGGGTAATTAAATAGTAATATGCTGACCATTTTCACTACGGTTATGTGAAGAGGAAAGGTAGAAGTCGACTAGTCATAATTAAATTTCACCTCCTTCTCTGAAAGTTTGTCTATATGAGCCACAAGATGAGATGTGTAGTATTTATCGAAAGGATTGGTTCCTCCGACTGGTTAATTCAATGTCTGCTCTCTTAGATCAGTCCTGAAAAAATGTTGACGACTTCACAAAAATCACAATCCTAGGCTTTAAATTCACTGGTTTTTCTGTGAGTTGTGGAGTGCAATTTGTTTGTCTGTGTCGTTTTTGAGGCTGCCTTAGACGTTGCTGCCGACGGGCACAGTCAGTGTGGCCTTCGCACACTCAAGGGGCCGTAGTGCAAAGACATAGTGTTGTGAGAAAGCACCTTTCTTAAGAAAAAGTTTTAGTAATAAATCATGCAATTTTAAGTAAAGGGAAGTAGAGGATACTGTTTCTACTGGTACCATCAGGCTGCTGAATAAAGAACTAAAATTGCTGTTTGAAAGATTTTGTCTTTTCTGTTCTTAATTAAGGTAAGTTGTTTAAATGCTGTGAAACTGTGTCACGCTTGAAGTCCCCTTGCCACTGGACTGGTTGCATCCTTGTGCTGATTAATTTTCTTATGGAATTGCATTTTTTTAAGCTGAAGTCTAAATTCAGTTGAGGCACAATTTCAGTATCCATGCTTATTCGTTCACAGTACAAGAGTGATTTTGTTTCGAATTGAGGCATTCATAAATAACTGTTCTATTTTAGTTAAGAATTTACGCTATTAATTTATGAGCTAGAACCTAAATATGTCGCCAATTTTAGTTCTTTTCTTCTTCTTCTTCTTCGCGGATGGATCACTTAGAACCACGCGTAATCAACATTTGTTGGCCTTCCTTTTTGCCCAGTATTCCTTCATAAACAACGAATGGACTAGCTTTCGTTGCGTAGACCACGTATGTCGGTTAGCTTTTCTCTCTTCTTCCTCAAAACCCCGTGTGTTTGTGATTTTTCTGATTTCATTCCTATCGTGCAGATTTGGAGACCCTAATTCTCTCAGGTCTTTTACTATCTGTTTGTACCAGTTCGGTCTTGCAGTTTTGTTCTTTAAAAATGTATGGATTTTGTGCGTTAACCTGTTTGAGTACATTCTTTCTAAATGCCCCATGAATTGGATTCTTCTCATGCGCATTGTGTCTGTTATTTTGGAAATATTTTTATATATTTCTGCTTTGGACTTTGGATAAAGCACACCATCTTTAGTTCTTGGTCCTAGGCTTTTCCTCATTATTTTACGTTCTTTCACTTCTAATTCCTCTTTTAGTGTTCTGTGTTGAAGGTTTAGTGTCTGAGATGCGTAGTGAGCTTCGGGTTTGATTACTGTTGTGTAGTGTCGTATTTTGCAGTTCCACGAGAGACTCTCTTTGTTGTAAATGTTCTTTGTTAATTGAAACGCCGTCTACATTTTCTGGACTCTTGATCTGACAGATTTCTTTTCATTACAATTTTCTGCAATCCATTCACCTAAATATTTAAATTCTTTTACTCGAGAGATGTAGTTATTACCAATTTTGAGATCAGAAGGTGCATCTTTGATGTCAGCCATAAATTTTGTTTTTTCAAATGAAATTTGTAATCCTATTTTTCCTGCCTGCTCTTGTCATAATTCTAGCTGTTTCTGTGCATCGATGATTTCTTGTGCGATCAGTGCCATGTCATCAGCAAATGCTAAACGGTTTAATTCTATGCCCTTACGTCTTGGTCCCAGTCTGTGTGCTGGTGCACCTGCTTTTCTCCATTCTCTAACAACTTTTTCAAGAGCACAACTGAAGAGCACTGGCGACAGTAGATCCCCTTGTCTTACTCCTGTGTCTATTTCAAATTCTGTGCTCAATTCTCCCTTAAATTTTACTTTGGATTTGGTATCCGTGAGTGATCTTTTATGATGTTTGTTGTCTTTTGATCTAGTCCAAATTGTGCTAATACTTCAATAAGGGCTTCTCGATCTATACTGTCATATGCTTTTGTAAAGTCAACAAACGTGATGACATAACTTTAGTTTGAAGTACTATGAAAATATTTCATTGAGTTTTTCAAGTTAAGCATTTGTTCTACACATGATCGACCTTTTCTGAATCCACCTTGGTATTCGCCTAGTTTTGAATCCAGCAGAGGTTCTGCTCGGTTTAGTAGGCATTTAGACAGAACGTTGTATGTTATTGGCAATAAAGAGATTCCACGATAGTTGTTGGGGTCTGTTTTACTTCCCTTTTTGTACAAAGGTTGTGTGATTACTGTCTTCCAATCTGTGGGGATTTTTTCAGTTTTCCAGATTCCATGAATAATTTCTTTGAGTTTTGCAATAAGATTTACTCCTGCATTTTTCCATAATTCTGCGATGATTTGGTCTTCTCCTGATGCTTTGTTATTTTTCAGTGACTGAATTATCTCTTTAATCTCCTGTAAACTTGGTGGCTTTGAGTCTGGGTTTTGTTGTGTGTTATGGAACTCAAAAAGTATTTGGCAAGAATTTCACAGTTTTCGGTGTTGGTATGGGTAATTACCCATGTTCATTTTTTAATTGGAGTGATGGAGGAGAGTACTTTGTTAATTTTTGTTTCAATACTCTGTAGAAATTTCGGGAATTGTTTTTCTTGAAATCATTTTCTATGTCTTGCAATTTTTTGTCTTTGTGTTGTTTACGGACTGTTCGTATTGCTTTTGTGACTGTTCTTTTATTTTATTGTTACATTTCATTTAAGCAAAGTTTACATGTTAAGAACCGGTTATTGTAGTCTGAATATCTACGGTGTGACTACTATTATGCTATATGTTGAGGCGAATAAAGGAAGTAAAACGTGTATTGGTATATTCTATCCTTAAATCGGACTGGTACTCCTCTCTGGCAGTCATGTGCTGTGCAAACACCTATTGGATTGGTTTGAGAAGCCTTCGATTTCGGACGTATCACCTGTTGCCCCATCCAAGTGATGATCTGCAAGCCATAGCCATTATATTAACGCCTATTACGTCAAGCAGTATTCAAGAGTTAAGCTATGTGCAGGAGCAAAGTTGAGCAAAGACGACTCTCCATCAAGAGCGACAATGGGATAGACCCTCAATTACACACTATGTGGTTTTCGGTAATAAAGACGAAAGAAAGTTTAATTAGTGTGTAAGTGCAATGTATTGATTTAGTGAAACTTTAAATAGCTTACTAGGACTGAGGTTAACATAGTCAACAGTAACCTAGCGCTCCTAAGACATCAGGCTCATGTGACTTTGTAGAAAAAAATGACGGAAGATCTAATAACATTTTTAGAATACCACATCATGTTGAATAATTTATAGAACTCACAGATATGAAGAGATTAGTAGGAGTACAAAATTAAATCAGATGAAAAATCAAATTAAAAAAGGCATGCGTAAAATTAAGTAAACAGGAAGGGCCAAAAGTCAGAAGTCATGAAGGGGATGTAACTAGTTTTAAAGGCAAAGCTCCAGAATTTTGGTTCCTTGAACGCTGCTGAATTTGTCCGTGATCAATCTGTCACCTTTCCTAAGTGAGGACCTAAAACAAAAGAGAGAAGAATAGGATAAATAATAATCTTATTGACAGTTGTAACACCTTCGTGACTTTTTGCCCACCCTGACCATTCTATCGCTTCAAACAGGTTCTGATCTAATTCTAGTAAATCTAAGAGTGAGTCAAAGAGAAGGGCAGTGGAAAATTAGACAAAAAATGAAGTAGAAGAAATGTAAGTAATATGTAATTAGAAGTATACGTACTATACAATGAATCTAGCATCACTCTATTTGTCAAAATTGGGCCAGGGTATCATACATTTGGTATGAACAGACTTACCTCACATGCAACGTCTAAGTTTCCTTGTTTCTCCTTGGGTATAGCAAGAAGATCTTTGCCATCTTATCTGTTTAGCACGCTTTCTTCATTCTCGCTTCTGTATTGCTTTGAACCTATAAATTCACGAGTTTTAAAAACTAGATCGTCGGCAGTTGCTTTGACAATGTGAGATGCGTCGCTAAATTTGTACTCGCGCTGTGGAACGGTACTACACCGGGAAAACATTTATTGAACAAACGTAAAGGAGCGTAACATAAGGAAAACATGCTCTTTACTTGTATTTTTTAGAAAAAATTGATTGCCGGTTAAACTAAATTTTTCATCTCACTGTGAATGAACACTTCATCTTGAAACGATTTCACACTCAAATGTCGCCAACTGTTTCATGTTCAGCTGTTGCGAAACAATTTCTTTGTTGCTGTGACGTGGTCATAAGTGTAAATAGAATTAAGTAGTCCATATTTATGGAATGACTAACTTTCGTTCTGGTATAAGATGGATTACTAAAAGATTAATACAGTCTACTATTTTTCTCTGTATTCTTGGCTATTCGCGATGGGAATATGAGAACTGACTAAAAAATTCAAAAATCAATTCGAAATTATTGAAAACCTCACTGCTACAACAGACCACAGCTGTAAGAGGGAACCAATATTGTTTTCATTTGTCGACAGCATCAACTATTATTTTTTAATTAACTTAAGCCAATTAAATTTAATCTCTCGGTGAGTATACGTAATCCCGATACTGGAATTGAAAGAAACATTTGGAAAACATTTACTGCGTAGGCCACTGTTAGTAAATGAACTGTTTTCATTAGATCAATGTTTATGTTCCATATTTAATTTACTCGTTCCTGCAAAGTTGTGTGTTAAATTAATTTTGTGTTAGATATGCCATATGGGTTTGAGAATGCTCGTTTGAACGAAAATATTCGTTTTTGAAGGTCGTATTCTGTACCAGCGTCTCGTGTTCCACCATGGAATAATTCTTTCATTTTTATTTCACTTCCTTACAGTTTCTGACTTTCTTGGCGTGTACTTGAAATGATGATGGTTGGTATATGACTGTTAATAAGGTTGGTGGACTGTTTCCGGTACAGTCGTGCAGTGTTCTGGGACCAGTGCAGTCTGTTTTATACAAGCACTTGTCGTTCTGTTTCAGGCTATGTTTTAAGCCTACAGGTATGACATAATGCACTGTAAGTGCTCACAGTAATAAAGTTAATAGTGTCGCTGATGAAACGTCAACTAGTTCTTGGCCCGGCAACTTCAGTTATAGCGAACGCTTTTTTTTTCTAAGATTAGCCATGCGTGTCGATAGTTTGGAATCCGTCAAGCAGTCTGACGTATTGCGGAGAAGTATAGTTTGCTATGTTCTATGGACGTACTGTACAAGGGACTTCCCTGGACATGATGTTAGATGCGGGAGAATATGACACCAAGTACATTCCGAGACATACTCTTTCGTAAATTTTAAGGTCACCACAAGCAATAATTATGGCATTAAAAACGGGAGAGAAAATCGCCCTAAATGTCATTCTTGAATATTTAATTACTTCACGAGCTACAAGGCAAAATGTGATTTTCTACTGTAAAACCTACAAACAAGGTAGTTTAACTACCCTCTCTTACTGGAATATGGAATTATTTTCAGTTAATAAATACAGAAAACTTTTGTAGCTATGTATAATTATTTTTTCCGTAAAACCTGATGCCCTTCATTTAATTCTGAAGTTTTTTGGCTGTTTTTTTTTTTGGGGGGGGGGGGAAGAGACCAAACAGCGACGTCATCGGTCTCATCGGATTAGGGAAGGAAGTCGGCCGTGCCCTTTCAAAGGAACCATCCCGGCATTCGCCTGGAGCGATTTAGGGAAATCACGGAAAACCTAAATCAGGATGGCCGGACGCAGGATTGAACCGGCGTCCTCTCGAATGCGAGTCCAGTGTGCTAACCACTGCGCCACCTCGCTCGGCAATTCTGAAGTCTAGTCAACTACACTGCTTCTAAAATTGCGTTGATTGTGAACCAGTTCGCAGCGTTTCACCGTTCATACTCTACATTTGAGAATGGACATCCAGTTGAAAGTACACAGTAATTAGCAACGTAAAATAAAATGTTGTTTTCATGCTGACAGCTACAGGAAGTGCAGCAAATTAGTATCACTCAAGAAAAATCCAGAAATTCGTCATCTCCAAAGTAGTGCTCACAGGTGAGTCTGTGTTCGGTAGTAGACGAGTTAGTTGGATGCTTGAGCCAGGTGTAAGGCTTATGTTCATTATATTTTTATACAAAATACATCCGAAAGTTTCTTTGCATTCCAAACAGCGACTAATGCAATCTCCGCTCTCCACTATAAAAAGACAACTGGGGCATGTGTTGGAATACCGCGTAAAGATAAAATGAACACTCTTGTGCTGCAACAAAAGCTTGTAAGCCCTGTGTTCGCAGGGGAAAGGCTAAATCATCATATTGTGACATTGTCAACTCCTTTAATTTTCTATATGTAATGGCAGGTCTATATGTAATTGGCTACGTTTTTCTTTCAAATAATCGTCAGATTGTAATTTTAACACTTTCATTTGGTAGCTAGTAGAAACATTGTTGATATCCAGTGAATACGCGGTTGAAAAGAGCTGAAACACAGTAGCTGATGTTCCTTAGCCAGCGTTTCTACATCATGAATCCGGGGTTCAGAGTGGTTACGAAGACACTGTACGATTTGCACACATTCTACAGAAAAATTAATATTCGGAGTTCGCGCGTGGGATCAGAGGTTCCTACTAACAACTGATTCGACGACATATCCAATGTCATTTGGGAGACATACATTCTGTAGAACAGACCTGTCGTGATGAAGTACTTGCCCTGGGGTGAGGTATTTAAATCGTTCAAGTTACCTGTTAAATCAGGAAGAAAAGTTTACTCACAAACCCAGGTTTCTTCCTCAAATTGAGGAACAGGCTGATTCTGATTAGCCAGGAAAAATTATGCTTTGTCTCTTAACTCAATGGACCCAACTCGATCTATCACCTTGCACCTTCTCAATCAGCTCAAATTACAATGATAAGATAGGTCACCATGTGGACTGTCACACTCTTCCAGAAAGGTTTAAATTGTCTATGTCCAAAGTCTCCTGAACAAATGAAACTTGTAACTTGTACAACGGTATCCAAAATATTTTTAATTTTAATGCACTTAGCGCAAAGTTTCTGTTGATGAAGAATGCAGTCGATTCCAGTGAGATCATGAATTGCACCAGAAACAAGTTTCATATAATCTTTCAGTTGTGTCTAGGGGAAGCGCCTTTGATTAGTAACCAAAAATGTCCATGGCTGCGGGCTCGAAACCCGCCACCGTTTACATTTTGACTAACAATGTTGGTAGCCGAAGACTTCTGGCATAAGAAGCCACCCTCATTCAGCCAGCGGCCTTGTCAAAGAGGGTGGAGGAGCCGACAGAGTTTCGGGGTACTTTCTCTAGAGGCGGAGAAATCAGCAATGATCAACGGCGGGAGGATGCAGAAGGCAATGGCAACCACAGCATTAAAGACACGTAACGTGTGTCCGCAGGACATGTGGCCTGTAAATGAAGAAGGGTCATGAAGATCCCCCTATTTGCAAAAGGTTCCGGAATAATTCCCATTCGGATCTCAAGGACGGGCTGCCAAGGGGAAGGTGGCCATGAGAAAGACATTGATTAACCAACGAATGGATAAAGTTCTACGAGTCGGAGCGTGGAATGTCAGAAGCTAAGACGTGATAGGGAAACTAGAAAATCAGAAAAGGGAAATGCAAAGGCTCAATCTAGATATGGTAGAGATCGGTGTATTGAAATGGAAAGAAGACAAGAATTTCTGGTCAGATGAGTATAGGGTAATATCAACAGCAGCAGAAAAGTAAGATGGGTTATGAATGGGAAGGTATGGAAGAGAGTGCATTACTGTGAGCAGTTCAGTGATACGGTTGTTCTTATCAGAATCGATAGCAAACCAACAACGACAACAATGGTTCAGGTATACAAGCCGGCGTCTCCAGTGACAATGAATAGACAGAGAAAGCGTATCAGGATACTTACTGAACAGGTAATACAGTACGTGGAGGGAGATAAAAATCTAATAGCCATGAGGGATTGGAATACAGTTCTGTAATAAATTTCAGCTAGTAGTAGTAGCGAATACTATTTTCAAGAATCATAAGAGGAGGTGGTATACTAGGAAAAGGCCGGGTGATAGGGGAAGGTTTCAGTTAGATTACATCATGCTCAGACAGAGGTTCCGAAATCAGATTCTGCTTTGTAGGACGTACCCTGCAGCGGATATAGATTCAGATGACAATGTAGTAGTGATGAAGAGAAGACTGAAGTTTAAGAGATTAGTCAGACGGAATCCATATGCAAAGAACTGGGATACAAAAGTACGAAGCAATTATGAGATAAGTTTGAAGTTCTCTAAGACTATAGATACAGCAATATCGAATATCTCAGTACGCAGTACAGTTGAAGAGGACTGGACCTCTTAAAAGGGTAATCAAAAGTTGGAAGGAAAACATAGGTACAAAGAAGGTAACTGTTAAGAAACCATAGGTAAGAGAAGAAATAATTCAGTTAATCTATTAAAGATGGAAGTACAAAAACCTTCAGGGAAATTCAGGAATAGAGGCACGCGAGTCACTTAGGAATAAAATAAACAGGAAGTGCAGAAAGCTAAAGTGAAATGACTGCATGAAATATGTGAAGAAATAAAAAAAATTCAAGGCGGAAGGACTGGCTCAGCATATAGGGAAGTCAAAACGACCTTCTATGAAATTAAAAGCAAGGGTGGTACATTAATAATGCAACCGAAATTCCATTGTTAAATGCAGAGGATAGAGCCGATAGGTGGGATGACTACACTGAAGACCTCTATGAGGGGGAAGAATTGTCTTTTGTGATAGAAGAAGAGACAGCAGTCGATTTAGAACAAATAGGGGATGAAGTATTAGGATCAGAATTTAAAAGTGCTTTGGAGGATTTAAGATCAACAAAGACAGAATGGATAGATAAAATACCATAAGCAATTCAAAACTCATTCGGAGAAGTGGCAACAAAACGACCTTTTAAGTTGGTGTGTAAAATGTTTGAGTCTGGCGGCATACCAACTGACTTCCGGCAAAATATCATCCACACAATTCCGAAGACAGCAAGAGCTGACAAATGCACGAATCATCACACAATCAGCTTAAGAGCTCATGCATCAAATTTTCTGACAAGAATAATACACAGAAGAATGGGAAAGAAGATTGGTAAAGCCACCACAGGCAGTTCTTACACTGCGGTTCATAGTGAAAGCAAGACTAAAGAAAAATCAAGACACATTCATAGGATTTATCGACCTAGCAAAAGCGGTCGACAATGTTAAATGGTAAAATGTTCAAGACGTTCGAAATCCTGAGAAATATATGGGTAAGTAGAGACGAGTATACAGGGTGAGTCACCTAACATTACCGCTGGATATATTTCGTAAACCACATCAAATACTGACGAATCGATTCCGCAGACCGAACGTGAGGAGGGGAGCTAGTGTAATTGGTTAATACAAACCATAAAAAAATGCACGGAAGTATGTTTTTTAACACAATCCTACGTTTTTTTAAATGGAACCCCGTTAGTTTTGCTAGCACATCTGAACATATAAACAAATACGTAATCAGTGCCGTTTGTTGCATTGTAAAATGTTAATTACATCCGGAGATATTGTAACCTGAAGTTGACGCTTGAGTACCACTCCTCCGCTGTTCGATCATGTGTATCGGAGGACACCGAATTACGTAGGGATCCAAAGGGAACTGTGATGGACCTTAGGTACAGAAGAGACTGGAACAGCACATTACATCCACATGCTAACTCCTTTTTATTGGTCTTTTTCACTGACGCACATGTACATTACCATGAGGGGTGAGGTACACGTACACACGTGGTTTCCATTTTCAATTACGGAGTGGAATAGAGTGTGTCCCGACATGTCAGGCCAATAGATGTTCAATATGGTGGCCATCATTTGCTGCACATAATTGCAATCTCTGGCGTAATGAATGTCGTACTCGCCGCAGTACATCTGGTGTAATGTCGCCGCAGGCTGCCACAATACGTTGTTTCATATCCTCTGGGGTTGTAGGCACATCACGGTACACATTCTCCTTTAACGTACCCCAAAGAAAGAAGTCCAGAGGTGTAAGATCAGGAGAACGGGCTGCCCAATTTATGCGTCCTCCATGTCCTATGAAACGCCCGTCGAACATCCTGTCAAGGGTCAGCCTAGTGTTAATTGCAGAATGTGCAGGTGCACCAACATGCTGATACCACATACGTCGACGCGTTTCCAGTGGGACATTTTCGAGCAACGTTGGCAGATCATTCTGTAGAAACACGATGTATGTTGCAGCTGTTTGGGCCCCTGCAATGAAGTGAGGACCAATGAGGTGGTCGCCAACGATTCCACACCATACATTTACATTCCACGGTCGCTGTCGCTTTACCTGTCTGAGCCAGCGAGGATTGTCCACGGACCAGTAATGCATGTTCTGTAGGTTCACTGCCCCGTGGTTTGTGAAACCCGCTTCATCGGTAAACAGGTAGAACTGCAACGCATTCTCAGTTAATGCCCATTGACAGAATTGCACTCGATGGTTAAAGTTATCACCATGTAATTGCTGATGTAGCGACACATGAAACGGGTGAAAGCAGTGACGATGCAGTATGCGTATGACACTACTTTGACTCAGTCCACCGGCTCTCGCAATGTCCCGTGTACTCATGTGTGGGTTCATGGGAACAGCAGCTAACACACCAACTGCACCCGCTTCTCCTGTGACGGGCCTGTTACGGACCCGTTTGCGTGCTACGACCATACCTTTTGTATACAGTTGGCGGTAGATGTTTTGCAATGTGCGGCACGTTGGATGCTCTCTGTCCGGGTACCGTTCTGCATACACCCTGCAGGCTTCAGCTGCATTTCGTCGACACTCGTCATTGATGAGTATCATCTCCATCTTTTCAGAGTTCGAATACATCATGGTCACAGTTCCTACAACACTACACTATCACAGACGTCTGGTAACACGGTGTATTACAGTTGGTCTGCGTGCAGAGACGAATGCAGAACAACAATAGCAGCAAGCGCTACATGCGGACACTGCGACAGCTAGACCAAACCACGACAGTGCACAACAGCCACACTCGTAAACACGGTAGTCATCGTAAACATGTCCCTGCAGATGCTGCTCGCCGACCGTGGCCCGTGTTTGTTACAACACGCAACTGAACGTCGGAGATTTCAAACGTCAACTTTAGGTTACAATATCTCCGGATGTAATTAACATTTTACAATGCAACAAACGGCACTGATAAATTATTTGTTTATATGTTCAGATGTGCTAACAAAACTAACGTGGTTCCATTTAAAAAAAACGTAGGTTTGTGTTACAAAACATACTTCTGTGCATTTTTGTATGGTTTGTATTAAACAATTACACTAGCCCCTCTCCTCACGTTCGGTCTGTGGAATCGGTTCGTCAGTATTTGATGTGGTTTACGAAATATGTCCAGCGGTAACGTTAGGTGACTCACCCTGTATACAAAACGTATAAAAGGCGTGAGGAAATAGTAAGTGCGGACGACCAAGAACAAAGTGCTCGTTTTAAAAGGGTATAAGACAGGGATGTAGTCTTTCGCCCCCCACTGTTGAATCAGTCCATCGAAGAAGTAATGATGGATGTAAAAGAAAGGTTCAGGAATGGAATTAAAATTCAAGGTGAAAGGATATCAATGGTAAGATTCGCTGATGACATTGCTACCCTGAGTGAATGTGATGAAGAATTACATGATGTGCTGAATGAAATGAATAGTCTAATGAGTACAGAATAAGAATTGAGAGTAAATTGAAGAAAGACGAAAGTAATGAGAATTAGCAGAAATAAGAACAGCGAGAACCTCAACATCAGGCTTGGTGGTCACAAAGTAGATGAGGTTAAGGAGCTCTACTACCTAGGCAGCAAAATAAACAATAACGGAAGGAGCAAGGAGGACATCAAAAGCATATTAGCACTGGAAAAAAGGGCATTCCTTGCCAAGTCTACTAGTTTAAAGTATAAGCCTTAATTTGTGGAAGAAATTTCTGAGGATTTGGAGCACGGTAGTGAAGTATGGACTATGTGAAAACCGGAACCGAAGAGAATGGAAGCATTTTAAATGTGGTGCTACAGACGAATTAGCAGATTGTGCACAGAATGGAAGAGGAAAGGAATACGTGGAAAACAAAGGAGAAGGTACAGGATGACAGGTTAAGACATCAGGGAGCGACTTCAGAGGTTCTGGGGGTATCTGTAGAGGGCAAAACCTTAAAGAGAGATAGAAATATATTCAGCACGTAATTGAGGACGTAGTTTGCAAATACTACTCTGAAGTAAAACGTTGAGGGAGGAGAGGAAATTGTGGCGGGCTGCACCAAACCAAAAAACAGGAAGAAAAATCGGACATTGACTTCAACCATAGACGGAATAGCGTCTGTTGCGCGAGAAATGTGTTTATTCCAAGCCAGGCCTGAATATTCAATAGCTCATTCAACACCGTTGAAAATGTTCAAATCTGTGGTGGTGCGCCTAACGGGAACTACATTCCTGGAAATGGAAAAAAGAACACATTGACACCGGTGTGTCAGACCCACCATACTTGCTCCGAACACTGCGAGAGGGCTGTACAAGCAATGATCACACGCACGGCACAGCGGACACACCAGGAACCGCGGTGTTGGCCGTCGAATGGCGCTAGCTGCGCAGCATTTGTGCACCGCCGCCGTCAGTGTCAGCCAGTTTGCCGTGGCATACGGAGCTCCATCGCAGTCTTTAACACTGGTAGCATGCCGCGACAGCGTGGACGTGAACCGTATGTGCAGTTGACGGACTTTGAGTGGGCATGCGGGAGGCCGGGTGGACGTACCGCCGAATGGCTCAACACGTGGGGCGTGATGTCTCCACAGTACATCGATGTTGTCGCCAGTGGTCGGCGGAAGGTGCACGTGCCCGTCGACCTGGGACCGGACCGCAGCGACGCACGGATGCACGCCAAGACCGTAGGATCCTACGCAGTGCCGTAGGGGACCGCACCGCCACTTCCCAGCAAATTAGGGACACTGTTGCTCCTGGGGTATCGGCGAGGACCATTCGCAACCGTCTCCATGAAGCTGGGCTACGGTCCCGCACACCGTTAGGCCGTCTTCCGCTCACGCCCCAACATCGTGCAGCTCGCCTCCAGTGGTGTCGCGACAGGCGTGAATGGAGGGACGAATGGAGACGTGTCGTCTTCAGCGATGAGAGTCGCTTCTGCCTTGGTGCCAATGATGGTCGTATGCGTGTTTGGCTCCGTGCAGGTGAGCGCCACAATCAGGACTGCATACGACCGAGGCACACAGGGCCAACACCCGGCATCATGGTGTGGGGAGCGATCTCCTACACTGGCCGTACACCACTGGTGATCGTCGAGGGGACACTGAATAGTGCACGGTACATCCAAACCGTCATCGAACCCATCGTTCTACCATTCCTAGACCGGCAAGGGAACTTGCTGTTCCAACAGGACAATGCACGTCCGCATGTATCCCGTGCCACCCAACGTGCTCTAGAAGGTGTAAGTTAACTACCCTGGCCAGCAATATCTCCGGATCTGTCCCCCATTGAGCATGTTTGGGACTGGATGAAGCGTTGTCTCACGCGGTCTGCACGTCCAGCACGAACGCTGGTCCAACTGAGGCGCCAGGTGGAAATGGCATGGCAAGCCGTTCCACAGGACTACATCCAGCATCTCTACGATCGTCTCCATGGGAGAATAGCAACCAGCATTGCTGCGAAAGGTGGATATACACTGTACTAGTGCCGACATTGTGCATGCTCTGTTGCCTGTGTCTATGTGCCTGTGGTTCTGTCAGTGTGATCATGTGATGTATCTGACCCCAGGAATGTGTCAATAAAGTTTCCCCTTCCTGGGACAATGAATTCACGGTGTTCTTATTTCAATTTCCAGGAGTGTATATCCAAGAATTCCTCTGTGATGTTCAAATTGCCGTCGTCGCCCCTAATGAAAATAGTTAGTTGCAGAATATCTGATGTGTCAACACTCTCATCAACAGCTAAGAAATATTCTAATATTGTACAGACTTACACAACGCAACACCTAGTTCCCGTTGAACATCTTTCAGACATATCTCTTTCTGTCTTGGCTATATGAAGAACTATTCTGCAGCTCAGACGAACAGAAGCTTCGCTATTTTGATGGTTTTCTACATTAGCATGTTGCTATGATTCCGATATTACGGCGTCACGTTCTTCGTCTTTATATTTCTGAAATGAATTTGCATGGCACATACCGGTAGAATAGCCACGTTGTACATTATATTTCTTAATACTCCGTCATTCCGTGATACACACTAAATGCTTTCAAACATCATAGCATCGAATAAACAGAAATAGATTTTCTACTACAGACAAAAGAAAGTGGTTTGTCTGTATTACTTGTGCTCTCAATGTTGGCATCTATAGCGCTAAAGCTAACTGAACCCTCCAGTTCCGTACTCAGAGCACCGTTACTCTCTGTCAGGAATTACCACACTATAACACTATAGCCCAAGGGTGGGATCCGGCCCACAACCTCAATTCATCCGGCCCGCCGACGATACGTTGCGGTACAGTTTAAATTTAAATATCATGTTTGGAATATCTTCTGGCTGCTATGTGCCTTAAATGTACTTTGTTCTACGGTGATGACTCGATTGGAAGAGTTCCAGTATCAGGCGGCTCTGTTCATGCATTGCATCAAACATCTGCAAGCACTGTTTGAAACTCTTAGATATTTCTTGGATACTGAATCCAGTCTTTTCTGCCTCTGAATTCATTCTGCGATATACACTCGACAATAGGCAGTTGCAGGCTGTTCTTGCAGAAATTGATCCTGAATCCTGCGACTTACCTTATTGTACACCAGTGAGATGGTGAAATCCTGTTTCGTTTTTAGTAGATCCAAAACGAAGTAGATGTTTTTCTCACTGAAAAAGAGAGAGCTAATCCTTAGTCGTCGTACCCTAGCTGGCTGTCAAAGTTGAAAATTTTAGTCGACAATACAGCCTACGTGAATGAACTGAGCCTGGAACTTCTGGGCAAGGATACTGTCGTCTCAGATCTCTACAGATTCATGAAAGGACTTCCAAGAAAGCTGTCACTGTTAGAAGTACAAGTGGAAGGACAATAATTTTCTCATTTTCACTGCATGAAGAGTTTGTGCTACAACACCGAAAATGTCTAGACTGGTTACCCGACAAAAATTGTCCGTGACTTGAAGCATTTTTGGAGAAATGTTTCCGAACTTGACGGAAGTGGGAGTGACGTTCTTATGTTCCAAAACCCGTTTCATTATAACCTTGAGGATGTTCCAGAAAAAATGGGTGTCGCTGATGTGCAGGCAAATGACTTATTGAAAGAGAATAAAAGAGACGAAGAAACTGTTGAATTTTATCGTTGCTTACCTGATGTTAAGTTCCTCGGACGAAGAGCTTTGCCGCTGGTATGGCATCAGTGTTTGGAACAACTTAGGTTTGTGAGCAAATGTTTTTGTATATGAGATATGTTTTTGCTGCTTAGTTTGTGAGATTCGGATATGTGCATATAAGGTCTGATGTAGCTACATTTTAGCTAACGTCACCTGTTTTGATAACTTATTTAGTAATAGATTTGTTGGTGGTCCCCATTTTCTATGAGGTTACAGTGCCACTCATCCGCGATTAACGGTGAACTTCCAGAGCCTTCGTTCTGGCTTGCAGGTATTGTATAGTATGATAATGTGGCGCAAGGTCTTCAATTTGGCCCGCTGTGAGGAAAGTTTAGTTATCTCTGCTCTAGGCAACATTGCAGTGCACAGATGTCGCCCGACACGCACGTATTGAACAGAACGATGATGCGGCATGCGCTCGTAATTTTGTCAGTTACCTGGCCCGCTGTGACGGAAGTTTGATGACCCCTGCACAACTGTTGCCAGACGGCACACGTATTGACAGGTTTGCTCTTGGTTCTGACGCGTCACGTCGTTTGGAGTTGTCCTCCTCTGCGCTAGAATGATCACCAGGTCGGCGACGCTTAGCAGAGCTGGCAGCGTTCGTGTACGCACGCGGCCCTCTCCCCTGCTTCTACCGCTGGGGACAGGACAGCCGTAAAGCTACCGGGCTCTGGGGAGCCTGCCCGCAGAGACCGAACAGTGGCGCGCCGGGGGAAAGTTGGCACCAGGCGCAGGCGCGACTTAGGCTGGCCCGCGAGGCGCGGGCTTTGCGGCTAATTGAGACGAACGCGTGGTGTATGAGCGGTGGCGGCGGCGGCGGCAGAGCGGGGCCGGCGGCGGTGGCTTGTGTACTGTGCGCGCCGCCGCCACAATGAGGATACATCGCCGGGGGCGGCGCGGGTTACCCGCCGTAATTAGCGGGCATTAGCGCCACCGGGGAGCTCCGCCTCCACCACCTGCACTCTGCTGCCGCCTTGTCGACACTTCTGCTGGCGCAACAACACTTCCTGCGCTAGAGAAATGCCTATACGGTGAAACTGCTGGAAGGTACGACATTTTTACCCCAGCTAGTAAACGAAACACATTTAACGTCTGACTAAACCACAACGAAGTCTCACCGCCCAAGTATGTAGCAGACTTTGACAGACCACCTTGTTCCTATCGAACGCTCTAACAGCTACAACGCTGTGTGACCTCAATGCTGATATGTGAACCTTGCCAGGGAACACGCGCTAGTCGTTTCTAAGGGTATGGACAAAAAATAAAGAACCCCGCAAGAAATGCAAGCTCGAACAGAAAAGCAAATACTATGCAAGCCTGCAGGTTGTGCTGTTGTAAACGATCATGAGCAGCACCTATTCAATGTCCTCATTAAGTTCCAAGTGTCACTCGTGGTCAGCTCTTTCTTCTGTGTAGCTGTGAGTGAATTATGTCGGTCCAAAGTGGAATCGAACGTAGGCAAACAGTTAGTGCTTGCATGGTGGATGCTTTCCTATCAAGGGAGCCAAAGTGTTAGCGAGTGAAGAGGCACCGTACCGAAAGTCGATATAGAATACAGAGAAAACGGAAGAACGTCATCCGCTAAGTTACAAGCCGGATGAAGCTGTGTGTTCAGAGATCGTGACAGACAGTCATTGAAGAGAAGTGTAACGAAATATAAAACGACGACAGCTGCAAAAATCACTGCAAAACCGAAAGTCGCACTCGCGAACCCTGTCAGCACCAAACCATAATGAAGGGAGCTCCATAAGTGGGGAATTGCAGGGCTGACTGGAATTCCAGAACCACTCATCAGTGATGGAAATACCCGTAATAGGAAGACGTGATGCCGAAGCCGTTAACCCAGATCTGTAGTGCAATTAAAGAAAGCCATTTGGTCGGATATGCCTTGCTTCACACTTTTTCGAACTTCAGGCAGAGTTGACGTGCCAAGAGTGATCCGTATCGTTTGACCAGCCATAACGTGGTATTCCATGGGACACATACGTACTCTGCAATGTCTCCTTACGGTCAAGGGCTATGTGAAGAATTTGGCTGATGAGGTCCATCCTAGGGTACAGTGTTAATTAACCAGTGGTGATGCTGTCTTCCAAGACGACACGGTCGCTATTCTCGCTGCTCCAATCATCCGTGATTACTTTTGTGAGCAAGGGCATAAATCGTCTCATCTACCCTGCCACCACAACCAACACATTTCAATTATCATTGAGCCTTTCTGGTCTAGTTTGAAGCAAAGTGTGTGTTCTCTATGCGCCTCCATCATCGTTACCTTAATTTCCAGCAAGAATAACTACACATTACCTGTATCTATCCGCTTAAAGACGACTGGAAGCGGGATTTTATGCCAAAGTTTTTCCTACAATGTGTTAGCCATGGCAATGCGTTGGTAACAAGTGGGATCGGAAATGACAGTCACGCCTTGTTCATGACGATCGGTGTCAAACCTTGAGGGACGTGAATCAAGCCGATTTTTGTTTGCCCGTTTTTGCTCATATTTTCCATACAAGCGGGCAAACATCACGTTGCGAACATAAAGCGGAGTGTGTTTATCCTCATCTTAATTAGCAAATGGTCAGTAAAGTGTTAACTCCGGTCGCTCGTTCAGTTCAGGAGTTAAATTTCTGTTGTGCAGTTTTCTCCTTAGGATAGAAACTATGGCTAACAATTAATACTCATGGAATTTCAGACGATACAGTACTGAGCGCCACGTTGATAACGTTAGCACAGTATTTGTGCAACATGTGGCTCTCAGCTGCTTGGCTCTCAGCTGCTTGGCTCTCAGCTACTCTCGGTATAAGGCAAGAGACAGTCTAAAGTGACAATAGGGGGACTCCTCTTAATCGTACTGACACTTGGCTGATTGCAGATCCATCTCAACCAGTGTCCGAAAGAACATTAAGAAAAGAACTTGGTGCAATGGACATTCGCAGTCAAGTGCCTTGCAAAAAGTTTTTACCACATAAAGCTACATGACTTCAGCTCTTAAAATACCACAATGCTCGACTGTAACTGACTACAGGCATGTCAGGTGAATGAATTGCAATACGGTCTCTTTTCAAATTATGCAAGGCGCCTAGTGCACTGACGCTGGTCTTCCTTCTTCATATTCGTGATGAGTATCACCTAAGACGACAACAGTCATGTTAACACCGCTGTAAGCATACGCTCCTGGTTTAACGAATACTCATTCCCTCTGTCGCACCTCTACTGGAGGCCTAAGTCAAGCAAATTTTAATCCCAGATAAAATGTCCTGAACTATTTGGAACAGCTGGTGAAACATAGCAATGTCGGTGGAATTAAGTGGCTTTACGGTATATGATCATCAGAGTGTCGTTGGCTGCACAGAACAAACTTGTGAAGTTACAACCTCGGTGAACTGCAACTAGCAGCAGGACTATAAGCTGTGTTCCGCGAAGTTAGGACGATGTCTTGGGCGCCATTTGCTTTTACCCCAAACCTTACATTTACGTATGTACTCCCCCACTCCTGATCCAGTAGCGAATGGTTTGTGGGGAGAATGGTTGATGGTAAGCCTCCGTGTGTGCTCGAATCTATTTTACCTTACCTTTGTCGTAATTTCGTGACATCTACGTAAGACGACGCTATATACTGGATGACTCTTTTAGGAACGTACGCTCTTGAATCTTCAGCAGTGAGCCAAATATTGATGGGCACGGCCTCTTTAATAACGTTTGCCAATGAAGTTTTATGAACGTCTCTGCATCACATTAGAGCTACTGAATGAGCCTGTGACGAAACGTGCTGCTGTTCCTCGGATCATCTCAATTTCTTCTTTCTATCCGATTTGGTAAGAGTTCCAGGCTGACTAGCAATTCCGGAGCATCTCCATCTACATCTACGTGCACAGTTACATCTATACTCTGCAGACGACTGTGAAATGCATGAGAAAGGGTGCTTTCCATTGTACAAGTTATTAGGACTTCTTTCTGTCCCATTCATGTATGGACGTAGGAAGAATGACTGTTCATACACCTCTGTGAGTACTACAATTAATCTAACTTTATCCTCGCGATCGCTACGGGAGCGTACCTTGGGGGCTTAGTAGTATATATACAAGCGTCGGCCATTTCAGATTTTGCAGCATCTCCGTTACACTCCTAAGGGTCAGACACACATGTAACCCTTCGTGCTGCCCTTGTCCGTATACGTTCAATATCCCCTTTAAGTCCTATTTGGCACGGGTCTCACACACTTCAGCAATGCTCTGACACGGCTGGCACGAGTGTTTTGTAAGCAGTCTTCTTTCTAGACTCATTGCCTAGCCAAAATATTCTATCAATGGAGTCTACGACCCGTAGCACCTGCAACTGAGCCCATGCGATCGCTGCGTTCCCTACAGACTGTAAAACCTAGGTATTTGCATAAGTTGGCCGATTGCAACTGTCACTCTTTGACAGTGTGGTCATACGTTACTACGTTCGTATTTTCGACTGCACAGTTTTTTTTTTAAATTTCTGCTTATTTAAAGCAAGTTGTAGATTTGATTGGATATTCATGCACCTTTTTTGCGACAATAATTCACCTTAGACAACTGTTTAATTAATGAGACGTGTGAGTTTATAATTAATATTATTTGCAAGATAGTCAACATACATCATGAACAGCAAGGGTCCAACACACTTCCTTCGAGCACACATGAAGTTACTTCCACATCTGTCGATGACTCTCCATTCAAGGCTACATGCTGCGTTCACCCAACCAAGCTTAAACGCTTGTCGGAAATCAAGAAATATTGCATCTACGTGACTGACCTGAACTATCTTCAGGATGTTATGTGAGATAAGTGCGAACTAAGGTACACATAATACACGTTTTCGGAATCCATGACAGTTAACATGGAGGAGGACATACTGTTGGATGTAATTCACCACGTTTATGCTCAGCATATGTGCTGAGATTCTACAACAAATTGACGTCAAGGATATTGAACGGTAGTGTTGTGAAACACTACAACTAGCCTTATTGCAGACGGGTGTAACATGCACTTTCTTCCAACTACTGGGCATGGTTCTTTGTTCGAGCAATCCACGGTACATAATGCTTCAAAGAGTGACTAACTCAACCACAAATTCGATTCACTGATATGGATTCCATAACCTCATACGTTTGTATAGGGTGTAATGAAAATGCACGGCAAAAACTTCAGGACACGTTCCTCACACGTAGACGAACAAATTATGTTATATGAACACAGGTCTGGGAACTCTTTGTTTCCATGTTGCAACTCATTTCCCAATGAGTTTCAACTAGATTGGATTGTAAATTTTCAGAATCGAGCTGTATGGGCACACGTCAGCCCTTAAGCAATTGTTGAAGCAAGTCACCAAGAAAAATTTCCTATCAATTACTGGATGACTGTTTGGTACGGCCTCACTTTCTTCCAACTAGACTCAACGGACAATTCTATCATAATATTGAAGAGAACGTTTTATCTGATCTTTTAGAGATGTGCCTTTAGCTGTGCGACAAAACATGTACTTCATGCACGGTGGAGCAGCTTCTCATTTTAGTGTTAATGTCCATCGGGTTCTAAATAACAGAGTCGGTGACAGATGGATAGGTAGAGATGGATCCATTGCCTGGCGTCCTTACTTCAGGACCTAGACCCACTGAACTTTTATTAGGGGGGGGGGGGGGGTACTTGAAAGATCTTGTGTATGGAACCCTAGTAGTCTCTATGCCCGTATTATGGAAGGCTACGTAACCGTATGGCATACATCAACGATACATCAGCACATCCGAGATTCCCTGCGATGGCGCGTTGATGTGTGCATCAATGTCCACAGAGGTCGTATTGAAGATGTCCTGTAAGACGGAGTTGCATGTGGTACGCTGTTGCGTTCTGTTTGTGTGTGTGTTTCCAATGATTAATGAATTGGAGAAAATGAGCTGTAACATGAAAAGGAAGTGTTTCCAGGCCCATGTTCATATAACAAAATTTCTTCGTCTATGTTTGACGAATGGATCCTACAATTCGTGCCGTATATTCTTTTTATACCCTATCTAATGTATTCAAATTTATTCATATCATTTACTTGACAAATATTCATTTTATGTCACATAATTAGAGAAATATATTTTTACTGGAACATAGGGTCCCATGTCAGTTTCTCAACACAATAGCACAAAGTGAATTCCTTGCACTTGATATTGATACTGTTCAGAGTATGAGACATCTCTTTGATGTCATTCACCGCTTCACATGAAAATATTGAACGTCCACATTTCTTTCGATATATTCTGAACTCCTGCGCTGATTACAAATTTCAGCACCGGTGAGGTTACATAATTCTAAGTCGACGATTGTCGGTTTTAATTCTACGTTTGATAACAGTCGAAAATATTTCGGAGACCAGCAACACAGGAAATATTTGTAAGTACATCTCCTGTCAGAAGTCCAGTGCGTTAACACTATCAGAATTCCTCGAACGACTCTTTAAAATGATGCAAAGTGCAACACCAGCTGGAAATTTTCTACGTCCAACAAATTAGAAAGCCAGCAGAATATTTTAAGCCCACACACGACCTTTATACCGCTCATCTGACAACACACACTAGCATGACTGACCACAGACAAGTCCAGCAAAAGACCGCATGAACACTCATTTATTTCTTAGCAACATTTAGTCCAAATAATACTTCGTCATCTAACATTACTTCAAGCCCGTCCAATGTTACTGTTTTATTACGTCGCTTATTGTTAAAAATATACAGGGTGTACATAAAGTCTCGGAACACTTTATTTATTTCACAAGAACCAAACATTGCACAGATATCATACAAATGTCATTTTGAAGAGAAAACCTGAAGGTTTTTTTTCCATGCATACAAACATAGCGTAGTTCGCTAATTTGCCGATAGCGCTAGTCGCAAACATTACCAGTTCAGGTGCGGAGCTACTGAAGGGATCAGCTGTTTCATGAAATGGCCTCCCCGATCACCAGATCTCACTCTGTGTGACTTTTTCTGTGGGGATACATTAAAGAACATTACAGATCTGGTGTATGTACCACCTCCACCACGTGATATAGCAGAGTTCCGGGAGAGAATACGGGAAGCCACTGCCACAGTCGACGATGCCATGCTGGGCCAAGTATGGCAAGAATTCGATTACCGTATTGACATCTGCCAGGTCACTCATGGCTCGCATTTCGAATGATTGTAAAAAAAAAAAAAAAAAAAAAAAAAAAAAAAACTTTCAGAGTTTCTCTTCAAAATGCAATATGTATGACATCTGTACAATGTTTAATTCTTGTGCAATAAATAATTGAAAGTCTTAAAATGATTCAAATGGCTCTGAGCACTATGGGACTTAATATCTGAGGTCATCAGTCCCCTAGAACATAGACTACCTAAGGACATCACACACATCCATGCCTGAGGCAGGATTCGAACCTGCGACCGTAGCGGTCGCGCGGTTCCAGACTGAAGCGTCACATCGGCCGACAATTGAAAGTGTTCCCGGACTTTATGTGCACCCTGTATTTACTGCTCTGTTGCGGACCTAGCACACCAGCAGAAAATTTGTCAAATGAAATATAATCGCCGCCAAATTACAAGCACAACATATGCATTGATTTAAGAGTAAAATTATTTTAGAAATTCACAATTAGGTTTATGTACCATTTAAATCCGTATCTATTGATAGCATTTTGTCACATCTCGACAATGTTACTCAGCTGACAGCGAGGTGCCATTTGAAAAACTCATTGCCAAACGTGCCACAGAGCTGCATAGCTGGGTGGTTTTAATGGCATTGAAATCATATTTACAAACCATACAGTTAAAATTAAACAATTAAATTAGTAAAGAAAGTTATGTTACATAAAAATATAAAGATAATGGGAACAAACACACATAAGAGAAATTGAAAAAGCATTAGTCAGAAGTGTATAAACTGAAGTACATCATCATCATTTCGGTGGTGATGGGAACGGGATGAAACGATGACATTGGCGACGGAGTGGAGGAAGGGGAAGGAGAAGCATAATGGGACAGTCAGAATACAATCGTAATTCATAGAGATAAGATCCAATAACATACATCTTTGTCAAATCCAACAATGTAGAAGAAAGACTCACCTAAATTCCTATACGAAATGCCACAAACTAGAATGGGGGTGGTAAGCAGGGGAGGTATCAGGTACTGGGAGAAGTATCTATATTGCCTGATAGTGCTCCTATAAAAATGAAATTTACAAAAGAAGTGAACTATCTAAAATTGTTTGGTAGAATGATGGATCTACAAATATCGATGAAAATGTGGCAGTATTAAAAATGTCTATATTACAAAAGTTAAATTATTGTAATATAAGGGTAGGAAGAGGTGTGGACAAAACGAGCGAAAAAACTGGTATGGGGAGGGGGCCCAAACCTTGCTGTGAAATATGTTTTGACTTAAAGCTTGTTGCACCAGCAAGGTTAATATACAATTCATGAATTTTAAAGGGTTTGATAAAAATGTTATCCAGAGTCCCTAGAGTGCTGTGGGAAAACCGGAAATGAAGAGAATGGAATCATTTGAGGTGTGGTACTATAGAAGAACGTTGAAAATTCGTTGGATTGATAAGGGATGAGGAGGTTCTCCGCAGAATCGGGGAAGAATGGAACATGCGGAAAACACGAACTAGAAGAAGAGACACGACGGTACGACATTTGTTAAGACCGGTAGAAACTACATTCTGCAGACCACTATGCTTTGCGTGGCAGTATTTACGTCGCATCAATATTTTTAATTTTCTTCTATTCCAGTTGCCTATTGAGCTCGAGAAAAGTGACTCTGTGTTTGCTATAATCTCTTCTACCTTATTATCATCATCCTGAGAAGAGAGATGCGATGGTGGTAGCGTAACGGTTGCATATTCTTCCTCGAATGCGTGCTCTCTAAATTTACCCAGCAAGTTTCCCGGCCATTACCTCAGTCCTGATTACCGTGGTGATGTTTCGTGCCACGGTGAGGTTCTTCGGGAGAATAATTAAGCGCAATGTTGGCGGCACAGTCTCTCTCTCACGCACACTCACGCACACGCACGCAAGGCAGGTACCGCACTCCAAGTTTGATGCGGCGACTCGCTTTGTGTTTGCCGGCCGGGTGGCTGGTGGCCGGCGCGAGAATGTTTGCCGCGCTACACGAGCCGGGCCCAGACTCGCTGCGCCCTGCGCAAGGCCAGCCCTGCCCGGCCGTCCACCCACCCCTCACCACGGCCGCTGCCCCTTGTCTTTCTTTGCCGCCCGGCGCCCGCCCTGTTTACTTTACACTTCGGCCGACGGCGCAGCGCCGCGACGGCACAGACGGAATACATTGCAGTCTCACGAGTCGCAGTCTCCGCGTCCATCAAATATTCAGAACGCAGCGGACGCAGGCGAGGCGCCGCCGCCCTTCTGTCAGCAAGCTCTGCGACGGCGGTGCGAATTACTGTGCGGCGACAGAGCGAAGCAAATTCCGGCGCGGCTCGACGCGACGAACTACTTTGCACGACAGGCACTACCTACTGCATGACAAATTTACCCTGTTATTGTGTATCAACGAGAAGTAAACAGGAGTATTTGAACAGTTGTGATGATCGCCAGTACCTACTGCGACTTATCGCCCATTGTTGCAAACGCCACGTGTCATGTTCTTGTGGTCGTAACTCAGCTGATGCAATTTTACATGTTACTGCAGGATTTGGTGACCTTTGTTATTAAAGGATGCATCACCTAGGTCGTCAGGGCACGTCATGTTACTCTTTAATTTCTTCTTTACCAATACCTTCTTCAGGATCTCCTGGTATCCGTGGTTAGCTCAGTTTTGATATAGCTCCGTACACTAGATTATACTTTGTGGTCCTGCTCACCTCTGCGTAACTGTTGCAGAAAATGGTTCAAATGGCTCTGAGCTCTATGGGACTTAACTTCTGAGGTCATCAGTCCCCTAGACTTAGAACTACATAAACCTAACTAACCTAAGGACATCACACACATACATGCCCTAGGCAGGATTCGAGTCTGCAACCGTAGTGGTCCCGCGGTTCCAGACTGTAGTGCCTAGAACCGCTCGGCCACCCCGGCCGGCTAGCTATTGCAGCCTACTTCCATTTAAACCTTTTTCCTCAGACCAAGTCCTACACTCTTTGCCACTCACATTTCTACATCTACATTTTACATTTATACTCCGCGAGTCATCTTACGGTGTATGGTGGAGGATACCTCTGCTATACGAGAAAAATTAAAACCACAGCAGAATCTTGAGAATATCCTTATTCTATTACACGACATTGGATTCCGTAGAAATATTGGAAAACGTGAGGCATTACTGACCCTACGACTTATCTTAGGAGCTAGATTAAGGAAAGGCAAACCTACGTTTCTAGCATTAGTAGACTTAGAGAAAGCTTTCGACAATGTTGACTGGAATACTCTCTTTCAAATTCTAAAGGTGGCAGGGGTAAAATACAGGGAGCGAAAGGCTATTTACAATTTGTACAGAAACCAGATGGCAGTTATAAGAATCGAGGGGAATGAAAGGGAAGCAGTGGTTGGGAAGGGAGTAAGACAGGGTTGTAGCCTCTTCCCAATGTTATTCAATCTGTATATTGAGCAAGCAGTGAAGTAAACAAAAGAAAACTTCGGAGTAGGTATTAAAATCCATGGAGAAGAAATAAAAACTTTAAGATTTGCCGATGACATTGGAATTCTGTCAGAGACAGCAATGGACCTTGAAGCGGAGTTGAACGCAATGGACAGTGTCTTGAAAGGAGGATATAAGATGAACATCAACAAAAGCAAAACGAGGATAATGGAATGTAGTCGGATTAAGTCGGGTGATGCTGAGGGAATTACATTAGGAAATGAGACGCTTAAAGTAGTAAAGGAGTTTTTCTATATGAGGAGCAAAGTAACTGATGATGGTAGAAGTAGAGACGATATAAAATGTAGACTGGCAATGGCAAGGAAAGCGTTTCTGAAGAAGAGAAATTTGTTAGCATCAAGTACAAATTTAAGTGTCAGGAAGTCGTTTCTGAAAGTAATTGTATGGAGTGTAGACATGTATGGAAGTAAAAGATAGACGATAAATAGTTTAGAGAAGAAGAGCATAGAAGCTTTCGAAATGTGGTGCTACAGAAGAATGCTGAAGATTAGATGGGTAGATCACATAACTAATGAAGAGGTATTGAATAGAACTGGGGAGAAGAGGAGTTTGTGACCCAACTCGACTAGAAGAAGGGATCGGTTGGTAGGACTTGTTCTGAGGCATCAAGGGGTCACCAATTTAGTACTGGAGGGCAGCGTGGAGGGTAAAAATCGTAGAGGGAGACCAATAGATGAATACACTAAGCTGATTCAGAAGGATGTAGGGTGCAGTAGGTACTGGGAGATGAAGAAGCTTGCACAGGATAGAGTAGCACGGAGAGCTGCATCAAACCAGTCTCACGACTGAAGACCACAACAACAACAACAACAACAACATCACACGACTATATATATCATACGACTATATATATCATCAACCCCTCGTCTATGAAATAAGATGGACATATAAATACACTCCTGGAAATTGAAATAAGAACACCGTGAATTCATTGTCCCAGGAAGGGGAAACTTTATTGACACATTCCTGGGGTCAGATACATCACATGATCACACTGACAGAACCACAGGCACATAGACACAGGCAACAGAGTATGCACAATGTCGGCACTAGTACAGTGTATATCCACATTTCGCAGCAATGCAGGCTGCTATTCTCCCATGGAGACGATCGTAGAGATGCTGGATGTAGTCCTGTGGAACGGCTTGCCATGCCATTTCCACCTGGCGCCTCAGTTGGACCAGCGTTCGTGCTGGACGTGCAAACCGCGTGAGACGACGCTTCATCCAGTCCCAAACATGCTCAATGGCGGACAGATCCGGAGATCTTGCTGGCCAGGGTAGTTGACTTACACCTTCTAGAGCACGTTGGGTGGCACGGGATACATGCGGACGTGCATTGTCCTGTTGGAACAGCAAGTTCCCTTGCCGGTCTAGGAATGGTAGAACGATGGGTTCGATGACGGTTTGGATGTACCGTGCACTATTCAGTGTCCCCTCGACGATCACCAGTGGTGTACGGCCAGTGTAGGAGATCGCTCCCCACACCATGATGCTGGGTGTTGGCCCTGTGTGCCTCGGTCGTATGAAGTCCTGATTGTGGCGCTCACCTGCACGGCGCCAAACACGCATACGACCATCATTGGCACCAAGGCAGAAGCGACTCTCATCGCTGAAGACGACACGTCTCCATTCGTCCCTCCATTCACGCCTGTCGCGACACCACTGGAAGCGGGCTGCACGATGTTGGGGCGTGAGCGGAAGACGGCCTAACGGTGTGCGGGACCGTAGCCCAGCTTCATGGAGACGGTTGCGAATGGTCCTCGCCGATACCCCAGGAGCAACAGTGTCCCTAATTTGCTGGAAAGTGGCGGTGCGGTCCCCTACGGCACTGCGTAGGATCCTACGGTCTTGGCGTCGCTGCGGTCCGGTCCCAGGTCGACGGGCACGTGCACCTTCCGCCGACCACTGGCGACAACATCGATGTACTGTCGAGGCCTCACGCCCCACGTGTTGAGCAATTCGGCGGTACGTCCACCAGGCCTCCCGCATGCCCACTATACGCCCTCGCTCAAAGTCCGTCAACTGCACATACGGTTCACGTCCACGCTGTCGCGGCATGCTACCAGTGTTAAAGACTGCGATGGAGCTCCGTATGCCACGGCAAACTGGCTGACACTGACGGCGGCGGTGCACAAATGCTGCGTAGCTAGCGCCATTCGACGGCCAACACCGCGGTTCCTGGTGTGTCCGCTGTGCCGTGCGTGTGATCATTGCTTGTACAGCCCTCTCGCAGTGTCCGGAGCAAGTATGGTGGGTCTGACACACCGGTGTCAATATGTTCTTTTTTCCATTTCCAGGAGTGTACCTCTGCTACCACTGACATATTGACCCTTCTAGGTGCTGTTTACAAATGGTATGTTGTGTTACAGCACTGAGTAGTGAGGGTTAAAAGACTTGAAATTTTTATTAAAGTTCATTATCATTGCCAGAGGCCAAAATCAAGTCATGCGAAGAGACAAATTAGGAAGAAAGAAACAGGCTGTTGTGTGACAAGTTGGTGACGCTCTCGACGCATTAGGACATGATCTTACAGGTGAAAATATGCATTCAATAGAAAGAAGTCTGTGAGAGGAAACCAAAGGAAGCGTGACAAAAATATTAGTTAGCTCGTAGGACATGGTGCACGAAACTGTATATCTCACAAAGTGCTCGTAACCAGGAACTGACACAGCATTAAAAAGCTTGTTAAGTGAACATAGCAGAATAAAGAGGACACATCGTGTCTTTAAAAAACGAGTCTTGCATCATAGTCTCACGCTAGCTTATAACACCATTTTCGACCTCTTTTGTATCTGTATCGATATCTCTTTGTCATTTTGAAGTGTAAAGAGTTGTATCTGTCATGGAAATTCTTTGATTATGTATACATATTTCACTTATGTGAACTTTTGAACGATCTTGTTTAACTTTAGAACGATTCTTCTTAAATTATTCTTGTTGATTTAAATAACTACGGGAATGATTGTAATATAATGTACTTTAAATGACTGAGTCTATAGTTATGCAACGTAGAGTTGAATGTAAAAGATGTGGGGAAGCCTCGCAGCTACGGAAGGAGCCTGGCGTAGTGGAAAAGGTATGGTTGGCGCACAAGTGGCAACTCGTTCTATGTGACGGGTAAGGAGTCTGCGCTGAGCAGTGCTGTGGTTAACATCTCGCTAGCACTAGCGGATCATTGTGGCTTATATTCTTGGAGTTTTGAGGCCAGATGCGCTTAAGAGCAGTATTTATGAGCCTCGGATGCTGCATTTGGTGATACTATCACGGCATGGTTTTTGGCCCCGCAAAAAAATAATTCCGAGGCCATGGTAACAGCCACTGAAAATTACACCACCAGTACTACCAGACTTCCACAAAATTATTTATATTAGGCACTCTGTAAAAGGACCAGGCATTTGTGACATTTGGTTGATTGCTAAAAACTCTATGTTACACCCGTAGTTACCCCAAATCACAGACCTGAAGAGGAATCCTATCCTAGAGAATATAATTTTGAGCTTCCTAATTTGTTATAGAAAGACTTACGTGGCTACTGTAAAAAACAGTTGTGACACCTTTCTAATGTGTGGATTTATTATGTTTAAATTTCAGTTTTATAGTTTGAAAAATACTTTACTTTCAGTGCAATTTTAAGTCAATTTGCAGTTATTTTCTTAAACAATTCGCCTTACTTGAAAAGTTGCCTCAAAATTGTATATTTAATCTGAAATTAAAAAGATTTGTAATTGTTGAATTTATGCACTTTGATCAGAATTACAAAGTTTATGAGAGTTCATTTCATGAGAAAGTGTTTTAACTTAAATTTAATAATGTTTTGGCATTTGTACAGTCAAATATATTTTGGGTAGGTGAAAATACTGCTTATCGAAGCACACTTGTTATTTAAAGAGTTATAGTTTGTTGTTCTTTACACGATTAATAATGAAGCAAATGCTCCTTCAGAGCCAGTGTAGTTAGATTTGAATTCTGTTTAACTGCTTCAAACGTAGTTCAAATAGTAAATATTTACTGTGTTAGCTATTCTAAGTTAGTTAATGCACAGGACAGAGATCCTGTAATAAGCAATGATTTTACAGAGTATGATCATTAACAGAACCCTTGACTTAAATCAGAATCTTTTAATGCTCTGCCCTGTTTAGTAACGATGCTAGTCCTATATGTGTTGGTGACTGGTTTTATAAACTGCTGCATCTAGTTCATTTCAGGTACGTGTTGTTGAGAGGGAGATGTTACTGCTTGCTATGTCATTGGCCATTTCTTTGTCTGATTTTCAAATTAGTAGTACATTTCTCTGCAAGGTTAGATGACAGTGTTGTAGTGTAATCGGGTGTCAAGAACGAGTTTAATGTGCGTGTCGAGGAAAGTCAGGTTAGCCTTGGCACTGTCTTCTGCATTGTTATATTGCTTGACACAATACTGCCTAATTAGACTGGCGACCTACATTAATATGTAATGTTACAACTTGCTTTTGTAAAACGTTACCACAGACTGTCGTTTAAGGCGACTAGTGTTACTGTTACAAGCACCCTGTAAATACTCGAGTGTTCCAGCCCTGGTCGTGATTTGATCATTGGGGCTGATGGCATTCACAGTAACAGTGAACAAATTAAGTCGTCAAGAGTTGCGGCGACTTGAATTCCAGAGCCCTCTCATCGGGGGTTGCCGTGGCGCGGTGCCGCAAGCGGTGCGAGTGTGGGGCCGTCTGCATGCCGCCGGTCCCTGTCGGCCACGTCGCGACCCCTCTTGTGATCCAGCCGTCCGTCTGCGAGGGTCGATGGATCGGCCCTCCTTCCTGCAGCACGCCGCTCGCCGCGTTAAGCTTTTGGTCTCTATCGGTGTCAGAGCTGCTGACATTAATCTTCGTTATGTTTTTATTAAGTAGTTAAGAAAGACTTCCTGCTAGTATTGGAACCTGTCGGGTGTTGCTGAATGTTTTAGACGATGTATTTAGGGGGAAGCTACGTCTGGTTACTGTACAGGTGCTATTTCATGCAAGCGAATTTCTTTTTTGTAAACAGACACGTAGTATGGGCTGCCTGTGGTATAGAATTTTTGTGGCAGTCTTGTTCATAAATGTAATGTTTAGTATTTGGCGATTTAAGGTGGTGCATTCTCCAAACTGTTTATCTGTGTACTAGAAGGGTAGTTCAACTCATTGCGTCATACGTTCAACTGCCATAGGTAACTGGGGACAATTGTTTGAAATTGTGCGTTATTCTAAGTATCTTTATCATTGAATGAGATTTTCACTCTGCAGCGGAGTGTGCGCTGATATGAAACTTCCTGGCAGATTAAAACTGTGTGCCCGACCGAGACTCGAACTCGGGACCTTTTCCTTTCACGAGCAAGTGCTCTACCATCTGAGCTACCGAAGCACGACTCACGCCAGGTCCTCACAGCTTTACTTCTGCCAGTATCTCGTCTCCTTCTGTAAAGTTTGGAAGGCAGGAGACGAGATACTGGCAGAAGTAAAGCTGTGAGGAGCAGTATCTCGTTTCCTTCTGTAAAGTTTGGAAGGCAGGAGACGAGATACTGGCAGAAGTAAAGCTGTGAGGACCGGCCGTGAGTCGTGCTTCGGTAGCTCAGATGGTAGAGCACTTGCCCGCGAAAGGCAAATGTCCCGAGTTCGAGTCTCGGTCGGGCACACAGTTCTAATTTGCCAGGAAGTTTCATCATTATCATTTATTGTGTCAATGATTATACTAACTATTTCTGTTACTGGCGATCCTCGGATTTTAAAATTTTTGCTGTGTTGAAAATTGTAATAAATAGAAGTTGTTTAAAAGAATGTTACACCTACTTCCTTCTAGTCCTTCCACCCACTAGTTATGTTACACTTTGGCAGCAGAGCGTGGTTTTGGTGTGGTGACTTGGGTGTCATATCAGAGTACTTCTATATACAGGATGCATACATTTAGTAGATATTACCTGTGGTTCTGTTTCAGCAAGGCAACCAAGGAAGTGTTTGAAGTTTCAGAACTGCGAAAGGAAAAGTTACATTACGATCTAAACTTTGGCGGAGCTGATACATCGGGCAGTGTGGCCAAGTTAGCGCGGAGTCTGTCGGGTCGTTGGATAGTTTTGGGACAGCAAGGTCATCGGTCTCATCGGATTATGGAAGGATGGGGAAGGAAGTCGGCCGTGCCCTATGAAAGTAACCACCCCGGCATTTGCCTGGAGTGATAGGGAAATCACGAGAAACCTAGATCAGGATGGTCGGACACGGTATTGAACCATCGTCCTCCTGAATGCTATGGCTTCTGTGGGAGGATGTTGGACCTCTGGTGGACCTGCCGGACTCCCAGGAAGCACAGTTTAGCGAGCCATCTCATTCACAAGTTAACAGAAGTAAAGCTCGGGTTATGCATTATGTCGGGTAAGCGCGGGGTGTGTATAGCGTCATACCGTCCAAGCTTGTATGTAGGGCGCTGCGTGAACAGCTCGATGAATTGCTGATGCTAATACAGGGGATGTTAAGTCGTGTAGGGTCTTAGCGCCATGGGAGTTGTGTCACCCAATGAGAGAGCAGACGTCTCATGGGTCTCCTTCTATACTAATGTTCGAATTATCTATTAAGTTATCCAACCTGATAGAAGAACTATTGCGGGGAGCGTGGGTTTTGTCATCTAATTCCACTCATAAGGTACTGAGAGCGTTAGTATTTTTTTTTTTTTTTTTTTTTTTTTTTTAGGATTTACTGGATAGAGGGGAGCTTTATGAATGGAGTGCTGAACATCATTACCAGTTACTAAGCCGGCCGTGCTGTTCTAGGCGCTTCAGTCTGGAAACGCACGACCGCTGCGGTCGCAGGATCGAATCCTGCCTCGGGCATGGATGTGTGTGATGTCATTAGGTTAGCTAGGTTTAAGTAGTTCTAAGTTCTAGGGGACTGATGACCTAAGAAGTTAATTCCCATAGTGCTCCGAGCCACTTGAACCATTTGAACCCCTATGATCAGTGGGCGACCAGAACAGGCGTCGTTGAGTTTAATTCACTGTATTTTTTGAGCTAATTTGTAGCAATTATTTAAGAGGCTGTGTCTGACATGAGCCTGTCGGTGAAAGTTATGTTGCGGTTCGGCGTTCAGTTGAACCTTTAGAGAAGAATGTTAGGAGGATGAAAGACAGTGCTAGAGGTTTGTCTTTGAGTTACAGCGAAGGGGAAATACCTGAAAATATTTTACAAGAAATGCGACTGAGTGACCCCTCTAGAACGTTGTTTTCCGAGCAACGACATTACTTTCGTAAGTTAGAAGACTGACGGATGGAAGGAAGGATTTTCCTTGTGGCAAGGAATGCTAAATACTAACACCAGCCGGCAATCGGCGACATCTGCAGTAAAGTGCTTTAGCTGCAAGGGAAGTGAACATATTGCGAGAAATCATACAGATCGAGGGATTTTTATAGGCAGTTGACGGTATCGGGGATCGGGAAAAAGAAGCTTTTGTAAAAGAATTTTGGCGATCCCCGGTGCTCGAATCCCTGTTTTCTGTATGCCTATAAATGAGGATTCCCTTTGGGCTCTTCTTGATAGTGGAAGCTCTGTCCCCTTCGTCAAGGAAGAGTTGGTGTTAACACATCGAGAGCATCGTAGATTACCCGAAGTGTCGTGTATAATTTAGTCCTGTCAGTTAGCCAGTTCAAAAGAAACACAAATTTTGGGACTATTAAGGTTAAGGTTCATGATGCTGTTTTTACGTGGATGCTTCCGTGATGGGTGGCCCGCAGCATTTCACTGCCGGCAATCCTAGGCGTAGATTTTATTTATATTTGGGACTGGTTCCACAGTGAAGTAAGAAAAGATTTTATTTTGAATTTGCTCGCCAAAAGGTTATAAATTCATTAAACATGTGGTGAATGGTTTTGTGGTGTACCGGAAGTATGTATCTGATTCAGTGGACGCGCATGTTGTAGTGTATAATCTCAGGCATTTGCCTTCCGAACACAAGGGGTAGATTGTTAAATTATATCAAGAACTTAGTGTTGTGCTCTCTGATACGTTAAGTGAAATGAAAGTAAAGAGAATAAGATTGAGTTGATTGATGACATTCCTGCGAGGCGTCCACCATAATAATTTATCTTCACCCCGAATGAAAGCGTTACGGGCCACGATAGGGGAAATGCTTTGTGAAGGAGTTATTACGTCATCTAAATCCCTGTACTCACTCCTATATTCGTGGTGTCCATGACGCAGAGCGGTGTGTGGCCCGTTGTTGATTATGGAGTCCATAACAAAAAAGTTGTCCTACAGTCTATACCTCTTCCTGAATTACATTTGTACGTCTCGTAGTTTCAAAGGGCAAAGGTATTAACGACATCTAACCTAAACAGGCCTCTTATCGAATCCCTCTAGCCAAGGAGTCCAAACCCGTCACGGCGTTTGCTACTGACTGGACAATATACGAGTATGAAAGGTTTCCCTTCGGACTCCCTGCGGGGCAGCGGTCCTGTCAGCTATCATGGACTGGGTGTTCTCTGTTCTTAATTTTGTTTGTACCACTACCTTGACGATTTAGTAACTTTTAGTTTGCATTTCCAGGAGAATATTGGCCATGTTAGACATGTGCTCCAACGGTAGCGAAGGGCGTCTTTTACGGACCTTCGAAGGTGATTTTGCTCAGCCTGATATACCCTTCCTGGGCAACATTGTTTCTAGGATCGATCAGAGTCACACTGACGCGATCCATTCGTGCCCCACTCCTAAAAATGTCAACGCTGTGGCTCGTTTTATCGAAACGGTCAATTATTTCCGAAAATATGTGCCAAATTTTGCCCATCTAGCGGACCATTAAACGATTTCCAAAAGAAAGGAAAAAAAATCGATTGGGATCTTTCCTAACAAACCTCAGTTTAGCCCTTAAAGAAGGCTCTAGTCACCGCTTCTGTGTTGGATAAGACTGATTTCAGCAAGGAATTTTTTGTCCAAGCAGACACCTCCACGTGAGGAGTTGCAACCGTCCTTCTGCAGGAAGAAGAGTCTGAGAGACGCTCCATAGCTTATGCTTCACTTTGTGCATCTCCATTATAGGCGAAATACTCGGTATATGAACTGGAGGCCCTAGCAGTCTCGTTTACTTTCGAAAAATTTAAGTTGTATTTGGAAACCAACCATTTTTGTTATAAACCGATAATGAGGCTCTTAGTTGGATCTTGCCAAGACAAATGAGAGTAGGGCGAATTGCTAGATGGCCATTAAGTATTTCTGCGTTTCAGTTTAAGGTCAGATAAGACCGTGGTTCGCAACATGTTGCGGCCGATGGCCTGAGTCGAATGTTTGACCAGGACTCGGAATTTCAGCTGGATGATGAAGAAACTCCAGATGAGGTTACTCCGGAGTTGCTGGTTAATCAAAGCTGCACCATTCGTAGTGGGCTTCCGCTTCTTTTTAAGGACGTAAGGACATAGCTGTCCGTCAGGATTGAGACCAGAGATAAGAAGCAATATGGAGAGGATAAGGAAAGGAGAAAGCGTAAGGCCGTAATGCTTAAAGAGAAATGTATTGTATTTCATTGGCCATGGGAAAGAGGTGGGAAAGGTGTGTTGGCGGGTGACGTGGTTTCTTAGTCTTTCTGTATTATCATGAAACTCCGGTGGGAGGGCATCTTCGAATGTTCAAAACGGGCATGAAGCTTAGGGAAAACTTTTTTGGTAGGGCATGGATAAACAGTTCAAATAAATGGTGCCACGCTGTAAAACCTGCAGCATCATCAAACCGTCCTTTTGTCACCAGATGTTGCGACTGAACTTAGGGAAAAATGGTACGTTGTTAACATGGAACCTCTCCCACGTTCCTGATGTTGATGATTGGTTTGTGGGGCGCTCAACTGCGCTGTTATCCCGCACAAATTCCCAACCTTTGCTCAGTCCAGTCTCGCCACGTCCATGAATGATGAAATGATGAGGACAACACAAACACTCAGTCACCTCGAGGCAGGTGAAAATGCTTGACCCAGCCGGGAATCGAACTGGGACCCCGTGCTGGGGAAGCGAGATCGTGACCACGAGACCACAAGCTGCGGAACAAAGTCCAGAGAGAGCAATCGGTATGTCTTCGCTTGCACAGATGTTCATTTGTGTAGATGCACATACACTAGAAATATTAGCAACCAAACGCCTATAAAGTATTTGAATGGTATTTTTGGCACCTTTGGGTCTTGTCGCAACTGATTTCTGATAAACATACATCTTTTAAAACGGCCGCATTCGTTAACCTTTGAACCAGGAGTGGCTCATAACACAACCAGGCCGTATTATCCGAACCCTTCCCTGGTGGAGCGGGTAGTCGCAATTTGAGAGCGGCCTTGGACGCTTTCCATCAGTGATCACAAGCGGTAGCATAGTTCCTTAGCTTGGTGTATGCCTTCAGTACCGGCATGCACGAACCCACAAGGCCACACCAGTTAGCTTGATGTTTGTTTTCAAACTTCATTCGCCACTTGGGAATTTGTGATCACAAAGTAGTTTGCTTAATTGGAAGCACGCCCGCAATAACTTGAGGGTAGTCCATGAAACGATGGAAAATCGTTATAATGCTGGAGAACGGCCGATCTCACTGATACCAGGGGATCAGCTCTGGGTGAAGAACTTTGGGGCGACAAATAGAGGGAAGATAAAATTATGGGAAAGCTTTTGCCAGATTTTAGGGATCTGCCTGAATTTTGCGGTTCGTCACCCCGCTCACCTTGCTGGATAGAAATCCCCAGAATAGGAGCATTTTTAGAACTCATATGTATCAAGTTAATCAGTATGTGAAGGAGGATGCACTAAAATAAGAACGTTTACTTCTGCTGATGGAACAAGTGTTATAACTATTTGTCATAACTGCTGCTCAGTGCAGTAACTGGATAGAGTATCTTGCCCAAGTACTTCAGGCCACCATGTTTCATTGCCTTGTTGAAGGAATTACCTTGTAATTTATAGGCTAAGATGAACAGTTTTCTCGCTACTTACTATTGTAAGGTGGAGGGCAGAACTGTGTTTAATACGGAAGTGCGAGTTCCAACCACGATCCGTGAGTTGGTGAGCTGCTGGCGCCAGTCTCAATCGATTGTCGTCCCGATTCTTGTGATTCCATTTTCGATGCCTGCTTGCCTTCTTCGCATCTTTTGTGGATGACTATATTGTGGTGTCACCGCCACACACCACACTTGCTAGGTGGTAGCGTTTAAATCGGCCGCGGTCCGGTAGTATACGTCGGACCCGCGTGTCGCCACTATCAGTGATTGCAGACCGAGCGCCGCCACACGGCAGGTCTAGAGAGACTTCCTAGCACTCGCCCCAGTTGTACAGCCGACTTAGCTAGCAATGGTTCACTGACAAATTACGTTCTCATTTGCCGAGACGATAGTTAGCATAGCCTTCAGCTACATCATTTGCTACGACCTAGCAAGGCGCCATTGTCATTTGCTATTTATCTTGTGACGCATGTACTGTCAGACCGATGTTCACCAATTATGGATTAATGTTAAGTATTCCTGAAGCTACGTACCTTTTTTGCTAGTCTCTATTCCTTTAACTGTTCCAGACCTCACGCCAGCCTGCGTGAGCTTAAACGAGTGCCTTTCGGGTTCCTCTCATAGTGGCTTGGCTGTCTTGCCAAGTCACAACAGTTTGGCGCCGAGGATTGGCGACGAGCTAATTCGCGTTTGTACTGATACCGACTGATTTACTTGTGTAATCGCTTCACCACAATCTCCAGATATACTGTCCGAATTTTATCGCTTACAGAATCAGCAAACGCAGGCCTTATTGGATGCCCTTGGACAGCTCGTCCAGGGTCAACGTGCAATGCAAAACGATGCGGCAGCCGCCGCTCCACCGCTTACGTAGCCACAACACGCAGTTGCACCACCTTTTCGTCCTTTTGATGCTGCACTGGAAAGCTGGACGGAGTGGTCGCGACAATTTGGATTCCATCTCGCCGCCTTCAGAATTCAAGGTAATGAGCGGCAGCCTTTTTTGCTTTCTTGTGTTGGCGTGTCCTCCTACCGTGTGATAGTGAAATTATTTCCCCTACGCGACGTAGCAACTCTATCCTACGAAGAGGTTTTGTGTGCATTAGATACATATTTCAAAGAATCAGTCAATGTAGTTGCCAAACGGTATACGTTCTTTCGTACAAAACGTACAGCCGGTCAGACTAATAGGGAGTGGGTTGCAACTCTGCAAGGCCTTACCAGGGATTGTGCTTTTGAGTGTGAATGTGGACTCTCTTATTCAGATACTATGGTACATGATGCAATTGCACAGAACGTTTCTGATGTTCGTATACAGGAACAGATTTTAAAACTAGTCAATCCCTCCCTTCCACAAGTGATGGACATATTGGATTGGCAGGACACACTTGACTTTGCTCAGGAATCGTTTGAAACTTCGCCAGCCGTGTGTCATGTTAACCGGCCCGCCGGGCGAGCAGCACGGAGCCATGAACAGCCCTCGCGCCCGTCCGCGCAGCTGCCGCCAAGCTCTCCGCCACGTGTGCCGCGCAAGCAAGCAAATGCAGTGATATCATGCCCGTGGTGTGCTACTAGACATTCACGTGAGAATTGCCCGTCACGCCAGGCTATTTGTTTTTTCTGTAATAAAATAGACCATTTTCAAAGTATTTGCCAGAAAAAGCTCCGATCGGAAGCTCAAAACCATTCCGGGCCCTTTACTTCGCGCCGGAATCGACATCGAACCAAGGATCCTCCGGCTCGCGATACTTCACCTATGGAAATTCATGTAGTTCATGCCACTCCGCCCAGTGCCACTCTCTCTAACAGTGACTGTGTTCGTCCCACAAATAGTGTGCATCGACATCGCCGGAAATCCCGTCAAGTCGCAAGTGATTCTGTACCAGTGTCAGTTCACGTTGCACGAGACAGTCGCTCTTGTCGTCAGCAGGACAATAAACTTTTTGTAGACTTGAACATTAAGGGAAAAGTGATAGCATTCCAGCTCGATACCGGAGCTGCAGTTTCACTGATCAATCACGACACGTACAAACAGCTGGGCACACCTCCGTTGCGTGCCGTAAATGTTAAGCTCAGTAGCTATTCCGGTCAGCATATACCTGTGTTAGGACAGTGCAGCCTTCTTGCAACATACAAGGGACAAACAAAACTTGTGTCATTTTACGTCCTTCGTTCTTCTTCTGCAGTGAACTTGTTTGGTTTAGATTTATTTCAGTTGTGTAACTTGTCTATAGTCAATCAGGTCCTGTCATTGAACCAGACTGTGCCTTCAGCCAGTGTTTCTCGTCTATGTGAAGAATTTGCAGACATTTTTGCACCGGGCCTCAGTTGCGCTAAGAACTATGAAGCACATTTGGAACTGAAAGTAAACGCGCAACCGAAATTTTTCAGAGTGCGCAATGTTCCCCACGCATTGCGTGATGAGGTCGCAAGAACCTTACACGATTTGGAATCACAAGGTGTGATTGAACGTGTGCAGGCTTCTCTCTGTGCATCACCCTTAGTAATTTTGCCAAAACCTTCCGGAAAAATGAGACTTTGTGTGGACTTCAAGGCAACAGTGAATCCCCAACTAGTGACTGCAACTTTTCCTTTACGCCACCCGGAAGATCTTTTTGACAAACTGTGCCCTGGTAAATATTTTTCGAAGTTGGACCTAGCATATGCGTACTTGCAAATACCGGTGGACGAAGAATCCCAGCGCGTTTTGGTAGTTAACACGCATCTTGGTTTGTATCGATTCAAACGACTGCCATTCGGGTGTGCATCCGCCCCTGCATTGTTTCAGCAATATCTGCAAACTGTTTGTGCGTCGGTCCATACTGCAGCAAACTATCTGGACGATATTGTGATCTCCGGAAAGACGGAAGAACATTTAGCCAATCTCAGAACATTATTTCACGTCTTGCGACAAAAAGGTCTTCGCTTGCGGAAGGACAAATGTGTGTTTTTTGCTCGTGACTTACCATATCTGGGACATGTCATAAATGCACAAGGCATACATCCCAGTCCAGAGCACCTCCGTGCCATACAAGACTTGCCGTCGAAGCAGAGTTTGAAGCAGCTACAGAGTGTGCTGGGAAATATCAATTATTATCATCGCTATGTCCGCCACGCCTCTTCCATTTCAGCTCCGCTTCATCGCTTACGCCGTAAAGGTGTTCCGTTCGTCTGGACGACGGAATGCGAACGCGCCTTTCGCCAGTTGAAATCGGCGTTGCTTTCCAATACTTGCCTTACGCCATTCGAACCCCGGAAGCCCCTTTTGTTGATGGTGGATGCATCGGATTTCGGGATCGGTGCTGTGCTTGCGCACAAAGATGGTTCGCACGATCGCCCTATTGCCTTTGCGTCCAAATTGCTCTCGTCTGCACAAAGAAATTATTCACAGATCGAGAAAGAAGCTTTGGCTCTCGTCTTTGGTGTTACAAAGTTTCATGATTTCTTGTATGGTCGTCACTTTACCGTCATCACAGACCACAAACCTTTGACATCGCTTTTTCATCCGTCCAAGCCTGTACCTCCACGTACAGCGCAGAAATTCATTCGCTGGTATATTTTCCTCTTGCAGTACCGGTACGATATCTTGTATCGGTCCACTGCTAAGCACGGAAACGCCGATGCGTTGTCCCGTTTGCCTGTTGCTGAGGATAGAGCATTCGATTCCTCCGAACTTGCTTGCATGTTCATTGATTCGGAAACCGATGACGTGGTCGAATCGTTTCCGATTGATTTTCGTCATGTAGCTACAGCCACAGCTGCCGACCCTGCCCTTGCTACCGTTCTGCGTTTTGTTGCTACGCAATGGCCCTTGTCAAAGTCACGGATCGAGGATCCGTTGGTTTGCCGATTTTTTGCTCACAGGGAAAGACTTTTTGTACGACATGGTGTTTTGCTGTTGCGTTCTGATAATGATCAGTCCAGGGTCGTGGTCCCACGTTCGTTACAGTCCTCTGTCTTACGGCTTCTCCACCAAGGACATTGGGGTATAGTGCGAACGAAACAACTTGCTCGTCAGCACTGTACTTGGTTCGGAATCGATGCTGCGATTACACAAATGTGCTCTTCTTGCATGGTGTGTGCCGAACAACAATCCGCACCCCCGCGGAAATTCTTTGCATGGCCAAAAGCCACTTCCCCTTGGCAACGCTTACACATCGATTTTGGTGGTCCGTTCTGGAATGCTCGATGGTTGGTTGTGGTTGATTCATTCAGTAATTTTCCTTTTGTTCTCCGGATGTCTTCCACGTCGTCATCTGCCACCATGCAAGCGTTATCCGCTATCTTTTGTATTGAAGGTCTTCCACAGACTATTGTTTCCGACAATGGCCCACAATTCATGTCCGCAGAATTTCATTCATTCTGCAAGGCCAATGGTATTCAACATCTGACATCCGCGCCGTTTTCGCCTCAGTCAAACGGTGCCGCTGAACGATTGGTCCGGACTTTCAAGTCACAGAAGAGTCGCATTCTCGGGAGGACGCGTTATTGCTCTTTTTGTCCTCGTGTCGCTCTCAGCCCCGAGATGGTCGCTCGCCGGCTGAGTTGCTCCACGGTCGTCCTCACCGAACCTTGATGTCTTTGCTGCATCCGCCGCATCAGGTTCCTGTGCAGTGGCAGTCACCTGCTTTTGCTCCGGGCGACGTGGTCTACTTCTGCAACTATCGAGGTTCACGGCGTTGGCTCGCAGGGCGCATTCTTCGCTGCCTCGGACGCGCTATGTATCTGGTTTTGGGGGCCTCTGGTGAGGTGCGTCGGCATCTCAATCAGCTGCGCCTCTGTCTTCGCACGGGATCTGCCGCTCCCCGTCTGCTTTCAGCGACGGTGCCGTCCGGTCAGCGCACTGGGGCCCCATCTACTGGCTCGCCTCAGCCCCAGGTGTTACCGACGCTGCCTTCCATTTTGCCCCATGGCGCCGCGCCGCCGCCGCCGCCGCCTGTTCTCCCGCCGGCGACGCCCGCAGTGGACGCTTCGATGCAGTCACTGGGCGCCTCCCTGGGTCACGCGCCGCCGATCGCTTCCCGTGACCCGTTGTCCTCCACCATGGACTTCTTGCCCCCTCCGGACCACATGGCAACTTCGCCCGTCGGGTGCCCCGACCCGATTGAGGTCGACCCTTCGGCCCCTCCTGTCTCTTTACGGGCGCATACGCCGCATGTTGGCGTGCACCCTGGACTAGGTTTTCCGGCGTTTCCTAGCTCCCCTCGGACCGAATGGCAGGGTGCGGGTGGCATAGCCTCGCCTGTTGTTAGGATCCCCACCTCGTCGCATACGTCAACATGGGGTCCTCCCCAATGCGGGCCGAAGCCTTATAACACAACCGTCCGCCGATTTGCGGGGGAGGAATGTGGTGCCACCGCCAGACACCACACTTGCTAGGTGGTAGCCTTTAAATCGGCCGCGGTCCGGTAGTATACGTCGGACCCGCGTGTCGCCACTGTCAGTAATTGCAGACCGAGCGCCGCCACACGGCAGGTCTAGAGAGACTTCCTAGCACTCGCCCCAGTTGTACAGCCGACTTAGCTAGCAATGATTCACTGACAAATTACGTTCTCATTTGCCGAGACGATAGTTAGCATAGCCTTCAGCTACGTCATTTGCTACGACCTAGCAAGGCGCCATTATCATCTGCTATTTATCTTGTGATGCATGTACCGTCAGACCGATGTTCACCAATTATGGATTAAAGTTAAGTATTCCAGAAGCTACGTACCTTTTTTGCTAGTCTCTATTCCTTTAACTGTTCCAGACCTCACGCCAGCCTGCGTGAGCTTAAACGCGTGCCTTTCGGCTTCCTCTCATAGTGGCTTGGCTGTCTTGCCAAGTCACAACATATGTAACTGCGGCAGGCGCGCTCTGCTGGGGCTTGAGTTCGGGTGTCAGCTGGGTGAGTGACAGTGAGGTGTGGCGCTGTGGATGTGTGCTGTTCCATGGTGGGTTCTGTTCATGTTAATTGAATACCCGAGTGCACTGAAAACTATCTATATTGTTTCAGTTTCTTGTCATTGTATTTGTCCTGGCCGCCTGATATGTTGCCGACATTTAAGGCAGTGGTAGCTACGCACAACAGATAGACATGAAGCCGTGCTTAACGGGTAGCCAGAGGTCATACCAAGTAGTGCGTAAGTCTGTGCCTGGCGTTCGAGAGCGGGCCGAAATAATTCTCTCTATTTCCTTTCTCTATGTTTTTATTTTATTTGTTTGTTCTAGAGAATTGGATAATCAAATTTTAAGTCATTACTGAGAGGGTGGTCACGTACGTTAGTTCTGCTTGGGTTCATTTTGTGCCGTGTGTAATTAAAAGTTTATTTATAACCAGTTGGGCAGATGTGTTTTGTGTATTTGATGTCCCACACTGTTGTCTGCCGATGATGTGTTTATGTTTCAGATAATTGGCAGTGGTCGGTGCGAGCAAACTCCGATTGGGGTATCACGGTAGAAGAGGGAAATTTAAGGACCTGGATCGGTGTCTATGGCTACGTTGTTAGTGGCCTGCAATTCCATCTTTCCGGTGGAAGATTGTGGTTTTCTAGAAGCTTAATTGTAGCTCAAAGTTGAGTATAGTACTGCGTCACCTTCTGATCCGTGAATCTCCTGTATCTGTTGGAACCTTTCGGTCTACACGCGCCCATCACTAATTTTCAACGTAAAATTGAAACGGCTCAATTTTAAGACTATTTAATACGCTATTATTGTATTCTGGGGATGAAATGTATGAGAACCTCGTACCTTTAAGCAATACTAAAGAGAAGCCTAGTTGAGTGTGTTAATCTGATAATACATTTAATTTGTTACATCAGTCCATGGAAGATATTTCAGTTGTTGGAAGTAGTTTTAGAATTTGTTACGAGATATGTGAAAGCCAGTTCCTATGTAAGTCATGAAGCATGTTTAAAAGGTTTGTGTGATTCAGTTATGTCAGTTAAATTTGATTAATGGTGGTTTTATGAACATTGTTTTAACTAGTGAAAACTGGTTGAATAAATTGTGAAAGATCTGCGTCTATCGAACGTAAATGCATTAATGTTTTAATCTGAGTCTTGCTGGTGGTTCGGTAGGGCAGGTGCCTTTCATTATAATCGTTGTTACTGGTAATTTCATTAAGAGCATGTGTTTGTAATAGAGAAGTGTATGGCAACTACAAACTGCTTTCGATGTGTCGAAAGGAATAACACATCAATGAGCTACAGTGGCGGGGGAATCGAACCCGGATCAACTGCTTGGAAGGCAACATTGCTAACCATTACTCCCGGTGGGTTTCGGTCTGGCGAGGGAGGATGTGCCGACATTAAGTCGTTACGAGTTGCGGCGACTTGAATTCCCACGCCGCCCCCTCCGGGACTTGCCGTGGGGCGGCGCCGGGGAGGTGCGACTGTGGCGCCGTCTGCTGGGAACCGGTCCTTGCCGACCACATCGCCACCTCCCTTGTGATCCACCTGTCCGTCGGCGCTGGTCGACGAGTCGATCGGCCTTCCTGCAGCATGCCGCTCGCTGCAGCGTCGCGTTAACGTTTTGGACGCTATCGGTGTTAGTGCCGCTGCCTTTGAACTTCGTTACGTTTTTACAAGTGGTTAAGAAAGGTTTCCTGCTGGTATTGGAACCTGTTGGGCGCTGCTGATGTCTTAGCCGATGTGTTTTAGCGGGAGCTGGTATGGTTATTGTACTGTTGCAATTTCACGGAATTTTGTTGTTTTGGTAAACAGACACGGAGTGTGGGCTGCCTATGGTATAGAATTTTTGTGACTGTCTTGTTCATGAGTGTAGTGTTAAATATTACACGATTTAAGATCCATGATGCTTCTCCATTCGGGTGTAAAATGGATGTACGCAACGGAAAATAATAAACGCTAAAATGAAGATTTGGCCCTGTCTGACTACCCCCTGAAGCAGATCTTACGATCTCTTAGCTCTATAAATTAAAATGTAAACATAAATGAATGATAAAGGCAACTAATCCTACTAAATTACAAACTTTGTTCCTGGTTATATATTTATTGTAGATTTTAAAAAAAATTATATTACAAAGTTTACATTTCCTAAGTAAAATTACTAATCAATTGCCCAACACTGCCCCTCATTATGACTGTGCGACCTAATAACAATAACGCGAAATGGGTGACATCATCTACATACCAAATACTTGAAGACACTCCTTTTAAAGATGATCTACGGTGGTGTGGAACCTCAGTGGAAATAAACTAACGTGACCAGAGCTGTTTAGCTTTTATAGCCCTAATAAGCCAAAGCAATTTGTGATATCACCATATCTTCTGCGTCCGGTGTGTCGAAGTTCGCGTACTCGTCTGTGGCGATAGAAGAACTTCAGCCACAAATAAACTCTTTCAGACACTAGGACGGCAGAAGGCGGTCCTCTGACTAATATACTCTAATTCTGTCTTCTCCTCTCTGTGTTCTATAGACGAGAAACGCGAACTCCCAACCACAAGGACGGAGTTCAGACAACGTCTCAACGCAAGTATAGGCGGAAGAACTGGTGCCAATTACTAAAACGCTGCATACTGAATGACGCCATCCAACCCGAAGTTGAAATCCAGAATCGTATAGGTTCGCAACGGCACAGTGCCTAACTGTTCTAACTAATAAACTCTCCTGAGAGCAAAGACAGCAATTCTGTCCTTACCAACAAAGCTGATATCGAGCGACCGTCACACACGGGCGATCACAACGGAACACCTCGTCTCTCCACCATTGGCGTCCCAGAAAGGCTCGGCTCCCCACCATCGTAATCCCGAAAACGAATCATATTCCCGAAACCACATAAATTCTCCTTCTCTACAGATTCTTCCGGACGCCGACCAACAATATTTTAGTCTTTTGTCGTCCAGCGCGGAAAGTTTGCGAGGAAAAACCTGTACTGAGTAATAATCCTTGGAAATAACATAGCCTGCGTGGTTTCCGAGGTGCCGCTTCTTCGTTCCTCTCACCTGCGTCCAAGATTTGCAGAGTTCGGAAGTATTATCCGGTTATCCTTCCGACCCTACTACAATAGCGGTCGATAGCGGCCGGTCCCTCCTGAATTGTGTCCTCGCGCTCAGGTGCCAGACTGTCCGTCTTGGCACTTCCTGTGTGGAGCTGAACCACCACACCTAGGTGGGCCTTCCACCTAGGTTTTAGTTCCGCCTGCCGTTTCATTTCTACTGTCGTTCCGACGTCTACTAGTATAGGCAATCATTGATTACACCGTTCTGGTAATAATGACAATCCATCACCTTTCATGCGATAAGCATTAAGAATTATTTACAAGGTGAACGTGACAACGTCAGTCTTCTTTATATATTCATATATACGATGTACATCCAATCACATGATACCTAATTGCGTTTGTAGATCACGGCAAAGTATGTGCATGGTTGCTTGTAAGGTGCGAAACTATAGCCACCTTACAAAGGGTGCATTCTCCAAACCGATTACCTGTGTACTAGCTGGGGCGTTCAAGTCATCTATACCTTCAAATGACCTAAGTCACTGGAATCAATTGTTTGAAATAGTGGGTCATTCGTAGTATCATTATCATTTAATGTGTCGAGGCTTATACTAACTATTTCTGTTACTGGTGATCTTGGGATTTTAAAATGGTTATCGGGTTTAAAATGGTAACAAATTAAAGTTGTTTTAAAAAATGTCCCACCTACTTCCTTCTAGGTCTTCTGTTAGAGGTTCCATAATTACCATATTCTTACGAATCTATGTCCTACATATTCGAGCACAGTCTATGAACTAGCCGACAGTGTACTCGAGACGATGGTCTTCACCCGCTGAACCTCGTGCTGTTCGGCAGCTACCATCTACCGATAGAGTGACCATCTTCCGACAACACCACGTCGAAGGGTGCTGCCAGCACCGAACTTCAACGTAGAAGCCAGCAACATGGCCTCTGGGGTCTACCTTCCTGTTCAACGTTCAGGAATCTGCAGGTAAGGAAACCTGCGAGGCAGTAATGAGATGATAAACAACCTACAGACACAGGCACATTAAGGATTGGTCTTCAAGAGTCATCCTAGAATTCGTAGAGTGACTCAGACACCACCAGCAGCCAGTGCGCGGTAGCTTCATGCAGGGCAGTGGCAGCCCCTGCTCGCCAGCAACCCGCAGGGGCCCTGAGTTCTCTTAACATTCTCTGGACGTGCAACAACTGAGCTGATGGTACGGTTGTAATCTAGAATCCACTACGCAGCTGAATTAGCAACAACTGAGGATGTTGTGGAGGAACGACGACTTGTAAACGTTGTGAATAAGTGACTGAATTCGAAACACGTTTTCCTAGAGCCGAAGACACTTCACAGGTTCCCCATTACGTATCCTGGATTCATAAAGAGGTATCTCCTCCTTTTTTTTCTTAGAGCTTATTTAAGTAGTCTGATGTGACTGTATCGTAATAATAACATTCCGTTCACTCACTCTGGTTTCTGTTCCTGCCATGTTCTAATGAACAATATGTGTCGGATAGTATGGGGGGTGGGGGGGGGGGGGAGAGTGGTGGGTAATGAAGTCAAGATTCAGGGGAAGAAGGTTACCAGTGAGGGTCGAGACGAGTGGCCTGAGAATGTGACGAAGCAAACGGTTGCAAGTGTTTTGGTAGGTGATGTGACTGAAACGGTTACTGCCGTTTTCATTTTCCTAGGACTACACCGCAAAAGGACATAAAAGCCACTTGTAGGAAATCAGCAGACGTCTATTACGATACCTTGCAAAGGGTTTTTCATATCAACATTGAAGAAACTTGCGAAAAATGTATGCAGCACACTTGAGATATTGGTATTCCAGGTCAATGCTGCTAACTAAGATTGAGTTCCAAAGGTTGGCTTACGATTTGGCAGAAAATAACTGCCTTGGTGTTTTAACCGAGAAGAGAAACTGGCAGATAAAGCTTTCCATCAAAATTTTACGAACAATGCCTTGTGTCAGGTTCAATCTGTCGTCACCAGATGAATCAGGAATCGTCTAGCGATAACTGTGGTTTCTTGCATTGCTCTGGGTGAACGCTCATCACACTACAACACATGAAACATTAGTTCAATTTAGTAGACACACGAATAAAAGATTTACTTAACTTTGAAGCAGTTCTAGCGACAGGAGTTCTTAACTATTAAAACATAGCTTGATGCATGAAGTAACAGACTGTTCCCTTGAGGAACAATGTTTCGTCTGAACATTATCAAGTCGTTAGTCCTACACAACGATTTTGACTCCTTCAGATGTGGTCCCGAACTGGGATAGAGCTCTTATATTTGTGACACTGTATTGACCTTTGGTGTCCGGGCACTGGTGTGTTGAGAAGGGAGGCATTGTCTTCAGTAGTGCCTCCCATACGCCGTTGCAGGTTGCAGCAAGCCCTCGCTAATATCTGTGGTATCAATTCGCGTTACCTACGTTGGGGTGGCATAGCGATCTCTGGAAAATACCACACAATCGACCATAAAACAGTTTTTGTATTATCTTGTTCTTTTAATACAGAAGCAGATTAATGTGTATGTAAGCCACAAAAACGCCCTTTTGTCTTAAAAGAGAAAAAACACCTGTGCTTCGTTTTATGGCCCATATTATCCAACACTAGCTTAACAACTCAAATTTTCTTCGTAGCTATCGTTTTGTTCACATTTATTTTTGGCCACTTATACCTGAAGAAACGTTAAAACTACTACAATTCTGGAATGAGATTTTCACTCTGCAGCGGAGTGTGCACTGATATGAAACTTCCTGGCAGATTAAAACTGTGTGCCCGACCGAGTTCGAGTCTCGGTCGGGCACACAGTTTTAATCTTCCGGGAAGTTTCTTTACTACAATTCTGTTTTACACCAATTGTTGGTTATGTGGTTCATACTGGACGTCATTCCTCTAATGGATCTCTTCACTTATTTACACACAATATATTACGTTTATTTACGTTCATCTGCAATTTCTGCACCAACTATCGATACTCTGCAGGTCTTACTGCATTCCGCACTTTCAGCCTTATATATTATTAATCATTATCAGCTACAACGTCAGAATTTCCTCTCTTGTGCTTTTTCCTTTTCTGTAACCAAACTGATCGTCATCTAGCAGATCCTCAGTTTTATTTTACATTCTTCTGTATACACTTTTTATCACCAACTTGGATGCATGAGCTGTTAAGCTGACTGTGCGATAATTCTCGCACCTGTCGGCTCCAGCAGTCTTCGGAACTGTGCGAATAATGTATTTCCGAAAGTGTAATGATATGCCGCCAGCCTCATACTTTCTTCACACCAACATGTTTAGTCATCTTTTGCCACATAACTCAAAGATTTGAGTAATTTCGCTGGAATGTTATTTATCCTTTATGCCTTATTTGGTTTATGTCTTCCAAAACTCTTTCGCGTTCTGATTTTAATGCTGAATCCCCTATCCCTTCCTTTTCAACACCTGTTTCTTCTTCCCCCACATCGTTAGACAAGTTATTCTTCTCATAGAGGCCTTCAAGATATTCCTAGGGTAGGTACCTCGCATTACTTACCTCATACGCCTATTCAATTTGCGGCACTATGCTGTAGCACCACATTTCTAATGCTTCTCTTATAGTGTTGTATGTTCATCGTCAACGTTTCGCTTCCGTACAGTGCTACACTCTGGACAAATTTCTTTACAAAAGAGTTCTGAACATATGTATTTTACTCGACGTTAAACTATTACTTTTTTCCATAAATTATTTTCTTACAATTCCTAGTCTGCACTTTACTTATCTCTACTGTGGCCATCATTTTCTTCCAGGTTTGGAAAACCTACTAATTTTAGTGACACATGTCTTAATTTAATTCGACTACATTAAATTATTCCTGTTTTAATGTTGTTCATCGTATAATCACTTTTCATGACAATATACATTCCGTTCAACCGATCTTTGAGATCTATTGCTGCCTCTGATGGACTTACGATACGATCGGAAAACCTCAATGTTTTAATTATACACCGTGAAACCGAATTCCACCTCATAAATCTCGGATGTCATCATGGATAATTTTGGTGTAAGGACGCCACGGTCTCCGATAACTCTTTACAAAGAAACAAAGAATTTAAGATTTGTCCGCATTGTTACCACAATTACTTTGTTTGTGTGAAAATATTATCACAACAGTGAAAAATCCTGTAAAATGTTACCACAAAAACCTACAACACAGAAGACAGACTAGCTGACAACAATGAAATTTTAAGAAATGCTGTATATTTAACAGCATTGTGGGTAGAAGTCAGCACAGCGATCTTCCATTGGATTCACGAAATGCATACCGGTACTGGCCGACTATTCTTCATTAAATCTATCGATGCTGCTGTGTATCACTGTTAACGTACAAGTAATATTGCCGGAGAAACAAACACGAGACCGTATCGAGTAGTACTAAATGCAAGCCCGAGAATAAGGAATGAAGGTGGCATTGTTGTTATCAACGGTAAGCAGTATCCTGAATGAATGCAACTGGCTATCTCTTTTCCAGACAAGACAAGCAGCACACAACGTGTGGAATTGGACTGTTGTGTACATACTTTCAGAGAAATACAGCTATATAGCTATCAAAGGGAATGCTGTTTGCAACCAACCACCGATACCACTGGTCCCTAATACGGAAACATCCAGTAAATATCCCTGAACAATTTCGGCAAGTTCTCTGGTGGAGCTAGTGTTTAGTTGATACGAGGTGTTACACATACTGCACAAGCGCTGTACAAAGCGTTGAGTGGAAACCGGTTCCGAGAAGGCAATCTCCGATCGTCCCGTTCCTCGGAATCTGAAACGTAACGTATCGCTTTTTGTAGAACTAGAAGTGATTGTCTTGGAAGCTAGCCCGAGAGCATTTGTTACCGCATCTGGTATTTCGGACTGGTGAGTCAGCGGGATATTCTCAGAAAGAGGTGTAATATCTCAAACGAACAACGATCCTTTCATGAAGATTATCTCGTAATACTGCCACAGACCCAACTGTGGTGTGTGTTCTTACATTGTCCTGTATGAGGTATCCGTATGTCTTTTCGTTATTCAATAATTTTCGCATAAAAATCTACGGCAAATTCTCACATATCATAAGTTACGGTTTCGTACAAAAAGACCAGTCCAATAACTCGTGTTGCGTTACTTGCTCACTTTACTCCTGTCATTACATCGTGCAGAGTCTTTTGTTACAACTGATGAGGATTTTCAGAACACTGACGTCGACAGGTTAAAGAATATGTAAGCTACCCTCCTATCTCGATAATTACGAGTGTTCGTGCAAAGTGATGAAAAAAGTGATAAACATACTTCATGCCCTGAAATTTACACCCAGAAAGTGAACGTGACCCAGTGATGAGGCAATCTCAGCTTTTTACGATCATGGGCAAGGGCGAGCTCATTCACATAGCAACAAAAAGGTGAAAAATTATTGGTGACACAACTGAATACTGACAATGTGTATGGAACGATTAACCATGCAAAACTCCGAAGTATTGTAAATCACACTTTCGATGTCCGCCGAGTATGGAGCAGATTTGTAGTACATGAAAGGCGCTCGTTGCAAAGCAGCCGCCTTTCAGTTTGGATACCAGATAGATACCCTGACTGACGCGTCGATAACTCATCAGAAAGGAAGACCTTTTCAGGATGAACCTCTCCATTATCCACTGGCAAACAGAGAGCTGCAGCACTGATGTCAAGAAACAGTATCTGAATTAGCCTATGCACCAGATGGTGCTTTAAAATGGTTTCAGTTCGGTATTATGCATGGCAACGTGCGCAGATGTCACTGATACACCAGAGTCAAGTGCTAAATTGCTGAATGGTCATCTCGGTCGTCTTTCCTAGGGTCCTCCGAACTCACCCGGCTAAAGCCAGTACTCCATCTGCCAGAGTCAGAGGAAAGGTGATGGGAGCCTGCTTCTTCAGATACGTTTCTCGTGTAGCACCGGACACAACGATGTTTCTATATGGTCTTCGACCTGTCAAGTCTGAGAAAGGCATTGCCTGTACACCCACTAACAACATAATTAGATACATCTAGTCACATAAAGCATCACCTCATGAATTGACGAGGCGAAGATGCGAAACCTTTGTAGTCCACGACTGCAGAGTTGGAGGTTGGTGGAAGCCGCTCACATCCTATTCCATGACTTCTCAGAAACGGTCAGTTGTATGGTGAACAGGTTGAACGGGGTGAACGGGGTGAACGGATAACCAAGGTTGGTAGACGTAGTAGGTAGAATCACATAGGTGGACTGATACTCAGATCACAATTTGTCGTCCACCGTGTGGTGCATAGTCTTGCTGAAGATGCTTTCCGCACCATGTACGCTGGATACAGATGGTCTGACTATAGATACTTTTCGACATTCACGGTGAGAAGGAGTCCCAATTTGGCCCCACAGTCAATGTTCTGTGCACAAGAATAATTGCACAACCTATCCCACAGGAAATTCGTCAATATCAGCGCATATGACTTTCAACTTACCCATATCTCCATCTCCCTCTCCTCCCTACCCACCATTGACATCTTCCGCCATGTGCCGTTACGCAACACATTTTCCATGATACGAGCATCGAGTGCTAGTGTTATTGCGTCTGGGTGACAATCAATGTGTTCTGAAACCGTCATTGTCGAGGTTCATACACTCTTCTGTGCTTCGTTGTGACGCTGTAGTTCCAGATGGATCGTGACTCACCTGTACCAGTAGTCCAACTTTGCATTTGTTAGTATTGAACACCTGTTATAATCCACACCTGTGGATTGTCACAACTGTCGTCAAATCGGCATTTCCCCAGCCAGATGGCTCTGGCGATAGCTTTCGATTTCTTCAAAATAAAAGTAGACCCGGTCCACGTTGTCATGGAATGGAGCAATAAGGAGACAGCCAGTTTCGGATGCTGTTGTTTCTGTGGAAATTGGCGTGAGGTCAAATCCCGGATTGGAAAGCAGCCCACTAGGCTTGGTGAGGTTTTGGAGAGCCAACTACAGACGTCCGCGAAATTGTGGGAAGGACTTAGACACGGCGAGTTCCACCAACGGTCAGGAGCGAGGCTCAAAAGCCGTTGACCATCCGAACTGCTCGAGGAAACTGTCCATTCAGCCTAGAATACCGACAAAATACTGGGGTCCGCAAAAAGTGAAGTCATCGATTCATAACCTTGCACTTAGATTGAGGGCATCCTGTTTGCTACAAAAAGTATTTAACATATTCAAGACATATAAAGAAAGAGTATAGGTCTCCCATCACGTCGTCTGCCAAGAAGTTACAATTTCACAGCCGCAGTTGCTATAAAATGTCATTAAAATCTGAAGCTTACTATCAAAAACCCTCTTGATCACTTTTGAATACATTGTGGGAGAATGCAGCGAACAGTGTTATTACAAATATTTACTATCAAGTAAATATTTGTAATAACACTGATCACTGCATACTCCCGCAATATATTCAAAAGTAATTAAAAGCTAAAGTGGTGTGGAGGGATTTTTAAAGGCACATTTTTAGCCATAGCATGTAAATCTATTTTTTTAAATCAGAGAACCCTGTTTAATAAAGCATAAAAGCCAATGCAAGTTATCTTGTGCGCGATCACATGCGACCGCGCACAAGATAATTTGCATTGGCTTTTATGCTTCTTCTGTTATCTGTTATGGAATGGAGTCGAGGGAGAGCCTCGCGCGTTAGACTGGCCGCTCTAATTTAAACTCTTTAATTTTATAAAAAGTCACTGCGTACTGTAGGGCGCATACTAGTAATTATATAAGGAAATTTCCACTGTGCACGGACGAGATACCGACCTGCGGATAATCAACATATCACTAGTGATTAATATTGTATTCCCAGTGTAAGTAGCACAGTGCACTTCAGTAATTATAGTAATGATTAACGCTATTGTGATTTCATTATTTGTTTAATCCATGATCCTAAAATTTCAACATTATATGTAAACTGTATTTCAGTATATATCTCATTTTAGCTCAGAAATAACGTGGCCCACGAACCTCCTTCTTAGGGCGACGAAATTCTCAAAATATATGTCCGATGCCACCTTATCATCATTTAAATATATTCACTGATTTTTAAATATTTCCATCCATCTCAATTTGGTTCAACAAAAATTATAAAAAAAACAAAATAACATAAATAATCATATTTACATATATATATTTAATTATTTACAGATTGATTAGCTGGCACAAATGTTAGTTGTGCGAGGCAGTAAAAAAAAAAAAAAGCTCTTGGCAATAACTGAGCGTGAGAGACAGACGCCCAATACTCGTCAGCTACAGATAGGTTTGAGAACCTTGGTTCACAACATGGATGAGTTGTGGATGAATTGCCTTGCTCCAGTGGAGTTGGTTTTCTACAATCCATGTATAATTCTTGCCGTAGCCGTTTCGATGTAAATAATTACCATAAGACATTAATAGTATCTGCTTAAAGCAAGTCAATAATGTGTTGTAGTTGGGAAGTGATAATTGTAATAACAGACTTATCCCGATTTAGCTTACTTTATTCCTTACTGGGAAACCGTCGGTGACTTTGGCGTTTCTATTGATTCCATCTGGTGGGCTGTACATGCTTTGTAGGCAGTGTTGGGAGTGTCTGTTGTGCGACAAGGCATAGAGGTGAAGATACAGGCGGTCCAATGTGACATCATTACAATGTAGATCTCAGTCTGCTGGATTCTGCAGGTTACGGAATCAGCACGCACTAGCACATCAACAGCTCGTTAAACCCCTAATGCCACAAACATTTAACACGATCTCTACGCGCTCCTGAAATTCCAGAGGGTATCCACGTCGCCATGATCTTCCGTTTCTGTTGTCTTCAGTCCGAAGACTGGTCTGATGCAGTTGGGGTAACCTGTGCGGCCGTCTTCATCTTCTTAGCTACTGCAAGCTACAGACACTTATTGTGGTCAAAGCTTGTACTCCCTAAATACTTTTTGCCATCCCCACTTCCTTCCATTACCAAATTAATTCTTCATTGATGTCTGTGTTCTACAGATTCTTATAGTGTCATAAAGGTATCTGTTCAATAATCACTCAGTACACCATTCCGATCAACAGAAACATTCTATAGCACAACTGCTGAACAGCCTGTACTACCTCTTCAACTGCACTTTTGATCCTCCGCGATTAACTTTCATTTAAAGCTACACTCTACGAAAATACATTCAGAAAAGACTTTCTGCCACTTAAACTAATAGTTTTTCTCTTGTCCTTCTGCAGTTTATACCCGATGTAGCTGTGCCGTCGTCAGTTATTTCGATGTCCAAAAAAGCAAAACTCTTCTACATGTTGGGGAAAATAAAAGTGACCCGGAGAACAGGGTTTCAGGGTAAGCACAATAACACCAGAGAAAAGAAAATACAATACTGACCTGTATCAGATGTTCAAGGTGACCACCATCCATCTCTTGGCACATTTGGGCCTTTGTCAGGACGTTGCTGAAGGCAAATCGAAGCTGCTATGCTGGAATTGCGGCAGTCTCGTCCGAAATGTTCTACTGCAGTTCTTGAAGACTGTAAGGATTGTTGCGATGCACCTTAGAATTGAGGCCTCTACCACACATAGTGATCGCACAGTGACAGATCATGTGACCTGGTTGGCCAGCTAGGGCCGCGGCCAGATTGACCTCTGCTAACAACTCTGTCAGGCGCGAAGATTGTGTAAATGTGTTCCAAGGTTCGTTCATCTATAAGGGAAGTTGCTCTATCCTGTTGGAAGTAACTGTAGGGCTTTCCCTCCTCCGTTAATGCTGCCACAAATTCACGTCCCAATCGTATACACTCGTCTGGGCAAATTTTATTGGCTCATATTGTACTACTCATTTCGTAATATAGGTCTCTCCTGATTTATTTAGTTTAAATTCCATTACCCTTATTTAACCTTTATTGTTTGTATATCATTATCAATTGCTTACCGTTTAAAAGATTTTGCGGTCTCTAAGAGTACTACAGTGCCATAATCAAATCCTCTAACTCTAATTCTGTCTCCGACAATCGTTCCATCTTGAAGATGTCTGTTCAGATTCTTGTAATACCGGTACATTTTACAGTGCCTATAACCAACATACTCGAAATCCTTTTTCTCAAGCCGTGATCTAGCTGTGATCAGATTCGCAAGTATACCTGCGTCTGATTTCACGCATCTGAGACCGCTCGATTTCCACATTTTACGCGCTGTTGTCGCTCTGACGGGCAGTACCGAGCCTGCCGCCCTTCTTGGTACGTCACACTCGGAACTATTCAATTCACCATGAGAACAGCAAAGCCCCATCAGGGCGCGTATCTTCGTTACGTTCTCTGTGTTATACCTGTTGCTTATCCAAGAATCCTAACAACGTTTCTCCTTGCTACTCAGGACGCTCATGTCCACATCAGACTTTTCATCTCGTTTTATTATTGACCAGCGAACTTTCATTGCCGTGTTCTTCTTCTCTTTGTTTTCTTCTAGATGATGTACCACTTACTGAGGAAAATGTGTGCTGAACACGAAAGTTCTTCTAAGGAGAACGTGTATGATTAACTGTTTTAATACTGTCAACCTATTGTAGATTTAGTAATACCCGTCGTTGTCAGAAATGGAGAGATCGATACATTTTGAAAATAAAAAAAGTGTTTTACTTTCTTGAAGGTGTCTCTTATTATAGAATGTTCCTAGATATGCAGACAATGCGGTCTAAGCTTACTGTATACGTTGACACACTGTCTTCTCCACGACTGATCTCAGGATGGTTTTATGATCAGCCACAGGTAGCTATCAAATTTAGTTTTGTGTGTTGTTTGCGAACTTGACAAGTAAGAGGTACGGTATTCATTTTAAAAAAATGTATTATACGTTTGTTATTGACAAACAATATTTAATATTTTACTTGCGCGATACTTTTCACCAATTAGGATTCTAGGGTGTTCTTCTGAGTTTATTAATAATGTATGTTTGATGCTTCAACAATGACAAAGTAACTCCATCTTCATTCAACCATTTTACTCTGCAATGAATCAACTATGTGTATTGTCTGATGTCTACAAAATATTGTATATGGAAACACCGAAACGGAAGACAGCTGATGAGGCATATGTCAGACATGCAGAGACTGGACTAAAATATGCTAACATGAAAACATAAGTCATTATACCATGCCTAAAACAGTATAGAAAACCCGTTAGCATTTAAAAGAGCTTTGTTTCGTCTCGGAATTGATAAATACAGGTCCTGTATGGGTTTCATGGCAATCTCGTACCATCCTTTCTGCAAAGTAGTTCAATTAGTGATGATGAGGTTGGATGGTGTCACATACCCTCCTCTCCAAAGTAAACCACAAAGGCCTAAACACAGGAGCTCTGGTGACTGGCGAGAGGATGAGACAGTTCACCCCCGTGTTCACAAAACCAGTCCTGGATTATGCCAGCTCTATGAACAGGGACCCTTTAATCTTCCACCATAGCATCACAAATGAGGAACAAACTTTGTGCCACGAAATGGACATAATCAACCAAAATGGTCACATATTTGATGACAGTAATGAAGCCTTACAGAGTAACCACGAGGTTCTTGGAATACCACGGTATGGTATCCGAAATCATCACAGAAGCCCAGCCATTTTCCATTCTTAAGACTTAAATACGAGCAGAAGTTGGATACAGCGTGAAAGAAGACTCGTACGACCAAATAACTTCCTTGTATTTCTCCATAGTTATGGTCTCATGGCTTCGGCACCACGTTCTCTTGTTACGCGCTTTTGCATCACTGATGAATAATTTGGAATTCCAGATCGCCTTGCAATTCGCTGTATAAAGACCTCCCTTTGTTTTGTTCAGGTGCTGACACAGTTCGTGAGTGCGACTTTCAGGTGTGCAGTGACGTCTGCAGCAGTTGTCCTACTGTTTTTCGTCACAGACTTCTTCGGTGACCGTCCATCTCGTATCACTCAACCCACAGATTCGTCCAAGTTGTGACTTGTCGGATGTTGGTTTTCAGCTTTCCCTGTATGCAGTAAAAATCTTCTACGAGATACCTTTTGAAGTTCCAAGCACTTCGGCTCCCTTGGTTACAGAACCACCAAACATAGGAGCACCAACAATCTGCCCACGTTAGAAGTCACTTAGCACGGGCCTAATACACTCACAACAACATGCAAAACTGTTCACCAAGAGTGACACTTTCAATGTATTGAGGAAATTGCAGAGGTGCCATTCGTGGTCGTATACTCGAAGACAAAAATATGACACCCAACGAAAGAGTTATACAAATCGTTCACAAATTGATGTCCATACAGGTATCGACCGAAAATGCAAAGTTGTAGTAGACCTTGGCGGCCAGTGGGTGAATGTGTGACGCTACACAGTAATTTCATCACGCAGCTGGCAAAGATAATAAACAGGGGACATGTCGACAGCAGCGCATAGTCTTTGCGAATTTCGTTCCATGTAACTAGTAGTAAGTACGCCTCGCAGAGAGGTTCGTGAACAGTATGTACAGATGTCAGCATCTGAGAGAAGATGTGTAGTTGGGCTCAAAGAAGGCGGTTGGAGCAGTCGGCAAATCGCTTGACATTTGAGTACGACTGTGTTGGCAGGAATAGGTGAACCACGGCGGAACATAGCGCCAGGAACGAAGCGGTAGACTTACAGATGCAACAGAACGAGAGGACCGAGCAATTGTCAGTGAGGCACTCCGAGCCACGAATGCATCATTATCATCGACTCGACGTGCAAGTGATCACAAGAACCGTAACAGGCGGCTAACAGAAAGTGGGCAGAGCTAACAGCACCCCTTTGGCCAACTACCATCAACCTTTGATCACTACCAAGTCCGTATGCAATGGTGTCAGGCACATTCGGCGTGGAATCTCGCTGACTGGAGCAGAATTATCTTCAGTGAGAGTTAGGCATAGAACTGAGCACCGGCGACCAGCAAAGACGTATCTGGAGATGCCGTAGACAGCGGTCTGACACCTGCCTTACAGTCACCTGACATGTGGCCTGACAACGAGGCCTAGGGTGCCACTTTATTTGATAACAGGACCCCTTTGGTTTCCATCCGCGGCAACCTTACAGCAAAGTCGAACGTCGACGATATTCTACGCCCCATTTTGTTGTCCTACATGGCAACTCGTCCTGGGCTTTTTCTACTGCTTGTCTTTGTGCTTGCCAAACCATACCTTGGCCACCAAGGTCTACATCACAATCACAGGCTCTCTCCCCAGCTGAGGACATTTATGGCGTTACGGCCATGTTCCTCGAACCAGCTCGGGAATCTGCGATCTAACGCGCAATGTAGACAGAATTAGGAACAATATCCGCCAGGAGCACATCCTACAACTCTAGCAATCAATGCCAAGTCAAATAACTGATTGCATAGGGGCAGAGGTAGACCAACGCATTATTGACTTGCCAATCTGTGAAACTCTTTCTCTTGAACAGACATACAATTTTCAAAAACAATAGTCATTTGTTTGTTTGTACATGAAAATGACGTCTACCTATTTCCGTCCGATTCGGATAATTCCTTCGTGGTGCGTCGTTGGTTTCTCCTTTCCAGTGTACAATAGAACAACCTGCGCTTGGCTTACACCTGCATTTATAATGTTCTAGCATGAATTTCACGCGGTGTTCTGATATTTTTGATCAACCGCTGTAAATTATTAATATTGATTATATTACAGCATTTTGTGCTGTATTACAGTTTAGAAACAGCTAAAATGAAAGTAAAAAAGGAATAGTTGCTATTCTACTCATTTCGTACTTACAGAATGTGAAATAAGAGTAGTGACATAGAACAATCTTAATGTATGCATATGTCAAAGCATTATGAAGTGGTTTTCCAACGGATTTTCTTGCGTCTTACCGGAGAGACAGCTCATCGTTCACATGTTTGAAGGTTCTTCTCCTATCGTTACTGTACCAGAGCTGTATGACAAATTTCAAGCTGATGAACAAAAAATGACTGTACTGCAATTACAGTTTTTCTCAATCGTATGATACGGAAGTACTAAGGAATGACGAGATACGTTTGAAGTTCTCTAACGCTATAGATACAGCAATAAGGAATAGCGCAGTAGGCAGTACAGTTGAAGAGAAATGGACATCTCTAAAAAGGGCCATCACAGAAGTTTCGAAGGAAAACATAGGTACAAAGAAGGTAGCTGCGAAGAAACCGTGGGTTACAGAAGAAATACTTCAGTTGATTGATGAAAGGAGGAAGTAAAAACATGTTCTGGGAAAATCAGGAATACAGAAATACAAGTCGCTGAGGAATGAAATAAATAGGAAGTGCAGGGAAGCTAAGACGAAATGGCTGCAGGAAAAATGTGAAGACATCGAAAAAGATATGATTGTCGGAAGGACAGACTCAGCATACAGGAAAGTCAAAACTACCTTTGGTGACATTAAAAGCAATGGTGATAACATTAAGGGTGCAACGGGAATTCCACTGTTAAATGCAGAGGAGAGAGCAGATAGGTGGAAAGAATACACTGAAAGCCTCTATGAGGGTGAAGATTTGTATGATGTGATAGAAGAAGAAACAGGAGTCGATTTAGAAGAGATAGGGGATCCAGTATTAGAATCGGAATTTAAAAGAGCTTTGGAGGACTTACGGTCAAATGGTCAAATAAGGCAGAAGGGGTAGATAACATTCCATCAGAATTTCTAAAATCGTTGGGGGAAGTGGCAACAAAACTACTATTCACGTTGGTGTGTAGAATATATGAGTCTAGCGACATACCATCTGACTTTCGGAAAAGCATCATCCACACAATTCCGAAGACGGCAAGAGCCGACAAGCGCGAGAATTATCGCACAATCAGCTTAACAGCTCATGCATCGAAGCTGCTTACAAGAATAATATACAGAAGAATGGAAAAGAAAATTGAGAATGCGCTAGGTGACGATCAGTTTGGCTTTAGGAAAAGTAAAGGGACGAGACAGGCAATTCTGACGTTACGGCTAATGATGGAAGCAAGGCTAAAGAAAAATCAAGACACTTTCATTGGATTGTCGACCTGGAAAAAGCGTTCAACAATATAAAATGGTGCAAGCTGTTCGAGATTCTGAAAAAAGTAGGGGTAAGCTATAGGGAGACAACCAAGAGGGAATAATAAGAGTGGACGATCAAGAACGAAGTGCTCGTATTAAGAAGGGCGTAAGACAAGGCTGTAGCCTTTCGCCCCTGCTCTTCAATCTGTACATCGAGGAAGCAATGATGGAAATAATAGAAAGGTTCAGGAGTGGAATTAAAATACAAGGTGAAAGGATATCAATGATACGATTCGCTGATGACATTGCTATCCTGAGTGAAAGTGAAGAAGAATTAAATGATCTGCTGAACGGAATGAACAGTCTAATGAGTACACAGTATGGTTTGAGAGTAAATCGGAGAAAGACGAAGGTAATGAGAAGCAGTAGAAATGAGAACAGCGAGAAACTTAACATCAGGATTGATGGTCACGAAGTCAATGAAGTTAAGGAATTCTGCTACCTAGGCAGTAAAATAAGTAGTACAGCACTGTATGGTAGTGAAACATGGACTGTGGGAAAACCGGAACAGAAGAGAATCGAAGCATTTGAGATGTGGTGCTATAGACGAATGTTGAAAATTAGATGGACTGATATGGTAAGGAATGAGGAGGTTCTACGCAGAATCGGAGAGGAAAGGAATATGTGGAAAACACTGATAAGGAGAAGGTACAGGATGATAGGACATCTGCTAAGACATGAGGGAATGACTTTCATGGTACTAGAGGGAGCTGTAGAGGGCAAAAACTGTAGTGGAAGACAGAGATTGGAATACGTCAAGCAAATAATTGAGGACGTAGGTTGCAAGTGCTACTCTGAGATGAAGAGGTTAGCACAGGAAAGGAATTCGTGGCGGACCGCATAAAACCAGTCAGTAGACTGATGACCAAAAAAAAAAAAAAAAAAAAAAAAAGATTTATCACGGGAATGTTATCTGTAAGGATATAGTCTTATACGATTTACTTTAGTAATAGGCACTCTGGTACGAAACTTACATTCCTCTTTAGTAACTCAAATTGTTTCTACATTAGTGTTGTATTTGTCTGGAATGTTGTTTTGCATCGCTTAGTTCTGATGTCGTGCAAAGTTTTTATTTCTTCAGGTGCGTAACAAATACCACATAAGGGCTGTTGGTGGCGGGATGTTTTTTCATCTCACTTCCCTTCATGTTTTTGTACAGTTCCTCAGCTGAATATTCATGTCAGAAATCAGTTACGTAGTATCAACTGTAAAGTCATAGTGGATCATATCAGTGCGGAGATTATTATGTACCAGTTGCCAAAGAATGTGATTTGTTCACTTACAAAACTCATGTTTCTGGAAGAAATGATCCAATTAACAACTTTCTGAAATATTGAAATTAGGTAGAGTCACGTATTTGCAAGTTATATTGTGGCTCAAATGGCTCTGAGCACTATGGGACTCAACTGCTGAGGTCATTAGTCCCCTAGAACTTAGAACTAGTTAAACCTAACTAACCTAAGGACATCACAAACATCCATGCCCGAGGCAGGATTCGAACCTGCGACCGTAGCGGTCTTGCGGTTCCAGACTGCAGCGCCTTCAACCGCACGGCCACTTCGGCCGGCGCAAGTTACATTGTAAAATTTTACAAATCTCCCGTTTTACTCGTAACAAGGTCTAACGAACGGAATATCAGCAGCAGTTAACAATTTCACCAAAATCGATTCACTGTCTGTGAGTGGCGTAACACTGTCTAGAACTCCATAATGTGATTTTGTCCACCAGAAACAAGCTGTATTGATCAATTAAAAACAAATACATTAAATACACACTCATTTGGACATGTGGTAGTCATACTCAACGTACTAACAGTTACACTATAGCGTAGGTAATACTGGTAGAATTAAAAAAAAAGTCTAAATCATTTGTATTCACATAATGAAATACAGGATGGGGCAAATTAAAGTTACCCGGAGAAATGGCCCACATGGAGCATTCGTTTGCATGACCGGCTAGACATGACGGTCTCTCGCGAGAGTAGTCGGATTCATTTGGCAGGTCTTTGAAGCATCTATGGTGTTTCTTGACGTCTTCAAAACACACCCTGCCTGACTAAATGTTGCATGGCATTCTTTTTGCTAGGACTTTGACACTATTGAACTCCTCCGTAAACAACTGACCACACCGTTTCCACGACTTCGTTGTCACGTAACATTCCACAATGATCAGCCGCTGCTCCACGGTCGGTACCATCGTCCCCTTTGCTCCGCTCCACTCACACTGACACAGCCCACGCTACGCTCTTAACAGATGTGGGTCACATGGCGGACGTACACGTGGTGGGCGCGTCACGGGGTGTGATTATCTGCATACATGCACGTCCAACCATATCCACTACTCCAGCCCACTTTCATATGCTCCACCCTGTATCTCTGAATCAAAGATTTGGACTCTCTTGTAAGATGTGATTCACACTGTTTCCTATACCCTTTACTTTTAATACATTTTGCTGTTGCTGGTACAGTGAAACGTGTATATGTGTAACAGTTGGTGTGTTCAGAATATCGACTGCGGAAATCTCTGTGTGTAAGTTTTGTAAAGAATTTCGAAAGAAGCTTTGAGTCTGTTGTTGTGGTTTTCAGTCCAATCGTGAACATCCTGCAGAGTGAGTGGGGGATTAATCATCATGGTTAATGCTGTTGTGTTCTTCAGTCCGACAACTGGTTTGATGCTGCTCCCCATGCTACTCTATCCTGTATAAGCCCTCTTCATCTTCGAAAAGCTACTGCGTCCTACATACTTCTGAATCTGCTTACTCTTTGTCTTCCTCTACAATTTTTGCCTCTGCCTCCCCCCCTTTCCACACTTCCCTCCAACACTAAATTTGTGATCCTTTGATGTCTCCCCAATCAACCGATCCCTTCTTCTAGTCATGTTGTGCCACAAATTTCTTTTCTCACCAGTTCTATTCGGTACCTACTCACTAGTTACGTGATCGACCCATCCATTCTTATGCAATATTGTGTTTATCCCTGTAGTGAGTAACGAAGTTCTCAGATAAGAGAGTAGCTACTTGCGTTTACAACCTTCTTATTCTCTCAGTTCACACACATAATATCTTGGCACCTTTTAAAATCTCCCTAGCCTTTTTTGTCCTACCGAATTGCACGTAAAGAGCTCGAACAACGCTGGTACACTGTGTTTTCCCACTCTTACTTCCGCAAAACCGAGAACCAATCAGGGCTGCACACTTGTGCGCCCACTAGGTTTTCATTAGGTGCGTGCTCCTGAAGAGGAAACCTCGGCAAGCATCTTATCTGCGAGAGCACGAAGGAGGCAACCAGCAGCGCATCCGAACTCTGCTGCTTTCGGCTGCGAGGCAAGGCAAGGCGAAGTACCGTAGCCAATTTTCAGCAACTGGAGGGTCTTCTGCAGAGCTCTTCTTCAGCCGGCGGGCAAAATTACATTCCCATCCAACCTGCGCTGAGTGACAGCCTGCCGTGATTGGTTGTCATCGCTTCTGACGGCCCCTCGTTTTCTACCGGAAAAATCACCTGCAGTAGCGGCGGCGGAAGTCGAAAGAGCGATACGCCACGTCATATCACAGTTACTCTTATAAGTTATGAATTATAAGAGCGACAGAAGTCCTTCGCTAAGTGAAAGGGTGAAAGGCCGGAATCCAATGCGCCGTCGGCTACAAATTCATCACAACCTTTTTAGTCCTAAAGTAGCATATACGCTAGATCAACTTTTTTTCCTAGCTCAGGGAATAAACTTGGTGTGCCTGATAGTAATACACATTTTACACAAGGCGTACCAAATATTTTCTTTTCACGCAATCCTTTCAGAATACCTGCACTTTGATGAGGAACGTGGTTTATTTTGAAGGGACGATAAAATTAAAAAAAAAAAAAACAATAAGCTTAGTTTACGCATAGGTTATGTTATGTTATGTTACGTTAACCGGGGACCTAGAAACGACGAAGAGGTTCCGTCCCCGCCGCAGCCGCAGTGGTCCGCAACCCCACCACGACTACCGCAGTCGACTTCACCCCTCCGCCGCCCCACACCGAACCTAGGGTTATTGTGCGGTTCGGCCCCCGCTGGACTCCCCCAGGAAAAATCTCATACCAGACGAATGTAACCCCTATGTTTGCGTGGTGGAGTAGCCGCCCGAAGTGGCCGTGCGGTTCTAGGCGCTGCAGTCTGGAACCGCGAGACCGCTACGGTCGCAGGTTCGAATCCTGCCTCGGGCATGGATGTGTGTTACCTGAATATACGACATTTCTGTGCCTTTATATATTGTAATTGTTTTACTATTTGTATATATATATATATATATTGATGCATCTATGTCGATGTATAATTGGTTTGTTTCGTAAATATTATTTGTATTTTACGCTGGGTCTTGCCTAGGGAAAACTATGTTGTCGAACGAATACATCGATAGGTCGAGTGGAGAACCAAAGTGTTTACGATCTTTGGTATTGTTAACTCTGCCTCGTGTAGCGCGGGCAGAGCAGAGTCTGGCTGGGGTGATGCAGTGGAGCAGGTGTGTCGTATGACGCTCCCGCGAGTTGCCGCGCTTTCGGGGTTGGGCAGCATGTAATTGCGCTCGACTTGCTATGATAGTTTCTGACACCGTGTCGCGGACGGGAAGTATTAGCTGGCGCACTTCAAGAGCCCGTTTCGCCTGGTGACCGTGTCGAGAAGAAGGCGCGCCAACATCCAGCTTCTGCAACAGCGACGGCCGACAATGAGTGACTGTCGCCACCTCCTCGATCGACGGCTTCAATCAACCAACAAGGAAGTCTGAAAGTACGTAAAATTTTAGAACAGTATGGCAGACCTCAGCTTTTCAAACTGTTCCATTTTCATAACTAAATTACAGCAACGTAGCATGAACCTTTGTTGCTCATTGTCCCAATTGCATTACCAAGCAGGGTCCCTTCCTTTTCCGGAATGAACCCGAGTGTCGTTGAAATTCAAACGCCAGCATTAAAGTAATATCATTCGATTTCACTGCTTTAATTTCGAAGTTCAGTTAAGGTATTCATAGCTGTCTACAATATTGAGATTACACAAGCACAAATTAAGAGTGCGAGTTTTGTTACCGTATTTTAGCTTACGTTTGACTGCAGCTCAGCTTGGTACATACTAAATTTTACTATTGTTAATTGTTCAGAATCATTTAATTCAAGTTCAAAGTTAAATCTCTTATTTCTAAATTGCGTAGATTCAAGTAGCTTTTGAAATGATTGTTGAGGTAGTCCAAGACTAACCGTATTTTACTGAATTTCGATGTGCTTCAGAAAGAAAGCTCACTATTAACTTCAGTCACTAAATTAACTTTCGATTTTCCGGTTTTATTAATTCTTTTGCTAAATTAAGTCAGAATGTAGCGAAATTTATTACTTCTGACAAACTTTCAGTTTTCACACTACACGTGTCAACCTTCAGTTGCCACGCTTCTAGTGCTAATTATATGTGTAATAACCTATCTTTTTCAGTTACTATAGTAATTGTCCTTAGGACTGGCGACCGTAATTTCCCCCAAATCTCAAATATCTAATTACCGCTAGTTAATTGTTAACGTAATGGCCGCACATTTACTTCCTTTATTAACTTTACCACTTTTCAAAATTAATTTCCACCAGTTTCATTTGCATTTTTCCTTTCATTTAGATGTAACCCTTTCCTCCCTCTTTACCGACAGATTAACTTCAGTGACGATTGCTTTTCCCAAATTTCCATTAGGTACACGCGGTTTAATTTTTCACTGTCATTAAGGTCGATAAGTGAGGGGGAGGTTACAAGTCGATTTAGAAGAGATAGGGGACACGGTATTAGAATAAGAATTTAAAAGAGCTTTGGAGGACTTCAGATCAAATAAGGCAGAAGGGATAAATAACATTCCTTGGGAATTTCTAAAATTGGTGGGGGAAGTGGCAACAAAACGACTGTTTACGTTGATGTGTAGAACGTATGAGTCTGGCGACATACCATCTGACATTCGGAAAAACATCATCCACACAATTCCGAAGACGGCAAGAGCTAACAAGTGGGAGAATTATCAGCTCACGCATCCAAGTTGCTGACAAGAATAATAAACACAAGAATGGAAAAGAAAATTAAGGATGCGCTGGATGACGATCAGTTTCGCTTTAGGAAAGGTAAAGGCACGAGAGAGGCAATTCTGACGTTGCGGTTAATAATGGAAGCAAGACTAAAGAAAAATCAAGACACGTTCGTAGGATTTGTCGACCTGGCAAAAGCGTTCGACAAAGCAAAATGGTGCAATTCTTAGGAAAATGGGAGAAAGTTATAGGGAGAGACTTTAGCAAGGATGGCTTCAAAGGCAGATTAGCAACGGCAAAAATGGCATTCCTGGCCAAGAGAAGTCTACTAATACCAAATATTGGTCTTAATTTGAGGACGAAATTTCTGAGAATGTACGTGGAAAAGAATATGTGGAAAACACTTATAAGGAGAAGGGACAGGATGATAGGACATCCGTTAAGACATTTGGGAATGACTTCCATGGTACTAGAGGGAGCTGTCGAGCCGGCCGGAGTGTCCGAACGGCTGTAGGCGCTTCAGTCTGGAACCGCGCGACCACTACCGTCGCTGGTTCAAATCCTGCTTTAATATTTTTTGTGGGATCTGAAATTTAAAAACCTCTCTCACAGCGGCCTGATTTAGCTTCACTGATCAGGATAGTAAAAAACATGCCTATATTAAGGGAATTTTCATTCACAAAGCAGGCTTATCACATTCACACAGTTCAATACTGTTCTATCCTGATTACATTGAGCTTATCTTAAATTCCATAAGGCAGTGAAGCAATTTCGAAATCTTGGTGCGACGAAAATTGTCAGTCGATCTCCTGAAAACATTTGTAATAATTATTAACTTTCGGTGATCACATGGGGAAGACCGGAGATCGGCTGGTAAGACCGTGTTAGCCCATTTATTGAAAGTAATAAACTGGATATCTTGAGCGTACAAAACGGCAGGTTCGCCCAGTGTAAATCAGACGTTCCCCACTGATCCCGTGCAACACAGCGTAGTAAGCAGACACTGTCAATAATATTCAGTTAAATAATACGCGAACACACTTACTTTAGTTTAGTTCATGTATTAAATTCCTTCTCATCAAGATGGCGACTAGCTCAACAATACATACATATACATCTTCGTTCTTTTACGGCTAATCGGCAAGATCTCAAACATTCTTTTCATAACAGAAAACATAGATAGCAGAGAAGCTATTCCATGGAGTAAATACACGCTCCTAGGAATAATAGGGCTTGAAACTACTTTGCATTGATAATCATCGTATATTAAAGCTTAGGAATCGGTAAGATGAGATATTTTGAGATATGTACTGAGTTATATAATTTATAAAATTTCTGAAATATCGCGGAGAGACCGCTGCAAGAGACATTACACTGCCTCGGGCGTGGACTTGTGTGATGTCCTCAGGTTAGTTAGGTTTAAGTAGTTCTAAGTTCTAGGGGACTGATGACCTCAGCTGTTTAGTCCCATAGTGCTCAGAGCGATTTGGAGCTGTAGAAGGCAAAATCTGTAGAGGAAGACAGAGATTGGATTACATCCAGCAAATAACAGAGGACGTAGGTTGCAAGTGCTACTCTGAGTGAAGAGGTTAGCAAAGGAGAGGAAATCGTGGCAACCCGCATCAAACCAGTCAGAAGACTGACGAAAAAAAAAAGAAGAAGAAGGAAATTTTCAGTCAGCCAGGTAAGATGTAACTTCGGGTGTGTCCCAGGGAAATGTGTTGGGAACTTTGCTGTTCATGTCACATATTAAAAACCTGGGGGGCGATATTAATAGTAACTCAGACTTTTTGCAGATAATCTATATTTGCAGATGATCTATAATGATGTTTGAAGCTGAACACGTATTCAGTCAGACCTTGATAAGAGTTCAAAGTTTTGCAAAGTTTGGAAACTTGCTTTAAATGCTCAGAAATATAAAACTGTTCAATTCACAAAACGAAGAAACATAGTATTCTATGATTTTAATATCAATGAATAACAGCTGGAATCGGCCAACTCATAAAAATACCTGGGTGTAACGCTTTGTAGAGATATGAAATGGAATGATCAAATAGACGCAGTTGTGGGTGAAGCAGACGGTAGACTTCGGTTTGTTGGTAGAATACTGGGGAAGTGCAATCAGTCTACAAATTAGTACTAACAGATGGTACTAAAATACAGAGAAGGGCGGCGCGAATGGTCACAGGCAGTGTGTTTCAACGATGCTGAAGAAACTGAAATGGCAGACTCTCGAAGATAGACTATTGTATCCCGAACGGGCTTTATATGATGACTCTAGGAATATTCTACAACCCCCCACGTATCGCTCATACAGGGATCGTGAGTACAAAATTAAAATAATTAGAGCACACATAGAGCATTCAAATTATATTTCTTCCTGCGCTCCACAAGTGAATGCAAAGAAACCCTAATAACTAATACAATGGAACATACTCTCTGCCTTTCACTTCGCCGTGGTTTGTAGAGTGTGGATGTAATACAGGTGTAAATTGAAGCCGATGCGAGGGAGGAAGGAAGTTTAGTGTTAGACTTACAGTCGACAACGAGGTCAGTAGAGACGGAGCACAGTCTAGGCTTAGGAAAGGATAGGAAAGAAAATAGGCCGTGCCCTATCAAAGGAACCATCCTAGCATTTGCCTTACCGATAATTACGGAACACTTAAGTGAGGATGGCCAGACGGTGAACTGAATCGTCATCCTACCGAATAACAGTGAGGGAGAGAGAGAGAGAGAGAGAGAGAGAGGCCAGTGTTCTAACCACTGCGCTGCCACGTTCGGTAACGCTGACGCAGTTCTCCGAAGTTTCTTCCCGCTGAAACGAAATAATTGCATCGCACAAATCGGACCAATAAGTTTCAATTTATCGTACTTTAAGGCTGTGTAGTATGTGCTTTGTGTAAGCTTGCCATCTTCAGATGCTAGTTGACAATGAGGTGACGTTATAAACTGGTTACATGCATTGTCTGTGAGTATTTTTCAGGGTGAAAACTGAGTTCATTTTGTATGAATACGTCTATATTCATACAGTTTACCCCATTCATTTATTGGTAGCAACAATGGTGAATAATTGATGCTGCTGTGGGCACAAATCGAAATATATCAAAGGAGGAAAAGTTAAAAATGTCACTAGGCAATAGGATACAGTTTAGTACAAAGCTAAAACAGAGGTAGCTCTCCTTTATTTTAATGTAGAAAAAAAAAGGTGGCATCTGATCTGTGATACTTGTAACAATGGGAATACTCTTGGATTTATTTGTTTAAAGCTCTTAGTCGACCTCGTTCCAGACATCAGATCCCTTTGCATTGCAGTACTTTTGAAGGCGATGTGGTTGTACTAATGATGTAATAACGTATAAAATCTAGTAGACGCTTAAGTACAAGCCATACGTTGCGTCATAGTCACGTACTTTGGAACGAAAAATTAAGTGACGAAATTCCCGTTCTGCGCATATGGATGCTCTATACACAGGTATTTCTACTTTATAGATTTACCTGCCGACATTTTAAGATTCTCGTTAGTTGGTTGGTTGATTTGCGGAAGGGGACCAAACAGTGAGCTTATCGGTCCCATCGGATTAGCTAATCATGGGGAAGGAAGTCGGCCGTGCCTTTTCAAAGAAACCACCCCGGCATTTGCCTGAAGCGATTTAGAGAAATCACAGAAAACCTAAATCAGGATGCCCGGGCGGGGATTTAAATAGTCGTCTTCCCGAATGCGAGTTGATTGTGTTAACCACCGCGCCACCTCACTCGGTGGTTGTCGTCGATGTTCATGTTGTGCGCGTGTTGAGCGTAAGGTTTGCGTATGCTTGTCAGCAGCGTTTATTAGCTGTGGACGATTTGACTGTCACGTGACAAATCATCAATTTATTACACCTCCATCTGACAATAATTCCAGAAAGGCGACTGGTTCCATATCATGCTGATGTAAGCCGCTAATTTCAGTAAGAGAACAGTCCGACATCAGTAAAATTGGTGAAAATTAATGTTTTGGCAGCATGCTAGAAATTGCATTAATCATTCGTGCCAAGGTTTCCGCTGAATTAAAATGTGAGCGTGGCAGAATTTCTTCAAGGTCGAGGCATAATAACATTTTTCAAACCTTGTGTACGTACAATTACAAATTAATAAATTGTTTCAGGTCAATAATTAACTGTTGTACATGGCAGCATTCATTTTTCACATCATCCTGAATAAATTGTTACAGTACCTTCAAAAAATTCCTGTAATTAGAATGCAGCAAATGGAGAGCTATGGCACAGAGTTTATCAAAGGATAGGAATTGAAGATGACCTTACCATTTAGGTCAGAGTGCTAGTAGGTGGCAGAATCTGTGTCGGCAGTTTAGGGTGCAAACTGCGTCTTCTGAGATGACGATCGTATCACGGCCAAATTTAATTGCACAAGTTCTATTGGAAGTGTTTCAAATTAAATTTGGAATTTCGGAGCGAACATAAGTCCAACCCCTCGTCCAAGTCGTGGGAGATGGGCAACGGCACAAAGTAGGGGACTGCCTATAGGGGCGATGTACAGCGGGGACTTCGTGTGCCCCAGGACCGCTACGGTAGCTGGGAAGGCCCTATGGGAACCCTGAAACGTGACGGCTAACGGGGCTCTGGTGAAGCTGCGATAGGCCTAGCAAGCCAGTAGTGGATAAATCAACTGCTTTTAAAAAGGGAACATGCCTCGGATCACGGAACGGATTTAAAGGAAACCAACCAAGCAATGGAAAAGGATTACGAGATGGTTTACGACTGGGCACCTTAAACGTAAGGACTCTAACTGGGAAGTTAGAAGAAATTGTAGAAATGATGGAAAGGAGGAAATTGGGCATCTTGGGACTTGCTGAGACTAGGTGGAGAGGAGTTGGTGAAAAACCACTAAGTAAAGGATGTAAACTGTACTGGATAGGGAATGGGAGGGGAAGAAATGGAGTGGCAATAGTGGTCAGAGAGGGTCTGCAGGAGGAGGTGGAAGGTATCAATGATCGAATGTACAGAGTACGAGTGAAAGGAAAAAGCACTGAAATCATCCAAGCATATGCCCCACAGGTGGGGTGTACAAAAAAGGAGAAGGAGGAATTTGAAGATGACATGCAAAAGCAGCTAAATGGAGGTAATCAGATTATAATAGGAGACCTCAATGCACATGTTGGCACAGACAGGAAAGGATTCGAGGAGATAATGGGACCAGAGGGCTGGGGGAACCGAAATAGAGAAGGAAAATTGTTGCTGGAATTCTGCAAGAGGAATGGGCTGGCGATCGCAAATTCCTGGTACAAGAAGAGAAGTAGCCACAAAATAACTCGGTACAGTGGAGACTGGTCCCAAACTTCAGTAGTAGACTATGTACTAGTGGATAGGCAGATGATGAGCAGCCTCACAGATGTTAAGGTCATTCCATCTGAGGCCTTAGACAGTGACCATCGGCTGTTGGTAGCCACCCTAAGAGAGGAAAAGATAGGAGGGCAACAGATATACAGGAGAAAAGGTTGAAGACATGGATGCTGAAAGAGGATGAACGGAGGACCCAGTACCAGACACTGATCAGGAAGAAGCTGCCAAAGGAAGATCAGAGAACAGTGGAAGAAGAGTGGGGAGATTTTAAGAGGGCTCTAGTTGAGGCAGCAGAGACTGTGTGCGGAAGAACTAGTGTAAAGAGGAGAAGTAAGGAAACCCCATGGTGGAACAACATATGTAAAGAGGCAGTACTTCGAAAGAACAAAGCCTTCAGAGAATGGTTCCAGACCCGAACAGAGGAAGCTAGGGTAAAATATAAGGAAAGCAAGAAAGCGGCACGGACCATAGTAAGGGCGGAGAAGAAGAAGTGGATGGAAAAATGGACAAGAATGTTAGAAGAGGACAGTGAAGGGAACAAAAAAGTACTTTACACCATGGTAAGAAATAAGAGGAACGACAGAAGCGAGTGCCTGAGGATCATGGATAATAATGGAAGAGTTGAAATCCATTAGCTCAAAAAGATTTGGAAGGAGTACTTTGAAGATCTGTTGAATGCCGCCAAGCGGGTAACTAACAGCGATGGAGAGCCTAAGGCAGCAGACGATTATAATAGTGGGGAAATTGATGATCTAACTTGGAATGAAGTGGAAGAAGCCATAAAGAGGATGAAAGGGGGCAAGGCACCAGGTTGGGACGAAGTAACAGTAGATATGATACGAGCAGCAGGAGAAGTAGGAACCCAGTGGCTATACAGAGTGCTGAGGGCGGTGTGGAAGGAGAACAGAATTCCTGAGGATTGGAAGAAAGGAATTATAGTGCCGATCTTCAAGAAAGGGGATAAAAGGAGATGTGAGAACTACAGAGGAATCACCCTGCTATGCCACTGTGGAAAAATCTATGAAAAGATCCTGGAGAAGAGAATAAGAAGCAGTATTGAAAGTAGACTGCAAGAGGAGCAGTACGGTTTCAGACCGGGAAGATCAACAACGGACCTCACATTTGCGGTAAGGCAACTGCAGGAAAGGCACTATGAGTACGGGAAGGACTTAATCATGGCCTTTTTAGATATTGAGAAGGCGTATGACAGTATCTGTAGGGACAAGCTCTGGGATGTGCTGAACGCAAAAGGGATAGATGAAGAGATAACACGAAAAGTCAGAAAAATGTATGAGGGAAGTGAGAGTTGTGTGAAAGTGGGGAGGGAACGTACTGCATGGTTCAAGCTGGATAATGGGCTGCGACAGGGAAGTGCACTTTCGCCTTTATTGTTTATTATTGTTATGGATGAAATCCTACAGCAAGTATCAGATGCAACTGGAGATCATAAAATGAAAGCAGTGCTTTTTGCCGATGACCTGATGTTATGGGGAAATTGCGAGAAGGAGGTGCAAGAGCAGTTAGATGTAAGGGAGCCAACGGCAGCACAATATGGAATGCATTTCTCTGCAAAGAAAAGTGAAATAATTGTCACAACAAGGAAGAAGAATTGGCCAAATGTGGATATAACTTGTGGAGGGGAAAAACTACAAGTGGTAGAGTACTTCAAGTACCTGGGAAGCATGATTGAAAGTAAGGGGGGAAACGCAATGGAAATAAATGAAAGGTGCAGAAAAGCAGGGCAGTTCTACAAATGCATTAGGGGGCTTATTTGGAGCAAGGAGGTGCCACAGAAATCCAAGGGAATTATATACCGAACCTACTTTGTCCCCATATTGACATACGGAAGTGAGACATGGGTAATGCACAAAAGCGACAAAAGTAGAATACAGGCTTGTGAAATGAAGTTCCAGAGGAGCAGGTTGAGTGTAACAAGACGAGACTGATTGCGAAATGTGTATGTGAGGGAAAGACTAAAGGAGGAACCAGTACAGGACAGGATAGAAAAATCAAGACTGCAGTGGTACGGACACATGAAGAGAATGGATGGGGGAAGAATTGTAAAGAGGATGTTTGATCTGCAACTGGAGGGGAAGAGGCCCAGAGGAAGACCAAGAGATAGATGGGTGAAGGGAGTGAAGGAATGTGTGACGAGAAGAGGAGAGAACTGGACGAAGGTGGAAGAGGGGGAATGGTGGAAAGACAGAACACGATGGAGAGGCTTGTGTTCCCGACAGACCCAGCCAGTGGCTGGAAACTGTCCAAGATGATGTATGGAGCGAACTGTACATAGTAGAAATACAACACGGACACGTAATATATAATGTGCGAAAGTAATATTTGATAAAATTTTTACGCACGAAATGATTAGCCCGACTTAACGCAAAGTCAGAGGTTGCGCAAAAGCAGTGTCCAAGAAATAAGTGATTAGATATGTAGACTGCCATATACTGCACAAGCCAAGCAACACCCTCTCTTGTTTGACGTGTTGGAACTGTATTACGTCAGACAAAATTTGACTACAGACGTGAAATGAAATGGAAACTAGAAAGTAAGTACCAGAACGACTTGTTGTCAAAGGCGATGTAACAGCAATTGAGAGAACTGGAAGGGGGTGGCATATTCGGTCTCTGGTGAGAAGAGTTGGTCTTGCCATGACATTTTCGCTCGTTCTGGGTTCATACTGCTACGAAGATACTGCGTTTGATGGCGGGAAAGGGCTGTACTCTGCGACAGGCGAGTACCGGACCGCGAATTGTGCAAAGACAGCAAGAGGCCGTGTCTAATGTTGGACGCCATTTGCTGTGGCGTGTACTAGTGGCACGCACGTTACTGCGCCGTCTTTTATTGTCCACAAATTACTGAGGCCTCAGCCTATTACAGATATGTGAATGCCGTCTCTGGAATACTGAACAGTAAATTTTAGTGGTTCCGAGTAGGTCAGTGTGAGGTACCAATACGTCCTTAAAAGCCACGCGTGAAAAGACAATGTCTGAGGGGGGGGGGGGGGGGAGAGTGGTCATATCTCGGGTTCTCTTGATCACAGAGATAAGGAGTCTTGAGTTGTACTGGGTCAAAATTTAAACATTACACATTTTCTCAAGCACAGGCAAACTGAGAAAATCGGTTGGGTCCTTTGCATTAGCTGTGGCATAAGGTTGACATTGGACAGCTTGTAAAAGCAACTTTTGTTCATGGTCGGTTCCTGAGGAAACTCCGCGAAACGATGATTTTTGGGTCGAAAGGTACCAACTGTGGGGATGGCCACTTCCTTAATTTTTGTTCCTGGCAGATCGCCCAAAGTTTTACCATTTACTCTTAGGATGATATTCTCGTGGATTTTCGTTACTTTTTCCGGTATCGTTATTCGTAACCAGATTAAGAGTTTCTAAGCTACCGTACTTACGCACTTAGTATCCGTTTTGAGACGTGAATGTAGTTTTAATAGACGTAATGAACACATAGAAAAGGTTTGAGAGTCATCGCAAGGGTTCTGAGACGACCAAACTTTGTTTTTCAGTCAGCCTTTTATCGCCCGTAAGACTTCATGACGGGCGTTCTCTGTATAAAGGGCACTTGACGCCAATACTAATGTGCCCCAATTTGTACTGCAGTGACAAAAAATGGGCTAAAATGGACTTAACATGTCTGACGAGAATTTAAAATGACAACCAAAAAATTCGTATAACTCGAAAATCATTCAAATGCAGTAAAATATTTGTAATTATACTTCTACTCTTTTAAGACACAACCCATAAGCTAGGCGTTTTCGATGAATAGCGATCTATGAAGAAGGTATCCAGAAGAACGTGAACCAAACGATTTTATGCTAACTTTGTTGTTGTTGTTGTGGTGTTGTAATCTTCAGTCCAGAGACTCGTTTGATGCAGTTCTCCATGCTACTCTATCTGTGCCAGCTTTTTCATGTCCGGGTAACTAACTTTGTGTTATGTATTCTTATTAGTTGTTTAAATGTATCAAAGTATATCAATGTGTCTAAGTATGTAGTTAAACTGTCAAAACTTTACTGACCTATAAAACTAGTTTTAAATAAGTAGTACACCACGCTGTAGCGGAAAATGGAAGGGAACCATCGGAAAAATGCTCTTGTCGGACCCGAAAAAAGGCGAATATGTTCGTCATTAAAAGACCTCGACAGAAAACAGGCGAACCAATCCTTATTACGTCTTCCTCATGACAATATTGGCATATGAACTTATTCGTGTTCTTTTAGGTTATCGTCACTAGCAGAGAGACAATGGCGATGGAAAGAGCGGAAACAAGGCTAGTGGGTGAGAAAGGGAGAAGACAGTGATGGTGGGAGAGAGGAAGTGGGAGCAAAAGAGAGAAAGAGGTGGGTGACGATAGCAGTGGAATACAAACAGAGAATTGTGTAACTGAGAGAGGATACAGTGACAGTGGGATATACTGCAAATCAGTGGAAGAAAAGGGAGACATACGGAGAGAGACATGTAGAGACAATGGCCGTGAAAGGAAGCTGCTGAGTATGAAGGCTTACCTACAAAGAGAGACTGGGTAAAAGGATTTAGCATGTTCTGTGTTAAAAGAGTGCAAATATATTCTCATGTCAAAAATTTTGATAAGGCGGATTGAGTGCTGAGGTAGTTTGTTCCCCACTTTTCTGTCAGTCTTGTCCTGAGGTACATATTTGCCCTTTTTTGTGCTCCGGCAGGAGCATTCACAGCTGGTCTTATGGTAGTTCATAGTTCCATGTGAAGTTCTACACAGACAAATACTCCGTTAACGAAACTTAACCTCCCATACAACGCTCTGCACACACATGCTATCGTGGCGACCACAACCTAATAGTATTGATGAGTGAAGTAGTGAATGCCAATTCTGACGATTGTTAGCGCTGGCAGTAGCGACAGTAATCAAAACATTAAGGATACACTTGTACTAGCCACCTTCAGGAAACTCTAAGTATCGGCCTTCGATAAACGTGGTACCATTGCTTCCCTAACCTACTTGTTCACTGACATGCGTCGGACACCTTCGGGTACAGCTTGTTCTTTAAGAGCCTTCAGATAAGCATGTCTTTGCAGGAATATGAATAGAGAACATCCATGGCCTTATCCATATCTCCTTTGGTTCGATTGCACGTGTTTAGGTGGCGCAGTGGTTAGACACTGGACTCGCATTCGAGAGGGCGACGGTTCAATCCCGCGTCCGGCCATCCTGATTTAGGCTTTCCGTGATTTCCCTAAATCACTCCAAGCCAATGCCGGGATGGTTCCTCTGAAAGGGCACGGCCGACTTCCTTCCCTAATCCGATGAGACCGATGACCACGCTGTCTGGCCTCCTTCCCCAAGCAACCAACCAACCAACCACGTGTTTTGGAAGTTCTTACTGCAGCGTGACAAAACTTCACAGCACATTGATTCAGGAAATCTGAGGCCATGTACACTTCTATAGCCCTAATTCCTGTCTAATGTCACACGCCAAACTTATGGCATGAGGTTCGTAATAGACACAATACATCGGTTGTTCTTTTACAACTAACAACGAGAAGACCCAGAAAACTTCTTGCAGTTTTCCCAATCTCAAGACAAGGAGGTTTGCTTACCTCATATCCTGTACAGCTGTCCCGTTGCCCTCTCTAGATTTCTTCTCTGTCGGCCGCACATTCCAACATGCCTACAGTCAACACGGAGTGATAGAATGGGAAGTGGGAAAGTCCCATCGCCACTGTAATAAAAGTCTCGAAGTAAAGAATTAACGAAAAAAAGAGTCATTACAGCGAGTCTAAAAGCATTACTTGGATCTAATTTCACAGAGTCTACTCCTCTCTTATCGAGCATCAATAGAAGTTCATACAAAATGTCCACATGGCTTTAATTCCCGTACGAGGTCTCATACATTCGAGATCGCATATAAACGTTTTCCAAGGCCGAATTATGCTTTCACTTAAGTTTTATAACATAAAGCATCCATTTGCAGAAAGTACGTTTTGACGGCGTGAAAGTTAGTTCTAGACTGCCAGAATACGAGTCCACAAGCGAGTAGTGAAGTGGCTGCAGTGTTTCGCGCCTGCCTGCACAGGGCGCGTTTCCGATCAGTCAGTCTACTCGACCATTGATTGAAGACTATACTTAAAATTCTAATTATATTAGCACTTGCTTTTGGAGTTACTGAAATCATGGCGAGGAATCTGTCAGTGTGGATAATGTCACCAGTTTAGTTCGAGGGGTATATAAACACTGAAGCAATTATAAATAAACGAAGTCATACGTTTGCCGCCAAGACTTGCAGAATCGGTTACGGAATTGCCTACATTCTGTGGTACGACTCCTGTTGCACCTTTGCTCTCTCACTTCGTGACCATTTGTTGTTTTGTGTGATAGGGAGTGCTATAGATCGCAACTGTTTGTGGGCTTAGAACGGCTTGCACCTTCCTCAGCTGTATGATTTTCTGTGCGAGAGAGTGCTACGGGCAGTAGCTTCGTGCTGGCTTACAGCACCTTCTACCTTTATAAACTGTTCGATGAAATGTAACCAAACGATGGATGACTTTGGATACAAATGTCACAACATGTGTACTTAACGATGATAGAATTTTTTACGAGCTTTAGTGTGTTACCAGCAAACCTACATCTATGTCTACATACGTACTCCGCAACCTACTATACGATGCATAACTCATTCGCTTTGCCGGCCGATGTGGCCGAGCGGTTCTAGGCGCTTCAGTCTGGAACCGCGCGACCGCTACGGTCGCAGGTTCGAATCCTGCCTCGGGCATGGATGTGTGTGATTTTCTTAGGTTAGTTAGGTTTAAGTAGTTCTAAGTTCTAGGGGACTGATGACCTCAGTCCACTGAAGTCGACGATTCACCTTCCTGACAGTAAAAGTCCTATAGTGCTCAGAGCCATTTGAACCGAAATATATGTTGGCGGCAGTAGGGTCGTTCTCCAGGCTGGTGCAAATGTCGGTCCTCTAAGCTTTTTCAGTAGTGTTTCGTGAAAACAACTTCCCTCCCAATGCAGTTCATGTAGCATTTCTCGTAATATCGAGTTCTGATTGAACCTAGCGTTATCAAATCTAGCAGCAAGCATCGGAGCTGCTTCGTTCCCTTCCTTCAGTCGTGGTAGGTAGCCCCTTACACTAGAGCAGTACTTAAAAATGGGTGTCAAGAGTGTTCTGTAAGCATTCTCCTTTATAGATCAGCTACACTCTCATAGAAATCTCCCAGTCCACTGAAGTCGACGATTCGCTTTCCTTACAGTCAATATTTCGTGCTCGGTTCATGTCGCATTGCAATGTTGTTGTTGATGCGGTCTCCAGTGCTGAGACTGGTTTGATGCAGCTCTCCATGCTACTCTATCCTGTGAAAGCTTCTTCATCTCCCAGTACCTACTGCAGCCTACATCCTTCTGTATCTGCTTAGTGTATTCATCTCTTGGTCTCTGTCTACGATTTTTACCCTCCACGCTGCCCTCCAGTGCTAAATTGGTGATCCCGTGATGCCTTAGAACATGTCCTACCAACTGATCCCTTCTTCTAGTCATGTTGTGCCACAAACTCCTCTTCTCCCCAATGCTATTCAGTACCTCCTCATTAGTTATGTGATCTTCCCATCTAATATTCTGCATTCTTCTGTAGCAACACATTTACGAAAGCTTCTATTCTCTTCTTGTGCAAACTACTTATCGTCCATGCTTCACTTCCGTACATGGCTACACTCCATACAAGTACTTTCAGAAACGACTTCCTGACACTTAAATCAATACTCCATGATAACAAATTTCTCTTCTTCAGAAACGCTTTCCTTGCTATTACCAGTCTACATTTTATATCCTCTCTACTTCGACCATCATCAGTTACTTTTCTCCCCAAATAGGAAAACTCCTTTACTCCTTTAAGTGTCTCATTTCCTGATCCATTTCCCCCAGCATCACCCCACTTAATTCGACTACATTCCATTATCCTCGTTTTGATTTTGTTTATGTTCATCTTATACCCTCCTTTCAAGACACAGTCCATTCCGTTCAACTGCTCTTCCAAGTCCTTTGCTGTCTCTGACAGAATTAGAATTTGACCGGCGGACCTCAAAGTTTTTATTTCTTCTCCATGGATTTTAATGCCTACTCCGAACTTTTCTTTTGTTTCCTTTACTGCTTGCTCAATATACAGATTCAATAGCATCGGGGAGAGGCTACAACCCTGTCTCACTCCCTTTCCAACCACTGCTTCCCTTTCATGTCCCTCGACTCTTATAACTGCCATCTGGTTTCTGTACAAATTGCAAATAGTGTTTCGCTCCCTGTATTTTACCCCTGCCACCTTCAGAATTTGAAAAAAAAAAGGTTCAAATGGCTCTGAGCACTATGGGACGTAACATCTGAGGTCATCAGTCCCCTAGAACTTTGAAGTACTTAAACTTAACTAACCTAAGTACATCACACACATCCATGCCCGAGGCAGGATTCGAACCTGCAACCGTAGCGGTCGTGCGGTTCCAGACTGAAGCGCCTAGAACCGCTCGGCCACACCGGCCGGCTCAGACTTTGAAAGAGAGTATTCCAGTCAACATTGTCAAAAGCTTTCTCTAAGTCTACAAATGCTAATCTTTCTTCTAAGATAAGTCGTAGGGTCAGTATTGCCTCACGTGTTCCAACATTTCTACGGAATCCCAACTGATCTTTCCCGAGGTCGGCTTCTACCAGTTTTTCCATTCGTCTGTAAAGAATTCGCTTTAGTATTTTGCAGCAGTGACTTATTAAACTGATAATTCGGTAATTTTCACATCTGTCAACACCTGCTTTCTTTGGGATTGGAATTATTATATTCATTTTGAAGTGTGAGGGAATTTCGCCTGTCTCATCCATCTTGCTCACCAGATGGTAGAGTTTTGTCAGGACTGGCTCTCCCAAGGCTGTCAGTAGTTCTAATGGAATGTTGTCTATGCCTAGATATTTAAACGACGTGACTGAGTTCAGTAGCACATTACTGATGCTGTACTCAAACATTATCTGATTGTTATTCCATCTTCATTAGTTTACATCTTTCCACATTAAGAGCAAGCTGCCCATCATCACACCAAATCGAAATCTCCTCCAAGTTGTGTTGTACCCTCTTTTAGTCACTTTAAAGACGACATTGTCCAACACAGAACAGTGTCATCACCAAACCATCTCACATCGCTGCGCTCATCTCATCCGTCTGTGCCATCCCAGCGACTAATGCGTCGTAAGGACATTTAAAACAAAAAAACTTGGAACGAGAAGTGAATTTTGCGACTTAATAAATGTACACGAACCGAGTGTATTTTCCCGACCGCATAGGCGGCGTAAAACACCCATGTTTTATAGTAAATATTGAAATCGAAGTATCAAGGAGTAAACTATTTATGTAATACCCTCTACGATATTAATAGGGGAGAATAACGCTAATACATTGTTCTTATCTTCCTCTTTCTTCTCTTGTTTCTGGTGTTAAGAAGCAGGCATCTTGTAGCAAGAAAGTAATGTCAACTTTTATGCTGCTAACCTTGTTAATATACTACGTTAAAATTTATATGTGTATTATTTCGATGTACAGTGAGCCCTCTGTCACGTTTCTTGCATTGGTTTAATTTTTCTTAAGAAGTTTACAGCTCCATAATTTTAGCGGCCGCTGCTTCAACGGACGCCATGACGCGTCGATCTAAACAGCGAAATAATTTACGAGTGTTTTTAACGACACCGAGGAAATTGAGTAGGAACCTCTGTCTGTTGTGATTCTCCAACAGACAGAGGTTCCTACTCAATGGTCTGAAGATGACCACAGTAGTGGTCGAAACCGGTCACCTCGTTAAATAAATCGTGATCAAGACTGTTTTTAATAGTAATTAAATAAAATTGGGGTTTGAAGAGTCACATCAATATTCCAAATAGCAATAAGTTCCAGAACAGACGAGCGTTCCATGCGCACGGATATGCTAATAAATTTAATTACCATCAAAGTTAACGTCCGTTGTAAGGCACAGTGATTGAGTATTTTCCTGATAATATCAATATCATCTCTAAAGCTTACTACCAATAAAAGATTTCAATAAAGTTACCTGTTTTGCAGTCAGACAGCAAACACAGGGTGAGTCAGGAGGAAAAGTACGTGTTTTGACGGGTGATGGCATTACTGATTATGAACAAAAAATTTGATGTGCCCATATGCCCTATTCCGAAAGGTTTTCGAGAAAGAACACTTTTAGTGTACATTTCTATTTACTTTCTGTATTGTTGACGTACCACAGTACCACGTACCACAGTAATATAGAGGAAGCTGACCCGAACATTTTGATGCAGGACGCTTGTGGTTTATCAATTCGGAAAACTACGTCAAACTGCACTACAAACAATACCTGAACTTCAGCACATGCGCGTCGCGTGAGATTTTCAGTATTCCCGCGATCTCTCCGCGCAGACTGTTAGCCCTAGACAAATAAATTGAAGCTTCTTTTGTAACAAATTTAATTTAGTTTAACTGTGTACTGAGACACGTTTTCGTTGGAGTGTGCGGTTCTCGAGTTATTAAAGATAAACGTACAAAAGTGATATTAAACATGTTCTATCTCGGAAACCATTTGCAACAGGGCATATATCCATATGAAGTTTTTTGTTCAGAATCACTAACACTATCGTGTCTCAAAGCATGTACCTTTCCTCCTGACTCATCCTGCATAATTTCATTGAAAACGGACTGCTTTCTCGCAGACGAACAAGTTTTACATATTTCACAGACACCAACCTGACACTCACAAACACGAGTGTAGAGATATAACAAAAAAAAGTTTCAACCGGTCGCAAGGGCTGCACCCAATTCTTTACTGCTGTGTGGTCCAGATCAGTGGCTTATTCAGAAAATTAGCTTTTCTTTCGTGTGTACATCTATTGATTATATTGTTATTTGAAAAATCGTCACGATTAATTTTTAATTATTCACTATGAGACTAATTTTCCCAGAAGATCTGAGATCGCCGTCTACTTGCGCAAACAGCAAACTATTGGCTCGATGGGGGTGGACGAATTTTCTGGGACCTAATTTCATTAACTCTGCAGTATCACAAGATGGCGATTATTGGCAGAGGCTAACCAGCCGTTAGTTCCAGATTCGGGCCATGGCTACTTGCCACGGAAGGACACGAGAGTATTTCGCGGAAGTTGCCCAATTGCCGCCTCCACAGTGGTGCCAACCCATAGGCTGCGGGCTCTGACCACTGCGCGGGTGAACTAGCGTAACCGCAGCGCTGTTTCGTTTGGCTACAAGGCCCTCTTGGAGCCCGCGGATGATTGCTGTGTCAAGGGCTCCTCGTCCAAAAAACTGTCAGTTCTGAGTAATTGTACGCAGTTCTACGCAGTTTTGACTAATTGATGGAGATGAAAAGCGCTTAGCAGTTAACGACGGCTGTCAGTTCGGAACCAGTCGCAATCTTGGTCTTAGGTTGCATACAGTCAAAATCATCTACGTGTCCACTTTCATAAACTTCTGTAGTTATGTTGATAAACATTCACTGTACAGTAAACGGGGTGTAGTTTAGGTGATACCGGAATAGTCATTTGAAGTACCCTGCCTCGGATTTTGTTAGCGTTGATGCGAGAGGACAAAGTTCTCAATGCTTTCTCTCCTCGTACTCCGTCGTAGTTAATATGACTTAACGTATTATATTTCATGTTCTTGTCCTGCAGCAAGAAGCAGTGGAACCTGGCTTTCTCAAATTTACAGCTATGAACGCTGCATGGGGGCTTAATTAAAAAGAAAAGCACTAATATTAATGAATAAATGCAATAATTTTAGTAGCTGTGTGACCGGTTACGAAGTCTCGTAGCCGGTTGGCCCTGACGAGTATTAGCACGCAATCTGACTGCATAAAATAAAAATAAAGAATGACAAGGAATTTCCATTAACACAATTGATTAATTAAGTCCCCTGCAACTATAAAAGCTACGAAACAACATAGCACAAATGTAACTGTTCTGTGTGTGGTAGTGTAACTCAACGTACATGTATCTGGCTCGGTTCTTTCTCAAAACGACAAAATATTTTAAACACCATTTACAATGAACTAATTGAAAATCCAGAAATACTATAATTGCACATAGAAACCAGAATTACAAGTCTAGTAAATGAACACGAGTCAGATGCTTTGTTGACTGTACCTGTGAGCAAGAGGGACTGTCATTAAAGAAAACTGTAATACCTATTTACCTCATTATATATTGACGAAAATATTCCATTACACCAGCATCATAAATCAAAAGCCCATCTCCTTTCTCAAATACACTCTGACAATTGCAACTTCTTCCATCTATACATTACACCAACGGAACAGCATCTACTCTCTCGCCCAACAGAACAACAACTGCCCTCGACATCCTCTGAACTACTACAGCACCAGTGGAGGCGGCGGAATAATAATCTTTGGCGCAATCTCTGGCGCTGTGACTCAGTGTAGCCACTTTTCAACGCCAATTTTTTATGTGCTATTGGAGGAAGAATAAAGTAGGTTTAACCGTGACAGCCGCATTTCCTCTTGTCTACGGCTTCCCTCTGTAGCCCTGCAGATTTTGTCAACTACCAGCTGAACCCCCGCTAGAAGAGAATTAGTGCTGTGCCAACCACGGTCAGGACAGCAGCCGACAGGTGGGTGAACAACATACCCCATCGCTTGCACAGAAACTGAGAAATTTTCTGTTCAAGTATTTAATTTGCCAAACCTCTGCAAATTAATTATCATTGGTATTCACGCTGTCGTCTCCAGCAGCCAACAACAGCTACACATTGACACTGTGAAACGTCCCCTTAGAAAAATTGTACATGGCTGTGCTTGAACTGACACACAATATTTTTTAGCGCAACGCAATCTGACTTTCAATAATCTCGACAAGAGAATGGCCCTGACTAAATTAACCTATACGTTTCACAAATCACTTACCGCACAAAAATCTTCGTTACTCAAACTACTGCAATACAGCGAGCGCAAATACTGCCAGCTAAATAAAAGATTCAAACTACTGAAGGCGCTAACTACTGATAGGCATAGTTAGCAAATGAGAGATTTTGATGGAGAACAAATAATATATTTACCTTAATAGTGTTCAAAAGTCATAATATATATAGCAGTTCATGACATCTCTTCTTACAAATGTACTGTTTCTGATGGACACATGTCCAGATCACCCGCTGTCAAAAATCCACCATCTCACTTCCCCAAATCCACCACTGCTGGCGGCTCACCTCCAACTGCGCAACGCTACGCGCTGTTAACAGCCAACAGCCCAACACTACAATATCGAATATTACAACAATGCCACCCAGCCACAGACTGCACTCAGCACAGCCAGTGATTTTCATACAGAGCGCTACATGGCGTTACCAATATAAAAACCTAAACAGCCTACTTACAACTGAATCTCTAGTAAGACTGACATGTTTTACTGCTTTACATTTTAGCATTCTGAAATTATGTGTGCTCTTAAATATCGATAAATTCACTGTAACTTAAGGTAGTGTTATGATTACTGTTAATTTTATAGATCTGAAAATAGTTGTGTTCAAAAATTGTTCAAATGTGTGTGACATCTTATGGGACTTAATTGCTAAGATCATCAGTCCCTAAGCTTGCACACTGCTTTACCTAAATTATCCTAAGGACAAACACACACACCCATGCCCGAGGGAGGACTCGAACCTCCGCCGGGACCAGCCGCACAGACCATGACTGCAGCGCCTAAGACCTCTCGGCTAATCCCGCGCGGCAGATAGTGTCAAGCGGCTGTTACTAGTAATCAACAAATTGCAAATTAACTTATTATTTAATGAAGATAATTAAAAATTTAAGCTTCGTAATTGATTAGCAAGAAATTTCCCGACGGATCAACCTTTAAAACAGTAACTGCCACCGCGTGCAGCTCAGTGAAAACAGCAGAAGGCGCACAGTGGGGAGGGCGGGCAGGCTGTGTGAGCTACTCGTACTTCGTGCACGGACAACTCCGCTCTTGTCCCAGCGGGACCGGCTGGTTAATATCTGCCGGGAAGGCTAATTTAATTCTCGGCTGCGAGGAAGGCGTCACGCGAACTGGCAGACAGACCGGGCCGTGCGGTGAGGGGGCCGGGGGGGGGGGGGGCGTTATTTGTATGCGCTGCCCGACTCCCCCGAGAACTTGACGGAGCGATTCGAACGCCTCGCGCATGTGAGTCTGCTGGGCGTGCACGGCGTCAGTTTCAATCTTCCACGGAAGGACTTGCGACAGCTGCTATTGCAAGGACGACCAGGCTTCCAGCGTCTTCGAAACTTACTGTCAAATCTCGTCAGGCTGTCAAGGGTCAGTGTTCACAGCCGGTACATCTACATCTACATACATACCCCGCAATCCACCATACTATGCGTGGCGGAGGGTACCTCATACCACATCTAGCATCGTCTCTCACTGTTCCACTCCCAAACAGAACGAGGGAAAAATGACTGCCTATATCCCTCTGTATGAGCCCTAATCTCTCTTATCTTATATTTGTGGTCTTTCCGTGAAATATAAGTTGACGGCAGTAAAATTGTACTGCAGTCAGCCTCAAATGCTGGTTCTCTAAATTTCCTCAGTAGCGATTCACGAAAAGAACGCCTCCTTTCCTCCAGAGACCCCCACCCGAGTTCCTGAAGCATTTCCGTAACACTCGCGTGATGATCAAACCTACCAGTAACAAATCTAGCAACCCGCCTCTGAATTGCTTCTATGTCCTCCCTCAATCCGACCTGATAGGGATACCAAACGCTCTAGCAGTGCTCAAGTATAGGTCGTATTAGTGTTTTATAAGCGGTCTCCTTTACACATGAACCACATCTTCCCAAAACGCTACCAATGACCCGAAGACGACTATCCGCCTTCCCCCAACTGCCATTACATGCTTGTCCCACTTCATATCGCTCTCCAATGTTACGCCCAAATATTTAATTGACGTGACTGTGTCAAGTGCTACACTACTAATGGAGTATTCAAACATTACGGTATTCTTTTTCCTATTCATCTGCATTCATTTTCATTTATCTATATTTAGAGTCAGCTGCCATTCTTTACACCAATCACAAATCCTGTCCAAGTCATCTTGTATCCTCCTACAGTCACTCAACGACGACACCTTCCCGTACACCACAGCATCATCAGCAAACAGCCGCACATTCCTATCCACCCTATCGAAAAGATTATTTGTGTAGATAGAAACAACAGCGGACCTATCACGCTTCCCTGGGCACTCCAGACGATACCCTCACCTCCGATGAACACTCACCATCGAGGACAACGTACTGTGTTCTATTACTTAAGAAGTATTCGAGCCACTCACATATTTAGGAACCAATCCCATATGCTCTTACCTTTATTAGGAGCCTGCAGTGGGGCACCGAGTCAAACGCTTTCCGGAAGTCAAGGAAAATGGCATGCGTCTGATACCCTTCATCCATGGTTCGCAAGATATCATGTGAAAAAAGGACGAGTTGCGTTTCGCAGGAGCGATGCTTTCTAAAGCCGTGCTGATGCATGGACGGCAACTTCTCTGTCTCAAGGAAATTCATTATATTCGAACTGAGAATATGTTCGAGAATCCTGCAACAAACCGAAGTTAAGCCGGCCAGAGTGGCCGTGCGGTTCTAGGCGCTACAGTCTGGAACCGCGCGACCGCTACGGTCGCAGGTTCGAATCCTGCCTCGTGCATGGATGTGTGTGATGTCCTTAGGTTAGTTAGGTTTAAGTAGTTCAAAGTTCTAGGGGACTGATGACCACTGCAGTTAAGTCCCATAGTGCTCAGAGCCATTTGAACCATTTTTTGAAACCGATGTTAAGGATATTGGTCTGCAATTTTGAGGATCCAGTAACGTATTTTGTTGATAAAACCAGTTAATGATCGCGCGTGTGAAGGCGCAGCCACCCTACACTGAATAATTGATTTAATGTAAATACATTTCCATGGAGACATATTGTCTCAATTTTTTTTTTCGATAAGGATACAAGTTCAAGTAATGAATTAAAATTTGTGCCAAGGCCGTGAAATGCAACAAAGTCTCCTGATTAGTGGGCTGGAACAGCATCTCAGCTTTGTACGTAGTGGGGAGGACCTACCTGTACCTCAGATAAAGTTGAGACTCAATACGTCTCCAGTAAAACTTAATTACTTCAGATCGATAAATCACCTACTCCTGAGGCACAGACAAGATTTCGCCATTACATACGTAGGTGGAGTGGTACTCCAGTATCGAGCCTCAGCAATACTGATGATTTAAGAAGGGGAAACTCAAGGTGGGATGAGGTGTGAATGGGGTTTGTGTTAGGGAGGACATTGGACAGTGGTAGTCTGTGCAGCTGTATTAGCCACAGTGCCCAGGTTGTGTAGCGGATAATACATCTGCCTAATAAGCAGGAGACCTTGGTTCAAGTCAGGTCTTGGCATTGGCAAATATTTTAATTCATTACTTCAACCTCTTATCGAAATACAGTGAATGACTGTTCGTAGCTTGGGTTAAAATCATGCATTTTTTAAAAGACAGCAAACGAAAACATACATTCATACACTTGTCAGATACTCGTTAAAGTTTTGGCATGTGCTGAAGCATAATATGATTAATATTGTATTTTGCTGTGTGTTCTATTATATAACTGACAGAAGAAAAACATGCCGCGCTACGTAGATGATTCTTCTGTGGTCACGGCGAGGAAAGATAACCTGAAGGAGACCCTAAAGACAATGGAAAGGATTTCCTTTAATCAGTTTGATACGATAATAATTAAGAGAAACGCTAAAGTGATGGTATGCAGTACTGGGGAAGAATGTGAACCTGCGAAAGAGAGCATTTAGGAATGTCGAGAAAGTTACCTACCAGGAAAACAGGATCCCAAGGGGTGATAGAAGCCGAAAAGAAATTCTAAGCAGAACACAGCAGGCCAAAATTGAATTTAATTTCAAAAAGAACTTACTGACCAGCAGGAACAACAGTCTGAAATTGAGGAAACAGAATATGAAAGTACTTGTTTGCAGTGTGGTCCTGTGCGTGTGTGGACAATAGGAAAATGACAGGGAAGATGACTGGATTAGTTGCTATAGAATCACGTAGAAGATCAGCTGGAGAGATACATTTGCTACTAAAGGGTTCTGAGAATTTCAGAGAAGCAGCTCCCTCAAGGCACTTTCAAACAAAAAGAGGCAAATTCGCAGGACAACGTTTTATGACACAATAAGAGTATTAGAACAATAGGACTATGAGGTACTGAGGGAAGGAATCGCTGCGAACGCCCAAGGATGTCGTACTTGCAGCAAGTTGTGAGTGATGTAGGATGTGTTATGAAACACTCCCTATTAAACCCACCGTTACTGACTAGAGGATTATAGCCTAACCGTTTAAAATAGTTTGACTGTGTGCAACTGATAGAGGCTGATCGGTTAATGTTTGAACGGGTGTCGTTTCGTATCAAATCCTGAAAGCTCATTAGGAGGTCAGGTAGCAATAAACGGTGCATACTCTGTTAATGTTCTGTATCTCTTGTCTAAACATTACGAATGACGCAGTTACTCCCTTCGTCTGACAAACTGATAACGGTTAACTCGGCACAGGTCGCTTATTAATGTCGTCACGCGCCAGTATTCTTGAGAATAGTATTGTGAATACACAATCCCGACTGCAATCCAAATCGTGGGTGTCCGGAGCTCTTGTCGCATAATCACGGTGCACAAATGAACACTTAAACACATCAAACAAATAAATGAATTAATGCCATTTACGTGTTTGATGGAGGTCAGGCCCACGGCTTTGGGTGACAAACACGGCCGTTAAACAATTGTAAACGCTGTCGGCCGTTCTGCCGGAATCCGCCCTGCTCGATTAGCAGCTAACAACTTACTGTCGTACCATCTCTGGGGCGACCGCAAGTATTTCCGGGTCGATGTTTGTGTGGAGTTGCGTCGGGACGGAGCGCAAGTGAGGCGCGGACAGCCAGGACTTGCCGACCGCTGGCCACACATGAACTGTCCAATGGAAGGAGATAGTAGCAGGAATGACCGTCTGTTGGTCGTTCGGTTGGTCGTCTCATTGGGGCACGTGTATTTGGTCTTTTGACCGTTTCTGGGCCTCAACAGTTGGTCATATTGCCGGACGTGGGTCAGTTCCTCCCTCGTGCAGAGCTGTCGTCGCCAAGGGGCAAGAGTAATCTCTGTATGCGTGGGTCCGAGCCACTGTGCCCGAGGTCACCGTGTCTCCAAGTTCTGAATGGACATTGAGGTGACTCGGGTTGAAGTGATCTCCAGAGAGCCAAGTCTCGCCCAACCGTTCCCGACACTTGAGTGGTGACGACCTTGGTTGGTCTTTTGATCGGTCGTCTCATCGGACGACGTGTATTGGGCCACCCACTGCTCTGTGTTGGAGTGACTTGTAATTTCTCCTTGTTGTTCCACGGTGATTGGTTTTAGGATTGTCGGAGATCTTGGTGGAAAAGTTTACGTGGAATTGTGTGTAGCTTATGTGATCTCCGCTGAGCAGATGAATGCTGTCTGCGTACTGGAGTAGCGAGTCAGTCGGTTGCGACAGGGCAGCGTGGAAGGGAATTGATTAGGTTGTTGGTTGGTTCTTTAGCCGTTCCTAGGTCGTGCTGCCACCCGATTATTTAGTGTTACGCTTGGATGCCTGCCTCACCTAAACTATTGTTAGAGTTTCCTCCCCAGGCCGACCCTTTGAACACTTCTGAGCACCACTGTTCTGTTGTTTGTGATTGTGATTTTCTTTTGTCACAAGCATTGTACCAGGCCTTCGGTCGTGTATTAATATTGCCTGTTTTATGTTTAGTATATTTCCTTCAGCTCAACTTCCTAACTACTTTAAGATTAGGCCTTCAGCAGTGTTTCATTTAAAATTATTGTTGCTCTGCCTTTAGGCCTTCAGAAGCTTTGTTTCAGAATCTGTGGCTTTAGTATGTAAATCTTTGTCTGTAAGTTATTTCAGCCTTTAGCCGAGAAGATGCTGTAATTTTACTTAAGTAAGGCCTTCAGCCGTTACTGTAAATCGTGGTATTTTAAAAGCAATCATTTAAACCTATTCTGGAAAAGTTACTTGGGCCCTCAGCCGTGAATTGATCTATGTTGTTTTAAAGAGAAAACTGTGCATTAGTTTGGGGAATAACGTTGTGTAATTGACGTTGGCTCCTTTCCACAACCTGATCCCCTCTGCCCTGCTAAACCAAGTCGCAAACCAGTTCAGAGAACCTATACAACAGTTAAGAGCCTATTAAGTGGATGTGGCAGAATAAGGATGATACGTGTGGTCATTACGAGCCGAGCGCAGCCTCACGTTAACGCCCTTTAAATAATCGAGCTCTCCAGCTCTCAAGGAGTTGATCAGTGGGATTGATGTGGTTCACAGCAGTAGCACGCGGTTACGATACTGTAGCTACTCCATGTCTTGGATACTCCAGAACAGTCTACCAACCAGCCGAAGATGTACCTGAGATGGCGATCTTCACCTGATGAAATTCATACTGATCGCGGACTTCTGACAGCACTGAACTTCAGCCCGGAAATGGGCAGGAGGACCTCGTGGGCTCCATGTTCCTGTTCAACACATAGGCGCCTCTGGGTGGTGGAACCTACCTAGCCGGCAGGAAGTAGGTCTACCGACCACTCGACTGCCGACACCACCACATCGCGGATGGGTCATCAAGGGTCAACATGGAATACGGGGTCGGATCGAGCGCACTCTAGCAGCTAGTACGAGACCATTCGGCTGGACCATACCCCCGTAGGCAGCACGCCGCGTATCGAGGTCGTTCACTCTTCGCCTGGGCGTGCAGACGAGAAGCTGACTCGGCAGCTGCTGCGGGAACTCATCATGCAGATGAATGAGGCATCGGCTACAAGGCCGGTATAGAACAAGACGGCTCCAGACATGCTTAATAAATAACTGGACTTTGACAATGTTTTACTAGCGTCAAAAGCGCTTCACAGGTACGTAACTGCTATCGTGACTTCATGCAGATGATTCTCCGCACCAACCCTCTGTACTATATAAGAAGTAGAAATGTCCTGTGAATATCATGAAGTACGGACAGAACGTTGTGTGTCCTCTGCGTTTGGAGCTTCTCAAAATACCTTTTCATAATGAGCGAACAGGCGAAATTCTGCATTGGATTTTAGAAATTAATAGTTTTATACTCAAAAGTGATAGTGGGGCCCTCTAAAAGAGCTACAGCAAATTTAGAGATTAGTTCGGGTTTCCTCTGTGTTACAGAGCGGCATGGTGTTGCGGTTACTGTACTGGACACACGTTCTGATAATATGAAGCAAACCACATTGGCTTTCTGTTGTTTACCCGGATTCTCTGTGCCTCAAAGCTCACAGGTATTTGAAAAACATTGTAAGAGGTATGCCCTGCCTGCGATATGTAAGTTATAACAGAATCTGAGACCAAAGAGTAGTGTTGACTGCAGTACGAACTGTGTAGCAGTAGCAGTAACTAGTTGCTAGCGAGCAGTCTGATGTATCGTGTTGGCATGGGCCGGTCGCGGTGCAGCGATGCCGGAGCTTGAGTATTATTGTATAAGGTAAAAAGCAGCCTCGCGCATATCTAGTAATGTTATGTGAACTCCCATGTAAATCTTTTAAAAATGTCCTAATAATAATCTTTGTCATATAAAGTAATTTCTAACAAGCATTCATTTCAATTTAAAGAATTTAATAATTTCTCCAATCCATGATCATTCCGATTGTTGCAAAAGAAAAATCAGTTGATTCCTTTCATAAATAACAAATGTGTAGCATTGCACAGAGCTGTGCCGGAAAAAGCTATTGGAAGAGCAGATAGTTGCCGACTTTATAGAGGTGAGAAATTTTGCCTTTTATTCAGAATGATCTTACAGGGCCATGACGCAGCACAGCTGTCGTCCAAATTTTACCAGGTTACTGAATTTATTTTTTATTACTAGGTTTAGGAATTTTTCTGTTTCGAGCTTACATTAAATGAGAATAGAATTTTGTGGGTACATTGAATGGGAACCAGTTTTGTTCTGAGGTTATACTAAAAATAGAATCATATTCATATTATTTATTATATTATTAATTTTTTGTGGGGAGGTTACACTAAGTTAGAATCACATTCATTATTCATATTAATAGTTATTAATTTTTCTGTCGGGAGGTTACACTAGGTGACATCCGGCCAGGATCGTATTTCTTTGTGAGTCTCTGAGAAGTAGTCATATATCTGCTCTTATTTACTTAAATGTAGTTTGCATCTGGCGCAACGCATTTACTAATTTGTCACTCTTTCTTTCACAGATCATCGGTAATTTGTTGCTCTTTGTTGTAATTGTGTTTGTTCCATTTTTGCTTCGTCTTTGTTTCATTTGTGATAATTTTGATTTGTGAAAAATGCCGCGAAAAACTGTTAACAGTACATCGCGATGTGCAATGAGTGAAACAGCCGACTCGAATAGCTTGAGCGATAATATTTGCGACACTCAGTGTAATAGTGATAATCCCCTAATTACAGATAATCAGTGCATGCCGATCACTAGTAATGATTTTGATCCTAATGATGAACAAACAAATTCAATGATGTCCACAGTAAATGTAACAATTGATGACGCGGCACGTTCCATTACAATGAACGCTTCTCAGTTTGACACACACGGTTTGCAAAATTTGAATTGTGAACAGATAAACTTTTCTCACGAAGATGAACAATGTAGTCAAAATACGTCAGATTTATTTGATTCCGAGGTAGTGACTAACAATGCACATTCAATTGGTGAACCTGTTCAAGAATCAGATAATGACCAAATGGTTATACAAAACGTGACAAATGCACATACACCATTACACAGCATAGAAAATAGAGTAGGTAATATTGGCATGGATCAAGTTATGGCATTATTGCTACAACTTAATGAAAATTTCAAACAACAAATTAATGAATCGAACAAACAAATTAATGAAAAACAAGACAACAATTTCAAACAACTTAGTGAACAGATTACAGCCATTGCCTCGCAATGTCATGATACTAAAGAACAATTATGTGAGGAAATTAAGGCTTGTGCTAGGAACAGTAGTGAAGAAATTAGATCTGTGGCACAAGAATTAAGTAATGCACATGCAGCCACAACTAAATTACTTAGAGATGAAATTAGTTCAGTCGCTAAACAATGTTCTGAAAACACAACACAGTTACGCGACGAGTTTAAATTAATGTCAGCAGAACTTTCACGCACACTGGATGCAAAAGTAGACGCGAAATTTGACCAACAGAACAGCCAAATTGAGGAACGTTTTAATCACCACCTACAAAATAGTGAAACGCGTTACAGTAAATTTATACAGGAACATAATAAAGTAAAGCAACAAGTCATGGAAACAATTACTGCACAAAGACCGGAAGATAAGCGTTAATTGTTTACGAAAGCAAAAACATACGTAGACAACAATATGCTACAGTATCAGACGAAATTAATACTATCAAACAGTTGAACACCGAATTGCATGATGAAATCTCCGTTCTTAAAACAAAAACAGACACACACACATTAGACTTTCAGACAATGACTAACAGACTTGAAAAGTTGGAACTAATACAGGATCCCAATGCCACCAAAGCAGACGTTAAGAAATTGAACAAAACCACACGTAAAATACAAAAACAAATTAATGCTTGTGACACTAAAAACGACGATCACGTAAAAGCACTGACTAAAAAATATGATGAACTGGCCAGTCGTATTGACGTTATCTAAATGATACCAAATCAGACGATACGTCACCTGTTTCGCTTAATCAAACACCCGAATTCCAAAATTTACAGCAGACGATCAATGAGATAGGTTCGTCCAATAATACATTACGTAGAAAACTGTCATCTTTACAGCACGAATTGACGGAGATGAAAAATGTTTCAGCCTTTAATACATCACAGCATACGCCACTTTGCGAACATTTGTCAGACTCACACAGCCAGTATAATTTAGGTAATTTACAGGGAGTACGTGAGTTAGATTCCGAATAGTCACAGACAAATAGATTCTCATACAATCCTGAACCTGTTCAGATATACAGAGACGATAATTTTGATTACAAGCATTTTCTATCCGTGAGAAAATTTAAAGTATTTAAAAATGACACAACACTGATTCACCCATTGGATTGGATACAACAATTTTGCTTTGCTTTTCCACCGACTTGGCCCGTAACACATAAACTTGAATTTATTTGCAGTTTTTTGGAAGGCAAAGCAGCAACTCGTATGAAACCGACCGCGAGACAATGCTATTCGGTAGAAGAATTCAGAATGTTTTTTTGTCAGCGTATTGGTCGAAGACGACACAGCGCGGAATCAAGGATCAACTAATTAGTTTACCGAATTACGAGAACTCAAATTTTCTCACTGTCACGCAATTTTTTGAACACATGGTCCAACAGAACCAATACTTAAGTCAGCCATACAGTGAATCTGCACTTATTCAATTATGTATTTCAAAATTACCACGATCATTAAGAGTATCACATTTAACAGATCAGCAGAAAGAAAATATTTCGGCATTCAGAGATCTGTTACAGCTTTTGGAAGTTCAGCAATCAGATTATTCCTTTATAAACAAAAATGTTTCACATAATAACCAAGGTCAACAAGGATACAGCAATTACGATCAGCCACGCTATTTCAATAGTGAATGTAATAGACGCTTCAGGAACGACAATCACCAGAACTTTAATAACAGACAAAATTTTAATTATCATTATCGTCAAAATTATCAGCAACAGGAACCGCATTTTGGTAACAATAGAGGTTTTTCCCAACAACAGCAACAAAACCATCCGGTTAGCATACCTAACCAACAATGTAATGTACAAGGTCAACCAAGCTTTAATGTTTCGCCGCCTACACGTATAGGGTCGGCTCCACCAAATATTGACGCACCGCAACAAGGAAACCAGTACGTACAGAAAGCACATCATTTCAATTCCTATCGTAACACGCCATACAGCAATGATTATCATGACAGACGTAAAAGTAATAAACACAATTTTCAGCGTACGTTTAATAACAGTCGCTCTTACCAGCAACAAAATCCTCCGCAACAACAGATTATCATTAATGAACCAGACAGTAGATATCATCCCGAACGTAAAACGTCAGGAAGAAATAACAGAACAGTACAAATAGTCGAAATCCACAGCATCCTCCCGCAAATAATAGGACGTCAGAAAGAATTTGACTAGATACAGTGCAGAATGAGTCTTCCAGCAACGTAAGCAATACTTTTGACACGCAGAATCTTGTTCACGAAAATGTTATTACTTTTGACAACATCTGAGACACTCTTTTGCAGGAAAGACCAGTTATTCAAAAAACCATATCACACCCTGTCATTGAGGTAAAGATTGGATCATCCAAATTTTCAGCAGTAATCGATTCTGGATCACCTATGTTTATCTGCAGAAGAACAAACAATTAATCGTACAGAGGTCATTTCCGCATCACGTAACACAGACTGTCATTCCACATTGTTTACAGATATGTACGTACACAACTATAATACCCCAGTCGAAGCCGACTATGACGTTATACAAATGATTTCTGATAATGTTAAATAGAGCAGTGCAAATACAGACGACGAGCGCACGCAACTACGCAAAATTCTTTCACAACTTTCTCCAGTTTTTGACAACGTCCCTGGTACTATGTCCGGTTTTATGTATGAATTTCAAGTTAAACAGCACGACACGTTTAAAGCCAAACATTATCCCATTCCGTATATTTACAGAGAACAAGTTAAGAAAGAATTGCAAGCTATGCTTGACCAAGGAATTATTGGACCGGCAGTTAGTCCGTACATAAACCCGCTCCATATTGTTAAGAAAGAGGATGGTTCACTTCGCCTCGTACTTGATTCGCGTCACATCAGTGACATTATTATTAATGAAACAGATCGCCCTCAAACACTAGAAGAACTTCTACAGAAATTTCATGGTACTGCTATTTATTCCACATTAGATTTGAAATCGGGATTTAGGCAAAGTCAGCTCCATCCGAACTGTAGAAAGTACACAGCTTTTCTCTGTTTTGTTGACTGTTACCAGTTTTGTAAATTACCGTTCAGTTTAACAATTTCTTCAGCAGCATTTATTCGCGGTTTGAATACTATACTTCCGACAGAACTTAAAGACAGACTCACAACGTATGTAGACGACATTCTTATTGCAGAAGCTAACTGGTCTGAACACAATCTGATTCTTGAACAACTGTTACGAACTTTTCGTGCACGAGGACTCACAGTTCATCTCAGTAAATCGCACTTTGGGAAAACTTCTATAAAATTTCTTGGACATGTAATTTCAGCAGAAGGCATTGCGCCTGACCCGGAAAAACTTCAAGCTTTACGTGACATTACTGTTCCTAAGACGAAGAAACAATTACGCAGCTTTCTGGGATTAATGACCTTTTTTCGTAAATTTACTCATTACTCTGCTTTAGACACCCCTAGATTATGTCAGTTGACGGGTAAAAACACTATTTGGTCCTGGGATAGCCAAGCACATTCTGAATTTGTCAATCTGAAAGAAGCTTTGTTGAATGCACCACTTTTATCACATCCAGATCTTACTAGAAATTTTTCCATTGCCACCGACAGTTCCAACACCGCTTTAGGCGTACACATTTTTTAGGAAATTGAAGAAGACGGTACTACAGTAATTAAAAACATCGCGTTTGCGAGTCGCATTCTGTCACCTGCTGAACGCAATTATTCTGTCACAGAACTTGAAACATTATGTGTTGTATGGGCATTTACGAGATCTCGGCATTTTCTTTATGGAAGACACACTACCGTTTACACAGATCATAGGGCGATACAGTTTTTACTTTCCGCAAAATTTACGCACGACAGGTTAAGCAGATGGAAACTTTATTTACAGGAATTTAATTTTACAATTGTTCACATTCCCGGTACACAAAATATTGTAGCAGACGCACTATCCCGTTCTCTCAGCAACAATCAGCAAGACATCACAACCAACTTCTGCAAAGCAAATTTCAGCATCATGTATATTCAACAAGTTGCATTTGAAAATTTCATTTCGTCGTCATTACGAGACATGGCACAAGAGCAGAGTAAAGACAACAGGTGGAAAGAAATTAAACACCTTTGGCAAGATAGGAATAATGTTACCATTAGAGACCACTACACTGTACGCAACAATATTCTGTTTCGCCGCTCTCACCCTGACACCAACAACTGGTTACTATGCTTTCCTGACTTGCTTGTTAAGAAATTAATTTGATGTACTCATTTAAGTTACGCACATTACGGAGCCAGAAAATGTTTTCTTATACTGAGACAGAACTGTTATTTTGCCAACATGGAGAAACGTATTCGACGAGTTTTGGCGTCATGTAAAATCTGCCAGAAAGCTAAGTCAGACACGACTTCATATATTCCTCCGTTACATCCCATTGTACCTGTTAAATTGAGACACATGGCCGCTGTAGACATTTTTGGTCCGATTCCCAGAACTAATAGAGGTTTTTGCTACATCTTTGTCGCTGTTGAACTCACTTCGAAATTTGTTACCTTCACTCCGTTACGCAAAGCTACCGCTAAAACTGTTTCGAAAACATTTGTAAAACATTTTCTATTTCATGTAGGACATGTATTGAAAGTAATTTCCGACAATAGACCACAGTTTCGATCTGCTATATGGACACGTATGTTACGAGCTAGAAACATTTCTACGAGCTATATATCCAGGTACCATGCTTCTTCGAACTCTTGTGAACGACTAATGAAAGAAATTGGTAAACTGTGTAGAATATACTGCCATAAAAAACATATTGATTGGGATACACACATACTGTCATTCCAGGATGTAATTAACTCCATACCAAATGAATCTACTATGCTATCTCAGACTGTTATAATGAAAAATGTTGAACCACCTAACAAAATTAAAGAATTAGTATCCTTTCCTACATCTCGTCGACTACGACACCATGAAATAATTGACATTGCGCTGAACAACATCAAACGTGCCGCAGAGTGCCGGAGAAGACAGCAAAAACAAGTTTGTACATGCCGTGACTTTCACATTGGACAGAATATATTAGTACGTACACACTATCTATCCAACAGAGGAAAGAATAGATGTAGTAAATTTGAGCTTCCATACGCAGGTCCATACAGAATTCGCAGCACCCCTCACCCCAATGTAGCACACGTCGAAACTCTGAGAACCAGAAGAAGTAAAGGCAATCACCATGTCTCCAATATTAAACCCTTTATTGAATGAACATACTTTATGATTTATCACACTGTAATGACATTTCCTGATTTTTATATGACCAATGTTGCAATTATATTTATGTGACTGCTTACTGATGATTATCTTATTTTTTCTTGTCAAATGCCCGGCAAGGTAAGGTTAGCAGGTCGCTTTTCTTGTCATTACACATCAGACCGTGCACATTTTTCCCTATAAATTTACTCATATTATGACCACTTATGCAATTATATTTATATGAATACTTACTGATGATTATCGTATTTTTTCTTGGCAAGTGCCCGGCAAGGTAAGGTTAGCAGGTCGCTTTTCTTGTCGTTGTATATCAGACCGTGTACATTTTCCATTTTTCATGTATGTATGATTGTTTTCCTGATTGTTTGTATGCACTATGAAATGTTTAAGATGTAACAAACACCAGTTGACTTTGACATTTTGCCTTATCATATCTCAACATCGTGACTATTTTACACTTTTTTTGCTACTACATTATGAGACTGTGTGTACATTTTTGCATCTGAACGCTATGTTTTTGACATATTACGTTTTCTGTCATGCTATGTTGTATGCTTAATTGTATCACTAGAAACCAGTATTTATTTAATGGGTATATGATTTAAATGCAAGACATTAATCATTGTTCATCATTTTCAGAAAGCAATAACGTGTAAAAGAAATAAATTAAACAAACCACAGTGGATTACTATGAAATGGGAATTTCACCTTCGGAATGAACGAAAGAAAATGCAATACCTCGTCATGAAGAGTAAATGGATCAGAATTAACAAGTATTAACAAGAATATACTATGCACATCGTATGGTATCAGTCTTAACTAATTTTTTTCTTTCAGAATACGAGGCGATTGATGCAGGCTGTCAGACAGAACTACACATCTTAGTTTTAGTGATGAAATATGCTAGAAATAAGAAACCCTATACTATAAATAGTTATATGAAGTAAACGGTGATATGAATAATGAATAATGAAGTGTCTTATTGCAGATGATAATGAATGATGATGAATCGTTACATGAAGAATATGCTAATATGAATAATGAAGTTTTTCTTTGCAGGTGATGATAGAAGTGAAGTTATGGTAATATGAATAATGAAGTTTTTCTTTGCAGATGAGAATAATAATGAAGTTTATATATTTACTGTTAGTTAAGAAATGCTATGTAGTTATTTAAGTATTTGTTGCAGTTCATTTTGACAGTATGTCTTATACCGCATGGTATAATGATTGAATGTTTTGGAAAGGACAGTTAGAGTACATACATATTGAGTACACGTTTCATTACCTGTTAATTCGAAGTTTACTACTTTTCAGCATAATATGCGATTCTTCTTTCAGCTTAATAATCCATTTTGTATTTTTTCTAGGAGAAGCTATTCATGAAATTAATGTGCTATAAGCAGTTAGTCATTAAACCTGTTCTAGTACTTGCATTTTTTTACCCATTTGTATGTGTCATTCATGAATGTGATCACATATACTCTACTTGTTTCATAACCTTGCTACAGCTGACTCATGCCAAATGACGTTACCTATCCTCATTTGTAGCAATAAGCCAAAAGCAAATATTTTCATGCCCCAGCAATTAATTATCGATCCCAACGCAATACATTGCTAGCACAAAGAATAGACCTTGAATAATAGTTACAGTGTGTTACATTTTATATATGTCTATGCCACTTGAATGATGAGTTTTGAGTAATACTGAATGATGTTTTCTAATTGCAGACCTTGAGTAAAAGTTACAGTGTGTTGCATTTTCAATACGTCATATGAATGATGAAAAATGTTTTGTAATATTCAATACTTGCTATATGTTTAGTAACTGGTCAATGAGTGCCAATAATTATTTTAAATATGTCATATGTCACTTGAATGATGAAAAATGTTTTGTAATATTCAATAGTTACTATACGTTTAGTAACTGGCCAATGAATGCCACTGTTTCTTATATATTAAATTTGTATTATGTCACCTACATGCTATTATATATGAATACCAGTAGCTTGATGCTGCACTCGTTAGCTCCTGTTCTGAATGATGACTTCTGATGGTTTGTAACTGGCCAAAAAGTGCCAATGATTACTATAACTAGATGAATTATGTAAATGGTATGCCATTAATTAACTCTTGCTTTGAATGATAACTTTTAAATAATGTATAAAAATGGTTTGTAACTGGCCAATGAGTGCCAATGTTCACTGTAATCAGATGACTTACGAATAATATTCTGTAATACTCCATACATAGTACAGAAATATTTAGTAACTAGACAATGAGTGCCAACAATGAGTCAAATCGGTTGGTAGACTAGTGTAATTCTCAATGATGACTAGCATGAGCCTTAATGTCCTTCACCTTCTGACCTAATTACCAGAAATTACTGCAATATCCGTTTGTCCTGTCCATCCTTATGATCATGGAGCACCATATTTGGTTTTTGCACTAATTCTACGTTGGTGAAAGAGTGTGGTGTTGACACATCATGGTGTCCACCACCTTTAACAATGGAGATGTTATTATGGTCCCACTGTTTGGTGTACCTAATGTACTACCAAAATGATAACATTGAATATTAATACGACATTTCAATGTCTTGGCTACACTGATTAATACTTCAGGGAAGAGAACTTCAGATTGTCTCACTTGGTGTTGTGCTTCTGTAGAAAGATATGGAAGAGCAGATAGTTGCCGACTTTATCGAGGTGAGAATTTTTGCTTTTTATTCAGAATGATCTTACAGGGTCATGACGCAGCACTGCTGTCGTCCAAATTTTACCAGGTTACTGAATTTATTTCTTATTATGAGGTTTAGGAATTTTTCTGTTTCGAGCTTACATTAAATGAGAATAGAATTTTGTGGGTAAATTAAATGGGAACCAGTTTTGTTCTGAGGTTACACTAAAAATAGGATCATATTCATATTATTTATTTTTTTTTATTTTTTTTTGTGGGGAGGTTACAACGTCATATTTGAGGTTGACCAAGAGCTGCAATGAAATAAATCTTCAGCAATCGTTATAGGTCGTCTGATGATCTGCAAGTATAATTAATGGCAAATATAGTCATATGAGGGCAAATAAAGTAAATAACTTTCTGCTGATAAACAGCGCCGAATTCTGTTCCGCAGCATTGTTACTCCTGGTGTCATGATTGTGGAAAGCATCCTATAAGAATTCTGGACACGGCTGGTAGTGATACTGAGAACTCTCAAGCAATGTTATTATGGTGCCATTCTTCAACAGGAAAATGCTTCTCCATGAACGGATTTTGTTGTTGTGGCAGCTTCCGCCACCAAACGTATAAGGATGACAAAATGAAGTGGGAAGACAGCAAATGTAGTGGGTGGGTGGCAGGAGGTGCCATATTAAAACTCGGTGAGAACTTTCCAAATGATTTATTGTTCCACTATAGTGCTCCGTTCACCTCGGTCTGCATATCAAGGCCCTGCAATGCTGAGGAAGCATCCCAGCGGCCTGTGCAATGCAACGCTGTCTTGTGCCGGCCTTGCCCGGCCCGCTGAGGTCAGATGATATCAGGAACGTGACGCCAGCAGCCGACTCAGCGGCCACCATCCACATTGTATCCGCGTTGCTCTGCCAGGAGCCATAGGCCGGCAGCGCTGCTGCTTCTTCCTCGCTGGCATAGCTGAGAAAGTGGCAGCAACGACCACCTGCGATCCGAAATCCGAATATGTGGCCATCGCCTAGGAGGTCTCTGGCGTGTGTCGGGAGCCGAGACAACTGCCAGTGGTAGCAAGCCGAAGAGTGGCCTGCCGCTGGCTGGCTGTGGACCCCGAATCGGCCTCATGGACTGGGACACTGTCGTCTAATCTGTTTCTGTGTGTAGCCCAGCAGTTTGACTTGCCTCACCGTCCAGGAGAGCTGCCACACTTGAATGAATCTCGTTAGAAAACGGCTCTATGTTTATACTGTTCTGCTCTCGAAAAGCACGTGGCAAGAACGAATGCTTAAACCTTTTCGTGTGAGCACTGATTTATTTTATTACATTGCTCATTTCCTATGTAGGTGCGAGCAACCAAATATTCTCTCATTAGGGGGAGACTGATGGAGATTTAAATTTCGTTAAAAGATCTCGCTGCAACCGAAAACGCCTTTGTTTTAATGATTTCCACCTTAACCCATGTATCATGCCTGTGACCCTCTCTCCTACTGCGTGGGAATGCAATAAAAATGTTCAAATGCGTGTGAAATTTTATGGGACTTAACTGCTAAGGTGTTCAGTCCCTAAGCTTACACACTACTTAACGAAAATTATCCTAAGGACAAACACACACCCATGTCTTAGGGAGGACTCGAACCTCCGCCAGGACCTGCCGTACAGTCCATGACTGCAGCACATCAGACCGCTTGGCTAATCCCGCGCGGTCTTTCGTCAATCTCATCTGCTAACGACCCTGTATTGCACAACAGTACTTAGCAGAGGACGGTCAAGGGTAACATAAGCAGCCTCCTTTGTAGAATTGTTGCATCTAAGTGGCCAATAAACCGCAACCTTTGGTTAGCCTTCCCAGCAACAATATCTATGGAACTGTTCCATCTCGAGTTGTTTGTAATTGTTACTCAAAAGTATTTACCTTAATTGACAGCCTTTCGATTTTTGTGATTTATCGTGTAATACAAATTAAAAGATTCCTTTTAGTCTTCATGTGGATACTCTTTGACTTTTTATTATTTAGGGTCAACAGCCATTTTTAGCGCCATTGTTTTTTTTTTTTTTTTTTGGTCATCAGTCTACTGACTGGTTTTATGCGTCCCGCCACGAATTCCTTTCCTGTGCTAACCTCTTCATCTCAGAGTAGCACTTGCAACCTACGTCCTCAATTATTTGCTTGACGTATTCCAATCTCTGTCTTCCTCTACAGTTTTTGCCCTCTACGGCTCCCTCTAGTACCATGGAAGTCATTCCCTCATGTCTTAGCAGATGTCCTATCATCCTGTCCCTTCTCCTTATCAGTGTTTTCCACATATTCCTTTCCTCTCCGATTCTTCGTAGAACCTCCTCATTCCTTATCTTATCAGTCCACCTAATTTTCAACATTCGTCTATAGCACCACATCTCAAATGCTTCGATTCTCTTCTGTTCCGGTTTTCCCACAGTCCATGTTTCACTACCATACAATGCTGTACTCCAGACGTACATCCTCAGAAATTTCTTCCTCAAATTAAGGCCGGTATTTGATATTAGTAGACTTTTCTTGGCCAGATATGCCTTTTTTGCCATAGCGAGTCTGCTTTTTATGTCCTCCATGCTCCGTCCGTCATTGGTTATTTTACTGCCTAGGTAGCAGAATTCCTTAACTTCATTGACTTCGTGACCATCAATCCTGATGTTAAGTTTCTCGCTGTTCTCATTTCTACTACTTCTCATTACCTTCGTCTTTCTCCGATTTACTCTCAAACCATACTGTGTACTCATTAGACTGTTCATTCCGTTCAGCAGATCATTTAATACTTCTTCACTTTCACTCAGGATAGCAATGTCATCAGCGAATCGTATCACTGATATCCTTTCACCTTGTATTTTAATTCCACTCCTGAACCTTTCTTTAATTTCGATCATTGCTTCCTCGACGTACAGATTGAAGAGTAGGAGCGAAAGGCTACAGCCTTGTCTTACACCATTCTTAACACGAGCACTTCGGTCTTGATCGTCCACTCTTGTTATTCCGTCTTGGTTCTTGTACATACTGTATATGCCCCGTCTCTCCCTATAGCTTACCCCTACTTTTTTCAGAATGTCGAACTGCTTGCACCATTTTATATTGTCGAACGCTTTTTCCAGGTCGACAAATCCTATGAAAGTGTCTTGATTTTTCTTTACCTTTGCTTCCATTATTAGCCGTAACGTCAGAATTGCCTCTCTCGTCCCTTTACTTTTCCTAAAGCCAAACTGATCGTCACCTAGCGCATTCTCAATTTTCTTTTCCATTCTTCTGTATATTATTCTTGTAATCAGCTTCGATGCATGAGCTGTTAAGTTGATTGTGCGATAATTCTCTCACTTGTCAGCTCTTGCCGTCTTCGGAATTGTGTGGATGATGCTTTTCCGAAAGTCAGATGGTATATCGCCAGACTCATATATTCTACACACCAACGTGAATAGTCGTTTTGTTGCCACTTCCACCAATGATTTTAGAAATTCTGATGGAATGTTATCTATCCCTTCTGCCTTATTTGACCATAAGTCCTCCAAAGCTCTTTTAAATTCCGATTCTAATACTGGATCCCCTATCTCTTCTAAATCGACTCCTGTTTCTTCTTCTATCACATCAGACAAATCTTCACCCTCATAGAGGCTTTCGATGTATTCTTTCCACATATCTGCTCTCTCCTCTGCATTTAACAGTGGAATTCCCGTTGCACTCTTAATGTTACCACCGTTGTTTTTAATGTCACCAAAGGTTGTTTTGACTTTTCTGTATGCTGAGTCTGTCCTTCCGATAATCATATCTTTTTCGATGTCTTCACATTTTTCCTGCAGCCATTTCGTCTTAGCTTCCCTGCACTTCCTATTTATTTCATTCCTCAGTGACTTGTATTTCTGTATTCCTGATTTTCCTGGAACATGTTTGTACTTCCTCCTTTCATCAATCAGCTGACGTATTTCTTCTGTTACCCATGGTTTCTTCGCAGCTACCTTCTTTGTACCTATGTATTCCTTCCCAACTTCTGTGATGGCCATTTTTAGAGATGGCCATTCCTCTTCAACTGTACCGCCTACTGCGCTATTCCTTATTGCTGTATCTATAGCGTTAGAGAACTTCAAACGTATCTCGTCATTCCTTAGTACTTCCGTATCCCACTTCTTTGCGTATTGATTCTTCCTGACAAATGTCTTGAACTTCAGCCTACTTTTCATCACTACTATATTGTGATCTGAGTCTATATCTGCTCCAGGGTACGCCTTACAATCCAGTGTCTGATTTCGAAATCTCTGTCTGACCATGATGTAATCTAATTGAAATCTTCCCGTATCTCCCGGCCTTTTCCAAGTATACCTCCTCCTATTGTGATTCTTGAACAGGGTATTCGCTATTACTAGCTGAAACTTGTTACAGAACTCAATTAGTCTTTCTCCTCTCTCATTCCTAGTCCCAAGCCTATTTTCTCCTGTAACCTTTTCTTCTACTCCTTCCCCTACAACTGCATTCCAGTCACCCATGACTATTAGATTTTCGTCCCCCTTTACATGCTGCATTACCCTTTCAATATCCTCATGCACTTTCTCTATCTGTTCATTTTCAGCTTGCGATGTCGCCATGTATACCTGAACTATCGTTGTCGGTGTTGCTCTTCTGTCGATTCTGATTAGAACAACCCGGTCACTGAACTGTTCGCAGTAACACACCCTCTGCCCTACCTTCCTATTCACAACGAATCCTACACCTGTTATACCATTTTCTGCTGCTGTTGATATTACCCGATACTCATCTGACCAGAAATCCTTGTCTTCCTTCCACTTCACTTCACTGACCCCTACTATATCTAGATTGAGCCTTTGCATTTCCCTTTTCAGATTTTCTAGTTTCCCTACCACGTTCAAGCTTCTGACATTCCACGCCCCGACTCGTAGAACGTTATCCTTTCGTTGATTATTCAATCTTTTTCTCATGGTAACCTTCCCCTGGCAGTCCCCTCCCGGAGATCCGAATGGGGGACTATTCCGGAATCTTTTGCCAATGGAGAGATCATCAAGACACTTCTTCAAATACAGGCCACATGTCCTGTGGATACACGTTACGTGTCTTTAATGCAGTGGTTTCCATTGCCTTCTGCATCCTCATGTCGTTGATCATTGCTGATTCTTCCGCCATTCAGATGTCTAGATCATCTTAAAATTTGTTTTGAACATCTTAAGACTTCATTAGACGGTAAATGACAGCATCGTCCGTAAACAATCTTGGATGGCTGCTCAGATTTCTCCAAAATCACTTATATACATATAAGTAAGAAACAGCAGAGAACTTATAGCACTTCCTTGGGGAACGCCGAACATCACTTACGTTTTACTCGATGACTTTCTGCCAGTTACTACAAACTGTGACCTTTCTGACGGAAAATAACGAATTCAGCAGCGAAACAATGACTTTATTCCGTAGGTATGCAGTTTGATTAGAAGTCGCTTGCTAGGTACAGTATCAAACCTTCCTGGAAATCCAGAAATATGTAATCAATCTGAGACGCCCTATTGATCGCACTCGCTACTTCGTGAGAACAAAGAGCTAGTTGTGTTTCACAAGAACGATATTTCCAGAATCTGTGGTGACTGTGTGTCAATGGGTCTTTTTTCTTCGAGGTGATTCATAATTTTCAACACACTGCATGTTTCAAAATCCTAATATAAATCGACGTCAGTGATGTGGGTCTGTAATTCAGAGTATTACTGTTATTTGCTTTCTTGAGTACTGATGTGACCTGAGCAACTTCCCAGTGTGTAGGTGCAGATTTCTCGTCAAGCGAGTGGTTGTACATGACCAGTAGGGACCTATTTGGCACCTTCCATACCGAACCATACCATGCATCCATACCAGAGGGTGTTAAACTTCATACTCACAAATGGAATCATACTTCCAAGATCTATGCCAGTGTGACTCGATTTTGTGATCAATGCAATAAATCACGTTTCCTCTGAACTTATGCTGTTTCGTTTCCTTTCCTTCTCTTCTTCTGGATGTTTCACTTTTTTTTGTCAGGCGATATGTGAGTATACACAGTACATCACAACAAATTTCACACATAAGGATGAAATCTTACGACGGTGTACGGAGAGGAATTAACTGTAACAATGCCTTTTTACCATTAACACAGTGGATTGCTACTGAATGGAGTGACGCGGGGTTTACATTTAGTTTATCTGACGCCGCAGAAAGAACATGGGTATACAAGTTGCTGTAAACAAGTTTTATGTTATCTTAAGAAAGCTGAACCGTCAATTACCAAAAATGTACTTCATCAGTAGCTCTTGGCAGATCTGAAATAGCAGTAACCCCTTCTCCCGCAGTCGTAACATATTCGATTTCTGATACATTTTTCTACCTCAAGACAAATACACACGTTCTAACTTCAATACTTGAGTTATTTCGTCAAACCTTTAACGTAGGAGTAAATTATGGCAGCATTTACAGTTTTTATAGACTGTAAACAGCTATATGAAATGCTAAAAAGCTAATTTTTGTTCTCCCTGAAAACCGTTATGCAGACAATCTCACAGCAGAAATGGGTGACCGTATCCCCATGTTAGTGGAGCAGACGACGTTTTAAGGCAAACTCTGTGATCGTCCTTACGAACAGGTCAATTAGTCTATTTCTGGCGTCCAAATGATCTTCTCTCCTCCTCTGGATAGTCGCACTTGAACCCCATACGATGCAGAAAGGAAGTGCTGTCGTTTCACAACGGCAGCCATTACCTGAATGATGATGAAGTACCAGCATAAAAATAGCTTTCCAGTAGTGATCCGACTCCAAAGACTCTGAAGATGTAGAAGAAGGCGTACTTTTGTCCTCATTAAAGTCATATTAATTTTGTAGATTTATTGCCGCGTGGATGGTGACATTTCCACCTTGGAAGATGCGGTCTTTCTGGAAACAAAGTCTTAGTCAAAGAATCCTCGTGGGGCATTAACATATACAGTAGATGTATTTTACCGATTCTTTTCTCTTCATTATGACTCTGACATGTTGCTGTCGACATCACTGCGGAATCTTCTACAGGACCTGATCATCATTTTGCTGGACAATGCTCAAGCACGTACAGTGCAAGCTGTTACTGTTTTGTTTGACTGATAGGGCTGCTAAGTGCTATACCACCTACTGCACACCACTGACTGAAGACCTCGTGAGTTCAACTCGATTTATAAACTGAAGAAAACACTTTACGGAATTCGCTACAGAACTGCTACAAATTCGTCGGGAAATAGACCGCGCCGCTCGAACTGTCAACACAACTGGCACTGCTAAGGGTATCCCACGACTTCCACATCTCTGGCAACGGGGTATACTCAATGCTGATGATTACTTTGAAGGTCAGTAAAACTTTGGAACACGTATCTATTTTGTACGAGCTGTAAATAAATAGTTGCCACTATTCAAGTTCCAACCCTCATGTAATAAACTAATTTCTGGGAATTTTTACTAATACTCTCCTAGATGCACCTCGGTCAACTTATAGTGTCTACACTGACGGACATTGACTAAGTAACGAGTAACGAGAAGGAAAGCAGTTCTTTAAATGTATCTCAGTCGTTAATCCAACTTGTTAATGGCCCAATACCGTCAGTAATGAACGATCCTTGTTTGTGATTACCTTTTCTTTGGTTTCTTCCAGCGAATCTGCCACATAAGTTCCGCAGGACAGTTGGGCAGCATATCTGTTTTGCTTACCTCAGTCTCTCGTCGTGTTTGCTGACGCTTACCTTTGCACATAAAGTTGCACTAAATCAATACCAAATAAACGACCTCCTTTCAGATTTTTATTGTGTACAGAAAAATCGATTTCTCATGCGATTTAATAGACACTTCTCGCAAATGATAATTAGGAACTAAATATTTATGCATCGTCCATAGCCGTCCGCTGTGGCCGAGAAGTTCTAGCAGCTTCAGTCCGGAACCGCACTGCTGCTATGGTCACAGGTTCGAATACTGCCTCGGGCATGAATGTGTGTGATGTCCTTAGATTAGTTAGGTTTAAGTAGTTCTAAGGCCAGGGGACTGATGGCCTCAGATGTTAAGTCCCATAGTGCTTAGAACCATTTGAACCTTTTTGCATCAGCTATAGGTCTCCGCTGTCATTATATTCGACTGTCTGCAACCAAAATATATGTTTCGCTTTGGTGTGGTCGTCGTTAGATGGGATTTATCAGAGTAGACTGCCACTCCGCGTTAATGCGGCCACACACTTTCAGCTAACGCTTCCTTTAGAAATTGTTTCATTCAGTGAATAACTTAGACCCACCTTATATGTGTTCTGTTTTGAAAAACTCTTAATTTCAGCGAAGATGTTCCAGATCTATGCTTCTTGAAGTCACTGTTTGCTAGTATTAATTGTGCATTTGTCTCCAAGAAATTCCTTAGGGCTTATTGGAAACCCTACGTTGATTACGAATTTCACTCGGAAATACTATGATATTGTACTTGTTGTCTGTTCTTAAGTGACGCTGAGTCCAGGAAACAAACGTAAAAGTTGAACCAGGTGAAACATCATAAGTCGGAATATTGGTCCCGTTAAATATTTGCAGCCACAAAAACTGTCTGATATTTCTGGAAGGAAAGTCTGATATCCTTCTCTTGCGAGCGGTCCCCATCTAAATGATCTATTCATATGCGGCTCACGGACTGTGTGACTTTTACGCCAGGCCGCATAAATTTTCTATACGCAGCTGCCTGAAAAACGGAGGAGCCTTTTCGCCGATGGCACGCTGAGCCAACTGACTAGCGTGAATTTCCACCAGGAAAGAGTTTCTCAGCACTTTTGCTTTCGGCCGTAATCGAACAACAGTGGGTAAAAACTCTTTTCTTTCTTTCTTTATGTTAACACTTGGCGATCCAATGTTGCAACATAGGTATTAGTTTTTGGTTGTATTTAAAGTGCAGATACTTACGGAGTTACAGTGTGGCCTGTAATATCCGTATGGCAGCGAAACTTGGCAGACGTGCTATTTCGTTAATGCGGAACCGGTTTACACTTAAAAAATAGTTCCAATTACTGTCGAGATGTGCAAATCAGGCGATGTGAATACAAAGAAAACCTATAGATTTATTTCCGTATGTAACGGATTACGAACGGGACGAAGACAGAACAGTTCAAACAAGTGAAAAAATAATAATGTTGATTTTATTATGAACCGCCGCTTACACAGTTTGGTCAACACGAACACCGTAGACGTCGGAGAGATGATATTCGCTTAAAATAATGTGATCAACAGTTAGCCGGAGCAGTTCCGGTGGAATGTAAGCAACGTATACCGATCGAGTCTCTGGGACACGCGTACTTTGATGTGTCCTCAGAGTCCAAGAGTACTCTACAGCATTGCCCTCTTATCTAGCTTGCATTTATCTTGAATCTGTCGCCCAGCAGAAATCCCAAAGCGAATGGAAAAAAGTGCAGGTGACTCTGGTAAGGATAAAAGAACGGACGGGCAAAATTACAGAGCGGTACCCCAACTTCAGTTCAGTGCAAAATCCTTGAACATATCCTCTGTTCGAATATAATAAACTTTCTTGAGACTGAGAAGCTTATGTCTACGAATCAGAATGGTTTTACACACCGTCGCTCGTGCTAAACTCAGCTTGCCCACTTATCACTTGACATATTGCGAACTGTGGATGAAGGGCAAGAGACAGAGTCCATATTTCCGATTTCGGGAAAGTATTTGACACGGTGCTCCACTGCAGGCTGTTAAAGAAGGTACGAGCATATGGAACAAGTTCACAGATATGTGAGTGGCTCGAAGACTTCTTAAGAAAAGTTGTACCCGACGGCGAATGTTTATCAGTGACAATGGTGTCGTCAAGACTGTCCCAGGGAAGTCTGCTAGAAACTCGATTGTTCTCTGTATACGGTCAGCGTGGGCAGCAATCTACGGTTGTTTGCTGGTGATGCTGTGGTGTACAGTAAGGTTCGAAGTTGAGTACTGTAGGAAGATACAAGACGACTTATACAAAATTTCTAATAGGTGTGATGAGTGGCAGATGCTCTAAAAGTAGAAAAATGTAGGATAATGCGGATGACTAGGAAGAACAAGCATGTAATGTTCGGTTACAGTATTTCTACTATCCTGCTTGACACATTAAAGCTATCTACAAAAAGGGTAGAAAATCGGATGCACATAATTACCGGCCAATTTCACTGACGTTGATTTGTTGTAGAATAACGGAACATATTTTGTGTTCAGACATAATGACCTTTCTAGATTCTTAGAAGCTCATCTGCAGAAACCAGCACGGTTTCAGGAAACAGTGGTCATGCGAGACACAGCTGGCACTCTTTGTGCATGATGTTCAATAGGCTCTAGATACCGCCTCCCAGGTTGATGGCATATTCCTCGGCTTTCGAAAGGCGTTCGACTCAGTTCCGCACTGTCGCTTGCTCCAAAAAGTGCACGCTTACTGTCTATATGATGACATATGCGGTTGGATAGAAACTTTCTAACAGACGAGGGCAGTATATCGTCCTTAATGGAATGACTTCAACAGAAAAAAAGGTAACTTCAGGTTTGCCCCGGGGCGGCGTAATAGGTCCGCTGCTTTTTACGATTTACACACACGATCTGGTTGATGGTATTGACAGCGGCATTAGACTGTTTGCCGATGATGCTGTAGTCTACAGGAAAGTAGTATCACACGAAAGTTGCGAACAAATTAATGAGTATTTGCGGAAAATTAATTTGTGGTGTAATGACTGGCAGTTATCTCTCAATATTAGGAAGTGTAACTTACTGCGTATAGCAAGGCAAAAATCCCCATTAACGTACGAGTACAAAATAAATGTCCATCTTTGGAAGCGATAACATCCGTCAAGTATCTGTGTGTGACTATTCAAAGTGATCTCAAATGGAATGATCAGATTACACAAGTAACGGGCAAGGCGAACTCTAGATTGCTGTTTATTGGTAGAATTCTGAAGCGATGCAGTCCTTCAACAAAGGAAATTGCTTACAATACGTTAGTCCGTCCAGTCTTATAGTTCGTCTGTATGGGACCCTTACCAGTTGGATCTGATTCAAGAGATTGAGAAGGTCCAAATAAGAGCTGCAAGATTCATGACTGGTACATTTAGCCACCGCGAGAGCGTTACAAATCTCATTGAAAGTTTGAAGTGGGACACGCTTGCAGATAGACGATACGCTAAACGGAAGGGACTGCTCACTAAATTCCGATATCCGATCTAGCCGAGCATGTAGAGCATATATTATTACCACCAATTTTCAGATCGCGCAATGATCACCTTTCAGAGATAGGGGAAATTAGAGCTGAGACAGTCGTTTCTCCCTCGCGCGATCCGCAGTGGAACAGAGGGGGCAAATATGACTTGGGCGCGAATTGTGCCTTCCGCCACTCACCGCTTGGTGGCTACCGGAGTATATAAGTAGATGTAGATGTAGAAAGTCGTGTAACTATTTGGGCGTAACGTTGCTAAGCGATATGAAATAGAACAAGCATGTGAGAACTGTGGTAGGGAAGAGGAATGGTCGACTTCGGTTTATTGGGAGAAATTAAGGAAAGAGTGGTTCACGAGTAAATGAGACCGCATATACGACGCTGGTACGACCTATACTTGAGTACTTCTCGAATGTTTGGAATCCGTACCAAGTCAGATTGAAGGAAAACTTTTACGAAATTCAGAGGCTGCTAGATTTGATACCGGTAGATTCGAACAACATGTAAGTGTTAAGAGATGCTTTGGGAATTCCAGCGAGAATCCCTGTATTGAAGCTACGTTCTTTTCGAGATACACTATTGAGAAAATTTAGAGAAACTGAATCTGAAGCTGATTGCCAAACGAATTTATTGCTATGAACCCGCAAGGACCAAGAACGAGAATTTGGGGCTCTTACGGAATGGATACAGACAGTCGTCTCTTCCTCGCTCTATTGATTGGTATTAGTACAGAGTACCCACCACCAAGCACTGTACGGTGGCTTGCAGAGTATCTAAGTACATGTAGATGTAGATGTCAGATGGATTCAGATCACATGATCTTCCAGGCCATGCATCTGGAAAACCGCTGGAGATAATACATTCGGAAAAGTTTGCATTAAGATCTTTCACTGGGCGAGTGACATGAGGTTTTGCCCTATCTTGCATGCAAAGTAGTTGCTTTCTCATAGCTGCGTTCTTCCACAGCAGAAATCGCTTGCTGTACAAGGAGGCCTCGATAACAAGCAGACGTCATAGTACTGGGTGTATTCTCTTCGTAGAGGTATGGACAAGGAATACAGATACTTGTGAATCGACACCACTTCGTCACATACGCCAAGTGCAGTGGCTCTTCCTACAAAACACGTTGTTTAACACTATCCCAAATACCTTGTGCGTAAAATGTGCTTCGTCTTTCCACAGAATATTGCCAAGCCGGAAGTCATCAACTTCCATACGTGCCAAAACCCGAAGAGCAAATTCAGAACGCTGCTTCGGATCAAGAGATTTCAGCTGCTGCGCCGCCTGAATCTTGTACAAGTACCAGTGTAAAACAGACTTCAAAACTTTCCGTACTGTTGAGAGTGAGATAAACAGTTCTCGTGACACTGCGCGAGCGGTAGCACTCTCCAAGGCATTTGCAGCAACAGCAACCTCGTCAATAACTTGCACCGCTGGAGAACACCTTCCTCTTCCAGGTGCCACACCAAGCTCACCCGTGTTTTCGAATTTCATTATCATCTTCTCTAAACCATTTAATGACACTGGGCCTCTCCTCAGAGCGTCCAGTCGGCATTACTCTCTCAATGCAGCAATGTAAATGCTGCCGTTCACATAAAGCAGTGTCACTAACAGCTTACCTTGATAACCGTATGTTCAAACACGTTACGGCTTGCCAAATGACATCGTGGACATCATACCATCATACAAATAGCATACAGCGTCGAGAGTTTCACCTGGTGGCTAAAAATGGAACTAATTTCTTTCAGCGTAACTCTGTTCCGCATTAACACGTTAGCATATGAACCAAGTTTCGCTACCGGGGAGGTCAACGGTTCAAACTCGCATACGGCCATCCTGATTCAGGTTTTCCGTGACTTCCCTAAGTCACTTTAGGCAAATGCCGCGATGGTTCCTTCGAAAGGGCACGGCTGATTTCCTTCTTCATCCTCCCCTAATCCGAGCCTCTGCTAAGTCTACTAGTCTCCTCCCTCGAATTCTTTTGAAATAATACCTCTTTCAGTTCATATATCCATAGTTGTTTCAATAAATCAATAGATATGAAAAATAGAAGTAATAAACGTTCATAATAATCTCCCTTCTGGAGAAACCATTTTTCGAATACATGGCTTGGATATCTCTAAGTGACTGTGAAATGTTACGCGCGCTAATACATAGACAAATGCTGTAAAAAGCTTATCAAACCAGTAAGTTTAAGGCCCGAACGATTTTCGTGCTTTCACCTAAGAGAAACGTTTTCCTGTTTTCACTGTATGTGACAGCCTCTTATTTTGAGATTAGACTTTACAGTGTCAGGTGATTACAACAAGAATAAAGAGTGATTTTAAAGATTACTCTAGATCAAATTTCATTCGAAGATGAAATAGCAGAGAGGCAGAGGGGATGTTGGCAATGGCTTAATACCAGTGATCGATTGATTCGTTGTTCTTCGCAAAGACTGGCTGTCTACCTACTAACAAAATATGAACTCCATCGACATAAGCACGGTAGACCAAAAGCGCCACAAACCTTCAACTTGTCACTGTTTGTCACAGTGCACTAGTGCAATTGCCAGACACTATCTCATAAATCTATGCGTGCCCGGTATAACCACGTCTTAAAAGAACTTCGGAATTATTCAAAGAGTAAATCTATACTCTAACTTACAATATTTGTGTTGTCACATGATTCATAGCTCAACCATTCACTAATTTTGACACTGATCACTGGAAATTAGATTAGAATTTTGTTCTCATTTCATTATTCGAAACATGAAATTTATTTTAAGGAAAAATTTTAATTAATTGTCGTAGTGCAAATATGACAATCTCATCGTGACACACTCGGCTGTTGACAAAGGGTCTTCCTGACATTAATGGTTAATGTTCGCTATTTAATGTTACTTGATGTTTCTACAAGTTATTTTATGCACATAACTTTCGGAATGTAGTCGAATTAAGTCGGGTGATGCTGAGAGAATTAGATTAGGAAATGAGACACTTAAAGTAGTAAAGGAGTTTTGCTATTTGGGGGGAAAATAACTGATGATGGTCGAAGTAGGGAGGATATAAAATGTAGACAGGCAATGGCAAGGAAAGCCTTTCTGAAGAAGAGAAATTTGTTAACATCGAGTACAGATTTAAGTGTCAGGAAGTGGTTTTTGAAAGTATTTGTATGGAGTGTAGCCATGAATGGAAGTGAAACATGTACGATGAATAGTTTGGACAAGAAGACAATACAAGCTTTCGAAATGTGGTGCTACAGAAGAATGCTGAAGATTAAATGGGTAGATCACATAACTAATGAGGAGGTATTGAATGGAATTGGGGAGAAGAGTAGTTTGTGGCACTACTTGACAAGAAGAAGGGACCGGTTGGTAGGACCTGTTCTGAGGCATCAAGGGATCACAAATTTAGCATTGGAGGTCAGCGTGGAGGGCAAAAATCGTAGTGGCAGACCAAGAGATGAATACACTAAGCAGATTCAGAAGGATGTAGGTTGCAGTAAGTACTGGGAGATGAAGAAGCTTGCACAGGATGGAGTAGCATGGAGAGCTGCATCAAACCGGTCTCAGGACTGAAGACCACAACAACAACAACATTCAGCATACGTCAGAAGGTCAAGGATAATTCACTACGCTAAATAAATTGTCTGTTTATCTTTTATCAATGATCTCATTTCGTAACAGCACGTAAGACATTTGATCTGCGTGAGCTTTTGAGGTTTACTACACTCAAAAAGAGTTCATTTCATAATTTCAAATGTGATAAGTGCTACATTCATCTTTTCATAAAATTTCGGGCGTGCAGCAGCATAAATTCAGCTTCTTCTTCTAATATTTCGGCCGAGGTAACTAACGTTCCAACACTTGCTCCATCCAACTCGAGGACCGAATCACTGCATATGAAGCCAAAGATACTCAAGGCGCCAGAGGCGTTGACAGGCGACAAAGATGTGTAACACATGCATGGAAATTAAATATATGGCTGCGCAGCCGTTCCACACGGTGATATCGATGTGTAGCGGAGAGATGCACCGTCTTTGTAATTTAATTACAGAAACTGCCGTATTCCATGATCTGTCCAAGTTGAAGCAGCTATCTCTATTAACTAAAATCGTCGCCAACCGAATTTCAATTGCTTCTTTCGCTACGTGAGTCCCAGAAAGATGAAGTTGAGGCTACAATTTCGACATTATCGTACACCATTGAGTGACCAGTGTCAATACAGTGCTCCACCACCGCAGATTTATTAGGTTGCAAGAGATGGTTTTATCTGCGGTGCTCTGTGCATCTCTCATGTACTGTACTTGTCGTCATTTCTTAAAGGATTCTGTCAGTAAAAATTAAATGTATTCATTATCTGTCTGCTTCGATCTTATTTTAGTAGCATATTTCCCAACTCACGTGCTGTTAGATAGTACAGAACTGATTGTTAACATTTGTACGGACAGCGTATGGTAGTGATGCACAAATTTGTGTTAATTGTTATTGCCTTTTATTGTGCCATGCCGATCGTATAATACTCGCATACAGTTTTCAAGTTGTAGAGCAGCACAAAAAAGCAATGTTCCTAATGTACTTAAATCAGTAGACTGAGGTTCTTGTTGACAAATTGCCTAATATCAGATATGGCTACAGAACGTACGATTTTTTAAGGGCGTCTTTCCCAAAAACAGTACCATCAACTCAGCCATGAATAAGTTTGCGCTGTTATAAACAGACTGATCTGGTATTAAGGATAATGGAGTCGACTCTACACCCAGTCATTCTGATTTACATTTTCCGTGGTTACAACAACAAATACCAGGATGCTTTGTACTATTAAGACACTCCCATCCTTGTCAAATTAGACTTGCAAATATGTAAATGACTTTTCAGGATGAATCAGAACAACTGCCATGTTTCTGAGGTGGTAATGTGACTAAAATAAGAAAAAGTATCAAATGAACATTCATTGTTAAATAAATGGGTAAAAAACTATGAGCACTTGTTCATCTTCGCTCTTGACATCTATTCTACAGAAAAACTGCTCACAGCTCTTACGGTAATCATTTAGAGCCCATTTTTACTGGATTTTTTTCTTGTTTTGGTCCCAAAATACTGGAAGCAATGAGCTAACTCTAGAAGAGATATGCTTCACACTATCAAAGATGAAAAAGTGCCCATAGTTCTTAAGGTATGCATTTTAGAACATTTTAGAACCATTTTGGCAGTGTAGTGTTGTAAAATGCTTACCACTGTCGTAGACTCTATATTCGCGAACATGAACGTGTTGCCTGGTAAACTGTAAATAGTATTTTGTGTTTATGATTTTCTCAAGTCATCAGTCAACAGTTAGATCGTTTTCCTGTCATCGATCTGGTCGAATGAGGCATTAGCAAAAGACGGAGCACTTAACCTTAAGACCTCGAATGCACTTGACAGCAAAGCTTAACTTCTGTTGCTTCATGAAAAGAGAAACGGTTATAACTAACTGAAGATATTTAGTGCATATTAAAAGTAACTCCAAAGTACCAGTAAAGCGAAGGGATACCGTATGATTAACGAAAATGATAATAGTGTATGTGTTCTATAAATATGTTGCGTGGTCTTTGCTCTCGTAACTTCGGTGTTGCCCAAACTGATTACTGCTGCTTTTTGGTATTTTGTTGAGCTTAAGTCGTACAGAATCTGGTGTACGATATTGACTAGTCGTAGGTATTACTTTACAAAACCCGACGACAGCTAACATTATTGTAGCGTTGCCCGACCTACTACGCTTCACGTACTGATAATAGGTAATCAGTGGTGGTTTTCACTGGAGCTAAAATGTTCAAAACAGTGATAGTTAAAGTTCATTCAACTCATTAACGTCGGATCTGGTTTTTAACTTACCATATACATTTACAATTGCTGTCTAGATGCGCATCAACAATAGTTGCGTAGCATCAGATTCAAGAAGACATATAAAAGGTCATAAATTCTGCTCAGAAACGAGGTGGCAACCGTACATTATTATTTAATCATAAATATTTCAGTGAATTTCAGATATGTAAATAATGACAAGGTTGACTAACTACACGTAAGTAATTAGAGTACACAGTTTGTTTGAAATCGTTGTAGCGCAGTATAGTTACCTGGGCTTTAGCAGTCAATAGTACACTCATCGATAACCTTTTTGAAAAATTATTCGTCGGAATAGATGTCTTTCTTCGGAAGTTTCAGAATATTAGATTACGCATGTCATTTATATACTGGATGGTTTTGTCGGCCCTTATTCGAACTGATGGAAATCTCATATTCCTGAAATCTCATATCTCTAAGAAAATGAAATGTAGCTCCTGAGGAAGTAACGATTCGGCATGGACATATACACTGAGCTGAAATTATGCACTTAGGTAAAAATAAGGCACACAAATAACTGTTACTATAATAAAGACCTAAGACAGATGTGCTGTTATTTACAACAACTGCAAGTAGCTAGAAATCTTTCATTACTCCATGCATATCCACCATCATTGTAAAAGAGGTCCATGGATGAATAAATCTACATTACATTCGGCAAAATATAACCTGGTGAAATGCCGAACAGCAAAGCTATGCCGATTTGAGTACAATACCCCTTCTTACCTAACGGATTCCAGCCACTTCTCACAGATTTAAAGCGACAGTCTCTCTCGGCCACGGACCACAAGGTTAACTTTGAAGTGACTTCGCTGTTCACAAACGTGTCAGCGGAAAAGATGGTAAACATTTTACGAGAACTTGTTGCGCCCGACGTGTGACATCGTGCGGCACTGACTGACAACCACTTTTATGCGCCGTAGCAATGTGGTGTTTCCCTTCACCATTAGCAGCAGATCTCTTCACAGAAGAGTTTCAGAGACCGACACTTCATCCGTTACCGACGAAACCGAAATGTTGGTTTTGCTATGTTGACTAGATTTTCATTCTATGGCTGCATGGGGACACACTAGCATCTCAGCGCGCAGCACTGAATCGTACAGTTTACTATCCAAACAGAAAGGAATAGCCTGCTGCCACAAAGTATCGCTTACCTTAAACTTCCGCTTTTGCATGTAAGTAGCAGAGATGTTTGTACCATAACTGGTCTTATGTGAACTCAGAAAAGTATTTATTTTCTCTTGGATCTGCGCGGAGTATATGACGCTTGGACTTTCCTATTGCGGCGGATGTGCTGCCTTTGTATCTGTCCGTTTTCGACGACTGTATCTCCTATGATACAACAGTGACATGCAATAGTTATGGTGTACATGAGGAGATAATTATCTACATTATTCATCGGAGCCATAAATAACAATCTTACACATGCTCTTGGCTTTCATAATATTGTCTAGGGATACTGTTTCAAAATTATGTTAAATAGATTACCCATCCTCCGGTAATGACCAACGTTTATAAGATTTTTCATTCAGTTGTAAGAAAAGCATTTATTTTCTCTTGGATCTGCGCGGAGTATATGACGCTTGGTCTTTCCTATTGCGGCGGATGTGCTGCCTTTGTATCTGTCCGTTTTCGACGACTGTATCTCCTATGATACAACAGTGACATGCAATAGTTATGGTGTACATGAGGAGATAATTATCTACATTATTCATCGGAGCCATAAATAACAATCTTACACATGCTCTTGGCTTTCATAATACTGTCTAGGGATACTGTTTCAAAATTATGTTAAATAGATTACCCATCCTCCGGTAATGACCAACGTTTATAAGATTTTTCATTCAGTTGTAAGTCAAATTCCGGGACCAAAAGTTTTCTCCCAGATGTTTCAAATTGAAGCCACTTTTCCTACTTTCACCTTCCCTGGCAACTGACTTACTCAGCAATGGATTAGATGTTAGGGACTACAAGTATGCTGAGAGACATTACATGAGTCTGTTAATTGTTTGTATGGGATAGTGAAATATATCCGAAAATATTAGAATGAAAATTGAGTTGCATTGATGTAGACGTTCAGGCTTGCTTGCTGTTGAAGACGGGCCACATCCTAGGCCGGTTTGGTTGGTAAAATACAAACAATAAGGCAGCTTAAGATGCACCAACAATATATCCTTTACATATAAGGCTTACATAATGACTTAATACGGGTTTAAATGCCAACTAGAAGACCGTAATATCTGCGAAATTTGTCCAAATGGTGACCTCTGTACATTATAAACCTCTGCCAAAAAACCTGTGTCAAATTCAACCTCTGAGAAATCGAGTTGTCCTCCCTGTCTCAGTGGCAATTATTCAGTGAAAACTTCAGTGAAGAAGCTCTTCCCACGTTCCTTAATGGTATCCCGTCACCTTGACAAAAATTCAGCAATGTAACTTCGCGAAATCTTTGATGAAAATCTAATCTCTGTGAAACCTGGGGTGGCAGTGGAGTAACAACAGATGGTGCCCTGGCCGCACACATGATCGAAGTGAGCACCGTTAGGGCTGGGATTCCAGCAGAAGTGGACAAAGCTAGCCCGTCAGTGTTCAGCAACAACAGGAAGCTGCAGCGTCGAGGAGCCGAGATCGGAATATCGCCACCGATAACGGTGGGGCGTGGCCGTTGTGTGTGGACATAAACAACCTATTCAGAGTGCGTTACTGACTTATAATGGTGTTTTAATCGGTTGAGTGATGCACGTTAGTGCACAGTAAGGAGCTCAGTCTGTGCACTGAGTGTGCGAACTATCAACAACATTACACGGCCGGGGGAGCGGTGTACTGACCACATGGCATTTCAATTCAGGATTGAGTGACGTTTGTGGGCTGAGGATGAAAAGGCGGTCGGTCGGTACCTTTGGGCCTTCATGGCCTGTTCGGGCGGAGTCAGTCACTACAAACAGAAGGACCGTGTGTTCGGTGTGGTGTGTTGAGGTTATTGTGTTTGCTGGCACGCTGAGAATGCGGTTGTTTACTCAATGCGAGAGCCACATTGATTTTTTTATTATTACTCTGTGAGAAGTACTTAAACTGTATATACCATTACACAGAAAACTGCAATTCATAAATTTCCATAGACACTAACAATGTGAACTAACAGCAGCGATACTTTGATGAGCAGCTGGTGACAGAAGTGGTAGTAGATTTAGATTTAGTTGAGTGTTAATGTGAGAAAGCTCCAGCTAAGCTAATGGGCGGTTTTCTGATTTATTGCTTGCACATTTGGCTATTTGTAGGAGCTATTTTCATTTGTCATTATTGCGCTGGTGACCAAGAGCCGTATATTGCGAACTGTTTTGTTGTTGTTATCGTTAGACCAATGTTAACATTTCTGAGGTGAAGAAATGTTGTGCTGTTATTTTCTTGTTTTTATGCCATGGCTTCAGGAGTTATAACTGGCCTAAAAATTAAGTCAGCTTAAAGAAATATTTTTCAACTTTCAATAAAGGGGGAGGCACTACTTCAGATAGATAATAAACTTTACCTGTTGGAGTAGGCTTTACGCAACCTGTAATCAGACTGAAAGTTTCCTTTAGTGATCTGTATGCTATACCATGTTCAGTTGACCGGAGAGGCATATCCCCAGATGATATTTCAGTGTCGTTGCCGATACACGTGTTGTTGGAGAACCTAAGCTTACCCGTTTGTGAATGAGGTGGTTTAATGTGGATAGTTTCATAGTGTTGTTCTGACAACGCTCTGTAAATGTAAAACTTCATTCAAGCGTTGCTCTCAGGTGCATACAAGTTCAGAAAAAACAGAACACCTTGAACGACTAGGGATAGGACTATCATATTTACAGGACATGTACATCAGTATGTTCTGTAGAAATTATTAGTATCTAAACGAGACGAGGTACTGGCAGAAGTAACGCTGTGAGTACCGGGCGTGAGTCGTGCTTCGGTAGCTCAGTTGGTAGAGCACTTGCCCGCGAAAGGCAAAGGTCCCGAGTTCGAGTCTCGGTCGGGCACACAGTTTTGATCTGCCAGGAAGTTTCATATCTAAACGATGTCGGCCAGGTCAACATAAACATCGCGGCGCAACACTACATACCGGTAAAATGTGCCTGCGGTTATCATGGTCGCTATAAACCAGAGGTAATGGATCAGTGTGACTTCAGCAGACGTGCAAGATGGGTCGCAGACGTATGAGTGAACCGTACCGTCAAATCAGTGAGTTTCAAAGAAGGCGCTTTATTTGGATGGGGGAATGTCAATGCATCCATCCGGGAAATAGCTCCTCGATTGCGACGAAGTGGTCGGCAGTGCAACGAGTGTTTGCCAAATGGTTCACAGAAGACCGTAGAACACAACGAATAGGGCAAAGTCGCACAACCCAGACCGCTCCCCGAGGAGATCGACACCTCATCCGAATGGCTTTGCAGGAAAGATCTGCGTCCTCCTCGGCTCTGGCGCAACGGTGGAACAGTGTAACACATCGGACACTATCACTGATGACAGTCCGTCGCCGTTTATTACGAGATGGGTTACGTGCGCGTCGTCCGCTTCTCCGCCTATCTTTGACGAATGTGCAGACACATGCTAGACGGCAGAGGTGGATGGAACGACGCCACTGGGGGGAACAGTGCCCTCTCATAGTGTTGTCGGGCGAATCCAGGTTCTGTTTGTTAGAAAATGATGGCCGCAGTTTGATTCGTGGCAGACAGGGGGAGCAGTATCACGGTGACTGCATTTGCACAAGACATACACCGCCTTATGGTGTGGGGTACTATTCGGTACTACTAAGAATTACAGTTGGTACGTATCCAGCTCACTGTCACCAGTGTGACGTACGTGAATGACATCCTGCGACCCGTAGCCATACCCCTTCTTCACAACAACCCAGACGGAATTTAAGGTAATGCACACCCTCATGTTATTCAGGGAAATTCGAGAATACAGGGATATAAATTACTTAGAAACGAAATAGGAAGTGCATAAAAGCCAAGGCGAAACGGATACATGAGGAATGTGAAGAAATCGGAAAAAAGTGACTGTTCGAAGGACTGATTCAGTATACAGACAAGGTAATACAACTTCGGTGACAATAAAAGCGGGGGCGGTAACACAAAGAGTGCAATGACAATTCCACTGTTGAATACAGAGAGGAAAGCGGATAGGTGGAAAGTGTACATTGGGATATCTATATCGAACTGGAGTTACCTGATGACGTGATAGATGAAGAAACAGGATTCGATAGGGGAGAGACACGTTATCCAGTATTAGAATTTAGAAAATCTTTGGGAGAGTTAAAATCAAATAAGACAGGAGGAATACATAAAGTTCCCTTGGAGTTTCTAAAATCAGTGGGGAAAAAGTCATCAAAAGTGTTATTCACGTTGGTGCATAGAATGTATGAAACTGGGGCTATAGCATCTGACCTTCGGAAAAAAACATCATCCAGACATTTGACAAGTTTACAAGAGCCGGCATTGGCGATAATTCATCAGTCAGCTTAGGATCTCATGAATCCAAGTTGTTGACAAAAATAATATACAGACGAAAATTGAGGATGTTTTAGATGACGTTCAGCTTGGCTTTAGGAACTGTAAAGTGACTAGATCGGCAGTTCTGAAGTTTCGGATGGTAATGGAAGCATGAAAGGTTCACGAGCGAGATTAAGTCAAGGTGATAGAATACCAGTGTTAAGAGTCGCGGAAAACATTGCTGTGCAGAATGAAAGTAAAGAAGAATTACAGGATCTGCGCAGTGGAATGAATTGTTCAGTGAGTTTAGAACAGGGATTGAAAGTAAATCGAAGGAAGACGAAAGTAATGAGAAGTAGCAAAAATGAGGACAACGAGAAACTTAACACCATACGCGGTAATTACGAGTAGATGACATTAGGGAATTCTGCTCCCTAGGCACAAAAAGAATACGTGACGAATGTAGCAAGGGAGACTTAAAAAGCAGACTAGCAATGGTGAAGAGGCCATTCGTCGCCAAGAGAATTCTACTGGTACTAAACATAGGTCTTGGTTTAAGGAAGAACTTTCTGAGAATGTACTGTTGGGGGACAATGATACATGGACCTGTGAAACATGGACTGTGGGAAAACCAGAACAGAATAGGATCATTTGAGATTTGGTGCTACAAAGAGTGTTGAATGTTGTGGAGTAATAAGGTAAGCAATGAGGAGGTTCTCCGCAGATTTGGCGAAGAAAGGAGTACATGGAAAACTGTGTCAGAATGCTAGGACACCAGGGAACAACTTTCGTGGTTCTAGTGGGAGCTGTAGAGGGTAAAAACTGGAGGTGAACAGAGACTAGGCTACAGCCAGATAATAATAGAGGACTTACGTTGAAAGTACTACTCTGAGATGAAAAACTGGGCGCAGGATAGGAATTCGTAGCGACCCGCATCAAACCAGTATGACGACTAAACAAAATTTTTAAAAAAGTCTCTCAATTACCGTCGATGCTGTTTCTTTGAATTTAAACCACGTCTGGTGTGTGCATACGCAGTCGCTGGAAGAAATTGAGACTGTCTCTTAGGAATGCATCAATCGAAATTTAATTTTCTTTTTTAAATAGACGGTTTTTGCGTTAATTTTTGGTGGTTTGGAAGCTACGCTTTTCAGTATCACCTCACCATGCTTGTGGTCACTAATCCCTGTCTTTGTGACGACGTTCCCTATTTGCTCAGAGTTATTTTGTTGCTAAGAGGTTACGTATATTTCCGCAACCATTTGCATTTCGAATGGGCTGCTGAACTATTTGTTCCAAATTATTTCCTAAGAGACGATTCGGTACGATTTAGGACGACATTCTATGCGTACTATCGACTTTAAAGATGTATTTTCACCAGACTCAAGTCACCTCCCACTGTGACTGTGAGTGGGGTCTTGAAGGATTAGGGCTTCTGACCTGTTTCCCCTGAAAATTGTTCACGTCGTCCCTTCAATGGACGTCCAACATTTTTACCCTGTTGGATTATACAGTATTGCAGATCTGGTTATCTTGTTATTTGTTATATTTTCGACATGGTCTATCCAGTTCAATCCAAAGTTTTCCAGTTTCATTTTTAGTTATTTATACATCCAGTTCTTGTCATACATCGTTATTTCTTTTACGGCACAGTGATGAATGTGCTGCTACGAAGCGGAAGAGCGTCGTTTTGTCATAATTGATCTGCTGTTAGGGGCCAATACTCGCTACAGCAAAGCGAAGGCTTTCACCTTCTTAAGATCAATTCAATTTTCTCTCCGTAGGCCTTGTTTCAGTGTGCGTTGTATAGTTCCACAGAAATGTCTGAATTTGGGCAGTTTTTGCCGTACATTATTCGACCTCGAACAATTGAAATTGTACCCTAAATGTTTAAACTCTCTTACTTGCTTAATTATATGTCCACCTACACCAGCTTTGTCTCTTATGGATTCCAACCCATCGCTTTTGTTTTATGTGTTGATGTTCTCATTCCGTATTTTGAGTCAGTTTCACACAGTTTATATACAGCGAGAGTAAAATTGCGGCTAAATACCGAATGTCAATCTCAACAGATATTATCCATAGCTGGTGCATATGGCAATGCTCGCTATACACTGAGGGTGTCGGGGAAATAAAATACCTAGAGCGGACCAGAACTAACACAACGGGAGGAGCCGGCCGCAGTGGCCGTGCGGTTAAAGGCGCTGCAGTCTGGAACCGCAAGACCGCTACGGTTGCAGGTTCGAATCCTGCCTCGGGCATGGATGTTTGTGATGTCCTTAGGTTAGTTAGGTTTAACTAGTTCTAAGTTCTATGGGACTAATGACCTCAGCAGTTGAGTCCCATAGTGCTCAGAGACATTTGAACAACGGGAGGAAAGAACTCGAAGCAATAAAGAAGGAAATCTTAGTACGACGTTTTGGTTTGATGCGGGCCACCACGAATTTCTCTCCTGTGCTAACCTCTTCAACTCAGAGTAGCACTTGCAACCTACGTCCTCATTTATTAGCTGGATGTATTCCAATCTCGGCCGGCCGTTGTGGCCGAGCGGTTCTAAGCGTTTCAGTCTGGAACCGCGCGACCGCTACGGTCGCAGGTTCGAAACCTGCCTCGGGCATTGATGTTTGTAATGTCTTTAGGTTAGTTAGGTTTAAGTAGTTCTAATTTCTAGGGGACTGATGACCATAGATGTTAAGTCCCATAGTGCTCAGTGCCATTTGAACCATTTATTCCAATCTCTGTCTTTCTTTACAGTTTTTGCCCTCTACAGCTCCCTGTTGTACCATGGATGTCATTCCCTCATATCTTAACAGATGTCCTATCTTCCTGTCCCTTCTCCTTATCAGTGTTTTCCACATATTCCTTTCCTCTTCAATTCTGCGTAGAACCTTCTCATTCCTTACCTTATCAGTCCACCCAATATTCAACATTCGTCTGTAGCACCACATCTCAAATTCTTCGATTCTCTTATGTTCCGGATTTCCCACAGTCCCTGTTTCACTACCATACAATGCTGTACTCCAGACATATATTCTCAGAAATTTCTTCCTCAAATTAAGGCAGATATTTTATACTAGTAGACTTCTCATGGCCAAGAATGCTTTCTTTTTGCCATAGCTAGTATGCCGTTGATGTCCTCCTTGCTCCGTCCGTCATTGGTTATTTTATTGCCTAAGTATTAGAATTCCTTAACTTCATCTACATCGTGACCACTAATCCTAATCTTAAGATTACCGCTGTTCCCATTTCTGCTACACCTCATTACCTTCGTCTTTCTTCGATTTACTCTCAATCTATACTGTGTACTCATTAGACTGTTCATTCCGTTCAGCAGATCATGTAATTCTTCTTTATGTTCACTCAGGATAGCAATGTCATCAGCGAATCGTATCATTGATATCCTTTCACCTTGAATTTTAATTCCACTCCTGAACCTTTCTTATATTTCTATCATTGCTTCCTCAATGCACAGATTGAACAGTAGGGGCCAAAGGCTACATCCTTGTCTTACACCCTGTGTAATACAAGCACTGGGCGTTGTGTTGTCTTCATCATCGTTTCATCCCCATCAGGCGCGCGAAAGCCCAATGTGACGTCGAATGTAGTAAGACCTGCACCAAGACGGCCGGACCGGGCAATGGCGCCAAACGCTCACTTCATTTCATACGAGCACTTCGGTTGGTCGTCCAGTCTTATTATTCCCTCTTGGCTGTTGTACATACTGTATATGACCCGTCTGTCCCTAAAGCTTATCCCTACTTTTTTTCAGAATTTCGAATATCTTGCACCATATTACATTGTCGAACGCTTTTTGTAGGTCGACAAATCCTATGAACGTGTCTTGATTTTTCTTTAGTCTTGCTTCCATTATTAGCCGCTACATCAGAATTGCCTCTCTCGTGCCTTTACTTTTCCCACAGCCAAGCTGATCGTCATCTAACGCTTCCTCAATTTGCTTTTCCATCCTTCTGTATATTATTCAAGCAACTTAGATGCATGAGTTGTTAAGCTGATTGTACAATAATTCTCGCACTTGGCAGCGCTTGCCGACTTCGGAATTGTGTGGATGATGCTTTTTCGAAAGTTTGATGGTATTTCGCCGGACTCATAGATCCTACACACCAACGTGAATAATCATTATGTAGTCACTTCCCCCAATGATTTTAGAAATTCTGCCTTATTTGACCTTAAGTCCTCCAAAGCTCTTTTAAATTCTGATTCTAATACTGGATCCTCTATTTCTTCTTTTCATCTATCCGTTCTCTCCTCTGCATTTAACAGTGGAATTCCCGTTGCACTCTTAATATTACCACCGCTGCTTTTAATGTCACCAAAGGTTGTTTTGGCTTTCCTATATGCTGAGTCTGTCCTTCCGACATTCATTTCTTTTTCGATGTCTTCACCTTTTTCCTGTAGCCATTTCGTTTTAGCTTTCCTGCACTTCCGGTTTATTTGATTCCTCAGCGACTTGTATTTCCGTATTCCTGAGTTTCCCGGAACATTTTTGTACTGCTTTCTTTCATCGATCTACTGAAGTATTTGTTCTGCTACCCATTGTTTCTGCGGAGTCACCTTCTATGAACCTATGTTTTCCTTCCGAAATTCTGTGATGGCCCTGTTTAGAGATGTCAGTTCCTCTTCAACTGTAGTACCTATTGAGCTATTCCTTATTGCTGTATCTATAGCCTTAGAGAATGTGGTGTCACCGCCAGACACCACACTTGCTAGGTGGTAGTTTAAATCGGCCGCGGTCCATTTAGTACAAGTCGGACCCGCGTGTCGCCACTGTGTGATCGCAGACCTAGCGCCACCACAAGGCAGGTCTCGATATACGAACGTGCACTCGCCCCAGTTGTACGACGACAGTGCTAGCGACAATACGGACGAAGCCTTCCTCTCATTTGCCGAGAGACAGTTAGAATAGCCTGCTGCTAAGTCCATGGCTACGACCTAGCAAGGCGCCAATTGCAACAGCGCATGTATCTTACGAGTCGCATTTGTATAGTTCAGGGAGATGTATCACAAGGATCAGTAAAGTTAAGTATAAAGCAGCTCCGTACTTTTCTTGCTACCATTCAATAGTTATCCTGTTCCAGAATTCACGCCCGTCGGCGTGTGTGTACGCGTGCCTTTCAATCGGCAACTACCGTGTGGCGTAACAGTCTTGTTACGTCACTACAGAGAACATCAAGCATATCTCGTTATTTCTTAGTATTTCCGTATCCCACCTCTTTGAGTATTGATTCTTCCTGACTAATGTCTTAAACTTCGACCTACTCTTCATCACTAGTATATTGTGATATGAGTCTATATCTGCTCCTGGATACGCCTTACAATCCAGTATCTGATTTCGGAATCTCTGTCTGACCAAGATGTAATCTAACTGAAATCTTCCCGTATCTCCCTGCCTTTTCCTAGTATACCTCCTCCTCTTGTGATTCTTGAACAGGGTATTCGCTATTACTAGCTGAAACTTGTTACATAACTCAATTAGTCTTTCTCCTCTTTCATTCCTTGTCCCAAGCCCATATTCGCCTGTAACCTTTTCTTCTACTTCTTCGCCTACAATTGCATTCCAGTCGCCCATCACTATTAGATTTTCGTCCCCCTTTACATACTGCATTACCTTTTCAATATCCTCATACACTTTCTCTATCTGTTCATCTTCAGCTTGCGACGACGGCATGTACACCTGAACTATCGTTGTCGGTGTTGGTCTGCTGTCGATTCTGAGTAGAACAACCCGGTCACTGAACTGTTCACAGTAACACACCCTCTGCCCTACCTTCCTATTCATAAAGAATCTTACTCCTGTAAAATCATCAGACGATCAATTTTAATTACACAATGATTTAGAGAGAATTTTTGTATGGTGCGAAAAGTGACAACTGGCTCTAAACAAAGAAAAGTGCCAGATCATCTACATGGTACTAAAATAAATCTGAAAAATTTCTGGTATACGATAAATCGCACAAATCTAAGGGTTGTCAATTCAACTAAATATCTAGGAATTACAATGACGAGCAATTTAAATTGGAAAGTCCACATAGATAATATTGTGGGGAAGGTGAAACAAAGACTGCGCTTTGTTGGTAGAACACTTAGAAGATGCGACAAAACCCATTAAAGAGACCGCCTACATTACACTTGCCCGTCCTCTGCTGGAATATTGCTGCGCGGTGTGAGATCCTAACACGGTAGGATTGACTGAGGACATCGAAAAAATGCAAAGAAGGGCAGCCCGTTTCGTGTTATCGCGCAATAGGGGTGAGAGTGTGACTGATATGGTACGCGAGTTGGGGTGGCAGTCACTGAAACAAAGGCGGTTTTCTTTGCAGCGAGATCTATATACGAAATTTCAATCTCCAACTTTCTCTTCCGAATGCGTAAATATTTTGTTGACAACCACCTACATAGGGAGAAATGATCATCATAGTAAAATAAGAGAAATCACAGCTCGACAGAAGGATTTTGGTGTTCCTTTTTCCCACGAGCCATTCGAGAGTGGAGTGGTAGAGAAGTAATATGAAAATGGTTCGATGAACCCTCTGCCATGCACTTAAGTGTGAATTGCAGAGTAGCCATGTAGATGTAGATAACATTTTCTGCTGCTGTTGATATTGCCCTATACTCATCTGACCAGAATTCCTTGTCTTCTTTCCACTTCACTTCACTGACCCTTACTGTATCTAGATTGAGCCTTTGCATTTCCCTTTTTAGATTCTCTAGTATCCCTACCACGTTCAAGCTTCTGACATTCCACGCCCTGGCTCGCAGAACGTTATCTTTCCGTTGATTACTCAATCTTTTTCTCATGGTAACCTCCCACTTGAGAGCCCCTTCCCGGAGATCCGAATGGGGGACTATTCCGGAAGCTTGTCAATGGGGAGATCATCATGACACTTCTTCAATAACAGGCCACATGTCCTGTGGATACATGTTACGTGTCTTTAATGCAGTGGTTTCCATTGTCTTCTGCATCCTCACACCGTTGATCATTGCTGATTCTTCCGCCTTTTAAGGATAGTTTCCCAATCCTAGGACAACAGAGTCCCCTAACCCATTGTCCGCTCCACCGCCCTGTTTGACAAGGCCATTGGCAGGATGAGGGAGACTTCTTATGCCGGAAGTCTTCGGCCACCACTGCTGACTATTAATCAAAATTTAAGCAGCGACAGGGTTCAAACCCGGGACCGAAGACGTTTTGACTATGAATGAAATACGGCACGCCTAGGCCACGGTTCTAGGAGCCTATCACGTCTCAAACAAATTGAGCTGGGACGTTGTAACAACAACAACGTTATACTATTGTACATATAATAATTTTTGCTTCTGTTTTTCGATAAATTAGTATAATCGATGTTCTGATTTCATTTCTTGTTTGTTTCATGCCATTATGTTAAAGGAACTGTAAACAATTTTCGATGTGAATATTAATGTTTATGTCAAATTGCAAGCAATATTATAACAAAATGGAAATGTAAGAAATGTTGAAACTGTTGTAAGATGTTAAAGTTGTAATTGTGCGCCTGGTCCATACGTAGGCAATGTATTAGGATATGTGGAGTGCAAAACCTTTGGTGAATACCCTGTCTGTAGGGGAGCGGTAAAAGGTGGATGGCAGGCGAGCGCGGGAAAATGCACACGGGCGCGGCACGGCATAACGGGCTCAGCAGTGGTAGTCGGAGTTGGGCATCGGTCTGAGTAACACGTTCTGGACCGAGGAGGCTCTCCTGGAAGACGTAGTTTCATTGAGCCTCGGATGTGCCGTTTCCGACGACTATACAGCATGGCGAAATTCCATAGGCACTAAATGGAAAAATATTGCGACGCTATGAAAAGTAAAGTGCCGATACATCAAGAGCCATAGCTGTGATTGTATGTGTGCTCTGCGCCTCGTCATCTCGCCGCCCGCCAACCGCCGCTTCGATACGAACAGGTTGAAACTTTTAGTACTGTGTTCGTGTGGACCAGTGTTACTTTTGTTCCTGACTGTTCAATAACAACTTAACTTTTACCAGAACTGTCCTATCATTTAATTATCGTCAACACTAACCTAGACGGGGGCCTTTCCACATGTTGTGCAATCCGAGTATCCCGAGCTGAAGAATTAAAGTTTATGTTAATAAGAATTACCTGCAGACCTACCTATGTTAGAATGATGTTTAAAGAACTTTGTTGTTAATGAATATATATAGGTAAAGAACAAAGGTCTGATATAGTTGGAAGATAATGTTGAAATTGGTTTAGTAATGAAGTTTAATTAATTTGAGGCAAAAATAATGGTAGTTAAATGAGCAGGAAATAAGCCAAAAAAATGAGTAATAACTCATCTATTGGAAATCTTGAATGCTTAATGATTTCAATAATCAAAAGTTCAGTACATTGATCATAACAGTTTCAGGGTCCCCCCCCCCCTTTTCTTTTCTATTCATTTAAATTCTGAAGTGTACTGAACTGATTTGAATAGCAAAGTTAAAGTCAATATAAAACCAAAATTTATTAGTGTTTTACATTTTTCAAGATTGACATTGTATGTGTGTTTCGAAAGTGCTATTTCTAGGGTAACCTATGCGCGATTTCAATCAGATCAGTAGACAGTACGAAGTTTGTAGTAAACATTATAGTGTATTGTTGTGTATTTATGGCTTGTCCATATTAGTACAGAAAGTGAAATTATTAGTTCAGTAGATTTTCTGGTTCAAAAATTTACCATATTATGCAGTGTTATTACGTGTTGTTTTGTATGAACGTACATCAACTTGTACTGGGAAGAAACTCAGTTAATGCCTAATTAGGCTGGCGACCGTATTATTAACAATTTGGTAGCATCTGCTGTGTTGTTTCTTGTCCGTCCTAACGTGTAGTTGCACTTCAGACTTGCTTGACGTATCATTGTTGTTACTGAGCGGGTGAAAGGCTGATTTTGCCTCCATTCAGGTACACGTGGTCAACATATATACCAAAATCCTGTCTTATAAGGTGAAGCCCGTCAACTTACCATAGTACAGGCTTTAAAGAGTATCGTGCGCCCGAGCGTAGTGTTACAACGTAAACTCAAAAATGGCAGTTGCACCAGTTTCATTAATCCGCGCAACGTTTGCGACGCGGCCAGGAAACACTCAAATTGCTCAAATTGCAAGTATCTGTAAGAGCGCCTGGTTAATACACTAATCAACAAGAACATTATGACCACCCACCTAATAGTCTGTATGTCCACCTTTAACACGGATAACCCTGGCGACGCGTCCTGGCATGGAAGCAATGAGGTCTTGGTAAGTCGGAGGGGGCGTTGGCACCACATCTGCACACACAAGTGTCCTAACTGTACTGAATTCCGGGGAGGGGGGGCCATGAGCTCTGATGGTATGTTCTATCACGTCCCATATGAGTTCCATCACATTGAGATCTGGCGAGCTGGTTGGCTAGCATATCAACTGGTACTCGCCACTGGGTTCCTCGAACCACTCTATCACATTTCTGGCCTTGTGACATGGCGTATTATATTGCGGAAAAATACCACTGCCTTGGGGAAACATGATGGTCATTAAGGAGCGTACGTGAGTTGTAATCAGCGTAACATAGTCGTTGGCAGTCTTCAGGCCTTACACGAGCTCCACTTGACACACGGATCTCACGTGAATGTTCCCCAGAGCACAATATAACAACCGTCCGCTTCTCTCCGTCCCGAAGTACAGTTGTCTAGGAGGTGTTCCCCAGCAAGACGAAGTATTCGCGCTCTCCAATCGTGAAGAAGGTATTGGGATTCAGCGGACCATGCAACGTTCTGCCACGGTACCAACGTCTAGTGCCGATGGTCAAGCGTCCATTTCAGTCGTTGTTGCCAATGTCGCCGTGTTAATATAGGCATATCCGTGGTTCGTAGTGTGCGGAGACCCACTGGTGCACTGTGTGTTCAGACTAGTGTCCAATTGAAGGTCGAATTCTGGCCAAAGCCGAAGACGATTGATCGGCTATCGCCATAATCTTCGGCCGAAGCCGAAGGCCTAACACCCCAGGAAAAACCGTTCAAGATTGGAAAATACGAATAAAGTAATGATTTAAAAAAATATATTATAGACAACTAAATGAGATGATTACAATTACCTTGCAACTTGTCAGAATCGACGACACCTTGAAATAAAGTCAGTTACAATATATATTTACTTAAAAGAAAGTATTTGAACAATTACAATTGAAAAAACATAATAATAGCCAAATTAAACTTAAATTTCCATTAGCGTTTTAGTATCTATCAATGAAAGAGAATTAATAATCAAAGTTAAACCGTCTTATGTTGTAAGCTGTAAATGATGATTTGTCCACATTTTCACCAATCAATTTAGATCGCATGTGTGCAGGTATCTGTCCCGTGGCGCTGGGCAATTGTTCACTAGCAGCACTAGTAGGAGGAGAAGACAAATATTTAAGTGCAGTTGGGCATAGATAAGTATATGGACAAGAAGCCTAATATTCATAAAAGCATTCCTCAGAAGCAAAGGTTCGTCCAAAAAAATTTAGATGTTCTTCAAAAGGAGGACAGTGATGTTCCAATTCCAACACGTTACCACTTGTGACAGGTAACCCAAGTTTATCATGTGAACCTCATAAATCATCATTTCTTGAGAATGCATTTTCAATTTCGGCATCTGACGTTGAACAGGAAGGTCATGAACGTCTACGTCCATACAAAGCATTTGACCCGACCGAGTCTCATTCTGTCGTACAAATGATAACATTTCAGAGTTTGTGTTTTCAGTTTCATTGATAGTCAAATACTTCGTTTAGTAACAGGGATCTATTAGAGTTGCAATCAATAAATGCAGAGTATTTCTTGCGTAAGAAAATCTCAAAATGGTTCAAATGGCTCTGAGCACTATGGGACTTAACAGCTGAGATCATCAGTCCCCAAGAACTTTGTTGTTGTTGTGGTCTTCAGTCCAGAGACTGGTTTGATGCAGCTCTCCATGCTACTCTATCCTGTGCAAGCTTCTTCATCTCCCAGTCCCTACTGCAACCTATATCCTTCTGAATCTGCTTAGTTTATTCATCTCTTGTACTCCCTCTACGATTTTTACCCTCCACTCTGCCCTCCAATACTAAATTGGTGATCCCTTGACGCCTCAGAATATGTCCTACCAACCGATCCCTTCTTCTAGTCAAGCTGTGCCACAAATTTCTCTTGTCTCCAATCCTATTCGATACCTCCATACGGTAAAGCTGCATGGTCCCGGGAAAAATTACGGCTGTAGTTTCCCCTTGCTTTCTGCCGTTCGCAGTACCAGCACAGCAAGGCCGTTTTGGATAGTGTTACAAGGCCAGATCAGTCAACCATCCAGACAGTTGCCCAGCAACTACTGAAAACTGAAAAGGCTGCTGCTCCTCTTTAGGAGCCACACGTTTGTCTGCCCTCTCAACAGATACCCCTCCGTTGTGGTAAGCAAGCCTCCCCACCAACGGCAAGGTCAATGGTTCATGGAGGGCGGGGGGGGGGGGGGCGGCTATAACTTAGAAAACTTAGAAATACTTAAACCTGACTAACATAAGAACATCACACTCATCGATGCCCGAGGCAAGATTCGAACCTGCGACTGTAGTGGTCGCGCGGTTACAGACTGAAGCGTCTAGAACCGCTCGGCCACTGTGGTCGGCAAGAAAATCTCCTGTGCGATCTTACATTTACGGACGATGGCGGCCGACCGACAAAACACAGTATATTACAGTTCGCAACTATTGCAGTTCCATTGTTAGGTGTTCATCGGCAGTTCGGCGTTTGCTACAAATCTTCGGCTTCGGCCGAAACCTCGGCATACTTTCACCGAAGCCTGCCCTCAGATAAACTCGGACATAAGAGCGGCTGCCCCATTCTATACGTGGACAAGGCATTAGACGCACAGTGCGTGTGTCTGATTAGCAGTCATTCCTCTCCGGGTGACGCTGCTATTCCATGGAGGGGTTTGTATCGATAGTAGGTTGGTGGTCGTAATGTTCCGGTTGATTAATGTATAAGAGAGAGCATGGAGGCTCTAATCATGCCAGTTATAGGTGTAATACGTAAGGAAATAAGTACAAAGAAGTGCACGACTGCGGCCGTTCTCCGTCACCGACCTTCAGGTTACGGTTGCTCGTGTGGCAGGCGTGGGTTCCCAGCGCCTTGGCGATTGCGCTTAGATGCCTGGGAAGGCAGCGATCAGCGCAGCGTCAGCGGCAGCGACAATCACCTCCCGCAGCCGGCAAACTGGCGGAGAGCACGCGATCGTAAGGCGCGCGGCCGCTATCAGTCAGCTGCGGCTGTCTCACCTGCCACCTGCCACCTGCCAGCAGCTGGCGTGAAAGGTCAAGGCGCGCACTGCGCAGCCCCGAGGACGGCGATAACTGAAGCCGACAAAACACAGCTGATCTCAATTCTTCCATTTTCCTGCTGTTGTCGCCCTTGTTACAGATCGAACGACGGGGCACAGTGGTCTCGCACTAGAGAGCACGGCGTTTCAAATCTCCGTCCGACCATTAAAATTTAGTCTTCGTTGATCCATTATGGATCGTGGGACGACGGCTGGCATGGACTTATTCATGCAATAATTTACCAACAGCCGTATTTATTGTAGAAATTTATTTTATTTTATGAACTTCTATGTGCTTTTACGACTATGACGACTGTGACCTGAAGATGGACTCAATGTAATGACGAAACTGGTAGCACATAGAAGTTCATAAAATAAAATAAATTTTTGCAATACATAGGGCTGTTGGTAAATTATTGCATCAAGAAATTCAAATTTAGGTTTTCCTTATTTTCCTAAATCACTTACGACAACCTTGTCTCTTGTCTGCTACTGCCTGTATTCGCAACACATTTCACATAAGCTGTCCACATACAGGATCTTTCCGTAAGAGTGTGCAAAAATTTGACAGAACATAGAGGATGCTCCACTGAACATTTTAAGTTTGGGAACATGGGGTCGGAGAAGTCAGCTTAAGGAGACAATAGGAATAAAAACACATTACCCTGTACTTTTTTATTTACGTTAGTTACACTTAAATGCAAAAACTCTCATTGTCGCAATGAACGTACCATTTCTACTGTATCTTACAAAATGTGCTGAAACTACCGGCTATCAGCCTCAATGCAACCTGACATGGGCGAAAATGATTCTGACGCAGTCTGGTGTGTTTCGAATCACATCACAGGCAGCTACAATTCTGACAATTAATTCCCTCTCCGTATCCACTGTGGTCTCATACACAACTGACTCTACATACCACCATAGGAAATAATGGAGGGGATTCAGGCCAGGTGACTTTGCAGGCCATGGAATGGGATCTTCCCTTCCAATCCAGCGACCAGGAAATTCAGCGCTGAGATGGTTGCAGACATGCACGCTGAACAGAGGCGGTGCACCGTCATATTGTATCCACATCTTCTCACGAACAGCCAACGGAACATTGGCTCTGGCTCTGAGTACTATGGGACTTAACATCTATGGTCATCAGTCTCCTAGAACTTAGAACTACTTAAACCTAACTAACCTAAGGATATCACACAACACCCAGTCATCACGAGGCAGGGAAAATCCCTGACCCCGCCGGGAATCGAACCCGGGAACCCGGGCGCGGGAAGCGAGAACGGTACCACACGCAACGGAACATTCTCTAACAAGTCAGGTAGAACTCGTTGCATGAACCTCTGGTACAGGTCGCCATTCAGACCGCCAACTGCATCATGACTTCTTAGAAATTAGGCTCGTCCTCCGTTTTCCCTTGCAGGAAATAAAGAATGTACATAAAAATAAACAGCACAACATATGTAAACTTGTACGCATGTTAGTTGTAAATGAGCTGGAAAAAATTAACGCTAGACAAAGTGGTAGACAGGATTGCTTCCATATCAAAGCTGGCGTTTCCAGCTACAGGTTCCCTACCTCAAATTGTTCAGTGGAGCATTCTCTATGCCCTGTTACATTTTTTACGGAAAATTCAGCGCTGAATATACCTGCAAAAACATTTTATTGTAAAGCAGTCAGACGTTTGGTGCTGTTTCACGCCGGGGCCTTGCCATTCTTTGCAGAATCGGAGGTATACTGGTATAATTCTATTGATTTCTCTACTTTTATCGCAAATCAAATATAGATAATGAGCACTCAGTCTATACCTAATTGCGGAAGAAAATCCCTTTGTTCGTCACAACCTAAATTTTCGCGTAAGTAATATTGGTTCCGCTGAAAAATAACAGACACTTTCGGCTGCTATATGAAATTCCCTGAAATTGTAGGTCTCTTTCCACATCGACGTTTCTGCTTATATTAATTTCATTAGCTTTATTCGTATCATTCTTTTTATATTTGGCTCCTTTCGTTTAGAACTTATCATCATTGTTACTAAAATTTACTCGAAGCCATAACTACATTTCATTCGCTGTGAAAAAGTAGGTATTGTGGGAGGACAGCTTCCATGCGTCAGTCACGCAAACATTAATATGAGAGCGCTGCTCAACCTCCGTTTCGAGACTCACTTTGAAAAGGATTGTGATGCAGTTTAAGTGTCATTGTCATTGTGCGAGGTCGAAATACCTCGATACAAATAAACTGTTGGATGGAATTACCATGCATTTTAATTTGTATTAATTAATTAAAGCATCGATAACTTATGAAATACATTGCCCTGAACGAGTCCAGGGTCCAGATATGGAATATTTGATTAAAATGTGATCTTTTTATAGGTATATGAACCACTGAAACCGTTTACAGCAGCTCAGGTTGTAACGCCGGAAATGCATATCCTTCAATTTCCATCTATTGCACTATAATTTTTTTCCTTGTTTTGTTACCTCAAGATATGACACTTCTGTGTCTTTATATATTGTAATTGTTTTACTAGTTGTATATATATGTATATATGCATTTATGTCAATGTATAACTGGTTTGTTTTGTAAATATTATTTGTACTTTTACGCTGGGTTTTGCCTAGGGAAAACTATGCTATCGAACGATTACATCGATAGGTCGTGTGGAGAACCAAAGTGTTTAGGATCTTTGGTAGTGTTAACTCGGCCGCGTGGAGCGCGGGCAGTGGAATCTGGCTGGGGTAGGGTGGTGGAGCAGGTGTGTTGGGTGACGCTCCCGCGAGTTGCCGCGCTTTCAGGGTTTGGCAGCATGTAATTGCGCTCGACTTGCTATTATAGTTTCTGACATGGTGTCGCGGATGGGAAGCATTTGCTGGCGCTCATCAAGAGCCCGTTTCGCTTGGTGACCGTGTCGAGAAGGAGGCGCGCCAACATCCAGCTTCTGCAACAGCGACGGCCGACAATGAGTGACTGTCGCCACCTCCTCGATCGACGGCTTCAATCCTTCAATTAACCAACAAGCAAGACTGGAAGCACGTAAAGTTTTAGAACTGTATGGCAGAGCTCAGCTTTTAAAATAGTTGCATCACAAAATTACAGCAACTTAGCATGAACCTTTGTTGCTCATTGTCCCAATTGCATCAGCAAGCAGGGTCCCTTCCTTTTCCGAAATGAACCCGAGTGTCGTTTAAATTCAGACCTCAGCATTAAAGTAATATCATTCCATTTCACTGCTTTAATTTCAAAGTTCAGTTAAGGTATTCATAGCTGGCTACAATATTTAGATTACACAAGCACAAATTAAGAGTGCGAGTTTTGTTAGCATATTTTATCTTACCTGTGACTGCATCTCAGCCTGGTACGTACTAAATTTTACTATTCTTAATTGTTCAGAATCATTTAATTCAAGTTCAAAGTTAAATCTCTTATTTCTAAATGGCGTAAATTCAAGTAGCTTTTGAAAGGATTGTTGAGGATGCCCAAGACTTACCTCATTTTATTGACTTTCGTAGTGCTTCAGAAACAAAGTTCACTATTAATTTCAGCTAGTAACTTAACTTTCAATTTTCCGGTTTTATTAATTATTTGCTAAATTAAGTCAGAGTGTAGCGATGTTTATTACTTCTGACAAACATTCAGTTTTCACACAACACGTGTCAACCTTCAGTTGCCACGTATTTAATGCTAATTATATGTGCATTAATCTTTCATTTTCAGTTATTATAGTAGTTGTCCCTAGGACTGGCGACCGTAATTTTCCCTGAATCTCAAATATCTAATTATCGCTAGTTAATTGTTAACGTAACGGCCGCACATTTACTTTCTTTATTAACTTTACCCCTTTTCAGTATTAATTTCCACCAGTTTCATTTGCATATTTCCTTTCATTTAGATGTAACCCTTTTCTCTCTCTTTACCGACAGATAAACTTCGGTGACGATTGCTTTTCCCAAATTTCCATCAGGTACACGCGGTTTAATTTTTCACTGTCATTAAGGTCGATAAGTGAGAGGAAGGTTACAAGGTTACAAACATCGTTCCAGTCTGAAAATGTGTAATGCAAATATCGAGTTTATAAAGATCGTTCATTTGGTTAGATTTCTGAAACTATACCTCGGAACCGTACTGTCTTCCCTCTAAACGTTCATACTATTCTCCCAGAACTACATACTTCTGAACCATGACTTAAATCCCACGACTACAACATCCTCTGACGAGCAATGATCATCCTTCGGCCACCGGTGGTGAACTCCAACTATCTGTAAAGCGTACCTTAAACACATCACAAACCACTGTGCACTGTGTTACGAGCTAGCGCTACGTTAGTCGATGCAGCAGACACTTACAATCAGATTATAAACATGAGCCTCACAAGACCTCGTGCCACCATTAGCACTATTTTCCGACTATTAGTTATTTATCTCAAAATACTCATTATGTGACCGTGTACCACTTGCGTAATTTTGAGCAAAAGGTTTATGGCCACTCTGTATAAGAGTAACAATGTCTATACCTGATGATAGATTTTCAGCCACAACAAAGTTAGTATGTTGTACGGATTTTTCTGTTACAATGAAATACCAAAATCGAAACGATCATACACGTACCGGATATCATCTGAGGATGTACCATTACAAATTACTTCCACGTGCTGTCCCATTCGAGCGAGTTACCAGTAATGCAGACAGCAGTGTCGTCATGTCCCCTAGTCCGTACAGTATTAGTGAACTACAAATCTGATCCCTCCCATCCGTGGGAGGACTTGGGATTGTGTCCACACGACCTCCACATCTCTGTTGACACTTGAGGCTTCTGTGCGTGGCTGGGTGTGGACATGACGTGTTTCCCGGTAGTCAGCTGGGTTAGTGACAGCTGTCAGAAGACTTGCGTACTTCACAAGGACGGTTGCACTGTAAGGAGGTAAACCAGAGCATGCAGACCAAGTGATTTATAGGTGGCGAGAGTGGTTACGGCCGCTCTACTTGCACAATGAGAGATTGGGTGTTGGTAGACTTTCTGGGATGTTATAGGGAGTATAGAGAGACGGAGACCACTGAAGTGTCAAAATTGCAATGAAGATATTTTGAAACCCACTTAGAGATACACATACCCACTCGATCACATTTAAAATTTTAACTGTAGACGACTGAGTTTAAGTAGACAATTTTTGGTAATTTAATAGAAAGTAATTTAATAGAAAATCACATGTACGTATATGTGTCTGCATTGTGTCGATAGGTTACTCCCCTGATTTATGCTAATAATACCATCCAATGGTATTATTAGCATAAATCATTTATTAGCTTTTAGGTGTATTGCTGTGGAAATGAGCCCTAATGACCATCTACCATATGATATAAAACCAATGCCCGGAAAACGGTATCAAGAAAGCACAGATTTATTATTTATTTAGTGGTGGGTATGAATAGGTTTACATGCTGTATGGCAATTAAGATTGCTGAATTTTCAATTTGTAATTAGTATATTTTATTAGCATGCAAAGTGAAGCATCAGAATTATATGGCTATTAGCCGAAGGAGAGGAGATGCCGTACAGAACATGTATTGTGAAAACGGTATATATCAGTTATCTGATTTTTAGGGAGGAGATTGTTTCCGAAGCATAGAAGCGGTGGGGCTGGGAAGGGGAACAAGAATCTGTGACTCTCTAGGCAGCAACTTGGCCGTACGTCAACTTTCAGCTTCGTTGACCAAAAATCGTTCCTTAAGATTTTGTAGACGTAGCCCACTTCTACTAAGGCTTACCGAGCAAAATCGCCACAATGTTAATTTTGTAGCCGTGACTTGTGGACTCTAACATTTTGTGTATGGCAAAGAAAGACTAGAAATTTCCTACAAAGTCGCAAATCATATCGCTGATAGTTGCTGTAGCACTTTTAGATCGTGTTTAGAGCGTCGACGGGTCCTAGCATCTAGAAAACGGTGCGATTATGAAATAAATGCTGCGTTCCTTGCGACTGGACTCAGTAAAATCCAGTATTTATTCCACCATTAATCACTCATAAATTAGGTGCGTAAATAGACTTACGTGAAACAAATACAGCACCGAGTCAACTTGAGCACAGCTATTGTCGCGTACTTTTATAAAAGGAGAACCTCTCATATTGCTTGGGAAGTTATTTCAGATTGCATGCTCATTAGTTATAGTCTGTCGTCAAACACCAAACGGAGGCATGTTTCACTTCGTGGATCTCATATTGTTCCAACCACCAATAATAAACTATTAGTAGAGCTGTGGTTAATAGATCAACTAAACATGCACTGAGACAAAATAAAATGTAGGTCCCGCGTGATCAATAAATAAAGGTTCTAAACGCATAAGTACTTAGATAATGACTACAACGTGAGTTTTTCAAAGACTCAGCAGCCGACCTCAGTTTTTTATGGAGTAGGATCTTACCGAGTTTTCATGTGGAGTAAGTTCATTGTCATTTCCACATACATGCAAAAAATACGTGTGTACTGGCCTCGAGACTGGAAGTGTACGCAATGTTGTGCCAGGGCACTGCAGTTGACAGGAAAGAAACTGTGATTTTGCTTAATGCTTAAGGTGGAATCAGTCTAGAAAACAATTATATGTTTGAAAATACTAGAAAACAATGAGTACTCGACAATTACATCTACTCAAGGTGACTGACGGTACTACGTCGTTTACAATCTGCACTCTTAATAAACAAAAACCATTGGGAAGTTCGCTCTTTCACTTTTGGTGGTAACAGGTAATTTATTCTGTTTTCGTAAATTAAAAAGTGGTTCAAACGGATCTTAGCACTATGGGACTTAGCATCTGAGGTCATCAGTACCCTAGAGCTTAGAACTACTTAAACCTAACTAACCTAAGGACATCACACTCATCCACGCTCGATGCAGGAATGGAACCTGCGACCGTAGCGGTCGCGCGGTTCCAGTCTGAAGCGCCTAGAACCGGTAGGCCACCAGCGGCCTGCTCTAATTTAGGTTTTCCATATTTTGCTAAATCACTTACGACCAATTTATCTCTCGTTTACTACTACCTGTATGGTTTAAATGGCTCTGAGCACTGTGGGACTTAACATCTGAGGTCATCAGTCCCCTAGAACTTTGAACTACTTGAACCCAACTAACCTAAGGACATCACACACATCCATGCCCGAGGCAGGATTCGAACCTGCGACATTAGCAGCAGCGCGGTTCCAGACTGAAGCGCCTAGAACCATTTGGCCACATCGGACGGCCGTAAATTAAATACCTGCAACGTAGCATTGTGCGCGTAGACACTAATTATTTCGCAGAAGAAATATAAACGTGTACCACATGTTTCAAATGGTATAGTGCAAAAAACGCTGATGTAGATGGAAGGTGTACATCGTCATCAGTTTGAAGTGTTGCCCCCATGGGCATGGAAACGAACAGCTTCCTAATGCCATCTTGAGGGATTTCTTGCCTCTTATGAAACACATGGTGAATCAGTACATAATGATCGCTGGATGGAGATTGGTATGAAAGTTAAGAAGTAACCGTTTTGCCTAATTTTACCGGGCTCTCTACGAGAAAGTTGTAGCTCAGTTCAATGTTCGTAAATTACAAATCATAACCTCGGATCAAAATAGTCTTATATTTAATACTGAAACAAAATGGGTTGGCACCTACTTTGCAACGAAACACTGTCACAGTTAGGAAAACAAATTAGGAATGCTAGGGTTATATTTATTTTTGTAGTGCGCCTAGCAGAAGCAGTTGTAGGACAATAGTTTGGTACTGAAATTCACATCAAACCTGAATTTAATACGTCATTAATTTCTTTAATATATTAACGTTTAGCATATTGAAACGACAGGGAAAAGGTACGTTACCCACAAAATGAACGTAAAGTTTCGCATTATCGATTGCGAAATTGCTCTAACGAAAGGAGGACAAGGTGCGTAAAATACTGAAATACACAACTTTCTAGATGCTGATTTTAGTCATTAATGTTCCGCTAACACTGTTGGAGATACATGGAAGACTGCTTTGGAAACGTTAGAGGCTTTTTTAATCTGTGTATCTAGCAAATGCAAACCAAAAGAGACCACGAAGTAATGCAATTAATCTGGCAGCTCAAGTTGCAAAGCAAATCCTGCCAATTTTGAGGTGTTCCGAAAGTGGACAACGCTCATGTGATAAGCGGGACTTACTAAGAAACACCAGGAAAATTGCGCCAGAGTGCGCTAGTCAGTAGAGGAGATAGAGGAAGAAAATTGCTGCCATCGAAGTCCTCTGGACGCTTGCCCCAAGTGGGTTCCTCACGTCAAGGCTCTCTAAATTCTCCTCCTCTAAAACTCACTCCTAACTTGTTACAAAACTCGGCATGGCCATTGCCACAGTGACCACCGAGAATTTTGCTTTACGCACATGAACACAGGAGAATCCTGCAGGAATGTCCCATTCGTGGCTTACAATATACATCTTAACGTCTAAGAGTTTGTTCTTATCATTCGTCGAGCTCTTCGTGCCAAAACACGGTGGCAGACAAGACTCAGTTCTTTCGGAGACAAGATTTCGAGGAAAGGCAGTGATATTTCTTATAGTGGGCGATAACGCCGTGTCGGCCCACTGTTAAGATCTGCGAACGGTGAGGTGCATTTGACACGTAAAGTTTTACTCTGGTGACATACAGTGGCTTCGCGGAAACTGCCTTCAAAGACGAAAGCCGCATTCACAGCCAAGGCGAGGAGCGAGTCTTACCGCAACCGCTTCTGCAAACTGCAGTGCCTGGGATCGTCTTCCATGGCCAGAGCCTCTGTGACTGACCTACGTGCTCCAGCTATACTATAGGATGGACACCTGGACCGCTCGTTTCTCAACACGATCATCTGCAGTCTTCCTTCAGAGATACCATGCCTTTTTCTCTCCTTAAAAGCACCCAAGATGTGAGCAAAGAGATAATCAAATGTCGTTCACTGAAATGTGACGGTCGCATCACATCTTTCCATCTCTTCCCAGGTACACTCTATCGATGAAAGGGCAGTCCAGTACCTTCCTTAAATTGTGAATTGCGGTGTGGAATGTTGCGTTATCCTGCTTGTCGTGACGGATGAGCCAACAGAGTTTTCCGTTCTGGCCATTTATAGCGACCATTCAGCCCCAGAGCAGCAGTTATCAAATCACAGCTGTTGTCAGATCTAATAACTATCCACAGTGTGATTATGGAGTTGGAGGAGTACTGGTCTCTAGAATCACTGCTTCCTATGACTTTTCATCTTGTTGTCTACATTATTGTCAGTACCACCGCCACAAACAGAGGCGAGATTCAGTAGGTGATAACATAAAATGCCACAGACAGACCCAGTTGACTCTGCAAGTCCATGGAAGTCTCTGTTGTCACCAATAAACGGCGGATGGCAAGTCGAGATCGATAACCACTTCCAGGAAACTGTTCTCTATGATTTGTGGTGAACTTTGCACGCTGAATTTTGTTGTTGTCGTTCGTCCACTAGTCACAGTGAAAGCTAGTTGGACAATCCCATGAAATCTTCGTGGATTAGTCCTCCAGTCAGAATCCGGGCCTACTCTTCTTTCAATACTGTTGTCCTGAGCCCATCTCGTCACACTCTTTCTGCAGTCGCTGCATTATAATCGAATTCCTGTGCAATATTTTCCGTATGTTGCTCTCATATTCTTCATTCCGATCATTTAACCTCCCGCAAAGTCCGAAAGAAGGCATGTGCGTTTCTTCTGAATATATTACGTTGCCTTCTCCACTTGTAAATTCACTGTTACGTTAAAGGCCAATAGCCATGCTCTACATGGTGGTACTGGTCCCCCGTGCGACATGAAGCAGGTCAAACCACTATTGCCGAAGCAACTAAAATACCATGCCAAATTAAAAAAAGTGCAAAATCATCAAGATTGGCGAAGTTTTTTAGAAGCTCCAAATTTAGTGCGAACTTCAATGCGAATAGATTTTACAACGATACTCTTCCCGAAATCTGCGAGACAACTCTCGGAGGTATTGGTCATATGTAAAGTACATCAGCGGCAAGTGCGCAATCAATATCTTTACCGTGCGAAGACGATGGTGATGTCGGTTATGACAGTGCCACTGTCTCAGAGTTACTAACCACGATTTTCCGAAACTCCATCACCAAAGAAGACGAAGTAAATATTCCAGAAGTCGATTGTACCAAAACTACCAACATGAGTAACTTAGCAGCATATATACTTTGTGTACCGAATCAGCTAAAATCACTTGATAAAGACAAGGCCTGCTGTCCAATTTGTGAAGGCCGGAGTGGCAGAGCGGTTCCAGGCGCTACAGTCTGGAACCGCGCGACCCCTACGGTCGCAGGTTCGAATCCTGCTTCGGGCATGGATGTGTGTGATGTCCTTAGGTTGGTTAGGTTTAAGTAGTTCTAAGTTCTAGGGGACAGATGACGTCAGAAGTTAAGTCCCATAGTGCTCAGAGCCATTTGAACCATTTTGTCCAATTTGTATACCAGTCATATCCCTTTCGGAGTACGCTGATACAATAGCTTGTAACCTCCCCCTCACTTATCGACCTTAATGACAGTGAAAAATTAAACCGCGTGTACCTAATGGAAATTTGGGAAAAAGCAATCGTCACCGAAGTTAATCTGTCGGTAAAGAGGGAGGAAAGGGTTACATCTAAATGAAAGGAAAAATGCAAATGAAACTGGTGGAAATTAATTTTGAAAAGGGGTAAAGTTAATGAAGAAAGTAAATGTGCGGCCGTTACGTTAACAATTAACTAGCGGTAATTAGATATTTGAGATTTGGGGGAAATTACGGTCGCCAGTCCTAAGGCCAATTACTATACTAACTGAAAAAGAAAGGTAATTACACATATAATTAGCACTAGAAGCGTGGCAACTGAAGGTTGACACGTCTAGTGTGAAAACTGAAAGTTTGTCAGAAGTAATAACTTTCGCTGCACTCTGACTTAATTTAGCAAAAGAATTAATAAAACCGGAAAACTGAAAGTTAATTTAGTGACTGAAATTAATAAGAAGCTTTCTTTCTTAAGCACATCGAAATTCAGTAAAATACGGTTAGTCTTGGACTACCTCAACAATCATTTCAAAAGCTACTTGAATCTACGCAATTTAGAAGTAAGAGATTTAGCTTTGAACTTGAATTAAATGATTCCGAACAATTAACAATAGTAAAATTTAGTACGTACCAAGCAGAGCTGCAGTCACAGGTAAGCAAAAATACGGTAACAAAACTCGCACTCTTAATTTGTGCTTGCGTAATCTAAATATTGTAGCCAGCTATGAATACTTAAACTGAACTTTGAAATTAAAGCAGTGAAATGGAATTATGCTGGCGTTTGAATTTCAACGACACTCGGGTTCATTTCGGAAAAGGAAGGGACCCTGCTTGGTAATGCACTTGGGACAATGAGCAACAAAAGTTCATGCTAAGTTGCTGTAATTTTGCGAGGCAAATGGAACAGTTTGGAAAAGCTGAGGTCTGCCATACAGTTCTGAAACTTTACGTGCTTCCAGTCTTCCTTGTTGGTTGATTGAAGGTTTGAAGCCGTCGATCGAGGAGGTGGCGACAGTCACTCATTGTCGGCCGTCGCTGTTGCAGAAGCTGGTTGTTGGCGCGCCTTCTTCTCAACACGGTCACCAGACGAAACGGGCTCTTGATGTGCGCCAGCTAATGCTTTCCGTCCGCGACACCATGTCAGAAACTATTATCGCAAGTCGAGCGCAATTACATGCTGCCAAACCCCGAAAGCGCGGCAACTCGCGGGAGCTACACACAACACACCTGCTCCACTCGTTACTCCAGCCAGACTCCCTCCTGCTCTGCCCGCGCTCCACGCGGCAGAGTTAACACTACCAAAGATCCTACACACTTTGATTCTTCACACGACCCATCGATGTAATCGTTCGATAGCAGTTTTCCCTAGGCAAGACCCAGCGTAAAAATACAAATAATATTTACGAAACAAACCAATTATACATCGACATAAGTGCATAAATATATATATATACAAACAGTAAAACAATTACAATATATAAAGAGACAGAAATGTCATATCTTGAGGTAACAAAACAAGGAAAAAAAATAATAGTACAATAGATGGAAATAGGAGGATATGCATTTCCGGCGTTACAAGCTCCATATACAGTAATCCTACATAACCGATAGCTTTTCGATAGATCCTTACGTAAAGACGTAATATCAAACCAATACTCAAGACAGGAAATAGGAGTGATCCGCTGAATTACAGACTCATATCGCTAACGTTGATTTGCAGTAGGATGCATTTTGGAACATATAATGTGTTAGAACGTTATGAATTACCTCTACGATAACGATTTATTTAGAAATAACACGGATTTAGAAAATACCGTTCTTGTGAAACACAGCTAGCTCCTGATTCTCACAAAGTAACGAGTGATATCGACAGGAGACGTCAAATTGATTCCAGACTTTTAGATTTCCAGAGGGGTTTCGACACTGTTCCTCATAATGGTCTTCTAATCAAATTGTGTGCCTATGTAGCATCACCTAAGTTGTGAGAGTGAATTCGTGATTCCCTGTCAAAGAGGTTGTAGTTCTTAGTAACCAACGGCACGTCATCGGGTAAAGCAGGAGTAATACCTGGCGTTCACCAAGGAAGTGTCGTAGGCCCTTTGCTTATCCTGACCTACATAAACGAAGTAGAGAAGAGAGAATCTATTTTTGCAATCATTTACCCTTTTGTAAAGGCATCAGATGATCAAAACCAATTGGAAAATGATTTAGAGATGGTATCTATATGGGTGTTTGTGTTTTTCAGCGATCATTTCATCATCATTCATGAATGTGGCGAGATTGGACTGAGCAAAGGTTGTGCATTTGTACGGGCTCTGATAACCAAGCAGTTGAGTGCTCCACAAACCAAACATGATCGTCATCATCATCATCATCATCATCATCATATGTCTATGGTGCGAAAAGTGGCAGTTGACTCTAAAAAATAAGAAAAGGAAGTGTGAAGGCATCCACATGAGTAGTAAAAGAAACCCACTAAATTTCGGTTACACAATATATCACACAAACCTGAAGGCTGTAAATTCAATTTGATAGGGATTACAATGACGAATAATTTAAATTGTAACGTTCACATAAAGTTAAGGGCAAAACAAACCAAAGACTGCGAATTGTTGGCAGAACACTCAGAAAATGAGAAATCAGAGCTTGTACAAAATGATTGAAGCTCTCGTCTTTCAGGCGCGTCTATCGAGAGTGGAACGGTAGAGAAATAGCTTGAAGGTAGTTTTATGAACTCTCTGCCAGGCACTTAACTGTAGCGATTAATCATATAGATGTAGATATAGATGTACAACTATAAGAATGAAAATAACGTCGCCAAAGAGAAAACTTTATACAACAAATCCAAGAGGTATGTAAATACTGGAGTATTTATGTCAAGCGTTTAGCTTTAACTTTTGACTCATATACCTAGTTCGTTCCTACAATGAAGAGTCATAGAAACTGGTACACCCGCCTCGTATCGTGTAGGGCCTCAGCGAGCACACAGAAGTGCCGTAACGCGACGAGGCATGGACTCGACTAACGTCTGGAGCACTGCTGCAAGAAACTGACACCATGAACCCTGCACAGCTGTCCATAAATCCGTAACAGTACGACGGGGTGGAGATCTCATCTCAACAGCACGCTGCAAGACTTCCCAGATATGCTCAGTAGAGATGCTGTGTCCCATCGCTCGTGCGCCGACTACAACACCACGTTCTAAATCACTTCAATCTTGATAGCCTGCCTCTGTAGCAGCAGTAACCGAAGAACTGCGCCAGACACTTGCTGTCTTATATAGGCGTTGCCGATCGCAGCGCCGTATTGTGCCTGTTTACGTATCTCTGTATTTGAATACGCATGTCTGTACCAGTTCCTTTGGCGCTCCAGTGTACATATTAGTCTCCAATGGTTATATTTGTTCTTTTGCGTGGGTCCAAATGTCATTCTTGAGACTCTACGTTCATATAATCTAAATTTGTCGTCCTCCTTGTTTTATGAAAAAAAAATGATTCAGATTCAAAAGTGGTACAACCAGTGACTTGACACATACACAACTTCCATTTTATAGAAAGTGATATGATTTTGAAAATTGGAACAGGCCGATAGTCATATAATATCTTTTTGAATTTGTGACTCTCTTTCGACTCTTACAGAGTAGCTAGAGAATGGTAAGATGGCGAGCTAAATAACTTTCTGTGTGTCTGTTTGCTGTGATAATGATTTGTGTCGACCAGAAGATGGTCAGTTCATTATATTTTCCGTAAACCAGCCATTTCTCGAGCTCGTGATACACTTTAAACAAGTTTTATCAATTTAACGGCGTCTGTAAATACTGAAAGCTCTTGAGACGAAGAACGTCATTTTTCAGATTACCTTGAAAGCTGACGGGGTCAGGCATTTTTCCGAGCGAGAATGTCGAGTCCTTGAGATCGTTACCAGCTGCCTTCCACGTACAATGCGATTAGCAGTTAACAGCCGCGGTGGCCGTGAAACCACTTATCATTTTCACGGCTGCGGTCCGAGGACTCCCAGCTGTTTCCTTTCGTGATAGGTCAGCCTTGCTTTCACAGCGATTCCCCCCCCCCCCCCCCCCCACCCCTGCCGTACACGGCTTCTCGTGTTTGGCCATCTGATACGCCGCCGCTGCTTTGCTTTACAAAAGCTTCGCCACCACTATAACTTCACTGCCGGCCGCGTCTTTATCATCATACCTCAGAGGCGCAAATCCGACTGACGTGTACTTATTTTGCTTGTTTGCCAGTGCCGTCACAGTTCTCACGACATCTGCATACTTCGTGGCGTGAGGCATATTGTAAACAAACGCGTGTCCGGCGGAATTTTTAAACAGCGTTGTTATCAGCTAAATTTGTATCAAATCTTTTTTCTGCGGCGACAGTCTTATGGTGGGAGTTCAATGAGACATTTACATAAAGACCATGTTATTCTTTCGGATAAGCTAAACTAAATTTCATTTAGTTAATCTTCATGTGACAATAAAACAGGATTTATGTGGAACTTATAATAAATCGCCAATGAAGCGTTCTGAAAACGATGAATCTTTTCAACAGTTCTTTTTGTGATCCAAAGATATTTTCTACAAGTATGATCTCAGGTAATCCCTATAACCTTAACAGAAACTTCACTCTCATGTCGTTGTGTCGTGTAGTTAATTTCCATTCATGTTGACTGGGATCGAATAACTGCGCCTTCCGGTAAGGATATCTGGCTCACATATGGGCGCACAACTGTTACACAATTTTTTCAGTCGTAGTTTTTTGATTCATTTATACATCACAGCAAACATGTGAGCTTTGCTTAATGGCTTCAATGCGTTTACGTATCCCCTCCTATTAGGACAACGTGATGAAGTAATCCAGTTCAGACGAAAATGACGTATTTTCGAGTCCCTCCTTTTTCTTCGTATTTAAAGCTGCATCAAACAAATCTCAGGACTGAAGACCACAACAACAACAACAACAGATGAAAATTGGGATAATCTTCGTAACTGAGTTATTGTTTTCCGTCCTTTTCTGTTTCTTTTTATTATTTCATGTCTCCCCGATCATGACACCGGTTGGATTTCTAAATTATTTAAACGTGGCTGAGGGGCGTTTCTTTGTCATTACGATGATACCAATGCTATTAAACTAAAGTTAATTTTCACATGACAGCTACCAGTCATTTCTGCAGTATTGGTTTACGCCTATGAAACAGCTTTAGAGTTTCTGTAGGCTCTTCTTCAGGTACAACATATTGAACGTACTTCTTCGTTTCCGATGCCTGATACTGGGTCATGATGTGCACCAGTATGTGTGGCACTGTACCTAATACAGTATGTGCCCCGTGGCATCCATTTTAATTGCCTGCTGGTCACAGATTAATCGCTTTTCACTAAAAACATTGATTTTTCACGATAAATCCGCCAGCATTCATAATTTTCTTACAAATGATATCTAATTTTATGACTGATTTTCTCAACCAAAGAAAACAAGGTTGGTTTGATGCAGCTATCCATATTCGTCACTCGCTAGCTACCCCTTCATTCCAGAATACCTGTTTCGTCCAATATCATCGACCGTCTTCCTCGCGTAAATTCATGTAAGCCATCTTCTAAAATTGGCCCTACCATTCCTTCAATTACCTTTTTCAGCAATAAAGTAATATATGCACAAGCATTCACTCTACGTTTTTCTCGTTAATTAGTGCATGATACCTTCATTCCTTACTCGATTAATCTATATGATCCTCTCCAGTGTCCTATAACACCACATATCTTCTAACTGTTGATTTCTAACTTCCCTATTGTCTGTATTTCGCTCCTGTAGCGAGCTGTTTTTCACTTTCGATGAATCTTTTCTGGTTTAGAGGTTTATACTTCTCGAGGGCAGCAACCGCTCCCTTTTACTGGAGTCCTATAACTTCGTGCAGCCCTTGGTGGTATTCCCTTCTTGTATCTCTCCTCTTTGATTATTCTACTTCCCAGCTAGCAAAGGTAGTCCACATTTTCAAGGGTCTCTTGGACACGTTTAGCAGTTACTCATGCAGCAAGCACTTTTGTGCACGTCATTAACATAATTTTCTTTCGGTCTATGCGCATGTAATAGCCCTCAAGTAACACGCGTTAATACTCTTCATAAACATACTGCGCACAGCAGGGTTGACAATCAACATTAATAAAACATTATGTAAAACAATCTCGCTCGCATAAAAACACTTTTATTCATAAGTGACGACCAGTTTCTATCCGACGTGGATCATCTTGGACCATACTCTGTTATTTACAATACAACAGAATAAAAGGAAAAAAATGGTTGAAATGGCTCTGAGCACTATGGGACTGAACATCTTAGGTCATAAGTCCCCTAGAACTTACAACTACTTAAACCTAACTAACCTAACGACATCACACACACCCATGCCCGAGGCAAGATTCGAACCTGCGACCGTAGCAGTCCCGCGGTTCCGGACTGCAGCGCCAGAACCGCTAGACCACTGCGGCCGGCTTGTGACATGTGGCGACAATGGCACGGAGCAGGAACTTTCGATACTACCCACTGATGACGACTGCTGAATGAGCGGCGGTGTCATGTAGTTAAACAGATTGTTGGCGCCGACCTTCATAGGGAGAAACTTTTATCAAAATAGAGGAAGGGAAATAAGAGCTCAAACTAAAACATATGTGTGTTCGTTTTTTCCGTGCGCAGTTCGAGAATGGAATAATAGAGAAGTTTTGTGAAGGTGGTTCGACACACCCTCTGCCAGACGCTTAAGTGTGATTTACAGAGTATGCATGTGGATTTATTTGTATAAATATTCATAGCTGATACTTTAATAGAATGATCTCTCCTCCTTTCACAGAGATTTTGAGTAGCCGCGAGCTTCCTACTAAGTAATACAATGTTGAACATTCTGTGCTTACTCCTGAGTGCCATGTAAAATCTGATACCCCAGAAATACGAACTAAAATTTAGTCCTACTTTGTATCACTAAAGAAACGTGTAGCGGAAACCTGTCTAGCGAAATTTAGATCGATAAATCAAGGACTGATCATTAGTAAATGTGTACTAGTAACTTTCTCTTTAGGATGCATGAGGAAAAAAATTAATGATCATTGGGAGAATGGGATGTTGTAATACACTCCAGGGGGAAGTTAAAAGAACTAAATTGATTGCTAGAGCACATTTATTTAGAATGTGTAACGTACTTCTGAATTTCGGAGCACATGGAACATGTATAATAATTCTAACACTTCGGTATCGTGAAGAAAAAGTGTATTTGTCACCATTATTCAGTAAGAATGAAGCTGGGTCGAGGGCGCAACATGGACGCGCATATCTGCACACGCACAGACTTCAAGATTCACAGAATAACCACCTCTGTATTCCACCAAACGGTCAGCAGGTTAGTGTCCTTCAGCGGAAAGAGACACGAAATTCAGTCGGAATCACGATGCATAAAAAGAATCGCAACTGGATAAAGAAAACATCCTGCCCAAATGAATTTATTTGATTGATTCAAATGGCTCTAAGCACTATGGAACTTAACATCTGAGGTCATCAGTCCCTAGACTTAGAACTACTTAAACCTAACTAACCTAAGGACATCACACACATCCATGCCCAAGGCAGGATTCGAACCTGCGACCGTAGCAGCAGTGCGGTTCCAGACTGAAGCGCCTAGAACCGCTCGGCCACAGCGGCCGGATTTTAGTTAATTGATAGCAAGATTACTGGTCGCGAGAACAACGTTATGCGTCTGTCAAATGACTTTAATGTCACAGAAAACGTCTGACTAGAAAAATCTGAACAAACCACCGTCCATAATCATCACCTAAGACCGCACAGAAGGGGCACATCATTCTCACCACACAGCAGCAGCACAACGACTTGCCTACGACTCGCTAACTTCAGAACTAAAACCAGTCTGCCTTGCGTTCGAGCTCAGAGAGAGTGAGAGAGAGAAAGAAGGACAGGGAGAACTGAGCAATCAACACGACGAATTCTTTACTGGTCCCAGGCATTTCCTCCATCAGGAGAAGACAGAGATGATGCGTATTTACTCGTCCTTAAAAATTTCCATTGTTTGAGAGTCTAAAATTTGAACTCTACGATGTTCCGTCTGGCCTATGTCACAAGCCAGCTTTGAAAGTTAAACTCAACTGCCGTTCCCAGACGCTCTGCCGCATAGCCAAACCAGTAAAGACCAGTGGATTCACCCTGTTGCACACGTTTTCCAATTACGCCCACATTCATTCAGTCCCGCGATCATCACGTGTTTAAGACAGGTGGTTACAGCTACATTGTGTGCTCATCATCTATTGTAACAAAAATGAAAATAAAACACACACAATTTCGGTTTCCTGCATCAGCTTCCTTCCTAGCATGTAAAAATGTGAGTACGACCAGGCAGGGGAAAGACATTCTGCAGACCTTGATAATATTGTAAAGCCTAAAAATTATGTAAAAGATTGATTGAGAGCCTCCTTATATCCTTATATTCAGACCAGGAGGCGAACCCGTATCTCCCGATTTACGCTAGCAGATGCCTTCATTGCATTGGGTATCTGTCAACGACACACGGCCACACCCAAACTTCCAATATCTGACTGTGTGTTGTTGACAGGTAGCCATATAATTTATTTACATCATACTCCAGTACAGTATTTCTAATACTGCTTGTATGTACTATGTGTGTATGCGTGTGTGTGTAGTGTAGTGATGACGATGAGGTAAGGGAGAGGGTCAAACCCAATGCCGGGACATAACCTACGCCTAGAGAATAGCACCAAGGTTGCAGCCAATTTTAACGCCCGATCCGACGGACATTCACCATCAACAGTGTCATGAGACACTGCGGAGAGGTTTGGTACACAAACCAGGACATTGACGCAAATTCTATGGTCAGGAACTTTACGCCGCCACCACTCCTCCCCTTTCCGACCAAATACTGACAGTGAATTTCTTTTTTTTCGCCACCAGGCCCCAAATTTTCATATGTCGTCGTTCCTGAAGTAATTCCCGTACAGGGGAGGACATTTATAGTTGAATGTCGCTGCCCCTTATCGGCGGACAAATACGATACTGCGTCATACCCTTAATACAACTAATGGTTGCTCGTACTCACAACAGCGAACACATATCATAAAGATGATAGCCACGGGAAACACAGTGGCCGAAGGCTTTTGCGTAGAGTTGTCAGTACTGATAGACCAGCAACACTGCATGACATATTCGCGGAAATCAATGTGGGACGCATGACGGAAGTATCTGTTACGACTGTGTGGTGAAATCTGGCGTTAATTGGCTACGATGTTACTCATTAATATTAGAGTTAAAAGTAGTGATAACAAGGATTACTTCTCACGAATAATTTTGTCCTGATAGAAAGGCGCATGAACCATTGATCTTGTTTTCATGCTTCGTTAAATTCAGTTTTGGCCAACCGGGATCATTACCCCTACGTTGAGAACCAGTCCAATGGAATATCGCAAGAAGGAGACAACGTCGCAGTGAAAACGCAATGTCACACGATATCCTAAGGGAAGACATGAGGCAGGTCTCAGATAGTGAAAGGGTCACCTGCTGGTCCCGGTGACTCATGAGCTGCCGGCCACCTGCACGTACAGGGTCGCTCTCTCCGGAAGCGGGACCAGGGTCAGCTATCAATCCACTGATAAGGAGCACCGCTCCAATTCGGGGATGCAACCTGAAATATAGCGGCGGGAGCACGGGGCCGCCAGGGGCTGCTGAGAAACGGGCGAGGATAAATCTGCCTGGATAAACGCGCCGCAAACAGGTTCCCGGAAACGCCACCGGCCAGCAGCTGTTGGCCTGAACAGGTGGACGCTGGAGGGCGCTCGCCGACGTATCAAGAAAAGCAGCGTGCACACTTGTCTCTTGCACAATCTGGTGAGCACTGATTTCGGTCTGTCCTACATAAATAGCTATGCTTTACGAGTCATCCGTAAACAATGCAGGAATAGAACTACAGTACAGGTTCGATGGAGGATTACTCAACCAGTCCAGACTCCATTCAAAAAGGTTCACCAGTACCACTCGTGTGACAGACCTGCAGTTTGCTGATGACAATGCTTCTGCAGCTCATTCACTTGCAGAGTTGCAGCTGTCAGTTGATTGCTTCAGCAGGGCGTACGAACGATTTAGTCTCTCCATCAATATTCCAAAGACAAAGGTGATGGCGCAGCCAACTCCTGGCTCCTCAGTTCCTGATTTCAGCATATCCATTTATGATGCACCCTTGGAACCAGTGGACTATTTCCTCTACCTAGGAAGCATACTGTCATCTAACTGCTCACCTGGAAAAGATGTGGAGAATAGACTACGTGCTGCCCATGTAGCATTTGGACGTCTTTCAAAGCATGTCTTCCTGAATAAAGACCTAACACTGTAAGCCAAACTGATGGTTTACAAAACTGTAGTCATTTCCACCCTGCTATATGGTTGAGAAACCTGGACGTTATATTGCTGTGATCTGAAGAAACTAGAACGCTTCAACCAACAGAAGCTAAGATATATCATGAACCTAAAATGGGATGACTTCATATCCAACACGTCTGTTCTTGAGAAAGCAAAAATGTATACCATGGAAGCTGTTATCATTGGGCATCAACTCAGATGGGTCGGACATGTCCAGCGGATAAAAAAGGACAGAAGTCCACGCCAAATGCTGAGAGCTAAGTGAGCACAGGTAAAAGACCACGAGGCGCCTTTCTCAAACGTTATAAGGATCAGTACAAGAAAAATCTGAAAAACGTGAACATCGATCCGAGTAACTGGTCCACAATAGCAGGAGATCGAAGTCGCTGGCGCTCAGTTACCTCAAATGCTCTTCAAAAATTTGAGCTGGAACGTCGAAGAATGGAGAATGACAATCGCCGGAGACGTAAACTCCTCCAGGCTCAGCTACGTCCTCCACCTTCCATCAGCTGTAATGTCTGTGGCCGCCTGTTCCACGCTAGGGTTGGATTGCTAAGCCATCAACGACACTTCCACGCCTGAACCGTGACAGAGGATTTCTCAGGAGAGAAATGAAAACTCGGATACGATTATCAGCCGACGAAGACATAATGGTAGACTTTGTCTACTGGTATAGGGAAGTATCAGTATCAATGAGGTGACAAAAGTCATCGGATAGCGATATGTACATATAAGGACGGTGGTAGTATCGCGTACACAAACTATTAAAGGACCGAGCACTGACAGAGATGTCGTTTGTACTCAGGTGATTCACGTGAAAAAGTTTCCGACGTAATTAGTGCCGCACGACGGGAATTAGCAGAGTATGAACGCGAAATGGTAGTTGGAGCTAGACGCATCGTTACAGTATTCTGAGATCCACAGTGTCAAGTGTGTGTCACGAATATCAAATTCCAATCATTACCTCTCACCATGGAAAACACGGTGGCCGAAGGCGTTTGCGTAGAGTTGTCAGTGCTAACAGACCAGCAACACTGCATGAAATAATCGCGGAAATCAATGTGAGACAAACGACGAGAGTATCCGTTACGAGAGTGCGGTGAAATCTGGCGTTAATGGTTTACGGTACAGGACGATCGACGAGCGTGCATTTGCTAACAGCATGATGTCGCTTACAGCCTCTCTCCTGGTCTTGTGACCATATTGGTTGGGCCATAGACGACTGCAAAACCTTGGCTTGGTCGGAAGGATCTCGATTTCAGTTGCTGAAGGCTGAGGGAAGGATTCCAATGTAGTGCAGAAACCACGACGCCACGGACCCAAATTGGTAAGAAGAGCTGTGAAAGTTGGTGGATACTCCACAACGGTGTGGCCTGAATTTACGTAGAGTGAAGTGGAACGTCTGGTCCAATTGAAACGGCTATTAACTGGAAATGGTTATGTTTGGCTGTTTGGAGACCATTTGCATTCATGGACTTCGCGTTCCTAAACAACGAATTCACCTACCCACAATTGTTCCCGATTGGTTTGATGAACATCCTTGACAATTCGACCAAATTATTTGGCCACCAAGATCGCCTGAGATACTATAATACCATCGACAATTTATCGGACATAATCGAGAGGTTACTTCGTGCACAAAATTCTGCACCGGCAACGCTTTCGCAATTGTCATAGAGGCAGCATGGCCCAGCATTTCTGCGAGGTACTTCCAACGACTATTTGAGTCTCTGCCACTTCGAGCTGCCGCGCTACATCTGGGAAAAGGAGGTCCGACACGGTGTCAGTCGTTATCCAATGAATTTTCCCACATCAGTGTATGGAGAGCGCTTTTAACTAATTTTGTGAGTGAAAACATGGTCCCGGTAGACAGCATTATTTCTTCATTATCTATGAGGTTTGTTAACTTCCACCTTTTTGTTATTTTCAAGCACTTATATTAAGCTTCCAGCTTCATTTTACACTGCAGATATCGCTGGTACATGCCGAGAGGAATACATTCTACTTCTCTACTTTTGTGGTACAAAAACGATACTGTGCCACGTCTCTTGGAATTTCCCTATGGACACCCCGTCACTATATGCTGTTCTGTCTGTCCTGGAGCGTCACAATCGAATTGAGGACCTTCAGCTAGTTTCCACTGGAAGATAGTAGCTCTCGTTCTGGCATGCCATGTCCCGATTTTGTTCAGAAGGTACCATGATTTTCGAGGCAAATACACTAGATTATTCCCATGCTCACAAAACCAGTCTTGGGCGATACGAACTGTGTGAGCAGCCCGTCTTGGAACACAGTATCACCGTTGGGGAAGAAACATCGTACCGTGGGATGGACCCAGTCTGCGAAAACGGTAACATAATCCTAGAGAGTGATGGGAATTTGCTTGGAATATCACGATATGGGTGCTCAGATCATCACGGAAACATCGTCATGTTTCATTTTTCTGACACAAGCTCGGTCAGAAGTTCGAAATAGTGTGAAGCACGACTCACCCAACCAAATACAAAAGTTCCATCGTTCCGTAGTCCAGGTTTAATCGCTTCGGCACCATATTTTCCTGTTTCGGCCATTCGTATTACTGATGAGTAGTTCTGGAATCCCTGCTTATGGAGGTTCCTTACGATTGTTTCGGCGCTGACACGTTTCACGAATGCGAAATTCGGTTCTGCAGCGACTTATGCGACTGTTGTCATCCCAGTTTTCCTCGCAGTCCCGTTCAGTGACCGTCTGCAACGATCAGTCTGCACATACTTCCATCCCTGTTTCGGCCTAGCGGATGATGTTTTTCCGTTTTCTTCTTGATACGGCGCCTCTTGAAACTCCAAGCACTTCAGTTTCTTTTGCTAAGAAGGCACCCACCATAAGAGCAACAACAATTTTCCCACGTTAGGATTCTTCAGCTTCAACATAGCGTAGTCAAAACTACACCGAACGTTTTACTGCTCGAAACTGACACTTAGTATTACAGACATTGCACAGCTGAAGTTCGTGGTGAAACAGAACAGCGCAACCTGCACGCTTGGCTAACATCTGCATCTACACTGAAGCGCCAAAGAAACAAGCATAGGCACGCGTATTAAAATGCAGGAATATGTAAACAGGCGGGGTATGGCGCCTGGGGTCGGCAACGCCAGTGTAAGATAGCAAGAGTCTGGCGCAGTTGTTAGATCGGTCACTGTTACTACGATTTACGTGAGTTTGAACGCGGTGCTATAGCCGACGCACGAGCGATGGGACACAGAATCTTCGAGATAGAGATGAAGTGGGGTCTTTCCCGTCCGACCATGTAGCGAGTGTACCGTGAATATCAGGACTCCGATAAAACATCAAATCTTCGACATCGGTGGGGCCGGAAAAGGCACTGCAAGAACGGGACCAACAACGACTGAAGAGAATCGTTCAACGTGACACAAGTGTAACCCTTCGTCTAATTGCTGGAGATTTCAGTGCTGGGCCATCAACAAGTGTCAGCGTACGAACCATTGAACGAAACATCATCGATATGGGCTTTCGAAGCTGAAGGCCCACTCGTGTAGGCTTGATGAATCCACGACACAAAGCTTTACGCCACGCCTGAAAAATGTTCAAATGTGTGTGAAATCTTATGGGACTTAACAGCTAAGATCATCAGTCCCTAAGCTTACACACTACTTAACCTAAATTATCCTAAGGACAAACACACACACCCTTGCCCGAGGGAGGACTCGAAGCTCCGCCGGGATCAGCCACGCCTGGACCTGTCAACATCGATATTGGACTGTATGATTAGAAACATGTTCCCTGATCGGACGAGTTTCGTTTCAAATTGTATCGAGAGGATGGACGTGTAATGGCATGGTGATAACCTCATGAATCCATGAACCCTTCATGTTACAAGCGAACTGTTCCAATTGTGCAGGATGTGTAATGATGTAGGGCGTGTGCAGTTGGAGTGATATGGGACCCACTCTACCTCTAGGTATGACTGTGACAGCAGCCATGTACGTAAGCACCCTGTCTGAACACCTCATACATTCAGATCCATTGTGTATTCCAATGGATTTGAGCAATTCCAGAAGGACAATGCGACACCCCACATGTCTATAATTGCTATAAAGTGGCTCCAGGAACACTCTTTTGAGTTTAAACTGCCCAGACATGAACATTATGAGCATATCTTGGATGCCTTGCAACTGAAACGTCCCCTTAGAAAAATTAATGAATTACTGTACTGAAAATCTCTTACATTATTTGATTTTCAAACAGCTGAGCAGAACTGAACGTACTCAGACATTTCGCTCTTTACCTATTCTGATCAACACTAAACTGACACACAATATTTTTAGCGCAACGCAGTCTGACTTTCAATAATCCCTACAAGAGAATGGCCCTAACTAACACTAACCTATACCTTTCACAAATCACTTACCTCACAAAAATCTTCGTTACTCGAACAACTGCAATACAGCGAGCGCCTCTAACGTCAGCTAAATAAAAGATTCTAACTACTGAAAGCACTAACTACTGATAGGCAGTCTGCAAATGAAGGATTTTGATAGAGAACAAACAATGTATTTACCTTAATAATGTTCAAAAGTCATAATTTATTTTAGTTCATGACATCCAGTCTTAGAAACTTACTGTCTCTGATGGACACACGTCCAGATCATCCGCTCTTAAAACTCCGCCATCTCTCTCCCCACATACTCCACTGCTGGCGGCTCACCTCCAACTGCACAACGCTACACGCTGTTAACATCCAGCTGCGCAACACTACAATAGCAAATTCCAACAATGCCACCCAGCCACAGACTGCACACAGCACAGCCAGTGATTTTCATACAGAGCGCTACGTAGCGGTGGCGTTACCAATATAACAACCTAAACAGCCTACTTGCACAACGAGCTGTTCGGAAGAGGTCTCTACCCCTCGTACTCTTATGTATTTATGGACAGGTCTGCAGGATTCATCGTGTCAGTTCCCTCCAGCGCAACTTCAGACATTACTCGAGTGTTGCGGCGCATATAACGTGCTCGCGTGGGCCCTACACGATGTTAGGCGGGTGTACCAGTTTCTTTGGCTCTTCAGTGTATGTTCAAGCATTCATTTATCGTGGGGTTTCCGTATTTTTGTCCAAGCACTGTATCTGCTTCTGTTGATTGTGTTTAGGTCTCTGCTAATGCACGCGTGAAGTCGACTTGTTTTCAACGTTCTTGCTGATTTCTCCTGAGTGCAAAACAAAATAATGTGGAACTATGAGGCGCCATATCAGGAAGCAGCGGCTCAGAACAGAGTCGGTGGCTCGCATGCTGCTGATAGTGGACACAGCAGCAGGTGCCGAAACAGACAGCTTCGCGTGCAGTGGTGGCGCGTGGCGGGCGCCGATAGGGCGCGATGACCGCTCTTAGCTACAATCTCGTGGCCCAGCGAGCCGGCAAATTGCGCGGATGGGAACCGTGCCAATGCGCGCCGTGTCGGCGCTCACTTCCGGTCCGCGGAGCAAGTGGCGGTAACTGCTGTAAATCTCTTTGCGCGCGGCGCTACCTGTCCAGCACACAAATACAATTCACTCTTCACGCATATCACACACGCGTGTCCAGCCACCTCTCTTCGGTAGCAGTATGCACAAGGCCGATTCGTGAGTAGAGTGCTATTTGCGCACAGGAATTGTATTCACAGTTGCGAATGTGAAGCACCATCGGCTGTTTACTGGAATGACGAAAATGAAAATCTATGCCGAACTGGGACACGAAACCGAATTTGCCGCTTTACGCGAGTGCTCACCTTAATATCTCCTGCCATCTGTGCAAGAATAACCGTCAAACACAAATTTGTGTATGTCGTCGTCCAGGTGTCAATACCTGCACTCCTACGTCACGTATATTACTGTCCAGGGACGCGATTTTCATTGAGATATGAGGGACTGGTAATGTGAAACCAAACAGCAGTGCCTGCTGTTTCATCTTTATCAAAAGCTGGTGCAATACCGTCATAGAAATAGCTGCACTAAATTAATTGTCTGTTAAGCACTACCACAGTTTTATGTTGCAACTTAAGAAAGAAATATCGTCTTTAACAACAACGAAAGTTGACCAAGTAAATACTGTATATGGTACGACAGCAAAGCTGGTCAACATTCCTCTAATTATTTTCTTGTCATATAATTCTGCTATGAAATGTGAGTACTGACATACTAAACAGAAATACGTATAAGCTGTTCAGAAGGACTCAGATATACAGAGTAAATAGACTGGTCCGATCAACAGCGAAAAAAAGGCTCAAGGAAGCAGATGGGATAGAAGTCAAGAAAAAGAAGAAACAGACATGCATGAGAAAAACTGACTTGGTTTCGATGATGTGACAGAAATACTAAATCATTGTGGCAGAGCAGGATGACAAATTTGAATCTACATTATGCTAACAAATAGAGATTTAATGTCTTCTCTAACGCTGCGTGGCATTTGGTTGTGTAAATTTTCAGCTGAAAGTAGTCCTTTTCCTAATTTTCTGATGCAAATAATCGAAAAAAAGTCAGATTGTATATTTTAGTCGTAGCTGCGGGATCATGTAGACCAGTTTCGAATGTTACAGGGCAGCTTCACGTATCCATTATATAGATGGCATCTGTTCTTTCGGGCATGTCCGAAAGATTAGATGCCATTGGTGACCGTGCAGCTTTCTAGAATGAAATTACAATTAAAGCAATACCATTAGCTGCTGACGGGCGTTGATATACATCAACGGGGACAGTTGAAAATATGTGTCCCGATCGGGACTCGAACCCGGCATCTCGTCCTTACATGGCAGACGCTGTATCCATCTGAGCCACCGAGGGCAGAGAGGATAGTGCGACTGCAGGGATTTATCGCCGGCACGCTATCCGTGAGACCCACATTCTCAACTTATAGCAAGTCCGAAAGAACAGGTGCCCCTTCATATCATTTAAGGCTAACCCTCTGATGACCTCCTTCAGTGCGGATGCACACGATTTGCCTGAACTCATACGGGACTCGGTGGATTGTCTGCCGCGAGTAATGGGTATAATGGCTGGAGCACTACGTATGTAGCGTGTGGACTATAGATAGATGGTTGTAAACATTTACACGGTACTAATTTGCAGAGATACCCTCAAAGATTGTAGTAGATGATTAGATTTTTTTCTTGCGGCAGACTCCTCTTCACAACATAGTAGAAACCAAGCAAATGTTGTGGATGCTTATTAACTACCATTTGAAAACAGCTTGTGTTCACAATTTCAGTTTTCGAATAATTTCACAAAATATCATGATTTGTTGTCAATACACTGTACTTTAATCTGACGGGATAAACTGCGGCCACGTTAATAGAGATATCTTTGATGACCTCGTCAATGGGAGCACCTTTCAGGCAACGTCAGGGATTGATCTTTCAGTTTGTGTGTGGACACTTGTTCCCAGAACTGGGTGTTAAGTTCTGCAGTTAGTTAATAGTTGTTATTGTTACCTGTCCATTTCAGTTGTCGCCTGTTACACCCCTCTGCCACAGACACTAAACACATAAAAATATATTTTCTCAATTGATATCGCCATTAACAGTGGTGAGTTTTGTACCTAGGGGATAGAGCACCTAGTAACACGATGTTTCTTTGACGGTACTTCATTCCAGCGACTGATTTTAAAATAAATTTAAGGAATGTGCAAAAGAGACTGCCTCAAGCAGTTTCCCCCATTTCTTACAACTGCGTTTTCTATAGCATTTCTAAATAATTCACAAATACATATGTAATTCGCGTATAATATATTAAAGCTGTTTGGAATATATTGTATTCATAGACGCAATTAATTCAGATAACGATTATAATAACAAACGTTTTGCCAAACAAGTGGTTAGCAGATGTCTAAACAGGCACAAGATTTCCCTTGAGACAATAATTCTGATACAGACGGAAACAGTAAAAGCAACAAACTAGCATTAATCAACAATTCTCTGAACGTTTTGTCGTTATTGTGATAACTTGTTACACTTAAGACGGGAGTAGGCGATTTACAATAATACAACTTTCATTGGGTTATTGTAACATGATTAACAGTAGAACGATTGGGATCAATCGTTACAGATGAAACGGTAGAAGTCAATTTATGTTAATACAAATTTCATGGGATTATAGTAAAGCGATAACAATCAAACGCTTTCGATGTTCAGTATCTCGAGGACTAGACTGAAGACGAAGTGAAAAATGAAAAAATTAACTTACAAGCAATAAAAAAACTCTTGTAAAATCCATTTGTAAATGAATAGATACAATAAGCAACTACAAATGTGTACATCATTCATCTGAAACACAACTTATCTAACGCCTGTAACGGACAGGCAATAATTACATATACAGAAATTCCTTTTAAGTTTGTGAAACTCCGACCAGTAGACGATACTTATAAAGATACGAGTATCTGAGCTCCACGCGCCAACCAAGTACGGACATGAACGCAGTATACATCAGAATCCGTGAACAACGGCCAGTTATCGCACTCGACCACCAATTGTAGGCTCGACAAATGGTGCGAGCTATATAAGTCTCAGATCGATTTCGTTTCACACATACTTCCTCAAACAGTTGTCGCTGTTGTGATCTTCAGTCCTGAGACTGGTTTGATGCAGCTCTCCATGCTACTCTATTCTGTGCACGCTTCTTCATCTCCCAATACGTACTGCAGCCTACATCTTTATGAATCTGCTTACTGTATTCATCTCTTGGTCTCCCTCTACAAATTTTACCCTCCACGCTGACCTCCAATACTAAATTGGTGATCCCTTGATGCCTAAGAACATGTCCTACCAACCGATCCCTTCTTCTAGTCAAGCTGTGCCACAAACTTCTCCTCTCCCCAATCCTATTCAGTACCTCGTCATTAGTTATGTGATCTACCTATCTAATCTTCAGCATTCTACGGTAGCACCACATTTCGAACGCTTCTATTCTCTTCTTTTCCAAACTATTTATCGTCCATGTTTCACTTCCATACATGGCTACCCTCCATTCAAATACTTTCAGAAACGACTTCCTGACACTTAAATCTATACTATATGTTAACAAATTTCTCTTCTTCAGAAACGCTTTCCTTGCAATTGCCAGTCTACATTTTATATCCTCTCTACTTCGACCATCATCAGTTACTTTGCTCCCCAAATATAAAACCTCATTTACTACTTTAAGCGTCTCATTTTATAATCTAATTCCCTCAGCATCAACCGACTTAATCGACAACATTCCATTATCCTCGTTTTGCTTTTGTTGATGTTCATTTTATATCCTCCTTTGGAGACACTGTCCATTTCCTTCAACTGCTCTTCCAAGTTCTTTGCAGTCTCTGACAGAATTACAATATCATCGGCGAAACTTAAAGTTTATATTTCTCATCCATGGATTTTAATATCTACTCCGAATTTTTCTTTTCTTTCATTTACTGCATGCTCAATATACGGATTGAATAACATCGAGGATAGGCTACAGCCCTGTCTCACTCCCTTCCCAACCACTGCTTCCCTTTCATGTCCCTCGACTCTTATAACCGCCATCTAGTTTCTGTACAAATTGTAAATAGCCTTTCTCTCCCTGTATTTTACCCTTGCCACCTTCAGAATTTGAAAGAGAGTATTCGAGTCAACATTGTCAAAAGCTATCTCTAAGTGTACAAATGGTAGAAACGTAGGTTTGCCTTTTCTTAATCTAGCTCCTAAGATAAGCCTTAGGGTGAGTATTGTCTCATGTGTTCCCATATTTCTACGGAATCCAAACTGATCTTCCCCAATGTCGGCTTCAACCAATTTTTCCATTCGTCTGTTAAGAATTCGCGTAAGTATTTAGCATCCGTGAGTTATTAAACTGATAGCTCGGTAATTTTTACATTTGTCAACACCTGCTCTCTTTGGGACTGGAATTATTATATTCTTCTTAAAGTCTGAGGGTATTTCGCCTCTCTCATACATTTTGCTCACCAGATGGTAGAGTTTTGTTAGGACTGGCTCTCCCAAGGCTGTCAGTAGTTCTAATGGAATTATTGTCTACTCCTGGGGCCTTGTTTCGACTTAGGTCTTTCAGTGCTCTGTCAAAGTCTTCACGCAGTATCATATCTGCCATTTCATCTTCATCTACATCCTCTTCCATTTCCATAATACTGTCCGCAAGAATATCGCCCTTGTATGACCCTCTATATACTCTTTCCACCTTTCTGCTTTCCCTTCTTTGCTTAGAACTGGGTTTCCATCTGAACTCTTGATATTCATACAAGTGGTTCTCTTTTCTCCAGAGGTCTCTTTAATTTTACTGGAGGCAGTATCTATCTTACCCCTAGTGAGATAAGTCTCTACATCCATACATCTTCCCTCTAGCCATGGCTGCTTAGCCATTTTGCACTTCCTGTCGATCTCATTTTTGAGACGTTTGTATTCCTTTTTGCCTGCTTCATTTATTGCATTTATATATTTTCTCCTTTCATCAGTTAAATTCAGTATTTCTTCTGTCGCCCAAGGATTTCTACTAGCCCTTGCCTTTTTACCTACTTGATCCTCTGCTGCCTTCACTACTCCATCCCTCAAACCACCCATTCTTCTTCTACTGTATTTCTTTCCCCCATTCCTGTCAATCGTTCCATAATGTTCTTCCTGAAACTCTCTACAACCTCTGGTTCTGTCAGTTTATCCAGATCCCATCTCCTTAAATTCCCACCTTTTTTCAGTTTCTTCACTTTTAATCTACAATTCATAACCAGTAGATTGTGGTCAGAGTCATATCTGCCCCTGGAAATGTCTAACAATTTAAAACCCGGTTCCGAAGTCTCTGTCTTACCATTATATAATCTATCTGAAACCTGTCAGTCTCTCCAGCCTTCTTCCATGTATACAACGATTAAAAAATGTAGAACGCTTCACAATTTATCGTGTCATACCTGCGCAGTATTAACTTCAAATCAGGCAGCTGTAACTGGCCGTATCTGGCGCATGAACGGAACGTTAAAGTCTACTAAATAAGAAAGGCACATAAGGGCCCGAAGGCGTCGGTCAAACCTACAACCTGTAAGAAGCGTCTAATGGCATCCAAGCTCAACCCCCTCCCGCCCCCCCCCCCTCCTCCCAGCCCCTCAAGAATATAATTCGACTACATGAGCACCATCATTTGCTTTCTTAACTTTGAGGATGAAACGCCGCCAGCAGAGGCAGCGATCAGGTGGGAAGAAGATAAAAATCAGTATTTGGTCCCTCCATCTCTAATTATTTTTGGCATGTGTGCATGTCGTTCTACTTAAGGCTTTTGTTACTTTTTTTGCAGACAACGACATGCTAATGTTCCAGCCTAAACCACCACGGCAGCAGCAGCCATCATTCTCAACAGGATTTCGTCCCGACTTATCGAACCCATTGTCACCGAAGTATTCAGTGGCCCAGCCGCTTAAGCAGCAATCACCTTCAGAACTACCACAGTTCATTGACGTCAAGCAAGCCTCTAAAGAATACTGCTGTTTGGCAATACTTACTATGTGACAACAAGCGAATATAAACGTGTTTGTTACAACAAATGCCCATACCGCAATTCTCTGGTGTTTCATATCTTGATTTCGTTACCAGTGAAACGATTATGTGTGTTTATTTTATCCATTTGCCTTAAAGAGTTATTATTGCATTGTCACAAGTCAGAACCCATGTCATAAATTTATGGGGCTGCATGAATTTGATAAGTATGAGGGTGGACACATCCTGTATTTACACGATACATCAGATGGTTATAAGACTCTGCTGCTGTGAGTTAAACTAGTTATTACTACTGGCACTTTATGAATTGCAAGTGTGTGTGTACTGTTATTGATTCACATGGTTGGAAATAAAAAATAATGTTTATAGGATATTTTTATTTATTGGTATATTGTCGATTTAAAAACGACGATTACAGTGTTAACCAAACTTTGTCAAGCTATATTCCTCCTGATGACTTGGCAGTCCAAATATACTCGATGTAGAAGCCTGCTGTTGTGGACGCCTCTGTGTCACTCACTGCACTGTGGACTGTTGCGCCCGTTACGAAGGTTCTCTCAACAATATATCTGCCACCGCTGCATTAACAACATATCCCTGAGAGTAACATGATACACCGATACTAACCGTAACTGTAGTAATAGTAGATATGTAACATATTACAACCATTTCCTGCACGGCAGGAAACGGAACCGACATTTTGAAAAGGGTATACAACTCCAGCAAATGCAACGCATTATGTTTCTGGTTGCAAATGAAATACCCCTCTTGTTTGCAGTCATGCCGCCCCCCCCCCCCCCACCCAGTCCTCCTATTATAGTGCCTTTCCATTTTTGATGCAGGAAACTGTGAACAGATTTCTCTGGCGGATGCGTACAACAAGTAGATTTGTTAAAGTTTTCTTTGCTCAAGGAAAGTAACTTGTCTATTGAGCGCATGGGACCTAGACATATGCACAGAGAGCGAACAAATAATGGTGCCCATCCAATCGAATTATAAAAATTAAAATAACTCAAGGGGTGGGTGGCTAAGCTTGATGCCATTGCTCGGAACGTCAGGGCATAACAGTGACTGGCAGACAGCGCAGTGATGTCGATGCGTAGGCATAATGCTATTAGCCATGGTGCGGAGCGAGGGGAATTCTGGGAATGCTGACGCCAAGAATGCTGACGCTGACAACAGCACTTTGTACGAGGGTACGGTGAATGAAGCGAAATTTGTGACTGGAGTCACATGGTTGGACGCAGCATACTGTCTTGGATGGAGAGTCATCATCAGAAGTAGAAGAAATTTCGGGATTGACCAAGGAAAGTGTGCTGGGAGCCTTTCTGTTCATGTTGTATGTTAATGACCTCCAGAGAATATTAATAATAAACTCAGACTTATCGAGTCAGTCAAATCTTGATAAGATTTCAAAATGATACCAACTTCGGCAACTTGCTTTAAATGTTCATTGGTGTAAAACTGTGCACTTCACAAAAAAAAGTAGTATTCTATGACTACAACATCATTGAGCCACAGATGAAATCAGCCAACTCTTAGAAATAGCTGGGTGTAGCACGTTGAAAGTATATGAAATGGATTCATCACATAGGCTCAGCCCTGCGCAAAGCTGCTGGTAGACTTCCAGTTATTGATCGAATAATGGGGAAGTACAATCAATCTACAAAGGAGGTTGCTACAGATCGCCCATGCTACCCATTGTAGTATATTGCTCGAGTGTGTGGGACCGGAACAAAATAGGATTAGCAGGGCATATTTTATGTACACAGAGATGTACAGCACAAATGTTCACAAGATTGTTTGACCTATGGCGAAACGTAATAGAGATACTGAGGAAACTGATCTGGCAGACACTTAAAGATAGACATAATCCACGACGAGACAGCAGACGTACAATGATTCAAGAACTGATTTTAAGTAATGACTCCAGGAACATGTTGGAACCCAATATGTATCACTCATATAGGGTCCATGAGAACCAGATTAGACTAGATACAGCACGCACTGGGCTTTTTGAACACTAATTCTTCCCGTACTCCACATGTGAATGGAATAGGAAGAAACCCTGATAACTGGGAGCTGGTAAAATGGGATGCACCCTTTGCGATACACTTCATAGTGGTTTGTAGAATGTAGATGTACACTATGTGATCAAAAGTATGCGGACACCTACAAAACATACGTTTTTGATATTAGGTGCTTGTGCTGCCACCTATTGCCAGGTACTCAATATCAGCGACCTCAGTAGTAATTAGACATCGTGAGAGAGCACGATAGGGCCCTCCGCGGAACTCACGGACATCGAACGTCGTCAGCTGATTGGTATCACTTGTGTCATACGTCTGGATGCGAGATTTCCGCCCTCCTAAACATCCCTAGGTACGCTGCTTCCGATGTGATAGTGAAGTGGAAACGTGAAAGGACACGTTCATCACATACGAGTACAGATAGGACTTGTCTGATGACTGACAGAGAACGCCAACTGTTGAAGAGGGTCTTAATGTGAAATAGGGAGACATCTATCCAGACCATCATACAGGAATTCCAAACTGCATCAGGATCCACTGCAAGAACTATGTTAGTTATGCGGGAGGTGAGATACATTCGATTTCATGGTCGAGCGGCTGCTCATAAGCCACACATCACGCCGGTAAATGCCGAACGTAGCCTTGATTGGTGTAGGGAGCGTAAACACTGGACGACGGAATAGTGGAAAAACGTTGTGTGGGGAGATGATTCACGGCACACAATGTGGCGATCCGACGGCAGGGTATGGGTGTGGCGAATGCCCGGTGGAAATCATCTGCCAGCGTGTGTAGTGCCGACAGTAAAATTCGGAGGCGGTGGTGTTATGGTGTGGTCGTCTTTTTCATGGAGAGGGCTTGCACACCTTGTTGTTTTGCATGGCACTATCACAGCACAATGATGTTTTAAGGACTCTCTTGCTTCCCACTGCTCAAGAGGAATTCGGGGATGCCGATTGTGGCATCTTTCAATACGATCGAGAACCTGTTGCTGGCAGGAGTGGCTGAGCGCTTATAGGCGCTACAGTCTGGAACCGCGCGACCTCTACGGTCGCAGATTCGAATCCTGCCTCGGGCATGGATGTGCGTGATGTCCTTAGATAATTAGGTTTAGGTAGTTCTGAGTTCTAGGGGACTGATGACCTCACCAATTGAGGCCCATAGTCCTCAGAGCCATTTGAACCATTTGAGCACCTGTTCATAATGCACGACAATAACATCCCTGTAATGGACTGGTCTGCACAGAGTCCAGACCTGAATCCTACAGAACACGTTTGCGTTGTTTTGGAACACCGATTTCATGCAAGGCCTCACTGACTGACATCGGCACCTCTCCTCAGTGCAGCACACCGTGAAGAAAGGGTTGCCATTCCCCAAGAGACATTCCAGCACCTGATTAAACGTTTGCCTTCGAGAGTGGAAGCTGTCATCAAGGCTAAGGGTGGCCCAACACCATATTGAATTCCAGCATTACCGATGGAGGGCGCCACGAACTTGTAAGTCATATTCTGCCAGGTGTCCGGATACTTTTGATCACATAGCGTACATGTAGATATAGTTTGTGCCACAAACCTACTGAGACCAGACGTCTAAAGGCAGCAATAAATAAGTCTTTGTCTGGTAAGTTGAACTTAAAGAAGATTTTCCACTAGTCTATATCTTGTTCCATCACCAAAATTGCCTGTGCGTGCCACATGTATGTAGTAAATCACCGTCCCGTACACAATCTACACTCCTGGAAATTGAAATAAGAACACCGTGAATTCATTGTCCCAGGAAGGGGAAACTTTATTGACACATTCCTGGGGTCAGATACATCACATGATCACACTGACAGAACCACAGGCACATAGACACAGGCAACAGAGCATGCACAATGTCGGCACTAGTACAGTGTATATCCACCTTTCGCAGCAATGCAGGCTGCTATTCTCCCATGGAGACGATCGTAGAGATGCTGGATGTAGTCCTGTGGAACGGCTTGCCATGCCATTTCCACCTGGCGCCTCAGTTGGACCAGTGTTCGTGCTGGACGTGCAGACCGCGTGAGACGACGCTTCATCCAGTCCCAAACATGCTCCATGGGGGACAGATCCGGAGATCTTGCTGGCCAGGGTAGTTGACTTACACCTTCTAGAGCACATTGGGTGGCACGGGATACATGCCGACGTGCATTGTCGTGTTGGAACAGCAAGTTCCCTTGCCGGTCTAGGAATGGTAGAACGATGGGTTCGATGACGGTTTGGATGTACCGTGCACTATTCAGTGTCCCCTCGACGATCACCAGTGGTGTACGGCCAGTGTAGGAGATCGCTCCCCACACCATGAAGCCGGGTGTTGGCTCTGTGTGCCTCGGTCGTATGCAGTCCTGAATGTGGCGCTCACCTGCACGGCGCCAAACACGCATACGACCATCATTGGCACCAAGGCAGAAGCGACTCTCATCGCTGAAAACGACACGTCTCCATTCGTCCCTCCATTCACGCCTGTCGCGACACCACTGGAGGCGGGCTGCACGATGTTGGGGCGTGAGCGGAAGACGGCCTAACGGTGTGCGGGACCGTAACCCAGCTTCATGGAGACGGTTGCGAATGGTCCTCGCCGATACCCCAGGAGCAACAGTGTCCCTAATTTGCTGGGAAGTGGCGGTGCGGTCCCCTACGGCACTGCGTAGGATCCTACGGTCTTGGCGTGCATCCGTGCGTCGCTGCGGTCCGGTCCCAGGTCGACGGGCAAGTGCACCTTCCGCCGACCACTGGCGACAACATCGATGTACTGTGGAGACCTCACGCCCCACGTGTTGAGCAATTCGGCGGTACGTCCACCCGGCCTCCCGCATGCCCACTATACGCCCTCGCTCAAAGTCCGTCAACTGCACATACGGTTCACGTCCATGCTGTCGCGGAATGCTACCAGTGTTAAAGACTACGATGGAGCTCCGTATGCCACGGCAAACTGGCTGACACTGACGGCGGCGGTGCATAAATGCTGCGCAGCTAGCGCCATTCGACGGCCAACACCGCGGTTCCTGGTGTGTCCGCTGTGCCGTGCGTGTGATCATTGCTTGTACAGCCCTCTCGCAGTGTCCGGAGCAAGTATGGTGGGTCTGACACACCGGTGTCAATGTGTTCTTTTTTCTATTTCCAGGAGTGTAATTACTGTCTCTGACGCAATCTGGATTTCCTCATTTGTCATTGTTTTTAATAGCAGATAGCAGTTGATCTGAGAAGTACGAGCTGTGCCACTGGAGATGAAACGCCTCTGCGCACAGTGGACCGCCTCCACTACAGGCGTCGTGCGTGGGCGGCGGCGCCTGAGGCGTGAAGGCGGCACGCCGTCGGCGCGTGTGCCGGGGTCGCGCTAATCCCGTAAAGAGCGGGCGGGCCACGTGCCCCCGGCGGCGTTGCATGCCACGCCCTCGTTTCCCGCCGCCTCCGCCTCCGCCGCCGCCCCCGCTGCCGCTCGCGCTGCATTTCCTGCTGCAGTAACTCTCGGCCCGCCGCCATCAGCCTTGCGGCAGCAGCACATTCCTCCCCCTGCAAAGAAGTGAGGCCGCGCACACAACCCCGGCAAGTAATGCGCTGGGCTGTGTGGGCGCCGCCTTTTCCAGCGGCACGGCATGCCGTCATGTCTGTCACGCTAAGCTCTCTGGCGAGAAGCGCAGGTAGTTCGTGTCGATGGGAAGTGAGCATGCACATAGTTACACCAGTCATTTCTATGCCTTCTAATTGATAAAAGACAAGTTACTCTACAGAGATTATCCACGATATTAAGATCATTAGCGCTGATACTACATGTAGCAAAGAAATCGGTAGAATATTGCAGCGACTTTATTTAATTTAGCGCCGCCATTGTTCATGACTGGTTTGATGTGTCCCGCCAGGAATCTCTCCCCTATTCCAACCTCTTCGTCTCACACAACCACTTCCACCTAACGTCCTCAATTATTTGTTAGATACACCCCAGTCTTTGTCTTCATCAACTATTCTTATTCTAAACAGCTCTCTCATGTACCATGGAAGTTATTCTTAGATGTGTTAACATATGTCCTATCAGCCTGTCCCATCACCTTGTCAGTGCTGTTCGTATGTTCCTCTCCTCGTCGATTCTGCAGATTATCCCTGTGGTGTCACCGCCAGACACCACACCTGCTAGGTGGTAGCCTTTAAATCGGCCGCGGTTCGTTAGTATATGTCGGACCCGCGTGTCGCCACTATCAGTGATTGCAGACCGAGCGCCGCCACACGGCAGGTCTAGTCTAGAGAGACTCCCTAGCACTCGCCCCAGTTGTACAGCCGACTTTGCTAGCGATGGTTCACTGACTACATACGCTCTCATTTGCAGAGACGACAGTTTAGCATAGCCTTCAGCTACGTCATTTGCCACGGCCTAGCAAGGCGCCATATTCAGTTACAATGTGTCTTCTGAACAGATAATATTGTGAATCATGTACCGTCAAGAGCGACGTTCATCATTAATGGATTAAAGTTAAGTATCAAACTAATTACGTGCGCTTTCTGAATTCTAATTCCTTCTCATGTTCCAGACCTCACGTCAGTATATTCCTTCCCTCCTCACGCCAGCCTGCGTGAGCTAAAACGCGTGCATTTGGGCCTCCTCTAGTAACACGGTATTGGCTCTTCTGCCAACTACAACAATCCCCACCTAATTTTCAACTTCCTTCTATAGCACCATATCTAGAACACTTCGATTCTCTTTTTCCCAGTTTGCTTACAATCTATGTTTTACTTCCACGATGGGATACAAAAATACAGTCTGACGAATGTCTTTTTGAAAATAAGGCCGAAGTTTGACACTAACAGACCTTTTTGATCTGGGAGCTCTCTCTGAGTTTGCTAGCCTGCTTTTTATCGGCCATTGAAGCGTTTCTCCTATTTTTAGACAACACAGTTGTGTGACGATAAACAGCGATTGATTTACTTATAATCAATTATTCAAAATGACAGTCACAATCGCATTGATTGTTTTGCCGCCAACCGGTTTCGACCCGCCATGGGGTCATCTTCAGGGCAATTTACACTATTTGGTAACTACCAACCGTGCACAGGCAGAGTGACGACTCCAGGGAGAAACCAAATGGTGTAAATTTCCATGATGATAACCCCATCGCGGGTTGAAGCCGGTTGGCGGCAAAACAAATAATGCGATTGCGACTGTCATTTTGAATAATTGGTTTCTCCTATCTCTATAGGTTGGGACATCTCAATATAAAAAATTCTCAATTAGTCAAGATATGAAGAGACAATGAGTACGAAGAAGTTCTGCATAACTGGCGCAATGGTTAGCACACTGGACCCCTTTCGGGAGGAAGACGGGTCAGTGCCGTGTTCGGACATCCTGATTTAGCTTTTCCGTTATGTCCCTAATTCACTTCAGGCAAATGCCGGGATTGTTCCTTTGAAAGGACACGACCGACTCTCTTCCCCACCCTTCCCTAATCCCATGAGACCAATGACCTCGCTGTTTGGTTTCTTCCACCAAATCAACCAACCAACCTTAATTTGAACGTCTCAGTGAGAAAGAGAAAACGCCAATGACGATGAACAGAAGTTAATATCTTTTTAGAAGTTAATCACTTTTTAGTCAAAATGCCGGAAAATACTGTCTGATCGTCAGTCATCATTCTTTTATGAAATGGTTCATCGTGAAAAGTAAACCGTGAGGCGGGCAACATCAGACCACTGAGGGGACTCACGACGTCATTGTTCGATGATAGAAAACTTATCAGTTTAACAAAATTCTTAAGTAAAAATGTAATTGAGAATAAGGAAAAGATCGGATGATAAATCTCAGGATGGTTCTGCTTTGAAAGAAGTGAAGTGACCGGTCGTTATATCACCCAACAATCCATCCTCAAATTTTTCAAAAATCAAATGGTTGAAATGGCTCTGAGCACTATGGGACTTAACTGCTGAGGTCATCAGTCCCCTAGAACTTAGAACTACTTAAACCTAACTAACCTAAGGACATCACACACATCCATGCCCGAGGCAGGATTCGAACCTGCGACCGTAGCGGTCACGCGGTTCCAAACTGACGCGCTTAGAACCGCACGGCCACACCGGCCGGCTCAAATTTTTCGATGCGGTCACTGAAACAACAGATAAACACATACAAAACAATATTGCTCACTCCAGACTCGGGGAAGGTGAGGCGTTTTTTAAAAAAATCTGCTTTTAGCAAGATTACAATATAACCTATTTCGATCCAGGACAATGCCACTTACTCGATCGCAGCTCGACATCATACAGAGAAAAGGGACAGATATGCTGACGAAGAAATTGACATAGCCATTTTAATTTGTCCAAAAAAATAAAAGTACGACTTTCCGGTGCTTCTAATGGCGTGGCTTGATAGTTACAGGCTCTGACATCACTTTATACGGTTATTACTTTGACAGGTTATGTTATTTCACAAGAAGAGAAGGGAAATATTACAACATATCGAAATAAATATACAGTTACACACATATATATAGGTGATTGATACTTACGCATCCTGTACCAACAAAGGCAATGTTTTATTGACCTGTGTTATTTTTCTTCCCAGGTAACAAATTCGTTCACTCTGTCTTCTTCGCAGACTCCACTTTCAATGTCAAGTTTCTCGATAGTCAATTTTTTTCTCCTCCAGATGACTTTCGTCTTGTTCCGTTTGCTCGCAATCGATAGTGTAAGGATAAAAAGTTCTTAGCTTACTTGACTTCGTAAATTTAACGTGGCAATCCGAGAAGTTTTTGTCTAAGAATTCCGTCCTGTAGTCTGCATTCATTGGACTGTTCACTCCATTCCATCGGGCCCTGTCAATGACAATAGCAGTGTCATCAGTTAATGTCGCCATTGATATCATTACAATATGAATTTCAGTCCCGCTCCTGGATGTTTCTTCGATGCATAGATTGAAAAGTGGGATCAGAACACAACACCCTTCTCTTTAGAAATTAAATGATGTCGTAGGCTCAGTCGTAGGCTAGGCAGGCGGAAGACTTCATGTCACCGAAAATACTGTGTACAAAAAAGACTGCACACAAATCACTTTTGCGGCCCGTATTAGAGTAACGTTTGTTTGTGACCCGTGCCAAAGAATACAGGGGATATTGACTGTGGTACGAATGGTCACGACAGCCTCTTTACAAAATTTCAAGAACGGGTTTAAATTTCAGAAACTAGAGACATTCTTTAGTGCCCTATAGTTAGTTCATGCAGGGACCGTAAGACCAAATTATAGTAATTACAGCAAAAATGAGGCATTCAGACGCTCGTCCTTCCTACATTCAACTCGCGAATTTAACGAGCAGAAACCCTAACATGTGCTACGGTGCTTGTAAGTAGGCTGTTTATGTTTTCTTTATGTAAGTAGGCTGTTTAGGTTCTTATATTGGTAACGCCGCCGCCACGTAGCGCTCTCTGTATGAAAATGAAATCACTGGCTGTGCTGTGTGCAGTCTGTGGCTAGTTTGCATTGTTGTCTGCCATTGTAGAGGGGCAGCTGGATGTTAACAGCGCGTAGCGTTGCGCAGTTGGAGGTGAGCCGCCAGCAGTGGTGGATGTGGGGAGAGAGATGGCGGAGGTTTGTAATTTGTCATGAACTGATATATATATTATGACTTGTGATGATATTAAGGTAAATACAATGTTTGTTCTCTATTAATATCTTTCATTTGCTAACTATCCCTATCAGTAGTTAGTGCCTTCAGTAGTTTGAATCTTTTATTTAGCTGGCAGTAGTGGCGCTCGCTGTATTGCAGTAGCTTGAGTAGAGAAGATTTTTGTGAGGTAAGTGATTTGTGAAAGGTATAGGTTAATGTTAGTCAGGGCCATTCTTTTGCAGGGATCTTTGATAGTCAGATTGCGTTGCGCTAAAAATATTTTATGTCAGTTTAAGCACAGTCTTGTATAAATTGTTCAAAGGGGAAGTTTCATATGTCGACCCTTAGCCGAGGATACCTCACTGGAATATTCTGATTTTTCTCTTGTAGTTTGTGTAATTAGTGTAGCTTTTGTTTATTGCTAGCGCGTAATTATAGAGAGAATTTCCTTTGTAGTTGTAGTTTTTCATTGTTGTACAGTAAAGCAGTTGCGGCATGCATGTAGATTTGCAGCAAGTATTTCGCAGCTGCGCTTGCAATTAACTAGATATTATTTTCAGTGCTGTGTTAATGTGTTCTCTTATTTTTGCTCTTCAAACTGTGCTTTTCTGTGTTATCGTGTGAAATATTGTGATAATAATGGCGTGTGAAAAACGTAATACTAGGCTCCAAAGTAAACTGAGAAATGACAGTGAAGACGAAAGCAGTGTGTTAGCGCCACCGTGTAATGAATTGACTAATGTTCAACATAGTAACTTGGTAATTGTGCATAGGGAAATGGAGCGGGCGGCAAACAATGGAGTAGGCAGTGAAACAGTTTGTGAACAGGGAAGCATTATCAATCGATCGCTTGGCAACAGCTCGCCTCAGGAATCCGAAATGACAGGACACAATTTTGCAAATACTGTAGATCCAGGTTTTGCGTCCTCGCCGTTTTCTCAAATAAGTCAAGACACATTTTCAGCTTGTCAAAATGTGAATGTTGCCGGTGCAAATGCACTGCCGAAAAGAGTAGAGGAACAGATTCCAGACACTAATGCATTGTTATTACAACTAATGCAACAAATGGAACAAAATCAGAGACAAACACAGCAAAAGCTGCAAACGTTAGACGCAATGGAACAAAATCTTAAAAATTTAGACACAATGGAACAAAATCTTCAAAAGTTAGACTCATTGGAGCAAACTATTGAACAAACACGTGAGTATTTAACTACTGTGTTACATAACATTGAATCGAAATGTCAAAAAGTCTGTAATGACGTAAAAACACAAATTTGTGAGCATTTCCAACCTATTTTTTCGCGGCATGAAAATGCATTACAGAATCACGAAGCAGCCACAAAAGAACTGCAAGCCATTGTTCATGAAAATCATGAGACCTTGTGGGCTAAAATTGACTCAGTTGCATCTACCGATTCGGTTACGCAACTTGCAATAACTCAGGAAAACTTAAAGGACACAGTAGATTCGATTTCAACACAAATGGACACTCTGAAACTTGCTTCAGAAAAACACACTGAGGAAATGTGTTCACTATCGGAGAAAGTAGCCGAACTTTCGGATCAGGTCACTAACTTATCTACAAAGGTAGATGATGATCTGAATGACACAAGACCTGTAGCCTTCACTGACACAGAAGAGTATGAACAAATTAGAAAATTCAAACAGAATCAAAATCAAATCAATACACAGTACAAAAGAGAAATCCGGGAAGTACAAGATCAGCTGACACAGGTAATTCAAGAATTACGTATTTCAGAGGATACTCGCGCCCCAATACGGGAAGAGGGACACAGAAATACGGAACAGCCACAAAATAATAACACAGGGCATTTCGGAAGTTATGAAAGAAATTGGTAATGTGCACCGAATTTTGATATGGAACCGCCGACACGACGTAACAATGACCGATATGCTACTCGCCGACACGATGATTTTGACTATAAGCTGTTCATTGCTACATGTAAATTCAAAACATTTAAGAATTCTGGCAACGACATTCATCCACAAGCATGGCTCCATCAATTCTCTCATTGTTTTCCTCCCAACTGGTCGTTAGAACACAGATTAGAATTTATGTGTGGCTACTTGGAGAATGAACCAGCTGTAAGAATGCGATCGGTAATTCACGATTGCCACAGTGAAGGAGAGTTTTACCATGCCTTCCTCTCAGCATATTGGTCTCAAGCCACACAAGACCGAGTAAAACATAGCATCATAATGATGAAACGTTTCGAACAATCTGAATTTTCCAGTCTTATGAAATATTTTGAAGACATGTTGCATAAGAATCAATATCTTTCAAACCCATACAGCCCCTCAGAACTCATCCGCATTTGCTCAATCAAACTGCCTGAACATTTACGACATATTATTTTGGCAGGACGTTGCAAAGACGACATTGAAGCATTTCAGGGACTTTTACAAGAATTAGAAATTGACACTGACAATCGCGGAACGTGAAACCAGGAACACAACAATTACAGGTCACATCCGTCGCAATTCCGCGATGAAAGAAGTAATAACTAGACACGACAAGGCTATTCTCACAACACAAATCGTGACCAAAACAGACACCACCCGTATGACAACCGTTGGCAGAGTAGTAATAACTACAGGGAAAGATCACCTCTCCGTGGTAATGACTATCACAGAGACAATAAGAGAAACAGACAACATGGGAACCAAAATAAATACTATCAAGGGAGACAGAATAACTTTAGACGCAACGGACCAGCGCGCAGTTACGATTCAGGGAGAAATTCTCCACCACGTGACCGACAAGAAAGAAACTAAGGAATCTACCGACATGACGACAGACGATATGATCGTAACGACAGACCTGAATTGCATCAGAACTGGCGGGATTCAAACAGAGCAGGGCCCTCTCGTCACGGTGAATTTGTAGAAGTTAGGTCTCCAAATCCCAATAACGACGCGCGCCAACAAAGAGACAATAGGCAATGACTCACACCGCTGGCAGGAACAAAACGTACTTATGAAACTGATGACGCAGCTGCCGTAGCTAGTAATTACGTAAAAATGGAAGACATTAGGGACATCTTACTCCAAGAACACGACGTAAAACATAACAACATTGCATATCCTGTGATTCACATTACAGTAAATGACGTAAAATTTACGGCAGTACTTGACTCTGGCAGTCCCATTTCAGTAATCAGTGAAACAGCCTTTAGCAAATGCAACAAATCGAACGATTGCCCCACACTTCCGTTACGTAAGATTAAATTACAAGGTGCAATCTTTGGAAAAAGTGTAGATGTACGCCAACAAACCAACTTAGAATTCTTTTGTCAAAGCCACAGCTTCTCTATGAACTTTCTTATTGTTCCATTATTGTCGACGGAAATTATACTGGGAGTAGACTTTTTGAATGAATACAAAGCAATCTTAAACTTTCACGATGCTGAAATAACTTTAGAAAAAGAAGGTAAGTCAGTAGCTTTGAAATTTGAAAATTGGCTCTCAAACCATGACGAAGAAATTAATCGGCTTTACCTCCTGTTAGACAACAGTTCGGAATTTTCGACGGAATTTGACACTAACAATCACTCTGCAAGTACTGACAGGGGTGATATCGACGGCGCATTTGATACTAATGAGTTAATTCAGAATAAAATTCAAACAATTGAGAATTGTAATAACAATGAAAGAGCAAGACCTTTTTGAAATTTTACAAGCACATTCCACAGTTTTTACTCATAAAACAGGAACAATCAAGGGATTTCAATACCAATTTCGTGTTCGTGAGCATACTAAATTTTGTGTTAGACCATATGTAATTCCAGCACATTATAGGGACCATGTTAGAACAGAAATACAATCTATGCTTGACGAGGGCATTATTGAGCCTGCAGTAAGCTCATATAACAATCCATTACATATTGTTGAGAAGAAAAATGGATCGATCAGGCTTGTCTTAGATTCGAGACAAATCAATACTATCATTATTCCTGAAACAGACAGGCCGCAAACGTTGGAAGAACTTCTTCAAAATTTTAATGGTGTAAAAGTGTTGTCTTTCATTGATCTCTGATCCAGCTTTTATCAGATCGAACTTCATCCAGAATGTAGAAAATACACAGCTTTCCTTTGTTTCGGCGTTTGTTATCAGTTTCGGAAACTTCCTTTTGGTTTGAACATTTCTTCGGCAGCATTTATTCGCGGGCTAAATTCCATATTACCTGAGTTCTTAAAACGGCACATCACCTTATATGTGGACGACATTCTGATAGCAGAAGCCTCATGGGAACTACATAATCGCATCCTCAACAGTTTGTTACGTATTTTTGCAGAATCTGGAATTACAGTTAATTTGGAAAAGTCTGAATTCGGTAGGTCAAAGGTGAGGTTTTTGGGACATATTATATTTTCTGAAGGCCTTCAGCCGGATCTTGAAAAGTTAGAAGCAATCAGAGCCATTCCAGTTCCTTCCACAAAAAAACAAGTCCGCAGTTTTCTAGGTCTCGTAAATTTTTACCGTCGTTTTCTGAAAATGCAAATTCTTCTTACACCAAAACTTTGTTCTCTCACTGGAAAAAATACTATTTGGAACTGGGACGAACAAGCACAGTTGGAATTCAATTCTTTGAAAGAATCGCTGCTTAATGCGCCAATACTAGCTCATCCAGATCTGTCACAAGATTTCTACCTTAGCACGGTTTCTTCTAAAGTAGGTCTTGGTGCCCATTTATTTCAAGAAGCCACAGAAAATGACACTACTGTTCAGAAAACCATTGCTTTTGCTAGCCGAGTGCTAACGAAATCTGAAAAAAATTATTCCGTTACTGAATTAGAAGCTTTAGCTATCGTTTAGGCATTTAACAAATTCCGTTTCTTTCTTTCTGGTAAGCACGTAAAAGTATACAGTGATCATCGTGCATTGCAATCTCTTATGTCTTCAAAATTAAATCATGACAGGTTAAAACGTTGGGCATTGTTTCTGCAAAAATTCCGCTTCACAATAGTCTACATTCCCGGCAAGGAGAACATTGTTGCGGACGCACTGTCACGCGCACCGGCTGGGCTTGAGAAAAGTAACAAAGAAGGCAACCTCGAGAAAAATTTCAGTATTCTTTACATTCAGAAAGTCGCCTTTGAAAACTTCATCACCACGTCTTTAAAAGACATTGCTCATGAACAAGATAAAGATCCGATTTGGAGAGACATCAAAAGTAAATGGCATGAAAAGACACACACTCAGATTCGGCATTATTACCTGGTTAGAAACAACATACTCTTCAAACGCTGCACTGTTGATGACAAGCTATGGGTACTTTGCATTCCAGACGATTTTGTTAATAAGCTCATTTGGTACATTCATTTCAGCTACGCACATTTTGGCCCACGAAAATATTATCATATTCTTCGAACGACTTGTTATTTTAACAATATGGAAAAGAGAATTCGAAGAGTCTTGTCTATTTGTAAACTTTGTCAAAAGGCGAAACCATCTACTATCTCCCATAGTGCTCCGCTGTTTCCTATCATTCCTTCTAAATTAAAAGAATTTGCTGCTGTTGATGTCTTGGGACCGCTTGTCAGAACATCTAATGGATTTTCGTACGTTCTAGTCGCTGTTGAACTTACTTCAAAATTTGTTTCTTTCACACCGTTACGTAAAGCCACTGGACGGTCTGTATCCAACGCCTTTGTTAAAAATTTCTTACGTGAAGTTGGACACGTTAGTAAAGTCATTTCAGATAACGGACAACAATTCAGATCTGCTGTTTGGTCACGCATGCTTCGGAATCATAAAATCAAACCTGTTTTTATTTCATTGTACTCACCACATTGTAACCCATCTGAACGGATTATGAAAGAAATCAATAAGCTTTGCAGACTTTATTGTCACAGAAAGCATCAGCATTGGGACAGATATTTACACTTATTTCAAAACGTGCTGAATGAAATGCCTCACGACTCCACTGCTTTACCACCTATTCTTGTACTGAAGAATGAAGAACCACCGAACAGAATCAGAGAGCTTGTACTTTTCCCGAATACACGTAAACTTCGACACAAAGACATAATTGATTTGGCTCTTAAAAATATAAAATCTGCAGCAGACAAAAGGAGAAAACTACACGGTAAAGCAAATGCAAAGAAACTGTATATTGGTCAGAAAGTTCTCATTAAAGCTCATTCATTGTCACATAAGAAGAAACACTTGAGTCACAAATTCTTTCTAGTTTACAATGGACCTTACAGAATCCGACGTATACCACATGATAATTGCGTTGAAGTTGAAACTCTGCGTACTAGGAAGAGTAAAGGTTTACACCACATTTCACATGTAAAACCGTTTATTGAAAGATAATCTGCTTTTTAACTTTGTCTTTGCCATAAAACTCTTAACTTCACATTTCTAGTATGCATTGTCAGACTTAGAATCTGTTAATATGCAACAATATTTGAAGTTAAATATCCAGTCAAGAACCAAGAGAACTTAATTAAACAGAAATTACGAATGCATTGTTATTGTGAACAGACGACACAGTGTTATTGTGTGTGTACATTCTTGCTTGTTAGTTGCATGTTTATGTAACGACTATAAGGCTCACATACTTAGAACATTTACCAGTACTGCTAATGAGATTTTAATGCAACATTTTGGTTTACTTGCAAATACATTATGGATTCAAGGTGCTTTCTGAGAGATACCAGGTGACACAGTGGTTAGTTTATTTGACAGCTACACGACTATATCACGATGCTACTAATGAGTGACAATTTACAATGTTGCTTTTGCGGTGTTTCTGTTTCATATCTGCACAGTTTTTCTGTATTATTCTGGAAAGTAAAACATGTTTTAGTAGTAACTTCTGTGGCATAGCAACAATGAGACAGCCTTTTTCGTGGCACAACAATACGTTACTGTACAGTACTTTCTGGGTAGGGACTCTTGACTTGTGAAAAAGGATGTTGGAAACCAAGAATCGTACTTTAAGAGTTATGAAATGTGTGTAAATGCGTGAATGTATCACAATGCCGGCGAAAATTTTTTGGACAACGTTATATTCATAGAATTTTCTTTCTACAGATTTGCAACGCTAATTCTTGACCTGTGAAATATTTTTATGTGAGACTGTCACTGTAGCGGAAACTGCTGTCGTAAATATTTCCGTAAGAAAGTTAAGTGACCACCAGCACAATATGCGTCGTGGGCACGCAGCTGTGTCAAACACCTGGAGAACAAGCCATTAGGGTGTGCCTTTCCGGAAGCACAGGTAGAAAAAAAAAGAAAAAAGGCAGGCCTTACCCTCGCCATTGACATTCCTGTAGGGAAAATATTGCAAATGCGACACCCTCATTACTTCCATTAACCTTGCTATTGACATTCCTTTGTAGGAAGCACCGCAAATATTACACGCTCATTACCTGAAAACATATGATTACTCGTACGTTGTGCTAATTACTGCAATGCTTATGAATTGATGGGAAATATTCGTATATCTGCACACCTGATTACGACAAGCGTCTTTCTACGAGAGTTGAGAGAATTTCTACTAACTTATGAAATGTCACATGACTATTGAATGATATTTTTATGCTTTGGTTTGCGTAATTGCTTATTTCATTTGATACCTGTTTTCCAGCTGTGTTACAGCATTAGTTTTATAAAATAAACTTAGATGCATTTGCTAATGTGAACACTTTCTGTCAACAGATCTATTAAACGATAATTTTGTAATCCACATTCTTTAAAAAAAGGAGCACTTGGAAAGGAAAGAACAATAAGAAGGGACTAGTAACAGTAACTGGACACATAATTTTCTTTTCAAGTTCATGGTAATATTTTTTTTATAATAAGTTGTTGTGGTGCACCACTTTAATTTACATAGACATTAAGATGTGAATATACACTTCCCTTATCTGAATTGTTGTTTTTACTGTAATATCTTTTCTGCTTGAGCTTTGTCATGTATAGATATAAGATTTTATATTTTTTATATTTTTTATATTTGCTGCTGCTGTTTGCCAGGCATAGTGCTACTGAATTTTAAATTGTGTTAATCTGTTAAGCTAGTTTTACTACTGACTTATTTTTCTTGTTGCTGCACATTGGCTCATATTAGTTGTAATGTTGCATTGCTTGGTAATTTATATTTACTGTAGCTTGCTTTGCAATTTTCCATTTTTTTTTTTTGCATTGCTGTTTGTGTTAATTTGTTATGTGCTGCTGCATTGCCTCGTCCCTTAGTTTAGCATCTGAGCTCAGTAGATTTAAGTTAGCTTAAGAGGAGTAGACTATATAAGAAACAAACTATGATGAATTTATAAGAAATGCATTGAGAAGCTATCAGAAAATGGTCTGACAAAAAAAAAAAAAAAAAAAAAAAAAAAAGGATACTGTACATTGGAGAAAAACTATTGACAGAGGATGTGAACAGAATACAGAAAGCAGGCTTAGATAGGACCTTTTGGGAATAATGATGAACGAAGGGAGATCTCCATGCAAAATACTGCAGTAAAACAAACCCTGTCCTTTCCTTTTGTGTTATCCCACTATGTGTTTGTGTACCCTTGTGTAGTTGTTTTCTTCCTGTCTCTGTGTAGTTTCATAAAATTTTTTCTTCTTTTAATATTAAGCTACATTCACTATGATGAGGAATACTGTTATCCTCAAATATAAGTTGCATTAATAATATGTTATTTTCTTTGTAAAGTTGTTTACAATTCTGTTCTGTTTCAATGTTCATGTGTGAAATTAATGTTTCGAAAACTATTCTCATTATTTTATATATTTACTTGTGTCATAATTCCTGTAACTCTGATGGATGTGTTATTTCGATTCTTTTGTAAAGCCTGTACTACAAATGTTATCTGTATTGTTATGTTCTTTAATGATGTATTTTGTACCTTTGTAATTTTATAATTGTATAGACAATTTTATAATTGTATAGACAACAGTTCTTCAAATTAAGTTACATTTCACTGCACACGTTTCTGTTGGTCATAGTATATGGACAATATGTGAGAAGTAGGGACTGTTAGTGTTTGCACGTGTGTTAAAAATTCAGCAAGGGACTGGATAACAGCATTGCTGGTTCTAAGGACATTTCAAAAAAAACTTTTTGTGAGTGGACAAGTGGTGGTTTATGGACTTGCTATATTCTCTGCAAGACTCTTCGATGGTGACTGTGCTCCTGCACAGTCGGAACAGATGGCTGCTGGCCGTCTCTACATGGACTACAGTGGGTCTGCACCTTCGGTGGCCCACCAATACCATTATTTCTACAAGGACTACAGTGGGTCTGCATCTTTGATGGCCTGCCAATACCATTCTTTCTACAGGGACTACAGTGGGTCTGCATCTTTGATGGCCCACCAATACCGTAATCTCTACAAGGACTACAGTGGGTCTACTCTGTGGTGACCTACCTACCGATATTCTTCCAAACTTCGACTGACTCTGCTGTGGGTTTGCTCCATTGTGGCCCATTACCTGTCAGCATGTCAAGAGTCAGCACTGTCTTTCCGTTGGAAGGACAACACTACTTCTTCAAGACTGTATGGAAATCCACTACTTCTATGTGCAATTTCTTTTACTAATGAGAAACTGTAATTACTATTATGATGAATGATCAGGACTATCTTTATGGACTGTGAGAAAATTTTAGCTTTTGACCGACATTGTATCAATAAGTGTGTGCATTTTATATCTTTGTTACTGTAATTGTGAAAAATTTTTGTCAAATCTGTATTGGCCAGTGCCCAACACCATTTGTAAAAATTTTTTGTGGGGAGCATGGGGGCTATGTAAGTAGGCTGTTTATGTTTTCTTTATGTAAGTAGGCTGTTTAGGTTCTTATATTGGTAACGCCGCCGCCACGTAGCGCTCTCTGTATGAAAATGAAATCACTGGCTGTGCTGTGTGCAGTCTTTGGCTAGTTTGCATTGTTGTCTGCCATTGTAGAGGGGCAGCTGGATGTTAACAGCGCGTAGCGTTGCGCAGTTGGAGGTGAGCCGCCAGCTGTGGTGGATGTGGGGAGAGAGATGGCGGAGGTTTGTAATTTGTCTTGAACTGATATATATATTATGACTTGTGATGATATTAAGGTAAATACATTGTTTGTTCTCTATTAATATCTATCATTTGCTAACTATCCCTACCAGTAGTTAGTGCCTTCAGTAGTTTGAATCTTTTATTTAGCTGGCAGTAGTGGCGCTCGCTGTATTGCAGTAGCTTGAGTAGAGAAGATTTTTGTGAGGTAAGTGATTTGTGAAAGGTATAGGTTAATGTTAGTCAGGGCCATTCTTTTGCAGGGATCTTTGATAGTCAGATTGCGTTGCGCTAAAAATATTTTATGTCAGTTTAAGCACAGTCATGTATAAATTGTTCAAAGGGGAAGTTTCATGCTACGTACAGTCTGCTAACCACCTCAAAGAGTGATTTGCAGAATATGTGCCTATGTGGATGTGGATGCAAACGTTGCCAGATTATAACATGTTTAGTACTGCTGGCAATTATAAACACCAGCAAATTTTCTAAATGCAGCTTAAGTAGGGGTCCCTGGTTCGGAAACGAACGAGCCGGAGGTTGGAAGTGAAAATTATTCTAATATCCGTGACAGTGGAACACGAGTACCACTACTGTTGTTGCTAAGGAAGTAAGGTAGGCAGCTTTCAGAGGTGGTAGTATGGACGAAAACAAGAAAAGAAAGTGTAGCGAACATCGGGTAAAAAATACATACCTGAGGAGCTATGAGCATTTGTTCATCTTTTGTTGTGTGAAACAAATCTCTCATAACTATTGAGGCATGTATTTTACAGCCCATGGTTTAGTATATGTTTCCTCTTGATTTGCTCCAAACTACCACCTCTGAAAGTTGCTTACCCTACAATCTTAGTGACAACAGTACCAGTATATGTGTTCCACTGTCAGAGGTATCAGAACGGTTTTCACTAATTTCGAGCCATTAGTTTCCCATACACGGACCCTTACCTCAGAGACCGAGCGAGGTGGCGCAGTGGTTAGCACACTGGACTCGCATTCGGGAGGACGACGGTTCAATCCCGCGTCCGGCCATCCTGATTTAGGTTTTCCGTGATTTCCCTAGATCACTTCAAGCAAATGCCGGGATGGTTCCTTGGAAAGGGCACGGCCGATTTCCTTCCCCATCCTTCCCTAATCCGAGCTTGTGCTCCGTCTCTAATGACCTCGTTGTCGACGGGACGTTAAACGCTAATCTCCTCCTCCTCCTCCTCCTTACCTCAGATGTAAACATTTATCCTTCTCAATTATCACTGAAAATTTGTACCATCATCACGTAATCAGCTCTATACACTTACATTTATGGGCACTGTCGCCTATAACTTTGACGCTCTGTAGCGTCGTTGGATGACGTTTCTGGACATGGGTTCCCATGTAAAACTGACATACTAAGTCCCCTCTACAACTTCTAGAAGTTTTTAACATGAATTGTGAAACACGCTGTGTAAGCGGAGATTCGTGTAGTTGTGAAACACCCGAGGGATTCGTGTAGTCTCTCTAGACAGGGCTCTTCTCCCTACTGCGGCCAAGGTATTTATTAGGCATGTATCCTTCCACAGCCAGCCAGTACCGCATGGAGGACCCCCTTACTGAGGACATACTGTTGGTCGATGAAAGTAAAGTCTGGCCCTGAAGCCGACTGCAACAACTGTTGAAGGTAGCGTTGAAGCAATTCTCTCTGATGAAGTCTTGATGTTTAGCGAAGCACAGCAACCTGTCAAATCTGAATGTATCTCACATTACGCTCTGCTGTCGCAGTCTTTTCCACTGTGAGTACTGGTTTCGTTAAATTGTAGGGCATTTTCAGATCAATAGCAGTTGCAGAGCAACCACTCAACTTCAATGTGCATGAATCTGTGACACTCTACGCTAAATACTGCACCGTTCCAATCAATTAGACGTAAAGAGTGTTCACTTAATGCTTGCTTTTCACACATTAGGAAACACATGCACAGTAAGTTGCAGCCATTAATCGTTTTTCACATGAAGTAGCTTTCAGATCGTTACAGATATTACTCATTTGTATTCATCACATAAGAATGGTCACTAAGAACTCATTGAATAGTGATCAACGTGTTTCCGCCACAAAAATAACAGTCGAAATATAGACTATAACGAAGTTTCTGAGTTAAATAGATTCTCTTATTTGAATTTAATAGACCGACGGACGATGACACAAATTCCTTAGGGTAAATATTATCTAGGGATGAAAAGAACAAATACACACTGTTAAAACTGAGATTATGGATTTCTTATATTTGGTGTAGATGGTGCTCAAGGTGCTTCGCTGTCCCCAACTACACCGATGCGAAAAAAATCGTAACACCAAAATCTAAATAATGTAGATCAATCAAATTTGGGGAAAACATACGTCTAGGAAACATATTGAGGTGATTAACACTGCAAGATCACAAGTTAATATGCGTGTGAGATACGCCATTGCAAATGTAAAATGCTGGTATACTAATAACTGGTGTAACCACCAGAATGTTGAATGCAAGCATGCAGACGTACATGCATTGTGTTTTACAAATGCCAGATACCAGCTTGTGTGTCATCCTGAAGGGTAGCGGTATTTGATGTGAAAATGATTAATGGCTGCCGCCCACGCTCGTGTGAGTGTCTTTCGTACATTGTGTTTATACATCCGGCATTAAGTGAACACTCCTTATCTCTCATTGATTGGAAGGGAGTAGTATTTAGCATAGAGTGTCACAGACTCACGCATGCTGCAACCAAGTTGTTGCTCCGCAGCTGCTATTGATCTGAATATGCTCTTCACATCGAGTCGGCTTCGTAAGTTACGTGACATTACACATGGACGTACAGGGTGTTTGGGGAGGAAAGGTCAATATTTTACACAGTGATAGTATAAGTAATTCTGAACAAAAGGTGTTATGTAAACATGGGTACGCAAATGGTTCGTTAGGGAGGTAGGGGTACTGTAAGGAATTTTAATTCTGCAAGATTTATGTGCACAACGTGAACGTATACACAATACAACTGGACCGTAACGTGATTTTCTTGAAAACATTGTTACAGAGAAGTACAGTTATGTTACACACTACATAGCGTTTATTTACTTTGCATTTAGTACATAATGCATTACAACATGCATGTTACATGTATTCAGTTCAAAGAGACGTACCGCGTCTTTTACAAACGGCTTTAACATTTGCCTTACAGATGTTGTTCAGTTCACAGAACAGATTCGAATATTCCACCATGAACGTCAATGCCCTTTTGCCCTCTAGCGATAACATGTTGTGTTGCTTGTTCAATTGCCTGTGGTTGGTTCCTAATCAATTCAGCAGCGTCCTTGATGTGACTGAGCAGTTCATCTCGTGTATTTAGCTTCACTTTGTGCACCTCTGATTTCATCCAATCCCATAAACATAAATCTAAAGGTGTAAGATCAGGTGATCTTGGAAGCTAGTTAATAGCACCTCCACGGCCAATCCAGCGATTAGGATAGATGCGGTTGAGATGGTCCCTCACAAGTAAGGTAACATGTGGAGGGGCACCGCCATGCTGAAACTACATTCCAGTTCGCTTGGCTAAACGACCGTCTTCCAATAGTTCCACAAATGAATTTTACAAAAAATGCAGGTACCTCTCTCCCATCAATCGCTGATTGGTAATAAATTGACATATCAAAACGTTACCGACCATGCCGCATCAAACATTTATGGCAAAACGAACTTGGAAATTGCTATCCACTGAAGCATGTGTATTTTCCCGTGACCATCGATGATTATTGCCTGTGTTTATTCCATGTCGTGAGAACTGGGCTTCCTCAGTGAATAGTATGTATGGAAGCAAATGACTATTCTCAGTCTCCCAGTCACAGAATCGAAGTCGTTGGGAAATGACGTCAACGTCTAGATTTTGGACACGCTGTATGTGAAATGGATACAGGTTTTCCGCATGTAATATTTCCCATACACGTGTCTGTGAGACATTCATACGCAAGGACATCCTTCGTATGCTCGTACCGGGACTTCGCTCTACACTTGCGACACTTTCTTCCTGTTCCTACAAAGTTTGTTGACCTGCACGCTCGGACGAAAAATGTCCACTTGGAAGAGAGCCTGTTGCACGCACCCTGCGATCAGGTAATCTTCGAGTCAGAAAGCGCCTGTGGTATTCTTCTCTTGCAGCGGCAGCACTATCGTCGCAGAAGTCATCAACATACACCATATCTGCGTATTCCTCATTAGTGTAGACGTGTGGCATTGTTAGCAGCGCTTGTACGAACACAGTTAACACCATACACTACATAGCTAACCGATCCCTCGCCAGTACATGACACAATGCTGCTTACACCGCGCAACTGCGCAAAAAACGGGTGATTGCACTACGTACGTCACATGAACATAATACGTGATAGGTTGCATAGCGTAAACATGGAATATACCCGTGCATTGTTCGCAAGAAAATTACGTGACGGTCCAGTTGTATTGCGTATACGTTCACATCGTGCACATCAGTTCTGCAGAATTAAAGTTCCTTTCAATACCCGTACTTCACTAAAGAACCATTTGCAGACTTATGTTCAGATAACATTTTTTGTTCAGAATTACTTACACTATTATTGTTTAGAATATTGACCTATCCTCCCCAAAAACCGTGTGCGTGTATTTGTTGTGGAAAAGATCCTGTAGGGTTGGCCGGAAGTGGACGGTGTGCTTGCAGCAGCAAATCGTCCCGAAACACAGTGCAGGGCTTCATCGCAATCACGTCACAACAGGTGTTCATAGTGGCCCACCTTGGAATGCAACGCACGCGTCCGCGCTTCGCAGCATGGACTGCCGCATTTTGGATTGCACCGTGTTAGCGGGCCTCTTGCCTGTAGCTTGTACTAGGGTTCGTTTCAGTATTCTGCTGAACCCGGTACCCCAATTCTGGTGTACGCACAGTCCACTGCCTCCCTGCACGTTCGTCTGTCTGAAAGGCACAATCATTATGATGTGTTTGGTTTCTGCCTCTCGACCTTCTGCACCTCCTTGGCCACAACCTAACACCGTTTCGGCTTATTTGCGACAGGAATACCAGACCGTTCTGCTGCTTACAGTGCTCTACGTCGATCACACAGCCTGAAAAACACAGAGAACACGTGACACGTGGTCAGAGGAACTGTCATTCGTCAGTGCCATCTACCGTGGCAACGATGCGCTCCCGGACACATATTTATTGGGCCTTTTGTTCTCCATTTCCAATCAGGGATCAGTCCCTGCAGTTTTTCGGTTTTATTAATGTCCATCCTGTATTTTTGGTTGATTGTCTTATCTGCCTCCCCTGTTTTGCTGCCTGAGTTACAGTGCTGCTGAATCCACCAATAATAATTCAAAGTAGGTAGTAGGGTTGGCGCGCCGTCGACATCACGGTCATTACAGACGGAGCAAAAGCTCGGATTTCAGAAGGACGGAGAAGGAAATCGGCTGTGAACTTTTCAAAGGAACTATCCCGGAATTTTGCTGGAGTGATTTAGGGAAATCACAGAAAACTTAAAAATGGATGACCGGAACCATATTTAAACCGTCGTCACCCAAGTGTGAGTCCAGCGTGCTGGCCATTGCATCACCTCGCTCGGTTGTAATAATATATGTAATTATATGTAATTTTGTATGCTTTTGGTAGTCATTACAGCCCATATGCGTTTTGTACTGAAATGTGTCACTAGTGCAGTAGCCACTGGTTACGTTGTGCATTATCTACACGTAACTTCTTTACTTTTACATTCGTATAGCTCAATGGACTGTAAAAGCTTTTAACCAGTTGTTGCATGTTTTACGCATAAAACGGTCAGAATTTCACATTTCTTGCTGAATGTCGCGCATAAAGACGGACTGCAGTTGTAATCGTGATAAGTCTTATCACTTTCAGTTTTGAATGTTTTGCTTCTTGCACGCCAGTATCTTTGTGGACACTCATCATCTGGTGGTACTCTAATGACCCAAAAACCAATTATTGATGACAAATACCGTATTTTACGGACTATGAGAAGTCACGAACTATAAGTCGCCCCTTAATTTTTATGCAAGTTTTTAAAAAATAACATTTTTGTCATTAGACTGCAACAACAGTGTAGAAAAGAAAATTCTTAACTTGTAAAACAGAACTGACCTTTAAAATCCCTGAAAATCGTAGTCAGGACTTTCTTCTTCTTCTTCTGCCTCTTCGATGTCAACGTCATCCTCTTCATATGTATGGTGGTCTTAACTGCCATCGAAAGGATTTCTTGTGCCGCAGTTCTTGAAAAATTTAACAATAATGTATTCTCTACTCTAGAGCACGACCGTTTTATCCACTGACACACTTGATTGATTGTAGGTCGTTTTAAAGCTTCCTTCGGGGTGAATTCATGTTGGGTTCCATTTACCGAGACATTAGGAGATTGCTATTGTGAAGTAAGCCCTCCCGGAATAACAGTAATCTCTTTATTCCCCTTTCTCAATAACTCTTTCACTGAATTTTTTAAATTACGACTAAACTGATATAGCGATAGAAGAGAACTCTTCTTCAATGAAGCACCTTTCCTTCTCTCCCGCACTCAGCCAATCCATAATTTCATAACATCCTCGTCCGTCCAACCTGTGTAATGTACTTGAAGAGCAACATCTGGTGGTATTTCAGATGGTTTTGACACTGCTTTGAACTGGAAAACAATGACTTAATTAAGTTTAGTACCGTCAGCACAGAATTAGAGGACAACAGTGTAGTGCGTTTTTCAGAGTCCACTTGATTTTATAGTTACAATTTTAGCACCTTCCAGGGCAACAGTTGTTCTGTTACTCGGCACATCAAATGTCAGTGGAGTTTCGTCCAAATTCGCTTACTGGCTTAATTCTACACTGATCCGCTTTCGGTGTCGAACAATAAAGCAATGGAAAGATAACATTTTATCTTCATACTCTTGTGGCATTTACTGAGATATTTTGATTTTGGTTCGCATGCCATATCCATGACGTTTCATAAACCTGTAGCACCTGGCAACTCCACGTTTAATGTCAATTACTAGCTTACGAGCGTGTATTTGAATCATTTTTGTATTAATTCCAGTGCCATTTTGATGGTGTCCACGAATTCATTTAATACACATCTTCCAGTTTTCATCACTTTGCATGCAGGCCTCTATTTGCACGTTTAGTCTTCCTCACGTTTTTTCAGTTCTTCTTTACCATCCCGCCAATCGCTAAAGGTCTTTTCTGTTGGGGGAGAACCGAAATACCGCTCAGCTGCTCTGTTTCCATGTCCTTCTGCATGTGTTATTACTTACAGTTTATAGCCCACGTCATGTGAAAACTTTTTATTTTTTCCAGAATGAGATTTTCACTTTGTAGCGGAGTGTGCGCTGATATGGAACTTCCTGGCAGATTAAAACTGTGTGCCGCACAGAGACTCGAAATCGGGGCCTTTGCCTTTCGCGGGCAAGTGCAGGTCCCGAGTTCGAGTCTCGGTCCGGCACACAGTTTTAATGTGCCAGGACGTTTTTATTTGTTATTTTTTCATTACGAAACTAGCTACTGACAAAAATATTGTACGGTTAAGAAAAACACAGATCACTTTCAGTGCAGCTTCACTGGTACCGTAGACTGCAATGACACATCACAGGCTAGAAAGTGATCTAGGTTGGTAATGGTAATCGCATGGGAGACTGTTAGCAAGCTTGCTGAACCCCCTCAAATCATTTTCGGCGCCTCGGTGCACTGCTGCTGCCAGTTGATTCCAATGTTGCCAGATAGAGACAGGTTTCCCGCGGCAACGAGTACGTGAGTACTTTTAAGACTGGCTCGAATTTTAAATTAAACACTGGACATTTTTATATAAATTCCAAGTATAAGATGCACCAGTATTTTTGAGGCAATTTTTCGACAAATTGTACAATAGACGAGTTTTTCCTTGCCGCCCTTCAGAAACTGTCAATCTATCTAAAATTAGGGGTAAGATAGCTTTTCAAAGCAAAGGGAAGCGTTTCGATTGTAGGCCGCTATCGAATGTAGGGGTACGGACAATCTGCGTTAAACTTACCGTTTCATGCGTCTTTTATGGAGGTTTTAGATGCCACGCTAATATCGGATTTGAGTTTTGAGGAGCCGTTTTTACACGTTTCATCCTATCCGCCTGGTGCCTTTATTGCAACCATAAAACGTGACGGTGCGCTGCAGACGAATAATGAAACGATAGACAGCCAATCGTGAAAGGTGCCACGCAGGACAGATTCTAGGGGAGTCCACTACGAGCATCAACGCTCCAAGAGCTTCCAAAGAGTAGTGCCGCTAGCAAGACTCCAACAAAGGGCTACCCTACCGACGAAGATTGATAAATTGCTCATCTATTGGGCACGCATTTTAGTTTTCTCTCTCTTTTTTAAATTCGTGTGCCACAACAGCAACCATACAGACATACATAAAGAAAATACACCCTTAAGTTCTGTAACCTAGAAAACTCTAGGAGCTATCAAGAGTATTTACGCGTAGGACAATAATTAAGGAGATTTTCCAGAGTGTTTAGAGTCACAGGCACATTGACATATTGCACATGCATTCTCACCCCCCTTAGACAGTGCCTGTAGTCAACATAATCCTCTGTTTTAGCAGATAGATATGTCGTGGATAATGTTGGTTTAGTTTGCATATAAAGAATCATTTTCCTTCGTAAAGTACCAGGTTGTCATGACTTTATGCCGCACTTTCTGTTTGCATTCAAATTTGCGTATGGATACTGGGAATCAGGTACTCTTTTCTGATAACACTAATTTTTATCTTCACGTAGGTAATAAGTACAATGCCAGGAAAACTGCAACATCCTCAGGAACTATGTCATTTTATTTATAACTGATGAGACAGGTGGTCGGAATATGTAATAATAAATTTACACAAAATGGAACACACAGCCGGCCGGGGTGGCCGAGCGGTTCTAGCCGCTACAGTCCGGAACCGCGCGACCGCTACGGTCGCAGGTTCGTATCCTGCCTCGGGCATGGATATTTGTGATGTCCTTAGGTTAGTTAGGTTTAAGTAGTTCTAAGTTCTAGGAGACTTGTGACTTCAGAAGTTAAGTCCCACAGTGCTCAGAGCCATTTGAACCATTTGAGCCATTTAGAACACACATGTCACAGTAAAGGCCGTCCAAACAATGACATCAATACACAGTGTACCACCCCCACCCCCTCCTCTTTTGTCAACGCAGGCATGTATTCTCACATCCAAATGATCATAAATGTGCCGAAAGACATCCTGCGATAAACTGCCCCAAAACTCGTGCCCTTTTGTTACAGCAATTCGGCAATGATTCTTGCAGGCTCTAGAGAACGAATAAGCTCCCACTCTGTGGTATCCCGTACGTGTTCAGTTGGCAAGAAATGTGATAACCTTGCTAAGCCATGGTATTGGTTATACAGCACAAAGAACCGGTTCTTCCTCTAGAAGAAACTGGAGTAGCATGGGGATAACACTCTGTGCACTGGTTACTTTAAGCTGCAGAAATACCAACTGTGAACGCGATTTGTAACCGATGGCTCCCCGAGCCCACACCATGAAGCCCTAGATGCGACCTTTGTGTCGTCGGCGAATGTGCTCTGGAATAGGTAGCCCACTGGGTCTGTGATGTGCTGGTATATGTCCATCACTCACAAACAGAACCTATTCTCACCACTCACAACAGAGCGCCGTCCCGCTTTCCAGTCGACTCTTTCACGACACCAGAGCAGCCTCCGTACTTGACAGATTCATGGTGGCAATAGTAGCGTTGCCAGAGTCACACGTGATCTTAGTCCTGCTGCAAGCTGTGGTGCCCATTGGTCTTTGGTGACACAGCAGACGTTACATGTACCCGGACATAGCCTTTGAATGGTTTTCAGTTGCCACCTCTGTTCGCACAGTGCGTCAAACTTGTCCAGCGTCTGTATTACGCGGACGTCCAGTATCACTTTCCAGTCGACTCTTTCACGACACCAGAGAAGCCTCCGTACTTGACAGTTTCATGGTGGCAATAGTAGCGTTGCCAGAGTCACACGTGGTCTTAGTCCTGCTGCAAGCTGTGGTGCCCATTGGTCTTTGGTGACACAGCAGACGTTACATGTACCCGGACATAGCCTTTGAATGGTTTTCAGTTGCCACCTCTGTTCGCACAGTGCGTCAAACTTGTCCAGCGTCTGTATTACGCGGACGTCCAGTATCTCGACTACTGGTTTGGGGATGTTCCACAGACTACTCCTGGAAGCAGCGACACTCTAGCGATACACTGTGCCCAATATGTGTAGCAATCCGTCGATACATCCATCCACCCTCCTTTAGCCTAACGGTATGATCCTGTTGAAATGGCTGAAATTCTTCAACTGGATTACGTTGTGTCTAGAAAAGACAGCCTAGACACAATGAAAGGAAGTCGAAAGGCACGCGCTAAGCTAAAGCAGGATGGCGTGAGGTCTGAAACAGGATACGTAATGAATGCTATAAAGAAAAGTACGGAGCTTCTGGAATACTTAACTTTAATCCATCCTTTTGGTACATCTGGAGATTGTGGCGATACAAGTGAGACTCTTTAGATACATACAATGTTACTAATGGCGCCTTGCTGGGTCGTAGCCATTGACTTAGCTGAAGGCTATTCTAACTATTTGCTCGGCAAAGGAGCGAGGCTTCGTCAGTGTAGTCGCTAGCTACGTCGTCCGTACAACTGGGGCGAGTGCTAGTCCGTATCTCGAGACCTGCCTTGTGGTGGCGCTTGGTCTGCGATCACACAGTGGCGACACATGGGGTCCGACATGTAGTAATGGACCGCGGCCGATTTAAAACTACCACCTAGCAAGTGTGGTGTCTGGCGGTGACACCACAGATTACATACTCGTCGTTGGGACATGGTTGTTCCTTTGAATGGATGTTGTAAACAGTGTTCACCTGTTGCAAACCGTGTTCAGCTATAACTCAGCACAATTACTGCCTGCAGAGTCGAGACAGAGAGCCTCCTTGAACGCCATGTGATAGCCAATGACAGCGGCAAACGAACCACTAACATCATAACCGCGCGGCACGCATATATTATTCCCTTGTGCCACTAAACACAGTCCTAGAAGGTGTATGCTGATACTACACGTACGAGGGTGGTTTGATATGTCGTAAAATGCAAGAAAACGTTTGTTCCGTAAGCAACTCGCCTCAGTTCTCGACATAGTCTGCTTTGAAGGATACACACTTCGTCCACCGATCCTCCAGCTACTGTCAAACTCTGCAAAATACTCTTTGACTGCAACAATCAGTTCTTCATTTTGTGAAAATTTTTTCCCAGCAAGCCAAAGCTTCAAGTTAAAGAACAGGAAGACGTCACTGAGGACTTGGTCTGGAGAACAGAACGGGCGAGGAACCGATTCAAAGCCCAGTTCATGAACTTCGGCCATTTTTACCTCTGATGTGTTTGTTGGTGCATTGTCCTATTGAAAGAGCAGTTTTTTGCATGCCAACCTTGGTCTTTTTTCAGCTAGCGCAAGTTTTAAACGATCCAACAACGAAGAAAATAGCACCCGGTTATGAGTGTGCCTTTTTCCAAGTGATTTTGTCGGGGTTATTCCTTGGGAGTCCCAAAGAAACAGTGGCTATCACCTTAAGAGCTGACGAAGAGGTCTCTAGCTTCTTCCGTGGACTTTAACCAGCCTTTATACATTGTTCTGACTACCGTTTTGACTCTGGTGTGTAAGATGGATCCATGTTTCATCAACAGTCACAAGTCGGAGCAAAATTTTTTGCAGACTGCGACTAAACACCACCAGACATTTCGCTGAAATGTTGCGTGGGATGCGCTTTTGGTCGACTGTAATCAGTCGCAGCACCCAACTCGCCAACAGCTTGTTCATAGTCATTTCTCTATGTGGGATATTATGACTTGCCCAACTGAGATGTCTACAATCTCTGAAATCTGACAAATTTTTCTTCGACGGTGTTGCTTTACCGTATCATGGATTTTTTGAGTGCTTTTCTTTGTGGAGATCTCAACTTGACGGCCAGAGAGCGGTTTGTCTTCTGTGTTTGTCCAACCAGGTTTAAGCTTACCAACCGTGAGTCAGCAACGAAAATGTTCCATTACTTTACGAGAAGTTACTTATCAAACCACCCTCGTAATTAAGAAGACATAGTTAAAAAACTGCCATTGATGAATTGTGTCATTGTGGAGGAATTAAAGATTAATTAAATGTTGTACAGCAGCGAAGCTATACTAAAAATGAGCGCCTCTTCACGAGGTTTAAAATGCTGCTTCTCAATACCCTCCATCCGCAACGATGTGAAAGATTTCTTTGTGTTTCGCCACTGACCTTACACTACATGCTCGACTTGACGTTTGAAGTTTTGTCAATGTTGGATGAAAAGAAATAAAGACGAAACAAAGCACCATATTTACATGATTGTACAAAACATTCCGCCATCTGATGATCAGCAGCTAATAATGAAAATCATCATCCTGAAAGCATATTTAAAAATATTTTATCCAAAATGTACCTCCTGTCAAGTAGCCGAAGACTGCAGCCATCGTCATTGTCATAACCCTTAAATTATCAACTAATCTCATGATTACAGAAAATTACCACGTCATATGGACTTCACGAGAAATAAATAATAAAGTCAAAACCACACGTATCAGAAAAGGAACGAATAATTAGAAATATTTAAAAAATAGCGTAACACATGTATCATAACGTTTAACAAAAGAAATATTCTCATCTGATTCAAAATAATAAATAAAATGTATTCACCCTGAAAAAGTACACAAGTTAATTCTGTGGACTTCATAATTACCTGATATGAAACACATGTATTTTTATTAGTTGCAGCAAGCGTTAAATGCATCACTCGCTTCTTTCCTTCCTGACCATGCAATCGTAGAGCACGAGGTGTAGAACACAGTATCGTATTCAAATACACTATCTGAGCAAGGCACTGCTCGCTCGGCGATCAGTGCGCCACCGTACGCGTAATGTTTCAACTTAAGCCAGTTACGTGCAATTCCGCATACGCTCTCACTGATTGGGAACTAACTCAGGTCTCACATGGTTGCTCCTTGTTATGCGAGATGCAGAACTGTGATTCTACTGATGTTATGCACGTATGGAATAACAGACAACTTTGGTGCCGCGTATTGAATCTTAAGCGTTCACCAGGATGCGCTGTCTCGTTGTAATGCAGATGAGTTGCAGGACTCAGCTACACTGTGAACGCCGGCCGGTGTGACCGATCGGTTCTAGGGGCTACAGCCTGGAACCGGTCGATAGCTACGGTCGCAGGTTCGAATCCTGCCACGGGCATTGATGTGTGTGATGTCCTTAGGTTAGTTAGGTTTAAGTAGTTCTAAGTTCTAGGGGACTTATGACCTCAGCAGTTGAGTCCCATAGTACTCAGAGTCATTTGATCAATTTTTAAAGTAGTTCTAGGTTATAGGGGAGTAATGACCTCAGCAGTTAAGTCCATAGTGCTCAGAGCCATTTGAACCATTTTTGAAGATGTGAACGGTGTCTGATGATAATGTACGTACTCTCAGTAAAGAAGTAGACACGGAAAGCTTTTAGTGTCGTATACACTTACTTGAATATGTTAAAGAGTACCTTATACGCTCAAAATGTCCATCTTCCACCGCAATCCTTCGACTACAATGACTTAGAACAAAGCGACATACTAACTGTATTCTAATACAATAGCTACGGAGGGCTGCTCAATTTTCTCGTTTAGGTTTACCAATATTTGTGACTTTTTGGCGTACAATTGGTTCTTGACAGTACCATAAAAGCAGAAGTCTAAAATGGTTAAATCTTGTGATCGAGATGGAAAATCTACAGCACTGTGTCTTCATCCTATCCATCCCGCAGGGAATTTGCGGATGAGAAATTCTCTCACATCAAATTGAAAGTGAGGTGACGTCCTGTACTGTTGAAAGCTATGACCTTATATCTCAGGAATGTCGATAAAACCTGGAGCTATCACGTGCAACATTGCTAAGTAAGGGTCACCAGACACAGTACCACAAAATACGTATGCCCCGATTTATACTTGTACCTTTGGTTGTTTTTACAGGTACTGAAATTTTATGTTACGTAAGGAGTTACTTTCAGGACTGGATGACAAATTTTTATGTTATGTCATGCTGACATTGTCACCTAATAAAAATACAGCTGTTTATCTTATCAGAGAATAAGAAGCCCATTATCTCATTTCTGTATATATCCAGGCCTAATTCGTGTTATTTCATATTTTAAATCAGGCGAAAATCATTTTGCTTGTGAATCTGTATGTCACTTGTCTTATGCTCAGATTGTTTATACACCTATGCCTCTGTTCCAGTTCTGAAAGCCGTAATTATCAATTCCTTAAGCGTTTCTCACCAAGTCCATACGACGTACGTAAGTTTCAGTTACCATGAGATGAGTAAATAACTCAAAATGTGAGACAGTCTGATGAACGCTACAGACTTCAGCTGCATAATAGTATTGTAAACGCTCAGATTATTTATACACCTATGCCTCTGTTCCAGTTCTGAAAGCCGTAATTATGAATTCCTTAAGCGTTTCTCACCAAGTCCATACGACGTACGTAAGTTTCAGTTACCATGAGATGAGTAAATAACTCAAAATGTGAGACAGTCTGATGAACGCTACAGACTTCAGCTGCATAATAGTATTGTAAACAGTATTGTATATTTTTCATATAAATCTTTTATGTACACGTTTTGTGATGATTTCTGTTATGTCCATTATAATTATCCGGGCAGTTATGCCGTGGTCGGTTGATGAATTCTGAGGTGATTCCCAACGTTTCGTCTCCGACTGCGGGAGACATCTTCAAGGGGGTCCGTAGCTTGATGGAAGGTCCAACACACACATTGTATGTATGTTTGTCAGTAGCGAGCCTAGCTACTTCGGAATTCGGGTTTCCTATCGTAAATTCACATCCACACTGACAGTACTGAAGTTTCATGGCAATATGTTACTGGTGCAAATTCTGCTTGGCGCGATATTTGTATGTTTCCATACCTTCTGATTCACTTATTAACTGTTACTTATATGTTAAATATCTCTTATGTACCATGCATTCGAAGACCTTTGACTGACCGAAATCCATTATAAATAAGCTGCCGCAAAATTGTTATGATCATGACATTCACTTCAGTGGTTCATCATACATCATACCCACTATCAGGAAGTACCCTTTTTATGGGACACATCACATCGAGCACAAACATCAGTGTTTATTTTCTGCAACTTTTGAACATATCTAAGAGGACAATAGGATGACTGGTTTCAGACTAGATAAACATCTTCAGGTCTGTAAAATCATAAATTAAAATATATCAGGCATAGTTACCTTGTATAAAATTTGTTTTCAACTATTATGACATCTTCATAGTTAACCTTGAAAGGTGGCTACACTGAGCCACAGCGCCAGAGAATTTTGTTTCGCCGCCTCCACTGGCAGTGATTATTGAGAAGTAGCGGAGGGCAGTGCTTGTTGAGAACTCGTAGTAGTGAGTGCTTGCTGAGATGTAGTGAAGAGTTCTTGTCTAGAGGTCGTAGTAGGGAGTTCTTGTTGAGATGTGGTAGTAGCGAGTCGGTGTGGAGATATTGTAATGTTTAGAGTGCTTTTCATCAATATAAATGAAGGTAACAAACTACTTTTCTTTTTTTCTCATTATTTCAATGATCTGAATAATGCGTCATTACAGGTTCAGTCAACAAAGCATCTGGCTTGTGTTCTTGTATTAGAGTGTAATTCTGGTTTTCTTGCGCAATTATGGTATTTCTAATTTTTTTTATCACGTCAGTATAAATAGTATTTGAAATTTCTTGTCATATTGAAGAAGAACGTTGAGTCATACTTCCACACACAGAACAGTTATACTTGTGCATTGGTTTCGTAGGTTTTAAAGTTGCTGGGGACTTAATTAATTAATTGTGTTAACGAAAATTTTCATTTCATTCTTTGTTGTTGTTCTATGCAGTCAGATTGCGTAATAATACTAGTCAGGGCCAACCGTTTACGAGACACAGCGTAATCGGACATACAGCTACCAAAAATAAAAATGATTTTCAAATTTAATAAATAAGCCCCCATGCACGTGGCGACCGCTGCTTCGGATCGTCCCTTGGAATTCTTCTGATTTGAAAAATAGTAGACAGTAGTATTGTTGTAGTAATTTGTAGTTTAGTAATTGTAGTCTATATTGCATGTGTAGATTTGGTAATTGTCATTCTTCTAATCGTATTTCAGAATTTAATTTTATTGTCTTGTATACGCGTTTGACAATTTAGAGCAATTATTTCAATTGTTCGATTAATCGTGTTTGAGGGAAACATTTCGCGTAAATGGTATTGTTGGAGATAAAGAGTCATTGTGTGTAATTTTCGTAGAGTGACGAGTTTTGTATGTTTTGTAAATGATTACGCGATCGATGAAAAAGGCAAAAATGATGGATAGTGAGAATGACGAAATTGTTAACATGGCGAACTCTCCAACAGAGGAAAACAGTATCATGAATAATGAAGTGGAAAACATTTTAATAAGTCGGGAAGATAGTCCGGAACCATTTCAAAATTTTTCTCAATCAGAAAATTCACAGAATACGAGATTAACGATAGAAGATTCTGGAATAGTATCGAACACAGATAGCTTTACAGCTATGACGAAGGAAACTGGTTTTGCGGGAAATGTTAGGGGTGAAAAGAATTTCGAACAAGTTAATATGGAGCAGCTGATGAGTGCAACATTAAATTTGGGATCTCGGTTAGACTCACAAATGGAAACACGGTTAAGCTCACTGGGATCACAAATAGGAACAATTAAAACAGAGATGAAAACAATGGAAACACGGTTAGATTCACGAATAGGGACATGTTTCAAAAACATGAAAGATGAACTAAGGAAAGAAATCAGAGAAGAAGTACAACTGATTTTGAATGCTCACAATAATAGATTAATTGCAGTAGAGATTAGACAAAGGGAACAGGATAGAGAACAGGAAGAAAGAGATCGCGTGATAGTACAGAAATTTTCAGAATTAAATTTACAACGTGCAAAAGATAAGGAAGAAATATTTGAGAGAATCGAGGAATCCGTACCAAATGACAGATTAAATAATCTAACACAACAATATGAACAGCTAACTACCAAATGTGTTAATACTGAAACCCGAGTCACGACACTTACGGAAGACGTAAATAAACAGAAAGAACAAATAGGTGATTTATCGGAAAGAGTTGAGGAGATTTCAGATAAATTGACAAGTCTTAGTTTAAATGGGGACAGAGATTCAGATGATACAGCGCCATTGCCATTTGCAGAAACCGAAGAGTACCAGAACATAAATAAGCATGTTGAAAATCAGGGAAAATTTAATTAACGCGTTAAAAGGGAAGTTGAGGCATTACGAAAGCAAGTCAAGCAAATTGAAGGCGAAATCGTAGGAAAAGATAGCAGAAGAAATTTAGAATCACAGATAACAGAGGGCTTTGAAGAAAATAATTTGTTTTATTTACGGGATGCAACAAGAGAGCGCCAGCCGCGTGAATTTAACAATAATCGTCATTGTGACTGGGACAGACGCGGTAGGTCTTTGTCGCCACGAGGCGAAATCTTTTGACTATAAACACTTTTTGACTGTTCGGAAATTTAAGATCTTCCGCAATTCTAAGAATGACATACATCCATGTTCATGGTTAGATCAATTTATGTACGCACTCCCACCAAATTGGCCACTAAGTCACAAACTGGAATTTATGTGTGGATATTTAGAAAACGAACCGGCGACGCGGATGCGTGCACTCATTAGAGATTGTGATAATCTAAATGATTTTTATCATGCATTTCTATCGGCATATTGGTCCGAAAACACGCAAGACAGAGTCAAACATAGTCTGATTATGCAGCGTAATTTTAAACAGTCTGAGTTCCGCACGCCGGCAGAATACTTTGAAGACATGATTCGAAAGAATCAGTTCCTGTCCAACCCTTATAGCCCGATTGAATTAATTCTTATTTGTTTAACTAAGCTGCCACAATCCATAAGACAAATTGCTTTAGCCGGAAGATGTAAAGACGACATTGAGACTTTTAAGACTTTGTTGCTAGAACTTGAGTATGACAACGACGACGGGACTTCTTGTAACTTTTTCAGTAACAGTATTTACAATAGATTTTCAGAGAAAAGAGATAGTGATCGGAATGGGCGTTATATGGGTAACTTTGAGAATGACAGACGTAACAAACAGGACAATAGATACCAGCCTTATGACAATAACAGACGTTCTAACAGAAATTACACAGACAATTATAATAACGGTAATTCGTACCGGAATGATCAATCATACGGAAACAGTAATCGCTATCATCAAGACAGAAATTATTCATACAGTAATAGAAATTCTTACTACAGAAATAACCAGGGTAGTAGATACAACAATAATTTCAGAAGTGACAGTCGAAATTACACAAGAAGTAGTCATGCAGACAAACAGGAAAATAGAAATTTTAATAACAGACACAACCAAGAATTTACATCTAACAGACAGGAGGGACCTAATTGGCATCCTCCACGTGACAGAACTTCAGAGAGACAAGTGCAAATCGTAGAAATTGATCCGCGAAATGACGCGAATAATCAAAGACGTGACGCAAACAATCGACAATGACTTGCAGCCTCGGCTTCTGGCAGCAATATAGACGGTTCAGAAAGTAATGATACTACGACTTTACACTACATACGCCTGGAAGACATGAGAGACATTTTGCTAGACGAAAAGGAAAATAATGTAGACGCATTTTTACATCCTGTTATTGAAGTATGTGTGGGTAAGAATAAGTTCACTGCAGTTTTAGATTCTGGGAGCCCATTGAACGTCATTAGTGAATCAGTTTTTCGTATATGTGTAAGAACTATTGCCTGTCCTGTGTTACCTGTTTCTAAAACTACAATTCGAGGCGCTATTTCTGGAAAAAGTGTGGAAGTTAAACAACAGACCAACTTAAATTTCATTTGTCAAGGATACCAATTTTCTGCTAATTTTATTATTGTTCCATTACTCAGTACACAAATTATATTAGGTATGGAGTTTCTTAACGCACATAAGGCAATTTTGAACTTCAAAGAAGGAAGTGTAAATTTGACGGTTGCCGGAATGCCGAAATGTTTGAAATTTTTCGAGTGTTTAACAAGATCTGAATCAGATACAAAATGTTTAAGGTTTCTTACTTCTGATGTTTTCGTTGAGCATCATGACGACGATGTGTTTATTCATGACAATGACAATAGATACAGAGACGCGATGGATGATATAATTAATAGCGAAGAATTAATTAATGAAAAGGTTAAGAAAGTTGAAGTGCCAGATGACGTTGCAAGAGAAGAACTGCACCACATTTTGACTTCACATGCTACAGTGTTTAGTCATCACACAGGAACTATACAAGGCTCATAATATTTATTTAAAGTAAAAGAACACACACCATTTCGCGGGAAAACGTACGCTATTCCTTTGGCTTACAGAGATAAGGTTAAGAGTGAACTTCAATACTTGATAGATCAAGGCATTATTGAGCCAGCAGTCAGTCTTTATACCAGCCCATTACACGTTGTTCTTAAAAAGGATGTGTCAATTCGTTTGGTTCTGGATTCCTGACAGATAAATAATATCATCATTCCTGAAACTGACCGCCCACAAAATTTAGATGAACTTCTTCAACATTTCCATGGAATTAAAGTTTTATCCACGATTGATATGCGCCCAAGTTTTTGGCAAATAGAACTCCAGCCTGATTGTAGAAAATATACTGCCTTTTTAGCCTTTGATAACTGTTACCAGTTTCGGAAATTACCTTTTGGACTTACTGTATCTTCAGCAGCATTCATTCGTAGCTTAAACGAAATTTTACCTGTTTATCTTCGTGACAATATTACTTCATATGTTGGCGATTTTCTTATTGCTAAACGTTCTTGGAGTGAGCACAACAAAATTTTGGATTCATTATTACGTATTTTTGCAAGAGTTGGCATTACAGTGAACTTGGAAAAATCTGAATTTGGACGTTCACAGGTGAAATTTCTTGGTCACAGTATTTCTACAGAAGGTATTCTTCCTGATCCAGAAAAATTAGACGCTATTCGTAATTATGCTGTTCCTACCACAAAGCGTGAGGTTCGTAGTTTCCTTGGTGTCTGTAATTTTCTTAGACGCTTTGTTAAATTGGAAGATTTGGCCACACCTCGTTTATGTGAACTATCCGGAAAGAATTCTAATTGGCGTTGGGATGAGGAAGCTCAATCAGAATTTGAACAACTTCGTGATGCTTTTGTTGCTGCTCCACTTCTTTCACATCCGGATTTATCTAAAGATTTTTGTTTGGCGACGGACTCATCATACAAAGGCCTAGGTGCACATTTATTTCAAGAGATAGAAGAAAACGGCGTTGTAGTACAGAAAACTATTGCATTTGGAAGTCGTGTTCTCTCTAAATCAGAAAAGAATTATTCGATTACGGAACTTGAAGCTTTGGCTGTTGTATGGGCTTTCACAAAATTTCGCATATTTTTGTATGGCAGACATACTAAGGTTTACACCGATCATCGAGCTCTGGAATTTCCTATGTCGACAAAATTAACTCATGGCAGATTGTCACGATGGGCGTTGTACCTACAGGAATTTGATTTTAGTATTGTTTACATACAGGGTTCTTCAAATATTGTTGCTGATGCTTTATCACGTGCACCTATGGGTTTGAAACAAAGTGCTGAAGAGGACTGCAAGGAAAACAATTATTGTTTGATGTATATTCAAGGTGTTGCGTTTGAGAACTTTATTTCGTCTTCGCTCCAGGACATCGCTAAGGAGCAAAATATGGATCCAATCTGGAAGGACATTAAGGAGAAGTGGTGGAGAAAGGAAAGCGTAGCGATTAGACAGCATTATTTAGTTCCCAATGACATTCTTTTTAAACGAAAATCGGTCGACAACTCTGTTTGGTTAGTTTGTATTCCTGATGACTTGGTTAATAAGCTGATTTGGTATACGCATTTCAGTTATGCACACTTTGGTCCCAGAAAATGCTTTCATAAATTACGGGAAAATTGCTACTTCAGTATTATGGAAAAACGTATTCGATCTGTTCTTGCCAAATGCAAATTATGTCAAAAGGCTAGGCCGCCAACAATTTCTCACAGAGCACCGTTGTTTCCTATCATTCCAGCAAAATTAGAGGACATGGCTGCAGTCGATTTGTTCAGTCCAGTGGTTCGTTCTACGAATGGTTTTGCGTACATTTTCGTAGCAGTGGAGTTGACATCAAAATATGTGTGTTTTACACCGTTAAGCAAAGCAACAGCTCGTTCAGTATCTAATGCTTTCATTAACCATTTTCTTAAAGAAATTGGTCATGTTGATAAGGTTATATCAGATAATGGATCACAGTTTCGTTCTAAAATTTGGCTTCGTACTCTACGGCGTCGTAAAATTAAACCAATTTTCATTTCACTTTTTCACTCTCAATCTAACGCTTCAGAGAGATGGATGAAGGAAATCAATAAATTGTGTCGTCTTTATTGTCATCAGAATCACAGAACGTGGGATCAGTATCTTCATAATTTTCAAAACATTCTGAATGAACTTCCTAATGACTCAACTTCTTTACCGCCTATACTGATATTAAAAAACAAAGCACCGACAAACCGCATATCTGAAATCGTTCCTTTTCCGCCTTCACGGACACTGCGGCATTCTGAAGTTGTCTACCTGGCTGTACAAAATATTGCACCTGTGGCTGCTAGAAGAGAGAAATCAGCTAAGCGTCCTGGTCGTTTAAAAATCTTGTCAGTTGGTCAAAAGGTGTTAATTAAGTCTCATCGTTTGTCTCACAAAGGAAAAGGCTTGTGTCGCAAATTTTTTCTGCTTTATAACGGTCCATATAGAATTCGCAAAATTATTCATGATAACACTGTTGAAGTAGAAACTCTTAAATCACGACGCTCTAAGGGAATACATCATATATCAAACGTTAAAATTTTTGTGGAATGACATACTTTCGAGAAACCAACAGTTTACGTAAACATGCAGAGAATACAAGGATACCGCGCTGTGTTTTGGCGGCGGCATATACTCAAAGCAACAGTCAAGTCTGCGCGCCGCACAAGGCAGTCGTTGACCGCAAACAATTGCTTCCTACGTCACGCGCCTACAGCTGATCGAGCGCTCAGTGCGAATGCACTGACAGCCGTAAACAAATACACAGTCTAATTTCTCCGATTAAATTCAGTATAAAGCTATAGTGACTTGATGAATGATGTTATTAACGTTCAGTATTTTTGGGATACGGTTGTATAAAATATTTAAGAACTTCAGGTAAATTCTGTGTGTCTCCGACGTTAAGAGGACTTGCTATCGAGAAAATTTCAGAAAGAATGTAATTTCCAAGAAGAAACTAATAAACTAAAAATGGTAACTATTAATTGAGTTTATTTTCCAGGTAACATATTTCCACTTAGGTACGTACTTTAGACGTAATTTGCTGCTCGCAATTACGTGATTCATACTCTGTGCTAATTTCATGTTCTATGAATTTACTTGTGAAGAGACGTGCTTGCGTACATTTGCTGATTTTTGTCAATGTTTTATTAATGAACAGGGTTGTTATTTGTATATATTATGCATCGCTTGGCTGCAATGCTTTTTCACTGATGTCATATTTTTTTATTATGTGTCTGCTGTGCTTATTTATTTAAATTATAATTGTCACCTGATTAGTTGTGCTGATATGTATGTAAGTTATACTTTGTGATTTTTCTGCTTGCGCCTTCATGTTTACTTATTAAGATGACATATGAACATTTATTTGCTTATGCTGATATGATGCTAATGACCTGTTTATTACGTAAGATATATGTTTGCTGCTATGCGTATGGATTGCATATTTATACATTTCTGTTTGTTGTCATAGCTACTCTTTAATTTGGTATATAGAAATGCTGGTATACTGTGTACAAACATAGAGTTTAGGTCACACTATTGTATTCATTATAGATTGTTCGCTTGGCAGAGCCTCGTTGTAAGAATTGTGCTGCATCCACTTGTTGACATTCTGTTCTCTACTGGTATATTTACTCGCTATTGCATGTTTTGCTTACGCTCAGTGCCTTATATTTTTAAGATAGGAAAACGAACTGCTATAATTCGACATAAACGACATTAGTACAAGAAACTTCATAGAAGTCACATGAGCTGGAGGTTTTCTGGAAGCTGTATAAATTTATGCTAATAGGAAGGAAGCTAACGACATGACATACCAAAACTAGGTTTAGACCATTGGCAGTTGCTACACTGCATTTTTCGTGATCAATTGAAATAGGAAGTGACACTTGACACAAGAAATACTCCACATGTTTGCTTCTGTTTGCCATAATTCTTGAAGTGGTGTACACACTGTGAAATATTATGATCATTCACACTCCGTAATCGTACTTAATTACTGAGAGTTATTCGAACTAAGTCTGTTAGAGATCATGTATGCATTTCTTTTCTTTAATGATGGACAAGGTAACCAAAATCCATCTTATAATTTATAATGAGTAGAAGATTTGGGTCAGATGGATTACACAGAGGTTGTGTGTTGTCAGTGTGTCTTCGGATTGTATGGGATGATGAGGTTTGCATTAGGATTTTATCTGTACTTGTTCGAGGAGACTGACTAGAGGAAAGAGTTGTTATCGAAGTGAAATGATATTGGCGATAAGGTTTATGTGTGTCGACGTATTGAAGAGGTATTATTGAGGTATTACATTATATGAAGTTGATGATTATTGGAGTTTTTGTGGACAAGAGGTAAGGTAAATGGTATTGATGATAAGATTTATATGTATCGACGTAAGAGGTATTATTGAAGTATTGAGATTATGTGATGCTGATGATTATTGGAGTTTTGGTGGATAAGAGGTAAAGTAAGTGAGGTGCATATTTTTTTTTTTTGTTGGCCTATATGGAACAAGGAGGATGAAGATAGCAGACTAGAACACTCAAGTAGAAGGAAGATTGTCTACACACACTTTTTAAATCAAAAAGCAGTACTTTTTTTTTTTTTTTTTTTTTTTTTTTTTTTTTTTTTTTTTTTTTTTTTTTAAGAGAGGAAGTAATTGCATATCTTGCTCACTGACAGTTGTTCAGCAACCGTACATTTTGATCTGGCTTGGCAAACATTGGTCTTGACATGATGACTATGACATTGACTTAACTATTATTGACTGTTATACATTGCTGCCACTACTACTTGATACACATGATGAACATCAAATTTTGACAGAATTGCCTTTACACAGTTAACATTATTCAATTACATAGTAGTACTTAATGTGGATGATAGATGAGTGAGTGTGTTTTGTGTGTTTTCCTTTCCTAATCCTACCCACCTATCTCCTAAATATTATTTTATTTGTTTGTAGTGGCTTGCACTGAGACCCATAAATATTATAGGTTTACTGATATTTGAGTATTTGTAATAGTTAATATGACAATTATCTGATATCATTTGTGAGTTTATTAGAATTTGTATGTTTAGTGTAAGAGCATTGAGAATAATTTTGTAAGAGCATTTGTATGTGCATTCAAACTATTGTTCATGCCTGAACTGTCTGATTAGTGATGGTGAATATTATGAACTGTTACCTGCACTTTTTCAACATAATGGGTGCCACTTAGAAATGATTAATTTCTGCTGATGAGCTGTGTGATTAGGATAGTGAATATTATGGACTGTTACTTGTACTTTTTCTACATGATTGGTGCCACTAGGACATGTTTAATTCCTGCTTATAAACTCTGATGAACAGTGTGATCAGTGATAGTGAATATTAGGGACTGCTCTCTGGACCTGCTCATCATTGCTAGGTGCAACTGATGGACTGCTTCTACTGAAATGAAGTCACTTGTTGTTGTCTGCACTTGTTCGACATTGCTGGGTGCCACTAATGGAACTGCTTCTGCTGAATGATGTCACTTGTTGGTGTCTTCACCTGCTCAACATTACTGGGTGCCACTGATGGACTGTTTTTTACTGAAATAATGTGACTTGTTGCTGTGTGTACCTGCTCAACATTACTGGGTGCCACAGATGGAACTGCTTCTACTGAAATGATGTCACTTGTTGGTGTCTGCACCTGTTCAACATTGCTGGGTGCCACTAATGGAACTGCTTCTGCTGAGAAATGTGACTTGTTGCTGTGTGTACCTGCTCAACATTACTGGGTGTCACTGATGGACTGCTTCTACTGAAATGATGTCACTTGTTGGTGTCTGCACGTGTTCAACATTGCTGGGTGCCACTAATTGAACTGCTTCTGCTGAGAAATGTGACTTGTTGCTGTGTGTACCTGTTCAACATTGCTGGGTGCCACAGATGGAACTGCTTCTACTGAAATAATGTCACTTGTTGCTGTCTGCACCTGCCCAACATTGCTGGGTGCCACTGATGGACTGCTTCTACTGAAATGATGTTGCTTCTTGCTGTCTGCACCTGTTCAACATTACTGGGTGCCACAGATGGAACTGCATTTACTGAAATGATGTCACTTGTTGGTGTCTGCACCTGTTCAACAATGCTGGGTGCCACTAATGGAACTGTTTCTGCTGAGTGATGTCACTTGTTGGTGTCTGCACCTGTTCAAGATTGCTAGGTGCCACTGATGAACTGTTTCTACTGAGATAATGTCACTTGTTGGTGTCTGCACCTGCTCAACATTACTGGGTGCCACTGATGAACTGCTTCTACTGAAATAATGTCACTTGTTGCTGTCTGCACCTGCTCAACATTGCTGGGTGCCACTGATGGACTGCCTCTACTGAAATGGTGTTGCTTCTTGCTGTCTGCACCTGTTCAACATTACTGGGTGCCACAGATGGAACTGCTTTTACTAAAATGATGTCACTTGTTGGTGTTTGCACCTGTTGACCATTGCTGGAGCTGCTGCTGGAACTATCAACTATTTTTTTTTAATATTTAAAAGTATTTTATGTGAACATTTGTATAACCTGATTTTTTGTGTATTGTGTAAACAATTATGTAAAGCCACATGTATGAAAGAATTTGTTTTGCCTATTGTATTTTATATATTAGGTTATTGAAAGGTCAGTGCAAAGCCAATATTTTATCTAATTATGTGATATTTACGTATTAATATTATCTTTTATTTTTGTCTGTATATTTTTTTTTTGACGAATTTGGTGGTATTTTCACCACCAATGCTGGCAAAAATACCATCAAATTCTAGCCCGTGGAGGAAGGGCATATGAAAGGTGGCTACACTGATCCACAGCGCCACAGAGTTTTGTTTCGCCGCCTCCACTGGCAGTGATTATTGAGAAGTAGCGGAGGGCAGTGCTTGTTGTGAATTCGTAGTAGTGAGTGCTTGCTGAGATGTCGTAGTGAAGAGTTCTTGTCGAGAGGTCGTAGTAGGGAGTTCTTGTTGAGATGTGGTAGTAGCGAGTCGGTGTGGAGATATTGTAATGTTTAGAGTGCTTTTCATCAATATAAATGAAGGTAACAAACTACTTTTCTTTTTTTTTCTCATTATTTCAATGTCCTGAAAAATGCGTCATTACAGGTTCAGTCAACAAAGCATCTGGCTTGTGTTCTTGTATTAGAGTGTAATTCTGGTTTTCTTGCGCAATTATAGTATTTCTAATTTTTTTTATCACGTCAGTATAAATAGTATTTGAAATTTCTTGTCTTATTGAAGAAGAACCGTGCCAGATGTGTACGTTGAGTCATACTTCCACACACAGAACAGTTATACTTGTGCATTGGTTTCGTAGGTTTTAAAGTTGCTGGGGACTTAATTAATTAATTGTGTTAACGAAAATTTTCATTTCATTCTTTGTTGTTGTTCTATGCAGTCAGATTGCGTAATAATACTAGTCAGGGCCAACCGTTTACGAGACACAGCGTAATCGGACAATACAGCTACCAAAAATAAAAATGATTTTCAAATTTAATAAATTAGCCCCCATGCAACCTTTAGATGAAACCTGAGCGTAGCACAAATAATTCTCAACATGTTCAAAGTAACGTAGTTGTAACGTCGAGCTGCCCCAACAATGACTACATATTTGTTAATCTTACAGCTATAAAGTAACTTAACAAAAAGTAACAACATATAACGCGGAAGTTTGTGCGTGTGTGATTTTTTTTACTCCTTCATATTGAAGTGGTTGGACGAATTTGGATGAAATTTGGAATGGAGACAGCTGATACCCTGAATTAACACAAAGACTACCTGATATATACCTACCTATTAAACGGGTTTAGGTGAGAAAGAAGTGTTCCAATGACGCATGAACGCCGACCGGAGTGCCCGAGTGGTTCTAGGCGCTTCAGTCTGGAACCGCGCGACCGCTACGGTCGCAGGTTCGAATCCTGCATCGGCATGGATGTGTCTGATGTCCTTAGGTTAGTTAGGTTTAAGTAGTTCTAAGTTCTAGGGGACTGATGACCTCAGATGTTAAGTCCCATAGTGCTCAGAGCCATTAGAACCATTTTGACGCATGAACACCGATTGTTTTTTGACACATTCCTTGAGCATGAGGACAATTTGTGACTTGTAGCAGACTTTTCATAAAATATTGAACCTTTAAGAAAAATTTCTCGCTGAAAATTCCTTCAAAATGATGAAAGGATAAAAATTTGCCGCCTTCTATATGTTCGCTGTCCATACAGTAAAACTGCTGTATGAAACATGGTGTTTTAATGTATTACTTCTTTATTACTTACTGTATCCGCGACACATTGTGCATACAGCATTCGCATTTTATACGTGAATGTACCAGCAAAATCATATCATAGTCCGACACATAGATCAGGAGATATTACTTCGTAAGCACAGAGATGCGTGATAAACTGCCGCATCATTTTAATTTATTGCATGTTTACCACTTATTCTATCCACAACACATTTCGCAGACAGTAGCCACATATACCTCTGGATGTACCTGCAATTATATCTTCGTACGACACACAGTCGAGGATATACTACATCGTAGACATGAAGCTGTGTAAAAAGTAAACTGTCGGACCTAGAGATACAGATGAAATGCGTGAACAAATACCTGTGGCAACAATCGAAGGCAGCATGAAAGCAACCCTCTTCGATGAAAGCTGGATGTACATTCGAACAGAGAAACCTGTGACGTCTGAATACATGTACTATCATACTTTTTCCGACAATGAACGCTAGTTTCATTAAAGTATAGGACATTTTAGAGGAAATAGTAGTTGCAGAGCAACCATCAATTTCTGCGTCCACCAATCTATGACACTTAGCTCCAAACACTGCAGTATATCAATCAGTGAGAGATCAAGAGCGTTCAATTCTAAATATAAATGTATCGTCACTTTCGATAGTCGCCTCTCTGCCGAGCGCACAGCATCAGCGGTGTGGCATGGCGCAGCTTTGGTACAGCGTGGACTGTGTTGTGTTGCCGTGGCTGCAGCACGTACACTACAAATTATGGTGAAGTAATTGAAAATTTCTACCACACACGTTTTGTGTTCAATTTCAGTGTGCACGACACAGTATCAATGTTTATCCAAAAGGTGATGTTTCTCGGTTTCGTGTGTCGTACCGGGAGAACAACAATCAACCGCGTCGCGACGGTTACCGAAAAATGATGTGGATTGGTGTGATCCTAATTGCAAGTTGTAAGTGAAAGAAACACATATCGTTTTGACTGGCTGAATATCACGAGCGCAGGTACTCTCTCGTTCGTTCTCGTACCCGAAATGTTACGGTGCATCCGCGTCACCATTCGATCACGCGCACGCTCGTGTTATAAGCTATTGAATTGGTTAGTACTGTTGGAAGGACTATGCCAATCGTCGACTGATAAAACATCCGTTGAACAGTAATTTTTTTGTGTTCTATGCACCGAGATTTTGCGTTGGATGCCATCATTTAGGCAGCAACCTTATACGTCACAACGGACGCATACTTGGAGTACAAATACTGATCCCGTCAATTATGGAATAATGTTAGTTGTGATCAGTGCAGCCCCACCCTTTGCTAGTTTTTAACAGAATACGGTGAATTCTACCAGATCAACTTGGTATAGTTGGTGTGAGTGGCTCCTCTCCCTGCTACACAATAGTTATTTCAGGACACATCACAGCAGGCAGTGCAAAGAGCAGCAGATCCTACCCTAGCAAAGGTCTTTAATTATCCAGTCCCGTTCCTGTGTCTAGGGAGTGTTGTACAGTCTCGAGTGCTAAAGGCTACCTTTATTAATTCATATCTACCCCCTTTCCTTCTGGGCGTATTACATACCTAATGTCCCACGCATGATCTCTCATTACGAAAGAAACGCACACGCACACACAGGCGTGCGCGTGCGCGCCCACACACACACACACACACACACACTCGCACACACACACATATATATGTATCCTAATACACACACAAACACAATAGGCCGCAGCCATTACACACACACATATATATATATATATATATATATATATACGCACACGCATCCTAATACACACGCAAACACAATAGGCCGCAGCCATTAATATTTTTCACATCAAAGATCTTTCGTCATGTTACAGGTATTAGTAATTCGTATACATCGCACGAGAATGGGCGCTAGAGGGTCACTGAAAATGACCATTGTGTTTTCGTCACAAAAATTGCCACCGAAATATGGACTATAAGTTTTTCACATGAATATAACCTCTCATTTGAATTCAGCAGACCAAATCACGATGAAACGAATTCCGTGAGATAAATATTATCGAGTTTAAAAAGAACGTATGTAAGCATTTTGAACTGAGGCTGATTCCTTATATTTTGTGCATATGGTGCTCCGCAGCTTCCAGTTATTTCAGTGAGGCAAAGTCGTCTCAAGATGCTATGCAGAAATACGTTATTGAACGTCTAGTTTCGATAGCATTATTATCGTCTCATCTGCGTAGGCTAACTGAGTCGTGCTATGAAACGTTGTTAGGAATCGTATACATCTCGATATTTGATGTTAAGTTTAATACTAATCTCGATTCAACATGTCCTCATTACTTTCTTTGCTGTGATCGACAGACTGTTCATTCCACCCAACAGGTTCTGTAAGCTGTGGAGTGTATTAATTCCCCTTCGCTTTCCTTGAGGATATGCGTCATGCGTCATCAGTGAATCTCGTCATTTTTATCCTTTAACCTGAATTTTAATCCCATTTTTGATCATTTCCCTCCATTACTTTCGTCATTGCTTTGTTGACGTACAGGTTGAACAGTAATGGAAAAAGACAGCGTCCGTCCTTTTCAGTCTCAGCACCATTGTTTTGTTTTCCAATCTTATCGTACCTACCTGGTTCATGTGTATGTTGGGTATTACCCACCTTTCCCTTTCTGTATAGATTATACATGTTATACTCAGAATCTAGAAATTGCCGGCCTGTGTGGCCGTGAGGTTCTAGGCGCTTCAGTCTCGAACCGCAGGACCGCTACGGTCGCAGGTTCGAATCCTGCCTCGGCATGGATGTGTGTGATGTCCTTAGGTTAGTTAGGTTTAAGTAGTTCTAAGTTCTAGCGGACTGATGACCACAGCAGTTAAGCCCCATAGTGCTCAGAGCCAATCTAGAAATTTTTGTAACAGTTTACGCTATCGAATGCTTTTTGTAGGTCACTAAGTACTATAACATGTATCTTCATTTTCGTAAGTCTAGCAACGACGAAACTGCCTTTGTGATTCCTTTAGCAATCGTATAGAGAAAGCTGGGACAGGACCTGAGAAAATGTACCACTGGACCACACACAGTTCAGGAGATATAACGTTATAAACATTGAGCTGTGTGAATGCAGGGCGAAATTCTGTAGACATACAGGTGAGATATGTGTTCAAATATCTGTTAAATATGTTAACTATTTACAAAACAGATTTGACATGTGCGTACACTGCCAAAGCCACGGGCTAAAACTGATCATAAGCTAGTGGACTATTCAACAAAATTTCGAGGGAGGGGGGAATATTAAACACGATCTGTAAGGAGATACTACGTGTATAATAACTAACAGCCTCCCTTGGGGAGGGGATGACATAATGGAGAGAGAATGGGGAGGAGGAAACTGATAGATAGGTGGAGGAGGAGTTGGGAAGAGAGAGGGGAGGGAGTAGGAGATGGACACAGAGCGGGGCAGGAGGAAAGCTATACAGAGGGGAGAAAGAGGTGGAAGAGGTGGACAGAGAGAGGGGTTGGAGAAGCTGGTCAGAGAAGGGGAAAGGAGGAGATAGACAAGGAGAGGGATCAGGAGGAGATGAACTAATAGAGGATTAGAATAAATATGTTACCGGGCGGCGTCGGATACACACCTCTCTCTACATATAGGGAGAGAAATGTCTCGGAACGTTGTGCATAAGGCGTCCTGGAGGAGTGTTAAGTAGATTTGGTTCCTTTTTAGGAGGCAGGCTCTCAGTTCGCTCCTTGCCAGTTTTCGCCGAAAGTATGGTAGTGACCTGTGGTCGCTGGTAGGTGCAGTGAAAGAAGACCCATAATGAGTTACTTATTTCCATAAAAATACAGGTAGCGTCTGAATTCGTGGTAGCATCATCCGTCAATGCCCGATGAGGAATCGCATCGTAAGCGCCCTCCAGCCCTCGCAAGGCAGCTGACATTGCACACTTCGTTACAGCATGCTGCTGCACTGGTGGTTCGACGCCTGCGGTAGCCCCTGCCCCGGCTGTGCCACGACGCCGCGACAGTGATTGAGGGCGGTGCGTGTATTCTTACACACACCGACTTTGGAGGTACTCTGACCCCTGCCGTTTACCATCTGTCTTCGTCGTCCGTCGTACCGTGATGACGTTGTAGCCGTGAAGTTCGACGATATTGGCCTGTCCTTCAGGTAGCTCTTTTTCAGTCCTCTGGAATGTCAGGAGCGCTGGTGCCTGATCGTGATGGGGCGGAATGACCTCCTGGTATTCCTATGTGCCGCAGACTTTTAGTCTTTCTTTCGTCACATAACGAAGGTGAAACGTGACAACGTTTGGCTAATCTGATTCACTAAGGTCTGATGAAGTCTGCTACCAGGCTCGCCAGAAGCACCGATGTTGCGTTTTGCCATGACACACTCTCGGTGGCGATATGTTTCCATTGCGGACGCCTCATGTCGACACTGCCGTAATGTAGCGAGACACATTCGCTCTGGGAGTTTCGTTTACCTATTTTACCGCCCTATATAAGGCTGGCGTGCAACAGTTTGATACAGATTTCTGACTCTCCATACATACCGAGACAAATATATTTAATATTTCCCGTCCTAGGCATGTAGCGAAGAGTCGTGAAATTATTTACTCCCTTATCTGGCACATATTTTTATTCGCTACACTTTTTTTTTCTGGGCCGCAAGTCACTCGTGCAGCAAGACTTCCAACGGATAACTGTTGTGCTGGGGCATATGCGTGGATAGTGAGTTCGTGCATTAAGATTTTTTTAATTTTATTTACTGTTTAATCACGGTTGAAACAGCAGAACACACCTAGGAGATTATCACACTGAAACATGATGTATTTCACAGTTCTACAGATCAGAAGGAGTTAGAGACTGAAATCTATTCCCTTCTAATTGAAAGCAATTAAGCAGAAAGCTTACTAGAATCCCCGAACAACTTGTATCCCTTAATTATGACAGATGTGAGCCGTGCACAGCTCATGTTCATCCCATTAATTGTTTGTCATCTTCTATTACGGTAGTGCCGCATCGTTTCCTTATTCCATTTACTGGCATCACTAACTTCCTGCCTTACTTGCACGTGAATGGCAGCAGCAGCGCGTATCGGTAAGTTGCACTGTCGTACCATCTCTGGAGTGACCGACAGTATTTCCGGGTCATCGTGTGTCGGGTAGTCAGTGAGTTGGAGACGCACCAGCAGTGCAGTCGCGACGGTGCAGCAGTCACGGACGGACCAGCAGTCCTGTCGGTCGGTTGGTGTGGAGCAGCAAGCAAACCCTCATCGCTTGGAGTCGGGCTGGAGCCGCTGGGCGCGTGCGAGCGCGGTTGGAGTGTTGAGGTGCTGCTTGCGAGTGCTACGAAATTCGTCGCCCACCGATCTTGGTCGTGAAAGTTGAGTCCTCACTTAACTTACTATCGGGGCTTAACTGTATACGTTTCTTCATTTGATCCTGGTTTTGGGACATTCAAAATGGTTCAAATGGCTCTGAGCACTATGGGACTTAACATCTCAGGTCATCAGTCCCCTAGAACTTAGAACTACTCAACCTAACTGTGGCGTGCCACAGGGGACTGTTATGGGACCATTGCTTTTCACAATATATATAAATAACCTAGTAGATAGTGTCGTAAGTTCCATGCGGCTTTTCGCGGATGATGCTGTAGTATACAGAGAAGTTGCAGCATTAGAAAATTGTAGCGAAATGCAGGAAGATCTGCAACGGATAGGCACTTGGTGCAGGGAGTGGCAACTGACCCTTAACATAGACAAATGTAATGTATTGCGAATACATAGAAAGAAGGATCCTTTATTGTATGATTATATGATAGTGGAACAAACACTGGTAGCAGTTACTTCCGTAAAATATCTGGGAGTATGCGTGCGGAACGATTTGAAATGGAACGATCATATAAAATTAATTGTTGGTAAGGCGGGTACCAGGTTGAGATTCATTGGGAGAGTCCTTAGAAAATGTAGTCCATCAACAAAGGAGATGGCTTACAAAACACTCGTTCGACCTATACTTGAGTATTGCTCATCAGTGTGAGATCCGTACCAGATCGGGTTGACAGAGGAGATAGAGAAGATCCAAAGAAGAGCGGCGCGTTTCGTCACAGGGTTATTTGGTAACCGTGATAGCGTTACGGAGATGTTTAACAAACTCAAGTGGCAGACTCTGCAAGAGAGGCGCTCTGCATCGCGGTGTAGCTTGCTCGCCAGGTTTCGAGAGGGTGCGTTTCTGGATGAGGTGTCGAATATATTGCTTCCCCCTACTTATACCTCCCGAGGAGATCACGAATGTAAAATTAGAGAGATTAGAGCGCGCACGGAGGCTTTCAGACAGTCGTTCTTCCCGCGAACCATACGCGACTGGAACAGGAAAGGGAGGTAATGACAGTGGCACGTAAAGTGCCCTCCGCCACACACCGTTGGGTGGCTTGCGGAGTATAAATGTAGATGTAGATGTAGATGAACCTAAGGACATCACACACATCCACGCCCGAAGCAGGATTCGATCCTGCAACCGCGGTCGCGCAGTTCCAGACTAAAGCGCCTAGAACCGATCGGCCACACCGGCCGGCTAGGACATTCGCGCGAGCAAAAATGTGTGTATTTAAGTCGGCTAAGATTCCAGCCCTTTTCCTGTGAAATTTAACATAATTTATTCCCTGTTATGGATGTTCACCAGCGATATCCCCTACCTTGTGGCCGTTGACGTTCCGGTTACCTGCCTTGGTCGTTGACGTAATTTGAGGCAGTGTATTTTCCTCGTCGTGTTGTTGCTGTCCAGCGCGACGTGTAGTTCGACAGCTGAGATGTTGTTGGTCGTTGTGGACGCCAGTATTCTGTGTGTCGTGTATTGAAATCTTGTGGTCGTTTTGCTCGTTGGGTGGAGCTGAACTGATTTGGTTGATTGGTCGGTCAGCTATCTGTCGTTTGGGTTGCCTCCACATTAAAAAGTCGTTGCCTGTCACACCTCAATGGCCGTTAGTGTTACAGTCCCAGGCCGACCCTTGGAAACTTCTGAGGGCTGTTCCTTGTGTGTTATGTAGTAATTTCCCTGTTTGGATTTTAGTTATTTTGTCGATAAGTGACTTTCAGCCGACTATCAATAGCTCTTAAATTAATGTTCTTGTCTTGCCATTAAGGCATGAGATTGTTATATTTTTATATGTGTCCTTCAGCCGAATTTTACCGGAGAGGTTTTAAGATAAGGCCTTTTGCCTTTTAGATTGAAACTCTTTTTAGGCCTTAAGCCGTTAAACATATTTGTTGATATGTGGCCTTCAGCTGAGTATTAATATCTCTTAAATTAATGTCCTTGCCGTGTCCTTAGAGCATGAGATTGCTATTTTTTATTTTATATGAAATGATTTAAGATACGGTCTTCCGCCCTTTAAAATTGAAACTCTTCTTCTAGGGCTTAAGCCGTTAAATTATTTGTTGGTGAGTGGGCTTCATCCGAGTTTTAATATGTATTAAATTAATCTTCTTGTCTTGCCCTTAAGGCATGAGTTTATTATGCTTTTGAATTGGCCTTCAGCCCAATTTGCTTGAAATGTTAAAAGATAAGGCCTTGTGCCTTTTGATTGACACTTCTCTTACTTATTAATATTCCACCTCCAGCCTAGTTCCATTAAAATACAATTTGTAAGGCCTTCAGCCGATTAGATCGAAGATTTAGAAAATATTCTTGGTTGAAACCTCCAGAGGAACCTTGTATTTCAATTTTGCTTAAGCCTTATGTCTTTGATTTTGAACGTGGCCGTCAGCAGATCAAAAATTAATCAAAGGGGAGCAATTAAACTCTTGAGTGTTTTGCATCCTTCTTGTAATATTGTGTGTTGATAAATAAAGTTTGTATGTTGAGTGCAACTGAGAGGAACTCATTTTGGCCCCTTTCCACAACCTAATCCGCTCTGTCCTGCTAGCCAAGGCATTTCAAGATGCATGATTCATTTCTGAATAAATGAAATAAGATTTGGGTCCAACAACTGGTCGACGATGAATTATGTACAGGATGGCAGCAGTCAACGAATATATTAAGGAATTGGTTTAAGAAAATTATTTCAAAGGCCCAGTGGAATCATTACAAGAGTAATTCACGCCATGTTTACGTGACACAAGTCCCTTGTCCTTCAAAACTGAGGCGGTTGTGTCCCGTTAAAGCTGCTGACAGGAGTCGCCCTGAGCCCTCTGCTGCAACTGCTAGCGATTTCACGCCATTGATTTCAGCCAATAGCGTGCGCGGGATACCGATCACGTGTATGGACGCCGGAGCGTCCTGCGGAGCAGAACGCACTTGCTACTCTCTGTTGAAATCCAGACCTCGAGCAGAAGAGACGTCTTTATGGAAGGCAGAGCCTCCGGCTCTGCCTTTCGCGACCGGCCACCGACGTAAGTTAACAGGAACCAATTCCCCTTCCGTTCCCCACTTTAGTTAATTATTCGACCTCCTACACTGGCCTAAACCCGCTAACTTCCGACCCTAGGCGCTCCCTTTGTACGCCGTATATTGAAATATATCCTGTTCATTGTACTTAGTTTCCTGTTTTGTCATTTAACGGCTGCCCTAGATGCCCACTATCAAATCCTGACCGCTCGACCTCCCGCACACTGCCACCACAAGGCATATTTAACAGCCCTCTTCCCCCTTCCCTGCCAAGCTATACATTAAAATCGGTTGCAGAATGTAGCGGGACTTTGAATTTCGCCGCGCTACACTCGTTCCCTCAGATATAAATTATACCGTCGCAGCTGTACGAGCGCTCGACGGCAGAGAAAATATGTAAGAAAATGAAGGTACTAAAATGTAACTCTTTTTGTTTTTCTACCCGCTTTTGTCTTTGAGAGCGGAAGCTTAACTTGTCTATTAGCTAGTCGTGGTCGGATTAAGACGAGAAAATTCATTGATGTGCAGACGTTTTGTGGAAGTTGGTATGAAATTCGGAGGATGGAAGTAGCAACGTAAAATAAATTGCATTCTGTACCAAGATGGTTTTGATTTGTATAAATTAGTGATTCCTGGACGATTGCAAAATTTCCGAGCAGCTACGACTTTTCACGCAGAAATGAAACAAGAAATTTTTGGAGAACGGGACTTGGACGCCGCACGAGAGAGGACATGTTAACACGGTAAAGAATGAACTCTTGTCTACGCCATTTCCCCCTGTTATTCACATTTTATTTTTCTCTGTTCTCTTTCAAATAATTTTTGTAGTGGAAATTGGTTTGACTTTTGCTCAGAAACGCCACAAGGACCACCCCAACAATAGCTTTTCTTTGTCTACGCCATTTCCCCCTGTTAATCACATTTTATTTTTCTCTGTTCTCTTTCAAATAATTTTTGTAGTGGAAATTGGTTTGACTTTTGCTCAGAAACGCCACAAGGACCACTCCAACAATTGCTTTTCCGAATCACGAAGTCCGATAACTTTTCTGTAATGCGAAGTACGACTAGCATTTCATTCTTTCCCTTTTTTTCACGGTCATTAATGATTTTAAAAATCCCTTTTTTTCCCACATTTTCAGCCTTTTCTTTTCTTCTCTTTTTCTCTTTTATTAATCACTACAAGAAGTCCCTCGTAAACTTCCCGTAACTTTACAAATAGTAGGAAATGGACTAAGGAATCATGGGGAAGGAAACTGGCTGTGACTATACAAATGAGTCATCCGGTCGTGTGTCATAACTTATTTACAGAAAGCACGGAAAGTTTAAATCCTGAGGTGTGAAGGTGCGGACGAGAGATTTCAACTTTAGTCCTCCCGTGTATTAGCCTGCGCAGTCTCACGCGGTGTTATTTCCGTCTTTTACATATGTATGTTATTTGTACGGAGCTAAAGACATTTTTGACAGAACTGTTTTACCGGTGATTAAAATACCACTATTCAACCTTTGCATGTGGTAGTCAAATGTAATGCGCGCAGTCTAAAAGACAAGCTTTCACTGCAGACGAATAATCTGAAGTGACTGCAGCCTTCCGCTCATGCAAAGCCGTTCCCGCCACTCACTCCATTAAGGAGAAGAACGACCCCGACGCTGCAATCAGCCAAGAAAAATTAAAGGAGGCTTAAGTGGGCGTAGAGCGGCGTGCGGTCCCGGCGCGGTCAGTTTTGGCAATCAGCTTAATGGCCTCGCCGTCGGTAACAAAGCAGGAGTTGTGGGGGTGGGCGGGGGCCGCCTTTGGCCTGCGGGCACATCCAATCACGCGAAGCCGTGGCGGGTCCGGCCCGCTGGGGGCCATTCAGGTCTGCGCCGCGCCGCCGACACCATTGTGGCGCGTATGGCGCCGCGGACGGCCCCTCAATCGCGCTTGATGTCTGTTGTCGGACGGGCCCCGACTATCGCTGAAGACACTTTCATTATACAAGGGCGCCCCCTGGCCGGCGGTCCTTGTCGGACCGATGGACGGGCGGTCGGGCGTCGTCCCTTCTCGTGGACGCCGTACGCTGAAGGATCATCGTGGAGCGCCGATGTTGCCTGCTGCCCCTTCCCTAATTGTGTACTCGAAGACGTCCTTCTCAGACTATTGGTTCGCCAGAAGCCACAAGGGGCTCGGCGGTTTGCTTCCTGCTTTTATCGCCACCGTTTGAAACTTCCTTCCCCCTCTCCTTCTGCTTCTACACTACTGGCCATTAAAATTGCTACACCAGGAAGAAATGCAGATGATAAACGGGTATTCATTGGACAAATATATTATACTAGAGCTGACACATGAATACATTTTCACACAATTTGGGTGCATAGATCCTGAGAAATCAGTACCCAGAACAACCACCTCTGGCCGTAATAACGTCCTTGATACGCCTTCGTATTGAGTCAAACAGATCTTGGATGGCGTGTACAGGTATAGCAGTCCATGCCGCTTCAATACGATACCACAGTTCATCAAGAGTAGTGACTGGCGTATTGTGACGAGCCATTTGCTTAGCCACCATCGACCAAACGTTTTCAGTTGGTGAGAGATCTGTAGAATGTGCTGATCAGGGCAGCAGTCGAACATTTTCTGTATCCAGAAAGGCCCGTACAGGACCTGCAACACACGGTCGTGCATTATCCTGCTGAAATGTAGGGTTTCGCAGGGATCGAATGAAAGGTAGAACCATGGTCGTAACACATCTGAAATGTAACGTCCACCGTTCAAAGTGCCGTCAATGCGAACAAGAGGTGACCGAGACGTGTAACCAATGGCACCCCATACCATCACGCTGTGTGATACGCCAGTATGGCGATGACGAATACACGCTTCCAATGTACGTTCACCGCGATGTCGCCAACCACAGATGCGACCATCATGATGCTGTAAACAGAACCTGGATTCATCCGAAAAAATGACGTTTTGCCATTCGTGCAGCCAGGTTAGTCGTTGAGTACACCATCGCAGGCGCTCCTGTTTGTGATGCAACGTCAAGGGTAACCGCAGCCATGGTCTCCGAGCTGGTAGTCTATGCTGCTGCAAACGTCGTCGAACTGTTCGTACTGATGGTTGTTGTCTTGCAAACGTCCCCATCTGTTGACTCTGGGATCGAGACGTGGCTGCACGATTCGTTACAGCCATGCGGATAAGATGCCTGTCATCACGACTGCTAGTGATACGAGGCCGTTGGGATCCAGCACGGCGTTTCGTATTACCCTCCTGAACCCACCGATTCCATAATCTGCTAACAATCATTGGATCTCGACCAACGCGTGCAGCAATGTCGCGATATGATAAATTGCAATTGGCGATAGGCTACAATCCGACCTTTATCAAAGTCGGAAACGTGATGGTACGGATTTCTCCTCCTTACACGAGACATCACAACAACATTTCTCCAGGCAACGCCGGTCAACTGCTGTTTGTGTATGTGAAATCGGTTGGAAACTTTCCTCATGTCAACACGTTGTAAGTGTCGCCACCGGCGCCAATCTTGTGTGAATACTCTGAAAAGCTAATCATTCGCATATGGCAGCATCTTCTTCCTGTCGGTTAGATTTCGCGTCTGTGGGACGTCATCTTCGTGGTGTAGCACTTTTAATGGCCAGTAGTGTACATCTACATCCGTACTCTGGAAACACGTGTGAAGTGCACTGTACGACACTCTAGTTTTTCTTTTAGATCGACAAAATATTCCTCAATCTCACCACATAGCGTATGTTGGAGGGCACGTCGTACCACTATTATCAGTTTTCTATCCAACTCCATTAGCGTACTGAAAGAAAGAAAAATGTTTATTTACCGCTCTAAAGACTGTCTATCCCTTACCTTATTCTCAAGATTCGTACATGAAAACTTCGCCAATGTCAACGATATGGTTTCAAAGAGTTCTCCTAATACAGTTTCTCTGAATGCGCCCAACATAGTTTCACGAGACGTGGCCTCTCATACATGGATTAGGTAAGACTAGATGTACAGTTCATTCTATACAGTCATAGTGATGAGATTCACAAGGATGCAGAACAAGTCAGAAAACAAGTTAACAATATATATATATATATATATATATATATATATATATATATATATATATATAGAAGAAAAAGATATTTTTAAAACTGATATCATCGGAATATCCCAGAGAACATGTCAATGACTCGACTGGCATACGCGGATGATAGGCCTATAATCCTAATCAGTTGTAGTAGAGAAGAGACCAGAAGAATGGCAGGATCGTACTGCAAGATTGCCGGTAGGGTAGGCCTGCAAGTCAGGAAGACAAGACAGAATACATGGTCTTAAGCAAGTCAGCGAGAGATGGGGACCTGATCACGGTGGACGGTCTCCCATTCAAAAGGTCAGATACATTCAAATACCTTGGTAGTATATGCAGTGATCAGAACCACTGTGAAATTGAAATAAATGAAAGAACTGTCGTAGGCAACAGAGCATACTGTAGCCTTCAGGATGTGCTGAAGAAAGGATGCCTGTCAAGAAGTTTTAAGATCAGGCTGTACCAAAGTATAATCATGCACGGTTGGATTATGTACGGTTGTGAAAGTCTCACCCTTATGAGAACATATGAAGAGAAACTACTTGTTTTCGATCGAAAAATCCTCCGAAAAATATATGGTCCTGTGGTAGAGTCCCAAACAGGGGAATGGAGAATTCTAAAAAACCAAGAATTAAAAGAGCTTCACGCACAGCCTGACATTATAAAAAGAATAAGAAGAAGAAGGTTGACCTGGGCTAGACATATAACAAGGGTGAATGAAGGGAGGATACCCCATGATCTGTTTCTGGGAGCTGTAGCTGGAAGGAGGTACCGGGAACGACCACGGACAAGATGGAACGACAATATTGACAAGGACACCGAAGACATAGGACTAGGAGAGGGACACTGGTTGCAGGAGGCTCGCAACCGGGAACGATGGAGGAGGAGTGTGGAGCAGGCACATTCTCACTAAAGTCCAAGCCATGGATAAGTAAGTAAGTAAGATGTCATCGGGTGACAGAGGTAAGGGGAGTCTCGATCGTAATAAAAAATAAAATTAGAACTTAGCAGTTTAGGTTGGCTAGCAGCATTTCACATTTTGTCACTAAAGATTCAGTACCTACAACATCCATCCGAAAACTTCGGAGACAGATTTCACTCCTGGGATATAAACAACATCAGCGCATCAACTACGGTGCCAGCTTGAATTAACAACTGTAAACAATAGATGTGCATTTATAGTTGAAGGCACGAATGATGGCGAGTTTAGGGATGTTCTGCGCACCTGCACCACGTATGCTTCGACAGCCAATGAGCGTGCAGTTGAACACAAGAGGAATTGCTGCCTGGGTCACAAGGATAAATCGGCCGTAGCAGAACATAGTTACCAGGAAGGAAATAATGAAATAAAATTCTGCAAGACGAGCGTCATATCTCAAACATCGCATTATTATGCGCGCATGTATAGAGGGGCTATCGAGATTGATAAACAACGTAATAATTTTAACGGGAAAAGAGGAAGGTGTTAAACTGAATAAAATTTGGATGCCAGCGTTGCACCGGAAGCGTGACGATCGATTACTTTCAATCGAGAATGTTGGCATTACCAGAGGCAGTCTCATAGCCGACACCACGTGATGGACAGTGGTGCCCACTGCACTGCCTATATAATCAGCGCTTCCTCGAGTTCTCTTTGCATTTCGCCTCTTTACCTCGGAGGATGTCTCCCGCAGTCGGAGACGAAACGTCAGGGGAGAGTTTTATAAATCGACCACGGCCAATGAGCCCGGAAGTTTTAACTGAAGACAATATCGGCCCTGAAAGCCTACACTGTATGACCAACCACCTCTACGGGGAGGATATGCCAGCTTCGGTTCGACGATTCGAAGGAATACACAAGAAGAAAGCACAACTGTCTACCCTCACCTTTCTGTTACGCTGCAGGGACACTTCGACGGTTCCGAAATTTCTGAAGGTGAAGAGGATGTTTCGCTTGGCTCAGGCTCATCGTATTTACAACAGTATGGCATTTGAAATGTTACTGGACAGGATTCATCAGACGCACGAGCGCAGACGGAAACCAGCTGTACGCTTTTCCATCTCCACTTGGTTATCAGTAATGCTATGCAGTGTGGTGATTGGTATAAGAATGACGGTCTAACATTAAAAACTGTGGTCAGTTAGTTCAGAAATATCAGTAAATAGACGGAAGAAGAAGTTCGCTAACCTATAGAAGAACATTTCGGCAGGTTCAGTTGAGGACAATTCTCCAACTGTTACTAGCCTATCTGCTAAAGATGTGTCAAAAGCTGAAATTTCTGTACTAGCCAAAACAAGCACTTTTGCTGTGACGCCCGAAAACGTATCCACGGATCATATTGTAGCAAATATTGAGACAGGTGACCGTCAGCGTCCATAGCAGTCTGCTGACCTAATTAGGATGGAAACAGCTAGGATTTTGCGTACATGTATACCATCTAACAGTAATTTGTCGCAGGCACAAAGAAAGGCTCTGAGGCGTATCAACGCAAATAAAAACATTATTGTTCTTACTGCAGTTAAGGGCATTGCCATCGTCATATTGAAGAGAGATCGACTATCATTGAAAGATCAATGATATTTCGGTCCTATCCAATTACAAACAAGTTCAGAAGAATCCGGCTATGAAGATTTTAAAAATGACCAATCGACTGGTGAAATCGTCTTCATTCTCCTCCGACGATAAGAAGCTGCTTTGTAAAATAGAAGCTTACCCAACTAGACTGTATGGCTTACCCAAATTGCATAAACCTGAGATTCCTTTGGGGCCGTCCCACCCATATGTTAGCTAGACACCTTATGTTGGTAGGACTGAAAGTCATATTAAAAATTCTGCTCATTTTATCGACAAGTTAAAGGAAATGAGCGTTGGCCCGGATGTTACCTTCGTAATTTTTGGTATTGTGTTGTTATTTACCATGATTCTGGTAAACGAAGCTATTTCACGTATAGCGGATATTTTTCCTACCGCTATTGTGGCATTATAATGACACTGCCTTACCATAAACTACTTTCAATACAATAGTGACTTTTATGAACAGATTGACGGGGTGGTTATGGGCAGTCCTCTTAGTTCTGCTGTGGCTGACTTGTTTATGGAGACTTTTGAACAACGGGCCTTGCGGACTGCCAGGAAGAGACCATCCAGGTGGTATCGCTTTGCAGATGGCACTTTCATAGTATGGGCACACGGAGTAGAGGAACTGGATGCCTTCCTGAGACATCTAAACAGCATTAATATGAAAATCCAATTTACTAAGGAGATGGAGAAAATGGTTCAACTGGCTCTGAGCACTACAGGACTTAACATCGGAGGTCATCAGTCCCCTATAACTTAGAACTACTTAAACCTAACTAACCTAAGGACATCACACACATCCATGCCCGAGGCAGGATTAGAACCTGCGACCGTAGCAGTCGCGCGGTTCCGGAATGAAGCGCCTAGAACCGCTCGGCCACCGCGGCCGGCAGGGAGACGGAGAGTAATGGGCTACTGAATTTTCTGGACGTGGCTGTGATTAAACGACGTGACGGAACGTTGGGCCATAATCTGTATAGAAAGGCCACACATATTGATCGTTACCTGCATGAAGATTCAAACCACCACTCTAAACAAAAAGGAGTCGCAATAAAAACCTTGGCAAAAATGGCTTACAAAACCTGTGAACCTGTTTACTTAAAAGATGAGATTGAACATCTACGGTCGAATTTCGCGAAGAACGGCTGTTGTAACATGGAGATAGATCTAGCACTTCGTTTAGGTAGAGAATCAGAAGCAATGCCGAACAACAGCCGCCCAACGGAAAAGTTTTTCTTCCGCTCATTGGTAAGGACACAGATCGCATTGGGGAAGTGTTAAGCAAGTATGGAGTGGAAACCATTTTCATACCCACCACGAAAATAAAAGAATATTTAAAATCGGCAAAAGATGTACGACATCCTTTGACTACACCGGGGGTATATAAAATTCCTTATAGTTGCGGACAGGTTTATATCGATACCACAAAGAATAGTGTTAACACCCGTCTTGTTGAACATAAGACATATTGCCGCCTGGGTCACACTGATAAATCGGCCGTACGAGAACGTGTTTACCAGGTAGGTGATCATGAAATAAAATTCTGCGAGACGAGCGTCATTTCTAAAACCTCACATTATTATGGGCACATGTACATAGAGGCTATCGAGATTGATAAATACCATAATAATTTTAATAGGAAAGAGGAAGATGTTAAAATGGATAAAATTAATATGTAAGCGTTGCACCGGAACCAGCAGATTATGTTCAGTCGAGAATGTTGGCATTATCAGCCGACGCCACGTGATCGACAGTGGCGCCCTCTGTACTGCCTATATAAACAACGCTTCCTCGAGTGCTCTTTGCATTTAGCCCCTTTACTTCGGAGGATGTCTCCCGCAGCCGGAGACGAAACGTCAGGGGAGATTTTTATACATCGACGACGGTGTATCAGCCCGGAAGTTTTAAGTGAAGACAATATCGGCGGTGAAAGCCTACACTATTAGATCAGCGTTCAGTATGTTCTAGGCGTCTGCTGTGAATGCGAGGATAAACGTGATCGTAGCGAGTTGTTTGGGGAATTTCGATTCCATTTGTTGCGAGTTGTCATCGCTGATTGTGGTTTTAATTGATAAATTATGCATAAAATAAGTAAGTGAGAGACATAACTTGCACTATATACGCTCCTTTAAACGGAAAGTAGGCGCATGCACGTACCGCAATTGTCACTCGGAATCGTCAACAATGCAATCCCCCAGTCCGTACCTCAACATGCGCGAACCGTCAACGTTCGTGGATCGAACTGTAGTAGTCATAAACCCATCATAAAAATATGGAGTGAGCAACAACGGGCAGTCGAACAGTTCGAGGAATACACACTGTCTGCCGTTGGTTATGGAAACTTCATTTACGCTACTAGTTTCAAAGCCACATTAGCGCCTTCGGCAGGCCCTACTACATCGCACGTCCTGAGTGTTCCATGTGTACTGGGGGCTCAAGAAGACACCACTATGCACTGAAACTTGTGGCCTTAATACGTTCTCAGAAATAACGACTGATGGTATATACTTATACAACAGAAGTGCGCTTGAATAGTCAGTTGTGAGCAGGCGTTGTGGAACGCTTGACGTGAGGCTGTAGTGTGTCAACAATACTGTGACACAAATCTCAAATGGAACAACATCTCCGTATCAAGTGCTCAAGACATTCTCCAGAATGCTTTGAAGAAGAGAAAATAGTGTGCCATGTTTGCCCTGCACACTTCGGGAACAAAAATAACTAACTTTCGGCGCCTGCCACGACTTCACTGAAATGCGAAACGTAGACTATTCTTTTCTGTAGAAAATCATCATGGGTGATGAGACTTTGTGTTACCAATACGAACCTGCAACAATACAATGTGCGGAAGCTGACACGATGGGTCAACGCATTGAAGGAACAACAGACATTCATGCCAATGTGACATGGGAAGTGAAGAACATTTCGAAAAAGGAGTTTTCTCAAAATTTCACGTGATTGTGTAAACGTTCTATGCATTGTACAAAACTACGGGGAGACTATGTAGAAACCTAAATATTAAAACCATCACATTAACTTCTCTATTTTTGTTAATCCTGTCTCGAAGCTTTTTGGACCGTCGAAGCATGTACACTGTTTGTCACAACACTAAGTCAAATAATGCTTACTAAAGAACCAATACTTAATTCATATCATACTTAGTAAGGCATCGGTATAACGTTGCACTTAGGTACTGATTCCTTAGTAAGCATGGTCTTAGTCACATTTAGTAACGATGGTATTTTGGCTAACATTGTACATAACAACATAATTTTTTTGTAACCATGTTCTGATGTTGGTTGTTAACCAACTAAAACTGGTAATCAGCTAGTTTTACTGCGATCAGGACTATGAAATCTTTAAATTTTGTGTTAATAAGAACCACCGCAGCTATACTAAGGTGAACTCTGTGTCACCTGATGATGTTCATCGAACGAAAAATCTGAGCTTGCACTTAATGTCGTTAAAATCAATCGGATGTGGAGCCCAATATGATGAGCATATATGCTATTGCACTTCTTCACATTATAAAACATCTTTATCGTACTGATTGTGAGAGTATTATTATCTGTCTTCGTCGTTATTTCATTTTTTTTTAATGAATAAAGAAAGAGAAAATGAACGATGGAGGTCTGAGGCCCTCAAATTCACCTTTCTTTCGTCAGACATCTTTAATATAAGATATCTATGTTGTTAAGTTAAATGATAGTACTTACCATAATTTTGGCAGAATTTGAGATTATTTTCATTACATTCACCTTGTAATCTCCTCCTTCCCAATCGGCCTACTGGATTGCAGTGTAGCTGACCATGATGGCAAATTGCTAATGAAATTTTACAGTGAGTAAGGCTAACGTTACCGAAAGGAAAATAACGCCGGTTAGTTGGATGAAAGTTTACAAGAGACTCTTCTGAAGGAAGAATGTATTCTAAACTTAAACTAAATTCTGATGATAATTTTGAAATGTGTGGAATATACAGCATTCGGTCACGAACCACGCAGGGGGAGAGAAGGTTACCACGTAATATTTACTACAAAAATTACTGATAATACAAAGAAAACACTGAATAACTAAAAAGGGGATAATTAAACGGTCGCCAGCGCGCTAGGGCAACGAATCTCCAGAATCTCAAGACAGATAATGGCAAAGAATTTAAGCAAATAATCACTGGCGTGGCAACATAAGGTCGTCACGCTTTTCTACACCACAACAGTTCACGAGAAAATAAATGAATCAAAAAGCAGAGTTTCCAGTTAATTATTCTGAAATAGTAAATTTTGAAAGTAAAGTTAAATGGAGTTACTGTTTAAATAAATGACTGGCTTAACTTAAACTTTGTTATGTAAAGAAATGACTTTCAGTGACCTCAGTGTAATGTATTGAAAACCTTAGAGAAGGGCAAGCAATTTACTTTTGATTATTGAAAGACCGGATTGAATTTACTTTAAGCAAATGTGCACTGATTTTAATTTTAAAGTAACAACAATAAGATCATACCAACCCAGCAGAAGTCATTCGCTAAGCTAAATACAGAATAAATTAAATGTGAACTCTTAATTTGTACCGGATTTTTAGTTATTAGTTTTGCCAGTGATATTTTACATTACTTTAAGTGAATGAAGTTAATACGCAAAATTGCAAATTAGTTGAGCCTCTTTTGTGCAATACAAGAATGAACAGTTACTGAGGGAGGAAAGTTAGACTGAAACTGATCGTTAGCAAACACACAAAACTGCCAGTAATAGTTAATCAATTTTCATATTCTGGCAACAATCGGTGACTGCATGGAAAGGAAAGAGACCCTGCTTGGTAATAATGTCTGAGGACAATGACAATACAGGTGCTCTATAAGTTTTAACTAATGCAAGTTATTATCCAAGTTAGTCATACTTTGTGAAAGAAATGTAACTGGGTAAGGCTTCTAAATTCCTATATCTGTTTGTTAAGTCTTACGATGTTGTGGCTGTGCGGACGACGAACAATGTGGCCGACGACAATGCTGATCTGCTGCAGGTTCTGCTGCTGCTGCTGGATGAGAACCCCGAGTCATCTCCGGAGCCACGGATGCTTATGGGACAGGCAACAATTATAATTGCAGCTTCCACCGCCTGTCCACTCTTGCCGTGGTGTCAATAATCGTAGGGTAACGAATCAGGCGCGTCTACATTGGCGCAAGCATAGCTGCACTCCGTGTCTGTGGAAGAGCACAACAAACACCCCCACACTCTTTCATTAGCCAAGCCGCTACGCCTCCCATCTACTCGCAACCCGACATAGTCTCTCCTTACGCAAACGTAAACTAGGTTACTGCCGCTGGCATTTCGTTATTGCTATCAATACTTTTAAATAAATTTCCCTTGGTTATTACCCAGAAATTTACAACATCTTCGTTATAATTAGAATCGATTATATACAGTCAGAAATAAATGCGCTATTACATAGATTACGTATGAAATATAGTTTCCGTAATAAAGCTTATAGATTCAGAATCAGAGGTACAGTACAAGTTATCAAGGGATATTAAACGGGGAAAAATTTTGAATGATACAGAAGGTATTTTGTATGCGATTTCGGTGTTACAACCTGTCCACGTTTGTCAGTAGTATAGCATTTTATGTTTCAGTGTCACTTCTCCGCTGTAAAGCATAGGTGCAGTGATGTGATGAATACGCGCCACCCCGTACTGTCACATGATTGATTACTTCGTTTATTTTAGAGCCTGAAGTCTGAATCGCCTTGCATTCAACGTCCGATTTTTTCCTGCTGTCCAGCGCGCTTTATCTCTTCGTAATTTATTGCAATTTCACACATTCGCATACCATTCAATTAATTGCTACCCAATGGCGAATTCTACGATAATTCGCACAGATTCAGCTACAGTGAGGAATTTTGTGCCCCTAGAGCTTATTTTAAACATATGCCATTTCCTTTCCCATTACAGCTCGATAAGTATGTGTCGCCGGCCGGGGTGGCCGAGCGGTTCTAGGAGCTACAGTCTGGGACCGCGCGACCGCTTTGGTCGCAGGTTCGAATCCTGCCTCGCGCATGGATGTTTGTGTTGTCCTTTGGTTACTTAGGGGACTGGTGACCTCAGACGTTAAGTCCCAAACTGCTCAGAGCCATTTGAACCATTTTAGTATGTGTCGTCTGTGAGCCGTGGCAAAATAATTTAACAAACCACGGGATATATTACAACAGGTCGCAAGTTAAATAGTACTCATGTATCTGGAGTAAGTCCAAGAACCTTAGACATAATTTAGTTTAAAGTTAATAAGAAACTTTTCATAAAACATACAAACGTAAAACACATTGAGGTTCATACGATAATTCTTATGCCATTGTAGTCAAGGGTCATTAAAGAAAAACATCTGCTTACAACATTGGTCACATTACTGCACTGAAGATATACAGCTGTCTGATTTTAAGTAAAACACCATCTTATACTATTGATAAGAATGGAAGGATCTTAAGTCTCCAGAGAGTTATGAATATTTGTTTTGCAAAAGCTATATAACTTACCAATTTGTGATTTGTGACACACTAAAGGTTAATCCAAAAGTTTGTTTGCATATCTTTGTTGTGAGTGGAAGCTGAGTGGAGAGCACTAAAATCGCTGTTATTGTAAAGTGGCGAGAACAAGGGGTAGTCCGATCTGTGGCTCAGCCAGGCAAAGTTCCAATTATTACACAGCGAAATTTTCGAAGATAATACGGAAGAGTTGCACCTGATGGGGTAGTTTCTCGTGCTACTTGAAGTTTAAATCGACCGGCAGTGTGTTGGATCTTCCGCGAAAAGGGCAGCTTTATATCAGTGAACCAAGTGTAACAGCTGTGCAATGTGCGTTCTTACGAAATCCTTCCAAATCTCCTCCACGCACAGGTCGTGATTTAGGAATTCATAGGACCACAGTGCGGAGAATTCTACACAACAGATTGCTCCAACACACGTATAAGGTCCAGATAAGACATGCGTTGTAACCGGATGACAGAACTCTTTGAGTAGCGTTTCTGACTTAAATATTGACACGAATCGACACCAGCGGTGAGTATCTTCAAAGAATTTGTTTCTAAGATGGGGCTACTTTCCACATATCAAATAAAGTTAACAAGTATAATTTGAGGGTGCTGGATTCGGAAAGTTCACACATTTCCTTACATCACAATATGTAGTCCTCTAAAATGAATGTGTGGTGTGGTTTTGTCAAAAAATTCTGTGACAAATAACATCTACCTGGACAAGCTACAACAGTTTGCGGAACCGCATCAGAAAGTCTTAGAGTCTGATATGATTTTCAAGTAGTGTGGTGAACCATCGCATTGGGGATTGCATGTTAGATGCAATTTTCTCATATGATGACATGATGGAGACCGTGGCTGTTGTTTGAAGACAAATGTTGATGGTGTTAGGACAGCAACCAGCCACAAATATACAAATTTACCTTCAGTGCCTTTATTCAAAGGGTACCGTTGCCGGTTTCGAATCGTTGTGATTCATCCTCAGACGGTTTACATGCTTTCTTTATGACATGTGGTGTGTTTTTTACAGATTAATTGTCGTAACGTTTCACGACAATCAGTCTGTAAAAAAACACACCACATGTCATAAAGAAAGCATGTAAACCGTCTGAGAATGAATCACAACGATTCGAAACCGGTAACGGTACCCTTTGAACAAAGGAACTGAAATTAAATTTGTGGCTGGTTGCGGTCCTAACACCATCAACATTTGCATGTTAGAAATTTTTTCTTAATGAAACATTTTGCGAAAGCTGGATTGGGCATCAAGGTTCCACTGCCTGGACTGCAAGATAAACAGTATAACGTATTTAGATTCCTTTTTATGGGGCTACGTAAAGAATGAGATTTATACTTCACAAATACCTGATCTCGATAATTAAGAGAAAGGACAACAGATGCTGCCGCTTGTGTTAGCGAGGAATGTTGTCAGACGTATGGCATGCAACTGAATATCGATTCGACATTCATGGAGCAACAAACGGCGCACATGTTGAAGTTTATTGACATTATAACCATCATTATGATTTATTCTATCACTTGTCACAAGCCACAAATTTGTAAATGGTACAGTTATTGCAAAATAACTAATGATAGCTGTACAAAGACTCTAGGACCACCCTGTATATGCACGTCAGTTTGTTCTACTAAGAAATTCTTTATTAATTTAGAAATACTTGACCACAAAAAAATTCTTTAGGCTCTTCAGCTGAACTGTATTAATAGTTAACTTTTTATTGCTGCTAGAAAGTTGTTGAACTGACCTTTTAGTTTCAAAAGAGATTTGTTATTTCTCAAAAATTTCATAAAGGAATAAATATTAGGGTTGGAACTTAAATAGTGGCAACTATTTGTTCACAGCAGATACAAAAGAGTTACATGTTTGCATCTGTTACTGTCTCCAGCGATGTGGAAGGCGTAGTATACCGTTAGCAGAGCGTGTTCTGTTGATGGTGCAAATGGAGCTGTCTACTGCCTGTCGAATCTCTGAAACAGTTCTGAAGCGAATGCCGCGAAGCCAAAACTGAAAGTTCAATCCAACGAATGGTGTCGTTATGGGTCGCTGCGACAGTCGAAACTGCGTCAGAGCCCCAGTGTCGTGAAAGTTATGGCGATTCTCGCGTGCATCTGTGATTGTGTAACCCTAACGCACTACGTTCCTCCACGGCAGATCGTCAATGCACAGTATTACTGTTCGTTTTTGGAGCATCACCTGCGACCAGCTTTGCGAAAGAAGCGGTGAAACTTTCTGCGCAACCCACCCATCATTTTGCACGACAATGCGCGGCCGCATACAGCGCAAGCTGTGGCTGTTCTTTTCATTCGATGGGACTGGGAAGTACTGTACCATCCACCATAATCCCTGGGCTTAAGTCCCTGTGACTTTGATTTGATTCAGAAGATGTAGAAACCACTTCGTGGCATTCAGTTCAGAACTGGTGCAGAGATTCGACACGAAGTAGGCCGCCCCATTCACAACATCAACAGAACAGGCTCCGCTAACGGTATACTACGCCTTCCACATTGCTGGCAACGGGGTCTACACAACGCTGGTGACTACTCTGAAGGACAGTAACAGCTGCAAACATATAACTTTTTGTATCGGTTGTGAATAAATAATTGAAACTATTTAAGTTCCAACCCTCGTATGCTGGTAAGCATTAGTTACTGAGGACCGGACAGTATGCTGCAAGGAGGTGTAAGAAGCTGAAAAACAATGGTTCAAATGGCTCTGAGCACTATGGGACTTAACCTCTGAGGTCATCAGTCCCCTAGAACTTAGAACTACTTAAACCTAACTAACCTAAGGATATCACACACATCCATGCCCGAGGCAGGATTCGAACCTGCGACCGCAGCGGTCTCGCGGTTTCAGGCTGTAGCGCCTGGAACCGCTCGGCCACTCTGGCCGGCTGAAAAACAATATGTGGTGCTCAAAAGCGATCAATTTTGCAGACATCTGTTGCAGGAGTTAAGAATTTTGACTGCGTCCTCACAGTATATTTATTCCCCCACGAATTTTGTAAAAAATAATCCACCACATTTCATGACGCACAGTGATGTACGTAATTTGAGTACTAGATAAAAAAATTATATTCAGTACTTCGCATTATGGTTGTGTTTGGCACACAAAAAATCGCACGAACCAGACACAAAAAAATTTCATCCTTTACCTAATAAAATGAAATGTCTGAGGGGCAGCGAATTTAAATTTGGAAACAAACTAAAAATATTTTTCTTCACCAACATCTATTTTGCAGAGTAATTTCTGCAAGGCAGCGCACGGTACCAATATGTTGAAAAAAGCCGTGCACGAAAACGTGATTTTTCAACGGGTCGTATCTCGGGTTCTATTGATCCCAGAGGTAAGGGATCAACTGTAGAAATAGCACTTGTCACAGCGAGTTTTTTTATACTTAACGGAGAAACGGGCATACTGTCCATCCTAGCCGGCCTGTGTGGCTCAACGGTTCTAGGCGCTTCAGTCTGAAACCGCGCGACCGCAAGTTCGAATCATGCCTCAGGCATGGATGTGTGTGATGTCCCTAGGTTAGTTAGGTTTAAGTATTTTTAAGTTCTAGCGGTTGATGACATCAGATGGTAAGTCCCATAGTGCTCAGAGTCATTTGAACCATATTTTTGTACCTACCTAAGTTACATGGTCAAAATTTAAGCGTTACACACCTTCTCCAACCCATTCAAACTGAGCAATTTGTTTAGTTATTTTGTAATAGATAAGGTGGAAGAGGGCTCCTAGGCGGCTTATGAAAGCTCCATTCGTTCACGGGGGATTTTGGGGAAACCCCGAAAAACCATATTTTTAGTTATAAAAGGAACCAGTCGTGGGAATGGCAACTCCTATAATTTCTCTTCATGGCAAATCGTAGAAATTTTTAAACTATTTTCTTAAAACGACGTTCTCTGGGAACGTCAAGACATTTTTCGACACCATTCCCCATTACCGAGATCCCGAGATTCAGAGTTAGCGTACTTACACAGAAAACTCCAAAAACCGTTTTCAGCCGATTTTTCACCGTGGACCTAGTTATCTAAATAAGTAACCATAAAAGTCGCTTAATTTTTTACTATACATTCGTTTGACATTTATATAGAAATACCATTTTCTCAGTTTCGATGATCTCTGTCCGATTATCAAGAACCACACAAAATACCACGAATTTTGGGTTCCGAAAGTACCACCTGCGGAGATGGCCACATACGTAGGTTATTTTCATGACAGAACACTATAACTGTTACAATGTTTTCGTAAGATGATGTTTTTAGAGAACCTTGGAGTTTTTTTTCAGATTCGTTGTTCTTCACCGAGATTCAGAGGTAGAAAGTTACCGTAAGTGAGCACGTAAAATATGCACGTTACATCTGGCCTAATGCGTAAATGTTGCGAGCTAACATCCCAAAGCTGTTCGGGTTCACACGCGGTTTCTCTTCGTCGAAATATTTTGGCTCAAACTCGTCGAGAGGTTGAACCGCACGTGTCGCATTACACGCTCTAAATTAGACACTTATGACCCTTTGTTTAAATTGTTTGGCTGCCGGCAAGTTTGCGAAATACAAAGTTAACACAACACATAATAACAACGTTAATAATATCGCGAACTAAATAAACTACACAGTTGCGATTTCGGTAGAATAATGTTTATTCAGAAAGCAAACTAATAGTGAAAGTGGTCGTATTTAGAATTACTATTACACTCGAGCCCATAGCCATTTGACAGAGTTCGATCATTCACAAACTCATCGTGAGTTTGCCACGGCCTTGATATTTACACGAAAAGTTAAGAGTTCACACCAGGTGCGTGACTGCTCACCGCTCAGAGACTTCAGTCCCGCGATACCACACAACGGGAAATTTTCTAAGTCGTTTTACTTCCTAGCTGCCTAGAGACCGACTGTCGGCTTTCGGGTCTCAATCCGAACTGTACCCTTTGGTGTCTCCAGCCGAAATGTCCGCTTTTGCGTCTGCACCAGCACTGTCTCTGCTTGTCCCCGGTCGCGTTTCCCGCGCGCCGAATATGCTCGTTCAACTGACTAGGGCGGTTCCCTTTCCTGAAGCCGTCCATCTGATTGGCTACAGCTTAATCTACATTATTTTCCATTTTATCATATTTAAATAGTCAAAGCTTGACCATTTTCACTTTCTAAATAAAGTAACAATAATATCCATTACGTAATAAACGTTAAATTATTTTACATAAATCCAATATAATTTCTTTCTTAACTTTGAATGTCACTGTCACTAGCCTTTCACCAATGTGCTTTCTGATAACTAAATAAAACACAAAAGTAAGTATTATGCACTAAACTTTACTTCAAATATTCTGTTACCTAATGATTCAATAAGGTGTCATGCTGACATCGTTCAATGATCTGATGCTTAATTGAAAATACTGATAATTTCAATTTACTATATCTTTTAAACAAATAAAGTTACACACTTGATATTTACAACGTTAGTCATTTTAATGATGCACTTCTATATGAAATGTCGATCATTAAGATCGACTAAAGCGCTCAGATTTTAGCATTCAGGTCTTTGTTACACAACTTGTTATTTTCACTTTAACAGTAAATCCTAAATTATTATAGATACGATAAATATTCAAGTTTTATTGGGATCTCCATGAAAATTTATGAAGGATTAAAATTACTGTGGCCTCATTCTCTGCATTAATACAGAATTAAATATTTCCCATAAATGTTTCCCTTTATGACCGACCTTCTACTGGGTTTCCCTATGATGTAGGTTCTCGTCTGTCTCACTCGCACACTACAGCGCTTAGACCTCAATAGACAATAGACACCTGGGAGTTTTCCCAAATGGTTCAAATGGCTCTGAACACTATGGGACTTAACTTATGGGGTCATCAGTCCCCTAGAACTTAGAGTTAATTAAACCTAACTAACCTAAGGACATCACACACATCCATGCTCGAGGCAGGATTCGAACCTGCAGCCGCAGCGGTCGCGCGGTTCCAGACTGTATCGCCTAGAACCGCTCGGCCACACCGGCTGGCGAGTTTCCCATCTCGTGGTGAATCTGCACCCTTTGTGGCACGTGGTCCTGGACGACAGGGTTCGTTTCACAATTCCTGTATGCTGACTCTTTTGGCCATATATTTAAATGAGTGCACAATGCTCCTTACCTCAGAATGTAGTTTTAATGAACAGACTGAACATATGTCAAGGGTTCTTTCACAGCTACAGCTTACGCCGCGCTGTCTTTGTGTAATAGTCACTCCTAGCTTTTACGCTGTCTTCACCAGGAAATTATTCGATGCTGTCACCTGTGCACCTTACATAAAGTTGTTGTGCCTCACGAAATTCTTTCTAGTACCAAATGATACACGGCATTGTTAGTATGCTGTACATTAGCCTAAAAGTATTATGCAGTTTAATGTGAAGTAATGTTAAGTGAAATCGTTTTGGGTGGTAAATATATACTGAGGTGGTCAAGTTCATGGGATTGCAGTAGGCACATATACAAATGGTGTTACACAAGGAATAAAACGTCAATGAGTTGGCAGAGCTGTTATTTGTGATCCATGTGAAAAGGTTACCGACGTGATTATGGAGGCACGACGGGAATTAAAGAACTTTGAACGAGGAACGAGAGTGGAGCTAAACACTTGATACAGTCTATTGCGTAAATCGTTAGGGAATTCAATATTCCGAGATCCACAACGTCAAATGTGCGCAGAGAATATTATATTTAGGCGTTACCCCTCACCATGGAGAACGTAGTGGCCGACTGCCTTCACTTAACGACCGGGAGCAGTGACGTTTGCGTTTTCAGTGCCAAAATACAGCCAAACACAGAGTGAAATAACCACAGAAATCAATATGGGAATAGCGACCAACATATCCGTTAGAACAGTGGCCCGAATTCGGCGTTAATGGGCGACGGCAGTAGACGACTGATACGACTGCCTCTGCTAGCAGCACTCACGGCTTACAGCGTCTCTCTTGGGCTGGTGACCGTATCGGTTGTGTCCTAGACAACTGGAAAACTGTGGCCTGGTCCGATGATTGCCGATTTCAGTTGGTAAGAGCTGATGGTAGGGTTCGAGTGTGGCGCACGCACCACAAAGCCATGGACCCAAGTCGTCAACAGGGCACTGTGCAAGCTAGTGGTGTGAGCTATGTTTACAAGGGATGTACAAGGTACTCGGGTCCAGCTGAACTGATCATTGATTATTAGTAGTTATATTCGCCTACTTCATATGCAGCCATTCATTGACTTCATTTATTTGGATGACAATATGCCACATTATTGAGCCACAAATATTCGTGATTGGTTTGGGGGGCAGGGGGGGGGGGGGGGTGAACATTCTGGACAGTCCGAGCGAATGATAGGGCCACATAGGTGACCCGACATGAATCCTATCGAACATTTCTGGGACATAATGGAGAGGTCAGTTCTCCACAAAATCCTGCAATGGCATCACTTTCGCAATTACGGATGGCTGTAGAAACAACATGGCTCACTATTTCTGCAGAGAATTGCCAATGACTTACTGAGTTCATGCCCCGTCGAATTGTTGCAATACGCAGGGCAAAACGAGGTCCGACACAATATTAGGAGGTATTGCATGGCCTCTATCGCCTTAGTGCATTACTCATGTTTATCTTTTGTTTAAGTAAGCCAAAGTATCCAAATTTTTTAAAGTATATAAGTACACTGTCCATACTCTATTCGCTTACAGAATTCGTTTCACTTAAGCAGCACGCCGTGCTGTAACGGGGGAAACGAAGGGAACCAGCTGAGAAAGGCTGTTGTAGGAGCACAAAAAAGGCCAATATGCTGGTCTTTAAAGGACTCCGGCAGAAAAGTGGGGCACAAGCTGCCTCAGTCTTCATTCTTCATTCCTCCCTCCTCAACAAAAATTTGGCTGGCGAACATATTCGCGCTTTTTTGTCCTGAAAGGGAGTAGGAAAGAGGCAGTGATGATGGGAGACAGAAGAGACATTGCCGTTGGGAGAAAAAGGGAGAGAACACGGAGAAGATGGGAAAGGGAAAGTGGCAGTGAAAGAGACTGGGATGAAGACAACTGCTGTGGCTGCCAAAGAGAGCACACTGATGCTCAGTGAGGGATACTGACGACAAAAGGGGATTGAGAGGTGGAGAGTATCAGTGGGAGCAAAAGAGAGAGGAGTCAGTGAAAATACAGAATACACGTGAGCGGAGGCCATGTATAGGCTTGCGGCGTCTGGACCCCTCCAGAGTGGTGAACTGAAGCACGAAAAAAATTGACCACTTTCCCGCCTCCATGTGTTAAATTTTGTCGGCTTAGGGTCAAAACCGTGACAGAACATTCCCAAGGACATGTGAGAAGATCGAGATTGAAGAGAAGGATAGCGGGCTGTAACCGAGAAAGAAGGAGTCAGCGGCAAATGGACAGAAAAGGAATGGGTCAAAGGCAATGGCAGTCATACAGACAGTGAAAATGGCAGAGAATGAGACAGTTGTAAGGAGAGAGAGAGAAAGGGATAGAGATGGAGAGAGTGGGACAGACAGACAGCGGAAAGTGCCACTGGGAGAAAAAGGAGACTGTGAGTGAGACTATGAATATTTCACACAAAGAGAAGTTGAATAAAATGATTTAGAGCGTTCTGCGGTAAAAAAGTGCTAATAAGTTAGCATGCTAAAATATTTGGTTCAAATGGCTCTGATCACTATGGGACTTAACATCTATGGTCATCAGTCCCCTAGAACTTAGAACTACTTAAACCTAACTAACCTAAGGACATCACACAACACCCAGTCATCACGAGGCAGAGGAAATCCCTAACCCCGCCGGGAATCGAACCCGGGAACCCGGGGGCGGGAAGCGAGAACGCTACCGCACGACCACGAGCTGCGGACAAATATTTGGTGACGATGGGAAAATGAAAACTGAGGCAGTTGATTTCCCAGAATCTTTTAAAGATAAACTTATTCGCCTTTTCTTTAGCAGGTTTACATAAGATTGCGTAATGCCAGTGAAAAATTACTAGGCCACATCATTACGATTAATCTTACTAATGATCCATTGAACATGAATCTGACCCAGTCCCTTGGAAAGGTCTCTAAAAGATGTTCTGGAGCCCATGTTAGGAATAATTCGTATTACGTGTTCCTGGACTCGGTAAAGTTGCCGACCTTCATGTTTATTATACTCGTATATCTACGAGATCTGAAACTGAGAAAAGCACTTATTTATATTACACTTTCATATGGTACGCTGCTTACTAGCTTCCATTCGCCTGCGGTAACACTGATTACATGTCATCGTCCCATTCCATATCTCATATCTGTATTGCAGATAGGCATTATCTTAAATTTAACCACATTTAAAGAGAGCTGCTATTCGTTACAACATGTGGAAATTTTGTCGGTCCGACGGCAGTAGTTCCTGTCCATAATTGCACTATCTGCAGTCTTACTGTGCGGATCCATCCGGTTCCACTCCATACCGAGCGCGGGAAGGATGACTGTTTCAGTTCTTTTGTATCCGTTTTAATTACTCTAATTTGTGACAGATACTATAACAGCAACATCGTCAATCATTGCCATTAATTCATCAACTGTTTATTTACAGAGTGGTTTTCTCATTCTCCTGCGTAGTGTGCGATGATATGAAACCCGCTGCCAGAAACTGTGTTCCGGAGCAAGGTCTCATACCAACTGAGCTACCCCAACACGACTCACGACTTGTCCTTAGGCAGCTTTCTTTCCACAAATACTGCACCTCCAATCTTCCAAACTTCACAGACGTTCTCCTGAAATTTGCAGAAGTAACACTCCTGGAAGTACAGATATTGCGGAATCATGGCTTAGCCACCACCCGGGGTACGATTCTACAATGAATTTTTCTCTCAGCAATTTATTGTGCTCGGATGTCAATCTTACTGGAAGATTAAAGCAGTGTGTTCGGATGGGTCTCTAAACCGAAACCTACGTCTTTTGCGTGCAAGTGCTATTAGCAGCTGGGCTACCCAAGACCCGTCCTCACCTTTCCTTCCGCCAGGATCTCATCTCATTCATTCTTGGAAAAATCCACCAGGCTTTGGCTAAGCTGTGTCTTCGAAATTTTCTTTCTTCAAGGAGTTCTATTTCTACAAGTTTAGCAGGAGAACTTGTGTGAAGTTTGAAACGTTGGCGATGAGGAACTGGCGGAAGGAAAGCTGCGGAGACGGGTCATCAGTTATCCTTGGGAATCTCAGCTGATAAAAGTAAGGTGCCGGGCACGGGTCCCGGTCCGCCGTTCACTTTTAATGTGCTGTTTCTTTTGATTTATGTTGTCAGATGTTAAAATTTATACTGTTAATGTCAAAATAGACTCCATCAAAAAAAAGGTGTTGTGTTTATGAAATGCTGTACATTCGGAACTAGACGCTGTTGTGAAGCCTTTTGGCTTCGTAAACATAGCGAAGAAATTTCTTCAGTGATTACATCCGCATTGGCCCATTCATTTTAAGTCTACACTTGTGCTCATCACACCACTGTCAGTCGCACTGTAGTGGATATCCACTCTGTGCAACGTATTAAGATTTCTTACCATCCCATTCGCATTTGGAGAGAGGGGAGAACTTTTCAGTGTCTCATTATGTGCTTTAATTGCTTGAATCTTATTTTCTGGGTGTTTGTGGATGCGTTACTTAGGACACGGTAACATATTGCTAGCTTTTGCTCTTAACACTAGTTCTAGAAACGTACGATTTCGCGAAATAATTGTCTATTTTACATGTGTCTGACTGTTCAGCTTATTCAGAATACCCGTGACACCCAAACGTGGATTAAGAAACTGTGATAGTTCATGCTGCCCATTCTCGTATTGTGGTGTCACCGCCAGACACCACACTTGCTGGGTGGTAGCTTAAATCGGCCGCGGTCCATTAGTACATGTCGGACTCGCGTGTCGCCACTGTCAGGATCGCAGACCGAGCGCCACCACAAGGCAGGTCTCGAGATATGGAATAGCACTCGCCCCAGTTGTACGACGACTTTTCTAGCGACTACACTGACGAAGCCTTTCTCTCATTTGCCGAGAGACAGTTAGAATAGCCTTCAGCTAAGTCAATGGCTACGATCTAGCAAGGCGCCATTAGCCTTACATAGTTTGATAGTTATCGTATGAAATGTCTCATCAAGAACGTTGTAAACCAATGACGGATTAAAAGTTAAGTATTAAAGCAGCTACGTACTTTTCTTGCTACCATTCATGACGTATCCTGTTTCAGACCTCTATCTAGCTTACGTCAGATTACGCGTGCCTTTCGGCTACTTCAGTGTGGCGTAGCTGTCTTGTTACGCCACAACACGTATACGTTCAATATCTCCGATTACTCGTATTTCGCATCAGTCCCACACATACGAGTAATATTTTAGGCTCAGTCGTATGAGAATTTTGTAAGCAATTTTCGTCTAGACTGATCTTTCTTTCCCCTATCCATCCCATTTTTTGGTGAATGTATTTTTCAAAAGTAGGATGGTGTTTCAAATGAACTCAGTGCACGAAAACAATATGCATTCTCGGAAAACACACAGAAAATACAATTTAAAAACGTTTGTGTTTAACAATACATCTACGCGACATGAACCTGAGAAGAACGCAATTTTGTGTTCGTGTAGCACACGAGAGAGAATCTTGGGAGTTTTTCGGCATCAGACCGGAGGACAGAAATCTGATATGGGCGAGTGGGACACTTAATTACTGCAGCAGCTACTGGACGGCGCTCAGAGACGAGAACATAAAGATAAGCCACCTCCAGGGACTGGCAGTGTTGCTTCAGACGGAAGTGGAAAGAGATCGCATTTAAAAAGACACAAGTCCTTGTCAAAGAAAAAATGAGAAATGCGTCAAGATTGGGAATTAAAAAAAAAAAAATAAACTCCGTGACAGGCGATGTTTAAGGTGAAGATATGAATTGATCAGTTCTCCAAATCTTACTTGTCTGCTCTCTTTGAGGTAAGAAGGTCATGTTTAGCCTATAAGTTCACAACGATGCATAGTTAAAAAGTGGTCGCTGGCAGACTCTGTAAGGGCTATGATACGTTTAGAACAATGAGTTAAACGCTGCTAGTTCCCATTAAGATTTAGTTAAAGAATTAAATTTTTAGACTATATAATCTCGTGTTTTCTCATTAAGTCATGCTTCAGGTTTCTAAATCGCACATGACCGCAGAACATATTACTGTGTTATACAATTTCGTCTTAGTGTTTTCTGATGTTGATTTTGAGCTGAAGGTTTCCTGGGGGAATATACGCATTTCGTTCCCTCTGTTATTCATTCTTTGATGCCCATTTCTATGCTGTTGTCATTGATGAACCGAGTTCCCAAGGACTCGAACTGATGAACTGTCTTGAACCTCAAGCCGTCTTTCCCGATAAATTCTTCCTGTTCCTGTCTTCTCCCTAATCGTACGAAATCTGTTTTGTCTTGATTTACTTTTAGCCCAACCTTCTGTGCGTAGTTTCCTATTTCCTGGCACATTTCTTTCAACTCACGGTTTGATTCACTTTGTAAGAAACTTGATATTACCATCCATTTGTACTCCAGCCCACTCGTGTTTCCTACATTTCCTTATTTCTTCCTCTAAGATGCCAATAAACCGAACATATGAGAGAGCATCCCCTTGTCTGAACCCTGTCTCAATCTCCAAGGTTTCTGGTGTGACCCCTCGGAAACGCACTGTTCTCCTTGACCCATTCATGCAAGTTTGCACCATTCTCACTAGCATCTCAGAGATTCTGAAATCACGCATAACACTATATCGGCTACTTTTGTGGATGATCGGTATGCACGTTGGACATCGACGAAAAGGCTGTAAATGTCTTTGTCATGTTCCCAGGACTATTCGAAAAAATGTCATAGAGTGAAAATGTAATCTATGGTTGATTGGTTTGCTTGAAAGCCAGCTATGAATTTCTGCTACCCGTTCTCTAATTATGGTTGTAATTTTCTAACCACAATGACAGTAACTTGTAGCCTACATTCAAAGAAGATGATACCTCTATAGTTACCACAGTCCATTTTGCTTCCCTTTTTGTACATGGGGCGTATTATGACCAATTTCCATTATAGCAATGCCTCATTCTTCCATAACAGCTCTCAGTATTTGAAAGAACAGTAATGAGGAGAATATGGGAACCGATCTTGCATAAGAGAGAATGGAGGAGGAGGAAGAACGAGGAAACCATATCTTGATGCAACATCCAACACTCTTATAGAAGCGGCAGTGCAAAAGAATCCATTGGGCAGGACATGTAACTCGGGTGCTGGAAGAAAGATACGTGAAGAAGGAACTTGAGGGGAAGCCAAACACCTGCAGACGCCCTATAGGTCGACGCTGGGAGCGCAAGGTGGACGACCTGGCGAAGGGCGTGGCATCCATGGAGATTGCAGGCACCTGGAAGAACCAAGCCCAAAACAGAACAGAACGGAGGCAGTCTGTAATAGCACCGCGTGGTCTGCAGGGCTTGTGATCGCTGGATATGTATCGGTACGTATGTGTGCTTGTGTGTATAACCACGTTTTCCTTTACTGGCACACAAAGAATTACTTTTCACAGAAAAAATTTCAGTAACTATACTATTCCAGATTTTGCTAATGATTTCTCCTGTAGGATGAATTTGTTGCTTTCTGTTGTCACTGAGATCGCTATGGTGAGGTTGCTTTATAAATAAACGGTGTAATTTTGTCTTACCATTGACAGAATGCTTCAGCTGTCACCCTTCGATGCGAATAGATTCTTCTGACGTTGTTGGTTGCACCTTTACTGCAACAAAATGTTCCATCTACATCTATATACTGTAAACCAATATTAAGTGAGTGGCAGTGGATACTTTATATTCTACAATTTAATAAAGTTTCTTCCCTTTTTTTCGTCTATGGAGTGCGGGAAGCATGACTGCTTGAATCTCTCTGTGCGTGCCGTATTTAGCCCATTCTTGGCCTCCGGTTGTAGTATATTTTTAGATTCCTCTATAAAGATTTTTAAAACCTCGTAACTAGACTTTCAAGGAGCAGTTAGCATCTGTCTGTTCCCTTTCAATCACGAAAATTACAGAAAATCAAAAAAAGTTTCGCATCATCCCGGTTCCCAGAACTCGTGAAGATGGACATTGACTGTGAATATTGTATCACAGAGCCACCCGCTTTGACTGTTGAGACACGTCGCTAAACCCGCCCAAAGATGTAAACAATCATGCATGAGCAGAGCCTATAAGACGAAGGGAGTCCGATAGCCAAACAGTCCCAGTCATTCCACCAGGAAGGAGGTACACAGCTTGTGTGGCCTGGAGTCCAACCATGCCTAGACGGTCAGTACTGCGGTTCGATCGCGTCCGCATAGTTACTTTGTGCCACGAAGAGCTCTTAAGAAGAGAAGTGTCCAGGCGTCTCGGAGTGAACCAAACCGATGTTATTCGGACATTGAGGAGATACAGAGAGTCAGGAACTGTCGATGACATGCCTCGCTCAGGCCGCCCAAGGGCTACTACTGCAGTGGATCATAGCTTCCTACGGATTATGGCTCGAAGGAACCCTGACAGCAACGCCACCATGTTGAATAACGCTTTTCGTGCAGCCACAGGACGTCGTGTTTCGACTCAAACTGTGCGCAATATGCTGCATTTGCTGGATTGGGATGGGTTACTCCTGTAACTGAAATATCAGATCTGAAGATGGTTCTGAATGAACCGAAACCGGTCATATGAATAAAAAAATTTTGTAATCAATACGGATTATAAGTAACATTATAAAATCACTGATTGCCGCTATCCCATCAGACATTATGTCTGTTTTTGCAAACCTCTGAAGGTGTCGCAGCATTGTGGTACAACATGCAGTGTGAGGTTTTCATGACCAATAAGAAGGACGGCAATGATGTTTATGTTGATCTCTATTCCAATTTTCTGTACAGGAACTCTCGGAACCGAGGTGATGCAAAACCTTATTGATGTGTATACATAGTGACCGATTAAGTGTCTGCTTGCTACTATGACAAATAACTTATATTTAGCTGATCATAACCTTTCATAATTATTTCTAACATTTGTGACCAAGAATTACTATGCCCAATGTTCCGAAAACCAGTTGTTTTGTATGTGTCATTTAAGCAACAGTATATACTGCTGCAGTCCAACATTGCAGTTTCACAGCTTTAGAAAAACTGTTCACCCAATGCCGCTCACATCACAGATGCCAATTTATTACTGAACGTATTGTTATGCCGATACAGTCATCATCTCCGAACTGTTCCTCTACTGTACGCAGTATACAATACTGTACTATGTGTTCATGTCGTTCCTCATTCAGCATTTGCTTAAACTCCGTTCTTCAATGCTGTGTAACAGGATGGCCGGAGCAGGTGACTTGGTCATGGTTGTAGGGCGTGGCTGCGTAGAAGAGGGTGGCTGTTTTTGCCAAACTTCCTCTTTACTTTTCGTATTTCCAATACATTTTCCGATAGCTCAGCCCCACCGCTAGTGTCGTGGTGGAGACGTGCTGATGTATGCAGCCCGGGGAATGCGTCGCCTTGCTTGGTCAGCGGCTGTGCAGGCGGTAGGAGGTTAGTGGCACGAGGCCCGGCCTAGCTCGCCCATGCAGACGCGGCGGCCTGTGACGACGCCGGGAGTCGCCGGTGCAGCAACGGGGGGCAACGCCCTCCGTTGGTTGACTCTCGGGGACAGTGTCACTGATGTCGATGATGTGACAGCGACCGAAAGCCCAATCGGTCGAACCGAATTCCGACGCCCACTGCTGATGTCCTTAAACAGTGCAGACCGCTGCTGAATCCGCCAGTTACGCGGCGACGTGTTTATTAGAAGGTTCTCGATGAGTTGGCTAACGCAACCGCGCCACACGCGGCCCGCGCCTGCGTAATTCTGCTAATGGTGCGTTCTGATGGCTGCCACACACGTACACACATACCGACGCTCGTTGCAAAACTGTGTCACCTGCATAACGCGCTAGCTGGCTTCGTCCGCCGTTTGCCGTGAGGCTGGCGCATCACACACTGAAACTCATTAAATCACAATTTCGCACCATATTTCCTCAAAATAACCCCTAGTCCTTTACAGCTGGTACTACATGTGATGGCAGGGAAGTTTCTCCAGTTATTCGCTAAGCCCAAGCCTTTCTGTCGAATTGTAACAGGGTGTAGAGTGACTGATCACTCCATGTCACACATTTAAAGCCATCCACTGTCTCTTTACACCACCTCAAGGGTCGCCTGGCATTGACTACAGAATAATTGACTTATAAAAGCTGCTCAGCCATTGTACCCCACTTCAAGTGCACAGTTTTATTCTAGCACGACTGTTGGTAGCACTTTCGCACTCACGAGTGATTCCTACCGCATATTTCATGTGGTTTTTTACAGCCACCCTCCGCAATGCTCCACAGTCCTGCCCATCACTGTATAATGTCTGCCTGGTCTTGGTTTAACTGGATGTTCCTTCGCATTTGAACTTCATCGTAATATTACCAACTTTCGACTTGGGAAGCTTTAGAAGCGTTGATATGTCCCTAATGGCTTTGTTACACACATGACCCATGGTGATTAATCCACGTTAGGAATGCTCAGTTCTCCTGACCAATCCATTTCCCTGGTTCTGCTTCTCTACTCATGACACAACACTCCCTGCTTCCTTCTACTCTGCCAGGTCTGCTTCTCTTGATATCTGGTAGCCAGGTCTGCATTGTGTATGAGTGTTGGCACGACAGTGCAGTCACGTCATATATCTCGAGTTAGGAAATGAATACAAATAGCCATATGGACAGCGCGATGTCTGCAGTACCACAGACTGTCAGCGGAGGGATCGCTGTTGCAGCATCGAGTGACATGACAGGAGAGAGACCATGTTGCAGCTTCCATAGACATGGAAGTAGAGAGACAATTGTTGCGGATTCTAGTGACGCGGAACCAGAGAGATCATTGTTGCAGATTCCACTGATGCATCAACAGAGAGACCATTGCTATGGCTCCCAGTGACACAGTAGGAGATGTACCATTGTTACAGCATCCAGTAACTTGGCAGCAGAGAAACCATTGTTGCTACTTCTAGTGACAGAGCAGCAGAAAAAGGTGTGCTACCGGTATTGCTCCCAGTGACAACATAGGTAACGATGTGGCAGTACATCTTTTGAAACAAGCGCCGATTCTGTGTACAGCATTACAGTGGATAAACCAGTATCTGTAGGCTCTAATATGACTGGATTCAACATCGTTATAGGGGAGATAGAGAATCCACATTGTGCAGAGAATGCCAGCCGCTTGATATTGTAGGAAAAAATTCGCTCTTAAGTGCTCTGTGCTGCAATCTTCTACGAATGAAAAAACTCTGTCAAACATTGTCTTCTACTGCCACTTAGGAGCAAGAGCAAGACAAGTCTTAAAGGTTTCATGAAATGGTTCAAATGGGACTTAACATCTGAGGTCATCAGTCCCCTAGAACTTAGAACTACCTATACCTAACTAACCTAAGGACATCACACAGATCCATGCCCAAGACAGGATTCGAACCTGCGACCGTAGCAATCGTGTGGTTGCGGACTGAAGCGCCTAGAACCGCTCGGCCATTCCGGCCGGCAAAGGTTGCATCAGTTTTCTTGTAATTACTGATGCGTGATTTAAACCCAGGTAACTATGAGTATCCTAATTACTTTTGTAGAATATGTGTGATTTATAGATTATTACATGTAGGAAACCAATGTGACTGTTTGAGTGTAATCTGAACTGAAATGTCACAATTAATTTGGAAGATACGTAATGAATTGAAGGTGGGGGTTATGGTGGTCAACATGCCTAGCATCGCCCCTACGACCGGCATTCCCCCGAGTCATGGTTTTGAATTTACTCTCATTCAGACGGTAAAGACTCGTAACAGTATTTCGAATAAAGCCACAAGGGTACAAGAGCAGTTGTGAGATGCTATTAAAATCTGAAAAGATAGAAAACTAAAAAACTATAAGATCAATGGCAAAAGAAATATCAATTCCCTTAGAACCCGCCAGCGGAGCATAAAGAAGATAATGGAGGAGGCCCAGAATGGGTTGCAAATCGGTGTTCACTGTTCAGCAGGAGAAAGAAGTTGCAGAACATGTCAAGAAGTAAGCAAAAATGTGTTTGACGTCAGTAATCTGGATCTTAGAAGAGCTGCATTAAAATTTGAAGAATGGAACAAAGTAGTTGACAATTTAAATCAATTAGAGCATATGCATCGCAGAAATTTGTTAGAGAGTTTTCTAGAGAGTCCTACCATTTCTGTAAGGAAGCCAGAACTGGTGTGGGCTGGATTCAAGGCTTCTATGATCATCTGGTTAAAAGATCCGGTAACTCGAATGAAACTCAGGATGCAATATCTGATAGCAAAGAAAGTCATTTTCAGAAACATCACCAATCAGAGGGCCTAGCAACACCCTGAAGAATAGGCAAATACAAAAGTGGCAGCACTCGCTAATCCTGAGTCTCATGTGAAGAAAATCCTTGAAGAAAATGGACAAATAATGAGGGAAAGGCAAAGAAAGAGAAATGGACAGGCTTCCACTTGAAGAAACCAGTTCTTCAAAAGAGAATTGTAGTTTCCAGGAGGAATCTAGCTGCTTAAATTGATGATAGCACTTTGGAGAGTGACACCTGTGTGATGGTAACTGTGATAACGACTTTAAAACTGGTGGGGAAAAGTGTCTAGCTTTGCAAACTATGAAAAGGATTGCGATATACGCTACAGGTGTACAATCTGTGGTCTATGGGCACATTCAGACTGCTCAGTGTGGAATGAAACAGACTGGTATAAGATTGATTTTTGAATAAATACGACCGCAAACACGGAATGAAACATTTACTTGTTCAAATTTTGCAAAGCTACCACTTTTTTGAAATTCGTAGTCCTTACATGCTGTGATACGTAGTTTAAATATGGTTTTGCATGCATTCATTTGACTTCAGAGTTGGTTTTCTTCGTTACAGTGCAACATTTGTAATTTTCCATGTTCGTGACTATTTTTTCCTTAAACATAACTCCGTAAAGGTTTCTTTGACGTTATTATCGCCTTCTGTGGATCCTGCCGGTCAAAAGAGTATTTTCATTTAATTCACTTTGTGTACGAGAGCTGATATATAATAGTGCAAAAACAATGACACTCTTAAATCTGTGCATTTCATTACTGTAAACATGCCATTAGAAACAGCCCTGCTTCACATAGCCAGTAACATGTACAGTAGCCATTAATTTGAGACGCGTTAAGGTTTGTTGCTGAGCCAACTTGAAGTTCTAAAGTGATAACACATGACAGTATCTTGCTTGCGCTGCCCTGACCTGTCTTGGGAGTTATTAAACAGTTACCCAAGCCAGTTGGTTCTGAAGAGTAAAATTTCGTCATATGAAATTCTTCCTGGTGTTACAGTTCAGTGAACAGCAGTGTTTGTATTTAGTTGCTGTTGTTTGCTGTAATTACTGTCTTGTGTGATTTTAATTTGTAATGAAGTGTTTGTGCTGACATGAATTCGGGAGGCAAGTGTGTTTTCATTTCAACTTGAATACTGTGTTTGGTGCACTGTACCTTAGCATTGTAAGCACTTGTGCTTAGTGATTAGTGTTCAGTTTAATTTTCTGTACAAACTTACTACAATGAGTTCTAAAATTTTAAATATGTTGTTAATTATTTACTGTGTAATTACTGTCTCTTGTGTAATGTGTAACAATCAGCTGGTAGCCTAGGCCACGACGAGTCCCAATTACAGTTAATTACTAACAATAGGTAAATTATTGGACGAAATTAAGGGTTCATTGTGGGTGATTACATTATATTACGTATTCATCACGCAAGTAGTGATGACAGCTTAGGATACTTCCACATTATGGCAGTTTAGCACAACATTAACGTAGTTCCTTTTTTTTCTTGCATTACATAGGGGAGCCAGACATGTGGGTGGTATCAGTTTTATATTGGATGTTAAATCCCAATAAGAATGTTTCTGTATATTAAACACCATAATGACGTCATGAAAATGGACAAAGGTAATTTCATTCGGTTGACTATATGATTTCGATTATACAAAGCAGTTATAATTTCGTTCAAATCAGTCGTGGTTTCAGAAACGTGGCAAAGACCCTCGGCCCTTGCACACTTTACGGACATCTGATGTAAAACATTATCGTTGCCTCTTACATTCAGTAAATTCGCTAGAGGACAGTGATCAAAAGCTGTTTCGAGACAAAGCGATTGTCACCTTTCCAATCACTCATCCTGTTATTCATCCGAAATGAGTTTTAACAAGAGAGCCTTCATGTTTCGTTACATTCACGCAGTATATCATCTCAAGATCTAGTGATAGAAACCTGTTTCCTTTGACACACTCGTATTTGTTACCACATTTAGCATCTCACATATGATCCGCTAATTATACGAAGCAACAGTAATTTAGTGCAGCGTTTCAGTCCAATTATTATTTTTGTAATGGAGCAGGCCCACGGGTTGGAGTGGTAAGGCACCAGACCATGAAGAATTACAATTTTTCATCACAATAATTCCACAGGCAACTTTATTAATGAAAATTTACTTTCCGCAAAATAGCAGTATTTATTGATATAAAATTTGTTAAAACAATGTTTTCCTTTAGGAGAGATCCCAACAGTAACCACATAAATAAAAGAATATTCACTCAGTTCATTTGTTAGAAAATGTTTGTGAAATTAATAATTAATGAATGCCTTAGAACGAATAGTTGAAACAATTAGATAACTCTTACTTCAACACAGTAAAGAAATATAATTCAGTTGAATAAAACAGAGAATGTCTGACATAATTAGGTTCACAGACGTTGACATAAGCCTTAAAGAAGGTAACCTGATCATACGTTGCTTCTCAACAAGACAGATGGAGGCTTGGAATAGTAATAACAGTCTACGTATTAGTCAGCCCAACAAATGATTAAGAATACAACAGAGAGAGGAACACAATTAAAAGGAACGTGTAAATTGTTACAACACCAATTTAGAGAACTAGTAATATTTGGCTACAAAAAATATGGCTGGCGCCTGTTGTAGTAGTTGAAACTACGCAAGGCTTAATGGGACAGGAATATTCTGAAAACATTTAAAATGTTATAGCAGAGTATTAAAAAAAATGTAGTTGTGCTTGAGTGCCGCTAACACTAGGTTAACTTTCACGCTCCCTTAACTCTCACAGCAGCTGAAGGAATAAACGATGATTATTAAAGGCCGCCAGCTGAGAAAATAAGATCAAATCGAAACGTTAAACACAGTACACACACGTTAGCAACCGGCACAGAGGACGGTTCGCCATGTACAGCAAATATCAGTAAAGTAACACGACACACGATGATATTTAAATGATATTGATAAACATACAGACGTTAACCACGGCTAGCCTCAAGGTAAACTTTCAACGACTATTTTCTGGTGATATAAGAAGCAATCTCATCAAAACATTTAACATATCACCTAATAATTTTCCTCTGTGATCGTCTAGTGGTAACTGATTTATAGCCTTCGATGACCTGTGCATCGCTTAATCAACTCTGGCTAACTTCCTCCTCAAGGCGCTCTACCAAGTTAACAGCCAGTAATGGACTGCAGGAAAAGTACCGGAAGCAGAAAATAGCCAAGAAGAATTTTCCCGCTCGACAACAACGAAGAGTAATATGGCAGTGTATCAGCCCATCAGTGATGATAATGTGACGACTCACTCCAGCACACGACAGAGCGAACTCGGCCGATTCACGTTAATCGACGTCACGCCGACTGCCCCAAAGGGCGTGGAAAATAAAATCGTTATCGCCACTTATGAAAATAATCACTGTCATATACTATCGATCACGCATGTTTGCAAGGGTCGTTCTACTGCTTTTGAATTGCTTTAGGAGAGGACTCTTTGTAGGAATTTTCTGAAAAAATTGTGGTATTTGGTGACTTCTTAAACTGGAGCTAGAAAACGTCTCTGGATGGTTACGAGACTAGAGAAGAAACGAAGTGTTAATTTCGTAAGTACTATACGACATTGATGTGTTCTAGTTAGCTGGTAGAGAACAGATTTATACAGCATTACTTAAGTGCAGTTATTTTGCAGTCTATTTTTCTTTTATGTAGACATTGTTTTCTATGCCTGTTCCCTAATTTAAATTAAATTTATGATTACTGAAATTTTCCCGGTGTAGAGGGTATTCCATAAACTTTCGGGACTGCAGTCTGATAACGTCGGCTTCTTGCCACGATATTTCGGATGACAACCATTAAGCCATCTTGAGGTGATTGTTTAGCACTGGAGACTGCTGACTTTATAAAAAAAATGTTTGCGCCAAGACACAAGCGCAAAGACAGCTGCTGCATGCGCGACTTCTGTCGAGTTACGCGCCCTGTTCAAATACTGCTCAACCTACGGCTCACAGGCACATGCACAATGACATACTATGTGAGCACACTATGTCGGAATGCGCACTCACAGACTTAAAATTCATATGTCAAAATCAATAAAATTAAATGTCACTAGCCACAGCATTGATCAGAAAATGTTTTCTTCCTAAAGATATTAAAGATATCACCGGGACCCACGCCTTATCCAGTTAAAGCCCCCATAACAATTAATAATATCCTGCGCTAAACGTATCTCCATCGATTCCTCAATGACTGACTCCCAAAAAGTCCTCGTCGAGGCCTAGATTTCCGTGGGTGAGTAGACCATGGAATGTCCTGTGACGACGCAGTGTTTGGCTATGGCTGTCTTACTGGGATGCGAAAGGTGACAGTGGCACCTTCACGCACTGCGCGCGTTGTCCGACCAATATAGGCTTTGACGCACTGGCAACGTATTCTATAGATTCCAACCTTCCACAGTTCCAGACCGTCCTTTGCCGAACCGATAAGAGCACACATCTTTGTATGTGGGCGGAAGATTACTTGGACTTGATGTTTTCTTAAGATCCTGCCTAATTTCGATGAAATATTGGTGACGTTGTGGAAGAACGCCCTAGACTTGAACCACTCCTTCTCCTGTTGATCGCTCTTCTTTAAAACTGTGATGATGTGATCAGCAGAATATCAGGTATCATTGAACACTGATTGTAGGAGTTCTACCTCCTTTGCAAGGCTATCTCCATTAGACATAACATGTGCCCGTAGTTTGTGATGAGAGGTGGCAGCTAGCCGCTTGCAGATACAGGTCTGTATGTGGGGGCTTACGGTATACGGAATGCCCCATTGATCCATCCACTTTCCGTCTGAACAGGGCGACCAGAAATGATAGTTGTCCTTCTCCAGTTCCATTGTGAATTTCATATTCTTGTGGATAGAAATTAGGTGCTGCAAAAGGCGTGGAGCCACGCTACAGAAGTCTCGTTCACATATCGCCCGAAGTCTTTTGGTTTAAGTTCTGCCGAATCATTTATCCTCTCTTCAAAGTCTTCCATAAAAATGTTTGTTACCAGAGGGAATAGAATGCTACACATGGCAACACCGTAAATTAGCTCAAAATATTCATTGTTGAATAAAACGTAGGTTGACGAAAGGGCATCATGATATAGCGCTGTTATATCAGTTTGTAACGTACTTCTGCTGAGTGACAATGAATTCATGAAAGGGACCCTACTGAAGAGTGTGGCGGCATCGAAGCTTACTAGCAAGACTGACTCGTTGAGTCGAAGTCACTTCAGTCTATTAATAAAGTCACAGGAGTTGCGAATATGATGTGAACGCTTCCCCATCAAAGGTCTCAGTAAAGACGCAAGAAGTCTAGTTCAGTCATATGATGGAGCACCGGTATTTCTCGCAATAGTACGTAATGGAAGACCTTCTTTGTGAATTTTTGGAAGACCCTATAACCGTGGTGGAAGAATGGGGAATTCAATCGGCCGTGCCCTTTTAAAGGAACCATCCCGGCATTTGCCTGGAGCGGTTCAGAGAAATCACGGAAAACCTAAATCAGGATGGTCGGACGCGGGATGGTTCAGATGGTTCTGAGTAGTATGGGACTTAACATCTGAGGTCCTCAGTCCCCTAGAACTTAGAACTACTTAAACCTAACTAACCTAAGGACATCCATGCCCGAGGTAGGATTCGAACCTGCGACCGTAGCGGTCGTGCGGTTCCAGACTGTAGTGCCTAGAACCGCTCGTCCACTCCGGCCGGCGCTCCGCCTTCTGTAGTGTCTGAGGGAGAGAAATAAAAAGAGAGAGAGAGAGGGAGAGAGAGGCAGAGACGTTGCAGACAATGGTGGAAACTGTGTAAAATGTTCTCGCTTCTTCTGCGTGACAAAAGACTATTATCTCTAATAGCTTCGACAGTTGCAACAATTCGCTGCTCGTGTCGAAGACGATAAAGATAATTGAGGAAATATCGGATTTCCACTCATATTGTCCGCAAACTGAAACCAGAAACGTTTGTACAAAGCTGTTGTTAGTAATGAAAAAAAGTAACTTTTTCAACACATTGATCTTGAGTGTGCTCTTGAATGGATGTGGAAGCTGGATATTGTTGATGCCAGACGGAAGTCGCTTGGAAGTAATAGAAATGTGGCTGTGGAGAAGGCTGAAAGAAATTCCAAAGACGATATCTTGAAACAAATTCTACAAGGGTGAATGATGAAAACAGACTGCATTCAACATATATTTACAAGGAATAAGTTAATAGAAAACATATGGGAATTGAAAGTTTCTGAAAAGTCCGGGAGAGGATAATGATCAGAATAGATGATCTTTTGGAGATGACCAAATGTCAAAATTAATAATAAACTTTGAGTACAGTACAACATAAAGAAGAGAGGTTGCAGTATCAAAGCAGTCACTTTTGAATTTAATGATTGATGATGTCATGATAAATTTCATTTCCATTGAGTCTTGGTATGTTTTTACTTCACTCCATTTCTTGCATTTAGGATTAGTAACCACTGATACTTCGAATTGTTCAAACGGTGCTTACAATGGTGCTGATTATATCTTAATGTAATAGCACAGCGTATTAGAGCAACATGAAATTTCGCGTTTTTTTTTCACGGAATATCATAAAAATCCCTATATTCCATATGCAGAGAGACTAACAGAGCTCAGGACAGAAAGTATACAAATTTAGTGTTGAAAATTACTTTAGTGGTTTTAACGATCTTTCTTCGTTTAACGATTGTTTTGTGTAGTTAGATGGCCGATACTTTCGGGCCACTATTTTACTCCTGTCTGTTTCCTCAGTTTTACAGTTTTAAGGCGAAATATGCGACAACTCTGTTGTTTGGACCACCCATTCTGACTGTTTTAGTTCCGCTGGTGAAACCACTTTCGCGTCCGTTCTAAACTAGCCCGAGCTTCGAGTTGTTTCTGTAGACGCAGGAGACAAATCAATAAGTAGCGAGTTACATACCTGGGAGAATGTAATTCAAATGCGAAAAACCTCTTTTCAGTGGTGAACACACAAGTATCCGTTTAGTTGGGTTCCGCGTGAGAGGAATCTGCAACTCTGGAGGAAGGCAAAGATTGGAATAAATCCAGGAAATAACTGAGTACATAGGTTGCAATTGCTACTCTGAGAGGAAAAAGTTGGCACACAACAGGAATTCGTGACTGGCCGCATCAAATCAGGCGGAGGAGTGTTACCTTGAAGTTCATCTCCTACCGCCCAACCACGACAAGTGTCAAAATGATAAAGTGATTCCTCAAACTGCATGTGCCAAAGTCACCATTCCAATCCACCCTTCGCCACCCCCCCCCCCCCCCCCCTGTTGCCTGGTAGCCCACTTCTGCAAGTTGCGTTTAAATAAATCTAATTTAATAATCGCCATAATACTATGGCTGTCAGAAACTTTTAGCATTATCCTACTTATAGTACGTTATGACCAAAATTACTTCTCCAGGTCCTTTGAGTGATATATAAATAGTGCAATGTAGGTCCATTGGTGTGACCTCCACCCCCAGTCCAAGTTTGGTTTACCTGCACCACCCACAAGTCTTTGGTGGTCATGATCTGAATTTAGAATTAGTGCTCTGTGCGTTGGTCGATTAACATCTAGAAGCAGCACACACTCAGGCGGAATAAAACACATATGAATGTAATTACACTGAAGAGCCACAGGAAGTAGTACACCTGCCTAATATCGTGTAGGGACCCTGGGAGCACGCAGAAGTGCCGCAACACGAAGTGGCATGGACTCACTAATGTCTGAAGTAGTGCTGAAGGGAACTGACACCATGAATCCTGTTGGGCTGTCAATACGTCCGTAAGAGTACGACGGGGTGGAGATATCTTCTGAAGAGCACGTTACAAGGCATCCCAGACATGCTCAATAATGTTCATATCTGGGAAGTTTGGTGGTCAGCGGAAGTGTTTTAACTCAGGAGAGTGTTCCTGCTGCCACTCTGTAGCAATTATGGACGTGTGGGGTGCAGCATTGTTCTGCTGGAATTTTCCAAGCCCGTCGGAATGCGCAATGCACATGAGTGGATGCAGGTGATCAGGCAGGATGCTTACGTACGTGTCACATGTCAGAGACTATCTAGACGTATCAGAAATCCCATAACACTCCAACAGCACGCCCCCCCCCCCCCCCCCACACACACCATTGCAGAGTCTCCACCAGCCTGAACAGTGCACTGCTAACGTGCAGGGTCCATGGATTCATGAGGTTGGCTCCATACCCGTACACGTCCAACCGCTGGATACAATTTTAAACGTGACTCGTCCGACCAGGCAACATGTTTCCAATCATCAACAGTCCAATGACGGTGTTGACGGGCTCGGGTGAGATGTAAAGCTTTGTGTCGTACAGTCATTAAGGGTACACGAGTACGTCTTCCGCTCCGGAAGCCCATGTCGATGATATTTCGTTGAATGGTCCCCACTGTGGCACTTATTGAAGGCCCAGCATTGAAATCTGCAGGAAATGCGGAATAATTGCACTTATGTACATTGAGCGATTCTCTTCAGTCGACGTATGTCCAGTTCTTGCAGGATCTTTTTCCGGCCGCAGTACTGTCAGAGATTTGATGTTCAAAATGGTTCAGATGGCTCTGAGTACTAGGTGACTTAACTTCTGAGGTCATCAGTCGCCTAGAACTTAGTACTAATTAAATCTAACTAACCTAAGGACGTCACACACATCCATGCCGGAGGCAGGATTCGAACCTGCGACCGTAGCGGTCGCTCGGTTCCAGACTGCAGCGCCTAAAACCGAAATTTGATGTTTTACCGGATTTCTGATATTCACGGTACCTTCGTGGAATGGTCGTACGGGAAGGTCCCCACTTCATCGCTACTTCGGAGATACCGTGTCCCCCGGCCGGAGTGGCTGAGCGGTTCAAGGCTCTACAGTCTGGAACCGCGCGACCGCTACGGTCGCAGATTCGAATCCTGCCTCGGGCATGGATGTGCGTGATGTCCTTAGGTTAGTTAGGTTTAAGTAGTTCTAAGTTTTAGGGCACTGATGACCTCAGATGTTAAGTCCCATAGTGCTCAGAGCCATTTGAACCATACCGTGTCCCATCACTCGTCCGCCAGCTACACCACGACGTTCAAGCTCACTTAAATGTTGATAACCTGCCATCTTCTTTGTAGTCTTTTAGGTCCGCCATTACCATCGTCAGTGCTGCTCCTTAGGCGATTTTGATGGCATACCTTGTTACCTCCCCCTCACTTATCGACCTTAATGACAGTGAAAAACTAAACCGCGTGCACCTAATGGAAATTTGGGAAACGCAATCGTCCCCGAAGTTAATTTGTCGGTAAAGAGGGAGGAAAGGGTTACATCTAAATGAAAGGAAATATGCAAATGAAATTGGTGGAAATTTATTTTGAGAAATGGGTAAAATTAATAAAGAAAGTAAATGTGCGGTCGTTACGTTAACAATTAATTGGCGTTAATTAGATAATCGAGATTTGGGGAAAATTACGGTCGCCAGTCCTGTGGGCAACTACTATAATAACTGAAAATGAAAGATTAATTCACATATAATTAGCACTAAAAGCGGGGCAACTGAAGGTTGACACGTGTAGTGTGAAAACTGAATGTTTGTCAGAAGTAATAAATTTCGCTACACTCTGACTGAATTTAGCAAAAGAATTAATAAAACCGGAAAATTGAAAGTTAATTTAGTGACTGAAATTAATAGTGAACTTTGTTTCTTAAGCACAACGAAATTCAATAAAATGAGGTTATTCTTGAGCTACCTCTACAATCATTTCAAAAGCCACTTGAATGTAAGCAATTTAGAAATAAGTGATTTAACTCTGAACTTGAATTAAATGATTCTGAACAGTTAACATTAGTAAAATTTAGTATGTACCAAGCGAGCTGCAGTCACAGGTAATCTAAAATATGGTAACAAAACTCGCACTCTTAATTTGTGCTTCTGTAATCTAAATATTGTAGACAGTTATGAATACTTTAACTGAACTTTGAAATTAAAGCAGTGAAATGGAATTATATTACTTTAATGCTGGCGTTTGAATTTCAACGACACTCGGGTTCATTCCGGAAAAGGAAGGGACCCTGCTTGGTAATGCAATTGGGACAATGAGAAACAAATGTTCATGCTACATTGCTGTAATTTTGTGAGACAAATTGAACAGTTTGAAAAGCTGAGGTCAGTCATACAGTTCTAAAACTTTACATGCTTCCAGTCTTCCTTGTTGGTTGATTGAAAGTTTGAAGTCGTCGATCGAGGAGGTGGCGACAGTCACTCGTTGTCGGCCGTCGCTGTTGCAGCAGAGTTAACACTACCAAAGATCCTAAACACTTTGGTTCTCAATCCGACCTATCGATGTAATCGTTCGATAGCATAGTTTCCCTAGGCAAGACCCAGGGTAAAAATACAAATAATATTTACAAAACAAACCAATTATACATCGACATATATATATATATATATATATATATATATATATATATATATAGTAAAACAATTACAATATATAAAGAGACAGAAATGTCATATCTTCAGGTAACAAAATAAGGAAAAAAATTTATAGTACAATAGATGGAAATAGGAGGATATGCATTTCCAGCGTTACAACCTCGCCTGTTAAAGTGATATTATTCTCTGCAACGAATTATCTCTAATAATGGGTTCAACGTATCGTGTTAGAAAACCCCAACTAAGTGGGGTGGAAGTACTCCTTTCATACTATAATTAGTACGAATAATGCTACACTTCTGCAAAGGTAACAGCACCGTTGAATGCTCAGATATATCTGCTGTCAGTGGGATGTCATATAGTTTGTGCTGGTGGAGTACCCAAGAGTAATTGAAATATACAACCTCTAGAAAACTGCACAGCGCCCTCACTTTCAGGAATCAACGTCAGCTACTTAACGTGTGTAAACTCTTATCCACAGTGCTGTGAATGACCGTCCTGGGTAGTGGGTGTACTTGTATGTATTTTTGTGAAATGTGTGCTATGGGCTAAAAGGTTATCCATCAAAACGCTTCCGAGAACGTTTCCTGAATGTCTTCGATGTGTTTTTATTTTCTGCATGGATTATGTATGGTGCATCACCACTACATGACGTTTAAATAAGTACTTACATAATTATGCTTGTTCATATACCCCACAATATTAGGTGAAATTAAAGAAAAAGAGTGTTTCTCCCTCTACACGCCCAAAAATCATCGACCTCTTGTGCGGAAACTGCGCGACCCCTGCGTAGGTCTCTGGTACTGTATAGCTCCGGAAAAATGCAATCCTTGCCGTATCCATGCAACGTAGGATCACTGCTGTGTCGAATACCCCAATTATGGCTCATATATGAATACTGATATGTAGTTGGAAGTATGGGTACATACTGAATGCATTTTGTAATTAGAAATTTACAGCAATGCAGCAGTCATTACATGGTTGCAGTTGTGCTGTCTATAAGTTCGATTATAGGTTGCGAAGTGAGTAATCAAGCGTTTCTGGTCCATTGCGAAAATTAGTTAGAACGCAGAGAAGACATCTCTAAGTACATGTGATACATATGCCTCAGTGTAACTGCCATAGTTGCGCGGCAGAAAGTGCGAGTATGTTTGTAGTGGGTAGACGACTATGTGAGGAAGATGACACTCATACGTTTGTTTCGCAAGTTGTAGTCCCCACCAGACTGTGTCGCGTATTAATGCTAGAATTTTTTTTTAAAAAAAAAGAAAAAAAAGCTAATTGTGGGTATGTTATGTAATCAGTATAACAGTCTTACAAATCACTTATAACAGTAATGACCATGGAAAAACAATTTAGTGTCGTGACGGAAACACAATCGAAGACTTTTGCTATTAATCATTAGAAAATTTCATTTTACCCCTGAGGCTGTAATTACACTCAGTTTGGAAAAACCTGGCTTTAAGGTGTATCATGCAGCTGGTAAAGCAGCGAATTGCATGGAGGACAAAGCGGGTCTGTGACGGTCTCATTATTCCAAGACGTGCGACAGTGACTGCAGCTTACTGCAGATAGGTCGTAAATAAACTGACGAACGATATCATTCAAAGACGAAGAAAGAATTTATTGGTCAGAGAAATTTCATCAGTGTAATTCCCACTCTCATTGTACGCCAATTGTGGTGGAATATTCGATCAGAAGTGGCATTTCTACGGTACCTCACCAGGTTTATATTCTAGTCTTCATGAAATGCGACTATTTTCACTACTCACAAGGGACCCAAAAGGTTTAGATGCAATTTTGAGCTGCATGTCAAAGAACGGTCTTTATCATGTCTTGTAAGGGAGCAAACGGTGATGGAACAGGTGCATCGCATTGGCTGAGATTGAACTGGAAGTAACGAAGTTTGAATTTGCAATAATCGGAAATTAAGCATTTATAAAATGAGTGCCAGTAGACGTTGAACTTCCACCGCATAACACACAGTTGTGTACCGTTCTTCTAGGTTGCCTCACTTATGTCGAATTGGCAGATGGTTTTTTATACTGTGACAAAACCAGATAACAAACATGTCGCGGTATGTGTTTTTCGAGATTTATTGTCCATTGAGAATGTTATTTCCAACTATTGGTTTATTACCTCTGATAATTGCTCCCTCATATATGGCTGACATCGTCAAGCTAGGGGGCGATCTAGATTAATGCAGAAACAGAAGTACAGCTTCAGACAGCAAATATCGCTGTTTTACAGCTTTTATTGTGATGACCGGTTTCAGCAAACTACGTTGCCATCATCTGATCTTGTGGACTACATCTCACTGAATCTTGTCCAAACGTATCGTATCTGATAATGACAACGTAGTTTTCTGAAACCAGTCATCACAATAAAGACTGTACAATATCGATCCTGGCCTGTATTTCTGTTTCTGAAATACTCCATTGTCTACATAATTTGGACCCTAAAGCTTTAGGACACAGTCAAAGTACATGTGGCACTAAGGCTAGGGGCTAGCACAGAAAGTAATCTCATTCCATGGTGAGCTCCCTAGGGGGCTTCGGTACATTTAGGGACAAAAGTAAGGGAGAGGGTAACGCAGAGGCAGCCACGGCGTGGCTGGTTCTTCCGCCTCCGGGGGCCTTCTCTTCCCACCGGCTGACTTCTGACCCTGCGTCGTTCCCCCACGGCATCTGCCACCGCCGCTGCCACCGCAGCCGCTGAAGGCCTGCTCCTTACACAGTCCATCCGTGTTCTCGCCAACTTTTTGCCAAGTCGACTGCAAACTTCGCAGGCGCCTGGCCGCCCCACGGGACCACGAGGCCACTGTGCTCTGCGCGCACTGTCCTCTGATGGAATGGGTGGTCAGAATGGGCTTCACGCTGCTGCAGGTGGTGGCCACAAAACATTCGAATTGCAGTGCAGTGCGTAGGTGCATGGATTGAGGAGTTCCTATCAAACAGAAGACAGCATGAGAGAAGTCTTAAAGGTAAAAATGACTTCGGGGTCATCCCTGTGGCGTGTTACGAGTATTATAAGACCCATACTGTTCACAGTACACGGAGCGATTGACTGTACACGCGCAAACAAAAGGGGTGAGTAGACAACAACGAGACAAGCAAGTAATCCTAATAAATTCTGCTCTAGAAACCACTGGTTTCCCCGATATGGTGTATGCACAAGTGCAGCCATGCCAAAGATACAACATTGTTAATTTCTAAGGCTACGAGTTGCATATTGTTCCTTATGGTGGAAAGATGCGCGTACAGGGTATCCCAGTATCAATGGTTAATTTTCAGGAGTGTATGGCAGGAAGTAAAAAACTTAATATGCTGTATTCCAAATAGTTTCGGAGATATAAAACATTGCATGCACTTTTTTTTTGAGCTAAGTGGCGCGCGAAGGCACGTGTCGTACCCATCCATACACTCTGACGTTTTACTCTAGGCCATCCAGCCTCGTTGCATTCAGCCTATTTCCTAGGGATGTCTTTCTGCCGTTAAACTAGGTCGTTCTAAAAGTAGATATCCATGGTGTGCTTTAAGAAAAGGAGTCCGAGGGTTTAAGATGTACGAGAACGCTTAGAGGTGAATGCGTTGAAAATACGTATTTTTCAATCGATACTTTGCAAATCGTATGTTGTATTGTATACAAACTGTTGTACATGTGTACAAGTCTAAACGTACCAGTGTATTGCGTAAGACAGAAATATCAAGATACACGAAAATGTCTTCTATCTCAGAAACCATTCGGAATAAGACATATGTCCATATGAATTTTTTTCCTTCAAATCATCGTTCCTGTGATATCCATAAATAGTAACCTTTCCTCCTGAAACACCTTGTATATGACTTGCATTACGGCGTATTAGCAAGCTTTCATGTGGCTGTACGGTAGTACGTAGTATGAAAACTTCGACAAGGCGTGTATCGATAGTAGCTCGCCGATACCATTGGAATCCAAGTCTCTCCTCTTGAAATAGATAGTCTTTGTGTGGGGACATTTAAAAGCTTCGGTGTACTCGTGTCAGTTTGATAGTATCAAACAACTCCAGGAACACGTTTTGGATGATTTTCACTGCATCTGGAACACGCCTGGGTTATAGAAATGGGTAAAGTTATGACGGAAAAATATTGATACGAATTTTTCACAAAATAATGGAAATGCTGGTGGAAGCCGACCACAGGAGAAGATGAGTTTCGGTTCTCGAGAAAAGTTGGAACACTTGAGGCGATACTAAGCTTACGACGTATTGCGGAATAAGGATTTAAGCAAGACAAACCTGTTTCTAGCATTTATAGACTTAGCGAAAGTTCTGACGACGTTGACTGGAATACACTATATGAAATTTTGAAGGTAGCAGAGGTAAAATAATATATAGCTTATACAGAAACGGGACTGCAGTTATAAGAATCGAAGTTCATGAAAGGAAAGCAGTAGCTGAGAAGGAGACAGCATTGTAGCCTGTCTGTAGATTGAGCAAGAAGTTGAGGATTCCAAAGTGAAAACTAACAGATTAATTACAGCTCAGGTAGAAGTAATAACAACTTTGAGCTTTGCCGATGATATTCTATAAGATGTAGTTAATTAAAACGTGACAGATGGAAAAAGTAAGTAAACTGTTTATTAATTCAAAAGTAATCGCCACATCTGTTAATTCATTGTATCCCTTGCGAGACAAGGTGATTAGTACCTTCACGGAAAAAATGTCTGCGCTTCTCTTCGAACCCAAGATTGTACTCTTCGTACAAAGCAAATCGACGGCCTCGAACGCCATACTCCACGGCTCCAAAAATAAATAGCATGGGGAGAGACTGGGAGTGTACAGATATGTGCAAGGCTGCCCATCGAAACCTCTGCAGAGTACTCGAAACGACCTTGGCAGCATGTGGGCCCTGTGTTGTCAAGGTTGTTTTCACTACGCCGCAGAAGTTTCGCTGGAAGCCCTTACACAGCCTCCATACGGAATTGACGTCACCGACGGTGGGTTAAACTAAACAATGACCTGCTTTTGTAGACTCAGGTGCAGTAGTGGTAGATCGGTTCTGAGAACGCTTCAATAATATGGCTTGTATCTTTTCTGTTCGTGCTGTTGTAATGAGGAGTGTGACATTATTTTATTCACTTGGTCAAGTTCTTCGTAAATCCGAGATCGAATGATCTATTTCAGTTCGATTGCCTCAGTTGAAAACTGTTTTGTTCGTCATAACCTAAATTTTACATACGAAAAGTTGGTTCTGATGAAAAATGACAAACACTTTTGGCCGCGATATAAAATTACTTGAAATTATCCGTCCCTTTCCGTGCTATTCTTTTTACATATTTTGACTTTATTAGTTTCCTTCGTGAAGTTAAATTTCTAATATTTGGTTTCTGTTTTAGATGTTATCCCCAGCTTTACTAGGATGTACTGGAAGTCATAACGACGTTTTATTCGCCGTGACGTAACATGTATTGTGGGTAATAGCTTCCATAAACTAATCCTGCAGAGTCAGATGCGAGTACACTGCTCATCTTAATTTTGACACTTGTTTGGAAAAGTCTTTCGAAGGACTTAACGTATTTCATTCCAAGCGGCAGGTCAAATTACTTTGATTTTGATAAGTAATTTTACCTAAACGACTATGTTTTAGTTACTATCAGTAAACTAAGTAATTGATAAAAACACAGCGAGTGAACGGAATGGTTTGGTACACATCACAATAACATTGTTTGACTTTTATTTTGACATTTTTCTGGAAATTTTTGTTTTCTGTGTTTTTCATCCCGTCCATTATCTTTCAACGTAGTTTGTGCAGTGTACTGGGTTGGCGTATATGCTCGTAGCGTTTCTCCATAAGTTAAATACGAGGATAAGTCAATTATTATGCCCAATGTAGTTATATTTTTGTTTATTATGGCAGTACTGTCGTTTTACGTTGATGTCGCATGCTTTGACTATTTGTTGTCATATCTTTGCAATTTTCAAGTTGCTAGGCTAGTTTCGTTATCGCTGCCGTGCTGTTAGTCATGGCTGCTCCACTGTCTATTTGCACCAAAAAAGAGAAACGTTCAGTGATCGATTTTTTGTGGTCGAAAGTCGCATCAGCGGCCGAAATTCATCCAGTACTTTCGGTATAGTACGTGAACAGTGTTTTGCCACAACGGAGTGTCTACGAATGGATTGAAAAATTCCTAAATGAAGTGTTACGCACGATAAAGGAGCCGGACGACCATTTACCGCCACAAATGAAGAGATCATTGAGCGTTCACGTGAAACGATTCTCTTACACAGACGATTAACAACTGACGAGGTGGCACATCGTCTGAAAATTAGTCACGGTTCTGCCTACGAAATTATCCACAACAGACTTGGGTTTCACACCGTTTGTTCAACTTGGACATCTGCAAATAACATTTGGATCGCTATGGTAACGAAGGAGACAACTCCTTAGACAGGATCATTACTGGTGACGAAACATGGATCCATCATTACGAGCCGGAGAGTAAACGGCAGAGTATGATAGAAACATCGGAATTCGCATTCAAAGAACAAGTTCAAGACCCAATCGACCGCAGGAAAATTAATGTTTACGGCTTTTTGGGACGCACAAGGTCCAGTACTGGAACATTGTGTGGAAAGGTGCACAACAATAAACAGTGCAGGTTGCAGTGAGATAGTTGCTGCCAGGTTAAAGCCTGCAATTCGAAGCAAACGCAAAGGATTGCTGTCAGAAGGTGTTGTGTTGTTGCATGACAATTCACGTCCGCATGCTGTTGCCCGCACTGCTGAAACGCTCGAGAAAGTCAAATATAAAGTGCTGGATCATCCTCCATATAGTCCTGATCTTACCCCTTCTATCACTTGTTTGGTCCACTCAGACAGGCATTAAGGGGCCGTCGATTGCCTCGGACGAAGCAATGAAGGGTGAGGTGCATTTCTGGCTTGCGCGTCAGCCGGAACCTTCTCTTATGAGGACATCAGGAAGCTTGTACAACGATGGACCCTGGTGCGTTGAAACGCAAGGAGACCAAGTTTTATAACTACTTCGCGGATAATAATTGACTTACCCTCGTAAATATAACAGGTACACGCAACGGATACGTTACTCATCAATAATATGTTTTCCTTCACTATTTACAACGGTCTGTAAGCTCTGGGGTAATTTTTCGATTCCGCGACTGTAAAGGTCACGTGGTTTTGATACGAAGAACTCGCCGAGCCGTGTTCGCCGCTCATTTTCATCCAGAAAGAAGGAACCTTAAATGTTGTTCGATTCAGAGTGGAAAATGTGAAAATCTGAGGGCACAACATCAGGTGAAAAAGATGGGTGCGGAATGACTTCCCAACCTCAACATTATCGCCGTTCTGCCAGGTGCATAACATTACTTTTTGTGGATGAGTGCAGGTCCTTGTATGGGAATCTGATGCTTTGTTTGGGCTCAAACAATCTTTTCTTTTCCTTATGTTAGCATGAAGACATCATTTCTCGTCAAGAGTAAGGATACAGGATAGGGTTAGTGGGTGCTCTTCACGAGTCAGTTGATGAAGACCAAACACAGATGCACTGCCGTCTGATTCACGTCTGCTGTGCAGCGAGCTACCTTAATTTAAGTATTAACTGTATTTTTCTTACTTGTCACTTCTTCTTCCGTGTGTATTTGCTTTTAGGAAGCTTTAATTGTCTGGTGCTATTAATAGTGTTCCATAGATTTCGTGTTTGTTTTGAATACAGTCAGAGAGAGTCCCTCTAGTCAACCATAGTGCCAGTAGTGCTAGTGTTTGTTTTCAATACAGTCCAGAGACAGGTAGTGCAATTTTCATTGTTTTCTACAAGAAGTGGCTAGCAACCCCAGTTTAGTGAATAAACAGCAGCCTTTAGTGAATTAGCAGTCTAGTTAAAGGTTGAACAACTCTCTTCAGTAAATTGATTCTTAGGATGGATAGGATGTGTGACTGCTGTGTACGGACGCAGGAGGAGCTGGCCACTGTTCGCGAACAGCTGAGCGTGTTGATGGCCGCGGTCAGCCGTCTTCAGGCTGCTGCCTCGGAGTGTAGCGGCAGTGGGGAGTCGGGTGCGTCGCAGGGTACACCCCAGGTGTTACATGCTTCACCCACTGTCCCTGCTGTCGAGACATCTTCGCCGGTACCGGGCGCGGTTGGGCCACCCTCTCCCCAAGGGGAGTGGCGGGTTCAGTGGCGTTCGCGGCGCACGAGGCGGAGGGTCAATGTGGTGGCTGGCCGTGTGGCATCGCCCGCTCTGCCTGTGAGTGGACTTGTGGCTGCTCCTTCAGCAAGGTCCGAGCAGGCACAGGGGGGGAGGGGTTTATTAGTTATTGGGAGCTCCAACGTTAGGCGGGTGATGGAGCCCCTTAGGGAAATAGCGGGAAGGTCGGGGAAGAAGGCCAGTGTTCACTCTGTCTGCTTGCCGGGGGGCCTCATCCGAGATGTGGAGGAGGCCCTACCGGCGGCGATAGAGAGCACTGGGTGCACCCGACTGCAAATTGTTGCTCATGTCGGCACCAATGACTCCTGCCGTCTGGGTTCAGAGGTCATCCTCAGTTCGTACAGGCGGTTGGCGGAATTGGTGAAGGCGGAAAGCCTCGCTCGCGGGGTGGAATCAGAGCTAACAATTTGTAGTATCGTTCCCAGAACCGATCGCGGTCCTCTGGTTTGGAGCCGAGTGGAAGGCTTAAACCAGAGACTCAGACGATTCTGCGGAGATCTGGGGTGCAAATTTCTCGACCTCCGCTATCGGGTGGAGAAATGTAGGGTCCTCCTGAATAGGTCAGGCGTGCACTACACGCCGGAAGCGGCTACAAGGGTAGCGGAGTACGTGTGGAGTGCACATGGGGGTTTTTTAGGTTAGAGAATCCCCTCCCTAGGCCCGACAAGACGCCTCCTGAGACGCGGCAAGGTAGGAGTAGGCAAAATGCAACAGGGAATAACAATATTAATGTGCTAATAGTAAACTGCAGGGGCGTCTATAGAAAGGTCCCAGAACTGCTCTCATTAATAAACGGTCACAATGCCCATATAGTACTAGGGACAGAAAGTTGGCTGAAACCAGACGTAAACAGTAATGAAATCCTAAACTCAGATTGGAATGTATACCGTAGAGACAGGCTGAACAGTGAAGGGGGAGGCGTGTTTATAGCGATAAGAAGTGCAATAGTATCGAAGGAAATTGACGGAGATCCGAAATGTGAAATGATTTGGGTGAAGGTCACGGTTAAAGAAGGCTCAGACATGGTAATTGGATGTCTCTATAGGCCCCCTGGCTCAACAGCTGTTGTGGCTGAGCACCTGAAGGATAATTTGGAAAATATTTCGAGTAGATTTCCCCACCATGTTATAGTTCTGGGTGGAGATTTTAATTTGCCAGATATAGACTGGGAGACTCAAACGTTCATAACGGGTGGCAGGGACAAAGAATCCTGTGAAATTTTTTTAAGTGCTTTATCTGAAAACTACCTTGAGCAGTTAAACAGAGAACCGACTCGTGGGGATAACATATTAGACCTTCTGGTGACAAACAGACCCGAACTATTTGAAAAAGTTAACACAGAACAGGGAATCAGCGATCATAAAGCGGTTACGGCATCGATGATTTCAGCCGTAAATAGGAATATTAAAAAGGGTAGGAAGATTTTTCTGTTTAGAAAAAGTGACAAAAAGCAGATTTCAGAGTACCTGTTGGCTCAACACAAAAGTTTTGTCTCAAGTACAGATAGTGTTGAGGATCAGTGGACGAAGTTCAAAACCGTCGTACATTATGCGTTAGATGAGTATGTGCCAAGCAAGATCGTAAGAGATGGGAAAGAGCCACCATGGTTCAACAACCGAGTTAGAAAACTGCTGCGGAAGCAAAGGGAACTTCACAGCAAACATAAACATAGCCAAAGCCTTGCAGACAAACAAAAATTACACGAAGCGAAATGTAGTGTGAGGAGGGCTATGCGAGAGGCGTTCAATGAATTCGAAAGTAAAGTTCTATGTACTGACTTGGCAGAAAATCCTAAGAAATTTTGGTCTTATGTCAAAGCGGTAGGTGGATCAAAACAAAATGTCCAGACACTCTGTGACCAAAATGGTACTGAAACAGAGGATGACAGACTAAAGGCCGAAATACTAAATGTCTTTTTCCAAAGTTGTTTCACAGAGGAAGATTGCACTGTAGTTCCTTCTCTAGATTGTCGCACAGATGACAAAATGGTAGATATCGAAATAGACGACAGAGGGATAGAGAAACAATTAAAATCGCTCAAAAGAGGAAAGGCCTCTGGACCTGATGGGATACCAGTTCAATTTTACACAGAGTACGCGAAGGAACTTGCCCCCCTTCTTGCAGCGGTGTACCGTAGGTCTCTAGAAGAGCGTAGCGTTCCAAAGGATTGGAAAAGGGCACAGGTCATCCCCGTTTTCAAGAAGGGACGTCGAACAGATGTGCAGAACTATAGACCTATATCTCTAACGTCGATCAGTTGCAGAATTTTGGAACACGTATTGTGTTCGAGTATAATGACTTTTCTGGAGACTAGAAATCTACTCTGTAGGAATCAGCATGGGTTTCGAAAAAGACGGTCATGTGAAACCCAGCTCGCGCTATTCGTCCACGAGACTCAGAGGGCCATAGACACGGGTTCACAGGTAGATGCCGTGTTTCTTGACTTCCGCAAGGCGTTCGATACAGTTCCCCACAGTCGTTTAATGAACAAAGTAAGAGCATATGGACTATCAGACCAATTGTGTGATTGGATTGAGGAGTTCCTAGATAACAGGACGCAGCATGTTATTCTCAATGGAGAGAAGTCTTCCGAAGTAAGAGTGATTTCAGGTGTGCCGCAGGGGAGTGTCATAGGACCGTTGCTATTCACAATATACATAAATGACCTGGTGGATGACATCGGAAGTTCACTGAGGCTTTTTGCAGATGATGCTGTGGTGTACCGAGAGGTTGTAACAATGGAAAATTGTATTGAAATGCAGGAGGATCTGCAGCGAATTGACGCATGGTGCAGGGAATGGCAATTGAATCTCAATGTAGACAAGTGTAATGTGCTGCGAATATACAGAAAGATAGATCCTTTATCATTTAGCTACAAAATAGCAGGTCAGCAACTGGAAGCAGTTAATACCATAAATTATCTGGGAGTACGCATTAGGAGTGATTTAAAATGGAATGATCATATAATGTTGATCGTCGGTAAAGCAGATGCCAGACTGAGATTCATTGGAAGAATCCTAAGGAAATGCAATCCGAAAACAAAGGAAGTAGGTTACAGTACGCTTGTTCGCCCACTGCTTGAATACTGCTCAGCAGTGTGGGATCCGTACCAGATAGGGTTGATAGAAGAGATAGAGAAGATCCAACGGAGAGCAGCGCGCTTCGTTACAGCATCATTTAGTAATCGCGAAAGCGTTACGGAGATGATAGATAAACTCCAGTGGAAGACTCTGCAGGAGAGACGCTCAGTAGCTCGGTACGGGCTTTTATTGAAGTTTCGAGAACATATCTTCACCGAAGAGTCAAGCAGTATATTGCTCCCTCCTACGTATATCTCGCGGAGAGACCATGAGGATAAAACCAGAGAGATTAGAGCCCACACAGAGGCATACCGACAGTCCTTCTTTCCACGAACAATACGAGACTGGAATAGAAGGGAGAACCGATAGAGGTACTGAAGGTACCCTCCGCCACACACCGTCAGGTGGCTTGCGGAGTATGGACGTAGATGTAGATGTAGATGTAGATGTGACCACCTGCTGAGTTCTGTGGTTTTGGCTTAGAGCATGCGGTACCCATACACCCATTTTTGAACCTTCCCGTCGCATGCAGATGTCGACGGATGGTGAAATGAGCACAGTTCTTCACAGCTGTAAGTTCTCGAGTACATGGACGGGCATCATTGTCGGTTAATGCATTTAAATTATCTTCATCAATCATCGAAGCTCTTTACGAAGGTGGAGAGTCACGAATGTCAAAACGATCCTCCTTAAAACGTGAGAACCATTTCCTAGCTGTATTCTGTCCAGTGGTATTATCCCTATACACATCGCAAATGTTTCTGGCTGTAACCGCTGCTGCCACACCTGTACTGAATTCGAAGAGAGGAATATGTCCGAAATGTTACGATTTCTCCACTTGGCACTCTGTTTTCTAGCGTCTACAGCTCCACTTACTATCGCCAAGTGACAAAATGTCAGTATATAAACTCATATAGTAACAGTGCGCTACAAGTAAAAAAATGACAATCAAGAAATGAACCAATACCAACCGGAATACCAACAAACAAAAAAAAGGCTACAATCTTGTACACCAACCTAACATTATAAAAACGATTTGCATGTGACGGGAACTGCCAATTTATGAACGTTTCTCAATGTCATTTGGATGCGCTGATTATCTGGTAATTAATGCTTAATTTGATTTGTACGGTACGCTATAATTATAACACAATCAACTAGAGTAAATCATTAATATATATACGAGTAATTATATTCCCTTGGTGTGATCCTGAGATAACCTTCACATCTATTGAAATGTTTCCGTAACAAAATGTCGTATCGAATTCTACCTGCAAGGAAGTCCAGGTTCCAGTCACAAATGTGGTCCAAGACTCGGAAATCAATCATTTTGTTCACTGAGTGACAAAGTGGAACTGGATCGAATGCCTTCTAGAAGGCATCCTTAACAGAGCCGTCGCCTCTTCTATTAAATGAAATTGGTGAGATTCCCTCAGCGATGAAGAATCCTCTACAGCTACAGTTACATCTACGCTCTTAACCAGCAAACCACTCTGAAGAACATGATACAGGGTACTTATTATTGTACCAGTTATTCCCGCTTTTTCCCGTTCGAGTAGAGCACAAAGGTCGGGAAGAATGATTACTCAATAGCCTCTGTGGGAACTGCAGTCAGTTTCATCTCGTCATTGCAACCCCTGTGGGAGCAATATGTTTTCTACCCATATTCCTGGATTCATCATTTAAAACTGGTTCGGGAATCTCACTGAATGGGGATTCACGGAGCTAGTTTACGCTTGTCTTAAAAGGTTAGCCAGTCTAGTCCTTTCAGTCATGTTCTGCCATGGGTCAAAGAAACCGGTGACGACTCGAACAGCCCCTCTCTGCATACTTCCAACATCTTATTTAGTACAAATGCCACATACGTGACTGTATTGAGGTATGGATCACTCGAGTGTCTTATCAGTAGATACATTTGTAGACTTACTGCATTTCCCTGGGTTCAACCAATGAGCCGAAATCTGTCACGATTTCACCTACGACTGGGCCTATGCGATCGTTCCATTTCCTACCTCAACAAACTGTTTCACAGATATGCAGTGTACAATGGGCGTGAGCACAGATATTTCGATTGGTGACCGAGGACGGAGTACTGATCAACATTCCATCAGTATTGGCGTCTTTTACAGACTAATAACATTACATTTAGTACACGTCTTATGTTTTTAGGTTGGTTAGTACCTTCAAATATGTATTGCAAAATCTTATTTTATCTCTGGCAGACGTTAAAATGTGGACGCAAGGACGCAAAATTTTAGACTGACGGGCAGAGTCCAGATAGTGGCGCAGTTACGACCATACAGGAAGCACCAGTTCGTAAAATTTGTGACACGTTTCCTGGAAGACAGTTCGATGCCGAGAAAAAACAATCGAAACACTGATGTTTGTATCTACTACCGGACCATTTATAAAAGCATCTACACCTATACTCAGTACACATTGTGTGACTTGAGCGACTCCCACTCGAACTCATACGCAATACCGGAGCCATTACTCGCAAAATAGCAAACTGATTTATTTGACAAGAATGGTCAAGGCCTGCATCACAAAAATTGTACATATTTTGATGTTGTGTTTGTATTCATTTCTCCTATTCATAACTTTCGCGCGTGTTTGTATTATAATGTAAACGTTCTGTCTGTTGGAGAAAGGAAGGGTTTGCTTACGTAACTGCTATCTAATAAAATAAGTCCCCAGATCTGCCTGCAATTCTGTAACTATATTGTAGTTAACTTGTACTAAAATAAGTAGAAAACCTAAAACCGGATACTAAAGAAGCTACGTATCATGTGAAACTGTGTATTGTTCAATGCAGTGAACAGCCCTACGAAAGAAGTTCAACAGTACGTGTCTTTCAGTTCCAATACACGAAACCAACAGAGAAAAATCCTGCATAAAATTATAGACCGAAACTTGTTAGAATAAATGTCAGAAATGCTTATTTTAAATTACCTGTAAATTTATGTGCCAACACCACTTAAAATCGGAACAGTAAATGATACACGTCCGACAAAAGAAATGAGACCTGACCTTAACTTTAATTGAAATGATCCTCGTGATAGTTTGAAATGCAATGCTTGACTATAAATAGTGTTACTGTGTACTAAAGGTCATATTAAAGTGGCCCCAACAAGCTTCCGTTACTTAGCTTGTACCAACGGAAATTCTGTACTTCTGGAAAAGGTTGAATGTTAAAATGCAACGCAGCAGCAAACCAGCTAAAAAAAACCTTGCCGTAGTGACACGCAAGTCCGCCCCTCATGGTCTCGCGGTAGCGTTCTCGCTTCTCGCTTCCCGAGCACGGGGTCCCGGGTTCGATTCCCGGCAGGGTCAGGAATTTTTCATGCCTCGAGATGACTGGGTGTTATTGTGTCGTCTTCATCATTATCATTCATCCCCATTATGGTCGGAGGAAGGCAATGGCAAACCACCTCCACTAGGACCTTGCCTAGTAAGGCGGCGCGATTCTCCCGCGTCGCTCCCCTACGCTCTGTAAAGAAGTATGGGACTCATCATCAGTGACACGCAAGGAAAATCACCTTTGCTAAGCACATCATACTTTACGCTTTGAGCAACTGTGTTCCGGTAAGTACAATGTGATGACACACGATTAAAATATAAAACTTCAGTAAGGGGTCGGTGAAAGAAACTGAACTTGCTAAATGATATCGAAGAGGCTAGCATTTTAAAAGTGTGTCACGAAACTCTCTTTTATCTATTACAATAATCTTAACAAAACTGACATGCTATATAAAATCATAACTCTGCCATGAAATTCGTTAGTAAAACATGGTAATATAGTTGTGATTCTGTTACTCTGAGTCCATGCCATGTGAGCAGACAATTTGTTTAATTCCATCTCGACAATCAAACTAACCGACCTGAACCAATAAAGAAAAAATCGTATTGAAAATTTGACTTTCAGGAACTCATTAAAAATCACGTGTGAGTAACCAATGCAAAGACACCATTACCTGAATATCTACACACATCGGAAATAAGCCTTTACAAAAGCATGTTCCCAAAACTCAACGTCCTCAACATTTGCAGCTCTGTGCCCTGTTAGTTATTCCCAGACGGCCCAACAGTGTGAGCAACACCAGACTCTCTCAGCTAATATTCTCGAGTGATACAGTGGCATCGACAATATTACTGACGACCAATGATCACAGTGCTCGTAGTTGTAACCTTTGTGGCGTAACATAACGATTATCAAAGGGTTATGTTTGAAAAATATCCTGTGTGCGAATATGAAGTATGACTCATCGAATAAAAAAGAGAAATCGCGCCACTCTCATCGACTTCGAAAATAAGCTGGAGACACCCAAAAAGTAACATATTTTACATATCAACAGCTTCTGTATCAGTGAGTTACTATGAAACCTGAAATTTCCGCATTCGTGTGTGGTGTCGCGAGTTCAACCGTCACCCGTGTTGTGAAGGCTCGGGACCAATAAACGTGTACTCGGCATAACTCAGTGTTCACTTCAGCTGAGAGAGACTTACAATCTGTGCAACGAAAACTCACGACTGGAGATACTTTCGCCCGCGTATCATGTCGCAGGATCAATAGGGAGTCGCAACGCGAAGCAGTCATGTACGCAATCGTGAAAATAGTAGATACCATCACGAAGATAAATAAATTTTAATTGCAAGAGCTGTGCCGCCTATTAGAATTAGAACAAACTATCTGAACAGTGGTTTTACGTAATTGTGGCCCTACTAATCGATCAGAGTGACTGAACAGTATGACAATATATTTCATTGTATTACAGACAGCCGATTGCTGATTACCATTAGGTGTGTAACCAAATTAGGTGTGAACAGTGCAGCTCACACTATTGTCTCTTATTGGTAGAATGTAATGGGGTTTTACCACATATTTATGGTCCTGATTGCTTTAGTGCTTTCTCAACCTGTAACTAGTTAATGAACATTACAGTATTAAACTTTGGCCGTGGCAGCAGCATCAGAATAAGCGCAAACAGGAAACAGCTACGTGCGATTTCGGCACACACTCATAAAATGCCGTAGCCACATGCCGGTGTATTACTTAGTACTGCTCTCTGGAATAGTATGTGAAATTACGTGTGCTTTAAACTCCCGGGCAGTGTAACACGGAACATGCAGGATGTATGACACCTACTACCGATGTATAATTTTTTTTTAATTGTATGTAAATATTTGTAATTTAAATATTTTCTTTTAATAAGTGAGGACATCGATTCACTGTATGTGTACAATGTAAGTCTGTTGACATTTTTTTTTCTATTTATCTGTGTTTTACTGTGAAACTTGTAAGCTCTGGGAAAAAGCCAAAGGAATTGTTATTTGCATCGACTAGCAACGATAATAGCAGTGCTTGTGTGTTGTAAAATCTTTGGGTAGGGGGTTGTTGCGCAGAGCGCGTGGAGAGACCGAGAGACGGGTTCCAGCGCTTATAGTGTGCGGAAGTGTGGTGTTAACTCTCTCGCAGTAAAGAGTAACATTTTGGCGGCATCATGTACGCGCGCCGGCCAGATGACTATAGTTCAATTCTTTTATCTTGGCGCCGGCCGAAGTGGCCGTGCGGTTAAAGGCGCTGTAGTCTGGAACCGCAAGACCGCTACGGTCGCAGGTTCGAATCCTGCCTCGGGCATGGATGTTTGTGATGTCCTTAGGTTAGTTAGGTTTAATAAGTTCTAAGTTCTAGGGGACTAATGACCTCAGCAGTTGAGTCCCATAGTGCTCAGAGCCATTTTTATCTTGGCGGTTCGCGCATGCCCGCCCAGACGCGGGAGACTGCTGCGTTGCCAGTTGTACGCGCCAAGAGAAGCAGCGCCATAGTATAGTAAAGTTCGCAAACTTACGTTTAGGGGGGAGCGCGCAGTTTATGAAGTAAAGCCACCACGGCAGCATTAACCCTTTCACTGCTACAGAAACGTGCTCCCCGCATTCCACGCTGTGTGCGATTTTGTCATCACTGCACTGGTCGCCTGTGCAGAAACAAGGTGTTTCGACTGCTTTGACACACTTTATCATTTGATTTCACAAAAACTATTTGGTCCAAAAATTTTATTTTTACACATCTTCTTGACTGATACCTTCTCCCCAAAAATGACTTAATTTTGTTTCGAAGTTCAACGCAGTTATTGTGCAGCATTAGATATAGTAAACAATTGCACGAAATTTTGAAGAGTTTGCAGAGGTACAAGTCCATAGTGTATACTTTCCATATGGTCGACTTTAGCTGCCAGCAGAAATTTCAAAAAATTACATTCAAACGAATAAAATTCATGAAGTAAGACACTTCGATATTGTTTTTAAATCAAGAAAATATTAAGCACCGAACAAGGTTTGAGCTCAGAACCTTTCACTTGGCAGCCATACACTTTAACCATTACGCTAACGCAGCTCGGCGTGCAATACGTTTCCTCTAGGATTACAAAATATCACGCAAAATACCGACAAACATTGTTGGTATGACTATGAATTACTTACATTTCGTCGAAGTACAGTAGGAAATAAACAATTACCGCTGTTCTTTACTGTGAAAAATCGGTTAGTGAGAATGATACAAATACCTTTCCTTAGTATCGCCTGAATTAGGAGGCTTATTGCTTGTTTGGTTTAATTAATTAATAGAATATGAGGCAATTGGTATAATGAATGCTTTTTCCAAACTTTCTATAAAAGAAAGTCTGCTATCAAGACATTGCATCTGTTCAATTACTATATGACTGAACGTTTCTAAAACTGAAGACACTCGTCCGTGCTCTGCACTGCGATCGAGCTCTGGCAACGTCGTTCTCTGTTCATTGACTGACTGTGTTCTGTGACGTCAGATGCGCAGAACGAACCTAAACTCGGCCGCCGTCATAAATGACGCGCACTTTAGTAGCAGGAGGTGAATGGGCGGAAGAGGCTGTATTAATTACAATTGCCCGTTGTTGTAATTAGCCGTGGCTCCACAAGATGCTACCATCTTCAACAACAGCAGCAGTTCCAGCAACACAGATTCGTCGTAGGCTCCGAGTTTCGTCGCACACACAGCACTGAAGTAAGACTGCTCATTGGTAGCAAGTATTGACGGCTAACCCAGCTGAACAACGGAATGTGAATTGATTAATGAACTTTATTTAAAAAATAATCAGTTAAATTCAGGGCGATTGTGTCCTCATTGCCTCCAGACATTGTTACCAAGCAGGGTCCTTGTTCCCTTTTTTCCTTATATGCTAACCGAAGTTTGAGAATCTATCACAGGAAAAAATCCAAATCTAAAGAAAATGCACAAATTAAGAGTGCGGAAGTTTTATTTATTTTACATATAGCTTGGAGCACATGGCTGTTTGGTTTGGTACATATTCTAGTATTTAATTCTGTTCAAGTCAGTATAAAAGGCTCAGTTGTTCAGACAATAATATGAAATCCATTTTGAAAATTGAGTAACTGCAAAGTAAAAAGTGCTTGCCCTTCTCTAAATTTCTTTGACGACGTTATGTTGAGGTCTTTGAAAGTCATTGTTCACGTAACGAATTTCAGCACTAACATAGAGCTTAAGTGGATATTTTCAAATCATTACTCGATTGCCTTTTTCAAAATTTAATGACAACCTTCAGTTGCCACATCAGTATTTAATAATAATAATAAATGTTTTTCTTTTAGCATCATCTTGTACAGGATTTTGGATGTAAATCGCTGTAGTGGGCTGGCGACCGTAACTATTTCCTTTTCGTTCATTAGTGTAACATTTGGATTCATGATCAGTGGTACCATTTTTCTGTCCAGTGTTGTTCGTGAGTGAATGCATAAAATAGCTTTCATTTTTCCAAATTGTAGCCTTGTTCTGTTTAATTACTTTTTTATTTTTAGTAGACTTTTTCTATCAGGAAGATCGATTGTACACTTTCCCCCTACTTATCAGTAATGCTTCTTCGGGAAAGATAGCCTTATCCAACGAGAAAACTTCCATTAGGTATACACGCGGTCCACGTTCATATTTTATATCGCAATCAGGATAAGCCGATTAGTAAGGGGGAGGTTACAAACGCTTACAATTGGACAGAATTTTTCCGCAGCTCTTTCAGCTAGAAGTTTATTACAGACAAAATCATCATCTGCGAAACGTCATGGTTTCTGTTAACACTGTCGGCAAGGTTACTAATATACTATATGAACACCAAGGGCTCCAACACAGTTCCCTGTAACACACCGGCCTTCATTCATGGCTTTTATAACGTGCCGGAAAAGTGCGGGTTGGGTTACCAGTGATCGATGTTTTTCTAGATCCATGTTGGTTGGCATCGCCGAGGGCGTCTTGTGCAAGACAGTTATGGGTGTGAAGCGCTTGTGATGGGCTTAATTTCGGATTCAGCGAATCTCGACGCTGCAACTTGTTTCTGCGCGAAGTGTTGGCCGCCGCTATCTGCTACGCCCGGCGACGCAGTGTCCTTCTCCCGCAGGCCCGCCGCGTTGCCGCTGCCGCCCCCGTAGCCTGAGGTAACGATCCCCGTTTCCAATTCCCAAAGCTCATCCAGTATCAGAGCCGGCGCGCGCTCGGCCGTGCCGGCAGTTCAGTGTTCGGGCGACGTAGCAGCAGCCCGCGCGGCGTATCGCGAATATAAAGCGACGCCCGCCGCAGCGGCCGGAGTTGCTCGGATTCGGCACGGCTTACGGCTGCCACCTGCGTAAGCCACCTGGCAGTGTGTTTTGCCTGCGTCGCGGAAAACGCGCTCGATACTGGCGAAGTTGCCCGCGCTTGCAGTTGAGAAACATCGGCAGCTCTTTTGGAAAGAGAAAGAGAGCTCGACAAATCTGCGCCGCTGTGCACGACCGGATAAACTGATGAATGGCATTTGCAAAATATTGTGTTTTTGAGGTTATCTCACCGACTTCATATAAAATGAGAGAAGGAACGGATATTGGTTGAATGGTTGAACTGGTACTGGTTCAAAAATGGTTCAAATGGCTCTGAGCACTACGGAACTTAACATCTGAGGTCATCAGTCCCCTAGAACTACTTAAACCTGACTAACCTAAGGACATCACACACATCCATGCCCGAGGCAGGATTCGAACCTGCGACCGTAGCAGCAGTGCGGTTCCAGACTGAAGCGCCTAGAACCGCTCGGCCACAACGGCCGGATTTTAGTTAATTGATAGCAAGATTACTGGTCGCGAGAACAACGTTATGCGTCTATCAAATGACTTTAATGTCACATAAAACGTCTGACTAGAAAAATCTGAACAAACCACCGTCCATAATCATCACCTAAGACCGCACAGAAGGGGCACATCATTCTCTGAGCACTATGGGACTTAAACTCTGAGGTCATCAGTCCCCTAGAACTTAGAACTACTTAAACCTAACTAACCTAAGGATATCACACACATCCATGCCCGAGGCAGGATTCGAACCTGCGATCGTAGCAGTCTCGCGGTTCCGGACTGAAGCGCCTAGAACCGCACGGCCACCGAGGCCGGCGAATTGGTACTGGCAGAGAGATTGTAACAGGAGTCTAAATAAGTTGAAGGACAAGTTGTGGTAAGATACGCGTTTGTCAAAAACGATTGGTTTCCGTTCCACCTATAGTGGCCGCGGTGAGCGACGATTGTGGTGGGAAGTGAAGCTGGTTGCGGCAGGTCAGGATGTGTGGCAGTTCATTTCCCTGGGCGTGGTTGTAGTGGAGTATGGCCGGGTGTCTGGCGAAGTTCCTTAATGTAACTGATGTTTGTTGGATCAGCCTTTCATTCAATAACAATTAAATTATTTTTGAATACACACTGACGGGGAGAAAAATAACTAATGTTGTTGTGGTCTTCAGTCCAGAGATCGATTTGATGCAGCTCTCCATGCTACTCTATCCTGTGCAAGTTTCTTCATCTCCCAGTACCTACTGCAACCTACATCCTTCTGAATCTGTTTCGTGTATTCATTTCTCGGTATCCCTCTACGATTTTTACCCTCCACGCTGCACTCTAAGTACTACATTTGTGATCCTTTGATACCTCAGAATATGTCCTACCAAGCCATCCCTTCTTCTAGTCAAGTTATGCCACAAATTTCTCTTCTCCCCAATTCTATTCAGTATCTCCTCATTAGTTGTCTGATCTACCCATCTAATCGTCAACAAGCTTCTGCAGCACCACATTTCTATTCTCTTCTTGTCTTAACTATTGGTCGTCCACGTTTCGCTTCCATCAATGGCTACACGCCATACAAATACTTTCAGAAACGACTTCCTGACAAATCTATATTCGATGTTAAAAAATTTCTCTTCTTCAGAAACGCTTTCCTTGCTAATGCCAGCCTTCATTTTATATCCTCTCTACTTCGACCATCATCAGTTATTTTGTTCCCCAAATACCAAAGTCATTTACTACTTTAAGTGTCTCGTTTCCTAATCTAATTCCCGCAGCATCACCTGATTTAATTCGACTACATTCCATTATCCTCGTTTTGCTTTTTGATGTTTCAGCGTCACGAAACCGGTAGTGATCTAAAAATAAAGCACTAAATATAGCTGAAGTGGTTCATTAAGACGGAATATAAAATAGAAACGTTGTAAAACATAGGTCTGTATGGCTGCACAGCATTATGAAGTGGAATCCACCCGAATGTGAGTCCATTATTTTTAGATCACTGCCGGTTTCGTGACACTGAAAGCCAGATCTTCATGTGAACATGTAAATAAAACTTTGGAGCTAAAAAAACTCGGAACTTTGTACCCAGCATTCCTTGTCGGACAGAACAAAATACCCCTAGAACGCGGTATGTCATGGAATAAACCAGTCGGACTCCAATCCAATAACATAGTGGATTTAATTCCTACTCCGAATTTTTCTTTTGTTTGCTTTACTGCTTGCTCAATATACAGATTAATGTACAGTAATGAAATTTCAGGAAACCATTTGCCTAGGTAACATACACTCCTGGAAATGGAAAGAAGAACACATTGACACCGGTGTGTCAGACCCACCATACTTGCTCCGGACACTGCGAGAGGGCTGTACATGCAATGATCACACGCACGGCACAGCGGACACACCAGGAACCGCGGTGTTGGCCGTCGAATGGCGCTAGCTGCGCAGCATTTGTGCACCGCCGCCGTCAGTGTCAGCCAGTTTGCCGTGGCATACGGAGCTCCATCGCAGTCTTTAACACTGGTAGCATGCCGCGACAGCGTGGACGTGAACCGTATGTGCAGTTGACGTACTTTGAGCGAGGGCGTATAGTGGGCATGCGGGAGGCCGGGTGGACGTACCGCCGAATTGCTCAACACGTGGGGCGTGAGGTCTCCACAGTACATCGATGTTGTCGCCAGTGGTCGGCGGAAGGTGCACGTGCCCGTCGACCTGGGACCGGACCGCAGCGACGCACGGATTCACGCCAAGACCAAGGATCCTACGCAGTGCCGTAGGGGACCGCACCGCCACTTCCCAGCTAATTAGGGACACTGTTGCTGCTGGGGTATCGGCGAGGACCATTCGCAACCGTCTCCATGAAGCTGGGCTACGGTCCCGCACACCGTTAGGCCGTCTTCCGCTCACGCCCCAACATCGTGCAGCCCGCCTCCAGTGATGTCGCGACAGGCGTGAATGGAGGGACGAATGGAGACGTGTCGTCTTCAGCGATGAGAGTCGCTTCTGCCTTGGTGCCAATGATGGTCGTATGCGTGTTTGGCGCCGTGCAGGTGAGCGCCACAATCAGGACTGTATACGACCGAGGCACACAGGGCCAACACCCGGCATCATGGTGTGCGGAGCCATCTCCTACACTGGCCGTACACCACTGGTGATCGTCGAGGGGACACTGAATAGTGCACGGTACATCCAAACCGTCATCGAACCCATCGTTCTACCATTCCTAGACCGGCAAGGGAACTTGCTGTTCCAACAGGACAATGCACGTCCGCATGTATCTCGTGCCACCCAACGTGCTCTAGAAGGTGTAAGTCAACTACCCTGGCCAGCAAGATCTCCGATCTGTCCCCCATTGAGCATGTTTGGGACTGGATGAAGCGTCGTCTCACGCGGTCTGCATGTCCAGCACGAACGCTGGTCCAACTGAGGCGCCAGGTGGAAATGGCATGGCAAGCCGTTCCACAGGACTACATCCAGCATCTCTACGATCGTCTCCATGGGAGAATAGCAGCCTGCATTGCTGCGAAAGGTGGATATACACTGTACTAGTGCCGACATTGTGCATGCTCTGTTGCCTGTGTCTGTGTGCCTGTGGTTCTGTCAGTGTGATCATGTGATGTATCTGACCCCAGGAATGTGTCAATAAAGTTTCTCCTTCCTGGGACAATGAATTCACGGTGTTCTTATTTCAATTTCCAGGAGTGTATTTAAGTGCAAGATCACAGGCTAAACTAAACGACAGATATGCAGTTGCAAATGTGAAATGCTGGTACATTAATAACCGCCAGAATGATGAATGCAAGCATGCAAACGTCCCTGTGTTGTATCGTAATGATGCCGGATCTCAGTTTCTGGAATGGAGTTCGACGCCTGTTGCAATTGATCGGTCAATACAGGGACGGTAAATGCTGGTTGCGAGAGAGTTGTTGTCCGATGATATCCCGTATGTGCTGCTCCATTGAAGACAGATCTGGTGATCTAACAGGCCAAGCCAACACGTCGACACTATGTAGAGCATGTAGGGTACCATAGCGGTATGTGAGCGAGCGTTTCGTGTTGTAATGCTGTCCATGAATGGCAGCACAATAGATCGAATCACCAGATCGATGTACAAATTTGTATCCCCTGCTGACACACGATTTTAAATCCGAGACGATAACTCGGAGTGTACGTTCAGTGTGTCGAACATGCAGACACGTAGGTAGCAGGCCCTCACCTGGCCTCCTTGTGAGCAACACACGGCCATCATTGGCAGCGAATCAGAACCAGCTTTCAATAGAAAACACAACGGACCTCCACCATGTCTTCCAGTGAGCCATCGTCTGACACCACTGAATTTGCAAATGCTCATATTGCTGCTGCACATGAAATACGATGCGTCATAGTCATACGCCGAGCACGGAGGTCTTCCCTCTCAGCAGTGCCACGTGGCTGCCCGTAGTCTCTCCTTGTAGCGACTGTACATTTCCTTCATCACCGCTACCAGCAGTCATGTACAGTGGCTACATTCCTGCCAGTCCTTTCTGCACTATCGCCGAAGGAACATCCAGCTCCTCGTATCATTGCACTACCTCATTCAGACTCATGGAGCTGTTGATCATGGCTTCTTTGACGCCTTAAAGGCACTCCTGACAAACAGTGACTCACAAAGACGAATCTCGAAGGTGACTAACGTTCACGACCGTTACAGCACGTATTTAAAGCAACTCCGTCTTGCATCCTCATAGAGGCTGTAACTAACGCCACTCGTAAGAGACAAGTGAGAAATTTTAGTAGGCATCATCTTTCAGTCGTAGAAACACGCCTGCCAACTTAACTTTACGTCTCACAACTCCTTCTCCAAATTGCGATTTTTTCCTTCAGTGTACTCCATACAAGGCAGTTGGAGAAGATTTTTCCACACAAACGGCTTATCATTTGGCGCTGATCCCCTCCACCAGTTTCTCTTGTACACTTTCACCCGCTCCATATTTTGCCGCTAGTTGTGACATGCACTGTATACACTTCGGTGCCATTGGCGTCCCTCTGAGCATAGCGCCCCGAGCGACCGCTATTAAGTGCGGTAAGTCCTGTATATAATACATTTGTGGCGCCTCTGTCACCCCTCTCACATTGCCCCCCCCTCCCCCCCCCCCCCCCCCAGCGGTGACTCTTGTTGTTTGGCCGTCAATCGGTCTGGTCATATAAATGGGAGATAGGGAGTACGTATTGATTGAGATGGTATTGAGAGACCGTGAATAAAGGAAAAGCGTTAGTCAGCTTCCCTTAACTGTGGTTCACCGCCAGACACCACACTTGCTAGGTGGTAGCCTTTAAATCGGCCGCGGTCCGTTAGTATACGTCGGACCCGCGTGTCGACACTATCAGTGATTGCAGACCGAGCGCCACCTCACGGCAGGTCTAGAGAGACTTCCTAGCACTCGCCCCAGTTGTACAACCGACTTTGCTAGCGATGGTTCACTGACAAAATACGCTCTCATTTGCCGAGACGATAGTTAGCATAGCCTTCAGCTACGTCATTTGCTACGACCTAGCAAGGCGCCATTATCAGTTGCTATTAATATTGTGAATCATGTAACGGCAAGACCGACGTTCACCATTAATGGATTAAAGTTAAGTATTCCACCAGCTACGTCCGTTTTTTTTTTAAGTCTAATTTCCTTGTCCTGTTCCAGACCACACGCCAGCCTGCGTGAGCTAAAACGCATGCCTTTTGGCTTCCTCTAATAGGGTGTTGGCTCTCCTGCCAACTCACAACATTTGGCGACGAGGCCCCCGCGTTCTTATCGATATTGCCCTGGTTTACTTGTGTCATGGCTTCGCCACAGTCTCCAGATGTACTGTCCGAATTTTATCGCTTACAGAATCAGCAGACGCAGGCCTTAGTGGATGCCCTTGGACAGCTCGTCCCGGGTCAACGTGCAATGCAAAACGATGCGGCAGCCGCCGCTCCACCACTAACGCAGCCACAACACGCTGTTGCACTAACTTTATCGACCTTTTGATGCTGCACTGGAAAGCTGGACGGAGTGGTCACTCCAATTTGGATTCCATCTCGCCGCCTACAGAATTCAAGATAATTGGCGGCAGCCGTTTTTGTTGCCCTCAGTAGGGGTGAACACGTACCGTGTGATAGTCAAATTATTTCCCCGACGCGACGTAGCAACTCTGTCCTACGACGAAATTTTGTCTGCATTAGATGCATATTTCAAAGAATCAGTCAATGTAGTTGCAAAAAGGTATACCTTCTTTCATACAAAACGTATGGCAGGTCAGACTAATAGGGAGTGGGTTGCAACCTTGCAAAGCCTTACTGGGGATTGTGCTTTTGAGTGTCAATGTGGACTCCCTTATTCAGATACTATGGTATGTGATGCAATTGCATAGAACGTTTCTGATGTTTGTATAAGGGAACAGATTTTGAAACTAGTCAATCCCTCCCTTCAGCAAGTGATGGACATATTGGATCGGCAGGACACACTTGACTTTGCTCAGGAATCGTTTGAAACTTCGCCACTCGTGTGTCAGGTTAACCGGCCCACCGGGCGCGCTGCATGGAACAGTAAACAGCCCTCGCGCCCGGCCGCGCAGGCAAGCAAATGCAGTGCTACAATCATGCCCGTGGTGTGCTACTAGACATTCGCGTGAGAATTGCCCGTCACGCCAAGCTCTTAGCTTTTTCTGTAATAAAAAAGGACATGTTCACAGTGTTTGCCAGAAAAAGCTCAGATCGGACACTCACAACCATTCCAGGCCCTTTGCTTCGCGCCGAATTCGAACCAAGGATACTCAGGCTAGCGAAACTTCGCCCATGGAAATTCATATAGTTCATTCCACTCCGCCCAGTGCCACTCTCTCTAACAGTGACTGTGTTCATCCCACAAATAGTGTGCGTCGACATCGCCGGAAATCCCGTCAAGTCTCAAGTGATTCTGTACCGGTGTCAGTTCACGTTGCACGAGACAGTCGCTCTTGTCGTCAGCAGGACAATAAACTTTTGGTAGATTTGGACATTAGTGGCAAAGTGATACCATTCCAGCTTGATACCGGAGCTGCAGTTTCACTGATCAATCACGACACGTACAAACAGCTGGGCACACCTCCATTGCGTGCCGCAAATGTTAAGTAGTTATTCAGGACAGGCGATCCCTGTGTTAGAAAAGTGCAGCCTTCTTGCAACACACAAAGGACAAACAAAACTTGTGTCATTTTACGTCCTTCGTTCTTCTTCTGCAGTGAACTTGTTTGGTTTCGATTTATTTCAGTTGTTTAACTTGTCTATAGTAAAACAGGTCCTATCAGTGAACCAGACTGTGCCTTCAGACAGTGCTTCTCGTCTATGTGAAGAATTTGCAGACATTTTTGCACCGGGCCTCGGTTGCGCTAAGAACTATAAAGCACATTTGGAACTGAAAGTCAACGCGCAACTGAAATTTTTCAGAGCGCGCAATGTTCCCCACGCATTGCGTGATGAGGTCGCAAAAACATTACGCGATTTGGAATCACAAGGTGTGATTGAACATGTGCAGGCTTCTCTCTGGGCATCACCCTTAGTAATTTTGCCAAAACCTTACGGAAAAATGAGGCTTTGTGTGGATTTCAAGACAACAGTGAATCCGCAACTAGTGATTTCATCTTTTCCTTTACCCCGCCCGGAAGATCTCTTTGACACACTTTGAACGGGTAAATATTTTTCGAAGTTGGACCTAGCAGATGCGTACTTGCAAATATCGGTGGACGAAGAATCCCAGCGCGTTTTGGTGGTTAACACGCATCTTGGTCTGTATCGATTCAAACGACTGCCATTCGGGTGTGCATCCGCCCCTGCATTGTTTCAGCAATATCTACAAACTGTTTGTGCGTCGGTCCCTACTGCAGCAAACTATCTGGACGATATTGTGATCTCCGGAAAGACGGAAGAAGAACATTTAGCCAATCTCAGAACATTATTTTAGGTCTCGCGACAAAATGGTCTTCGCTTACGGCAGGACAAATGTGCGTTTTTTGTTCGGGACTTGCCCTACCTGGGACATGTACTCAATGCCCAAGGCATACCTCCCAGTCCCGAGCGCCTCCGTGCCATACAAGACTTGCCTTCGCCGCAGAATTTGTAGCAGCTACAGAGTGTGCTGGGAAAAATCAACTATTACCATAAATATGTGCACCACGCTTCTTCCATTTCAGCTCCGCTTTATCGCTTACGCTGTGAAGGTGTTCCGTTCGTCTGGACGACGAATGCGAACGCGCCTTTCGGCAGTTGAAATCGGCGTTGCTTTTCAATACTTGCCTTATGCCATTCTATCCCCAGAAGCCCCTTTTGTTGATGGTGGATGCATCGGATTTCGGGATCGGTGCTGTGCTTGCGCACATAGATGGATCGCACGATCGCCCTATTGCCTTTGCGTCCAAATTGCTCTCGTCTGCGCAAAGAAATTATTCACAGATCGAGAAAGAAGCATTGGTTCTCGTATTTGGTGTTACAAAGTTTCATGATTTTTAGTATGGTCGTCACTTTACCATCATCACAGACCACAAAACTTTGACATCGCTTTTTCATCCGAACAAGCCTGTACCTCCACGTACAGCGCAGAAATTCATTCGCTGGTCTATTTTCCTCTCGCAGTACCGCTACGATATCTTGTATCGGTCCACTGCTAAGCACGGAAACGCCGATGCGTTGTCCCGTTTCCCTGTTGCTAAGGATAGAGCATTCGATTCCTCCGAACTTGCTTGCATGTTCATTGATGAGGAAACCGATGACGTGGTCGAATCGTTTCCGATTGATTTTCGTCGTGTAGCTACAGCCACAGCTGCAGACCCGGTCCTTGCTACCGTTCTGCGTTTTATTGCTACGCAATGGCCCTTGTCAAAGTCACGGATGAGGGTTCCGTTGGTTTGCCGATATTTTGCTCACAAGGAGAGACTTTTTGTTCTACGTGGTGTTTTGCTGCTGCGCTCTGATAATCAGTCCAGGGTCGTGGTCCCACGTTCGTTACAGTCCTCTGTCTTACAGCTTCTCCACCAAGGACATTGGGGTATAGTGAGAACGAAACAACTTGCTCGTCCGCACTGAACTTGTTTCGGAATCGCTGCCGCTATTACGAATATGTGCTCTTCTTGTGTGGTGTGTGCCGAACAACAATCAGCCCAGCGCGGAAATTCTTTGCATGGCCAAAAGCCACTTCCCCTTGGCAACGCTTGCATATCGATTTTGCTGGTCCATTCTCGAATGCTCGATGGTTGGTTGTGGTAGATTCATTCAGTAATTTTCCTTTTGTTGTCCGGATATCTTGCACGACGTCATCTGCCACCATCCAAGCGTTATCTGCTATTTTTTGCATTGAAGGTCTTCCACAGACTTTGGTTTCCGACAATGGCCCACAGTTCATGTCCGCAGAATTTCAGTCATTCTGCAAGGCCAATGGTATTCAACATCTGACGTCCGCGCCGTTTTCGCCACAGTCAAACGGTGCCGCTGAATGATTGGTCAGGACTTTCAAGTCACAGATGTTGAAGTTCAAAGAGTCGCATTCTCGGGAGGACGCGTTATTGCTCTTTTTGTCCTCGTATCGCTCTCAGCCTCGAGATGGTCGTTCGCCGGCTGAGTTTCTCTACGGTCGTCATCATCGAACCTTGATGTCTTTGCTACATCCGCCGCATCAGGTTCCTGTGCAGCGGCAGAAACCTGCTTTTGCTCCAGGCGACGTGGTCTACTATCGCCACTATCGAGGTTCACGGCGTTGGCTCGAAGGGCGCATTCTTCGCTACCTCGGACGCGCTATGTATCTGGTTTTGGGGGCCTCTGGTGAGGTGCGCCGGCATCTCAACCAGCTGCGCCTCTGTCGTCGCATGGGATCTGCCGCTCCCCGTCTGCTTTCAGCGACGGTGCCGTCCGGTCAGCGCCCTGGAGACCCATCTACTGGCTCGCCTCAGCCCCAGGTGTTACCGACGCTGCCTTCCATTTTGCCCCATGGCGACGCGCCGCCGCCGCCTCCGCCTGTACTCCCGCCGGCGACGCCCGCCGTGGACGCGTCGCTGCAGCCGCCGGGCGCATCCCTGGGTCACGCGCCGGTGATCGCTTCCCGTGACCAGTTGTCCTCCGACAAGGTACTCTTGCCCGCTCCGGACCATATGTCGTCTTCGCCCGTCGGGTGCCCCGACCCGATGGAGGTCGACCCTTCGGCCCCTCCTGCCTCTCTGCGGGCGCATACACCGCATGTTGGCGTGCACCCTGGAGCAGGTTTTCAGGCGTTTCCTAGCTCCCCGCGGACCGAATGGCAGGGTGCGGGTGGCACAGCCTCGCCTGCTGTTAGGCTCCCCACCTCGTCGCATACGTCAACATGGGGTCCTCCCCACGGCGGGCGGAAGCCTTATAACAGAACCGTACGCCGATTTGCGGGGGAGGAATGTGGTGTCACCGCCAGACACCACACTTGCTAGGTGGTAGCCTTTAAATCGGCCGCGGTCCGTTAGTATACGTCGGACCCGCGTGTCGCCATATCAGTGATTGCAAAATTGGTTTAAATGGCTCTGAGCACTATGGGACTTAACATCTGTGGTCATCAGTCCCATAGAACTTAGAACTACTTAAACCTAACCAACCTAAGGACATCACACACATCCATGCCCGAGGCAGGATTCGAACCTGCGACCGTAGCGGTCACGCGGTTCCAGACTGAAGCGCCTAGAACCGCACGGCCACACCGGCTGGCTCAGTGATTGCAGACCGAGCGCCTCCCCACGGCAGGTCTAGAGAGACTACCTAGCACTCGCCCCAGTTGTACAACCGACTTTGCTAGCGATGGGTCACTGACAAAATACGCTCTCATTTGCCGAGACGATAGCATAGCCTTCAGCTACGTCATTTGCTACGACCTAGCAAGGCGCCATTATCAGTAGCTATTAATATTGTGAATCATGTAACGGCAAGACCGACGTTCACCATTAATGGATTGAAGTTAAGTATTCCACCAGCTACGTCCGTTTTTTTTAAAATCTAATTTCCTTGTCCTGTTCTAGACCTCACGCCAGCCTGCGTGAGCTAAAACGCGTGCCTTTCGGCTTCCTCTAATAGGGTGTTGGCTCTCCTGCCAACCCACAACATTAACCGCAAGAACCTCTCTATTTGCCTACGATTAGTCTGCCTCAAAATACTGTCCACCACAATGGACTCAGATTCGGGCGGATTCCGCTTCATAATACTGTGCAGCCATGCAGGCCTATGTTTTACAACGTTTCTATTTTATCTTGCGTGTCAATGAACCACTTCAGCTATATTTAGTCCTTTAATTTTAGATCACTACCGGTTTCGTGACACTAAAAGCCAGATCTTCAGGTGAACATGTAACTAAAACTTAGGCGCTAAAAAAAACTCGGAACTTTCTACCCGACATTCGTTGTCGGTCAGAACAAAATACTGCTAGAACGCGGTATGTCATGGAATTAAACAGTCGGATTCCAATACAATACCGTAGTGTGCTGGAATCCGGCTGCTTTATACCATGACGCCTTTTAGCGAACAACGAATGTTGGCTACAACGTTCCGAGCTTTTCGGTCCTAATGTTTCAGTTATATATGCTCCTGAAGATGTGGCTTTTAGTGCCACGAAAACGGTAGAGATCTAAAAATAAAGGACTAAATATAGCTGAAGCGGTTTATTAATACCCTAAATGATTACTTGTAGCTGTACTTCCATAATTACAAGTTCATCCGTAGTTTCTATTGCACATAAGGTGATCTATGCTTTCTGGTATCGGAAATGTCATATAATGTATACGGCTTGATTACTTCCACACAGCCCATTCAATTTTAGATCCTTCTTTAGCACGGCACCTCATCCGTTCCGATCCACAGATTTTCCGATATTGTCACAGTTCTGATTAACTTCGATACAGCGCTGGTTCCCGGCGGACTTTTTCAGGAATTCCTTTTTCAAATTAAGGCTTATGTTTGATAGTAGTAAACTTCATTTAGCTATTTTTCTGTGCTGATCTAATTCTTATATTTCCCTTGTTTCCAGCGTACCTGAATTTCTTAACTTCGTCTCGTTCGTTACCACCAATTCTGACATTAAGCTTATCGCTAATTTCATATCTGCTACACCCCACTACTTTAATTTTTCTTTGATTCACTCTCAGTCGATGATCTGGGCTCATTTGACTTTGTAGTCCACTGAACACTTCACGTAGTTGTTCCTTACTTTCATCGGAGCTAAGTATGTCTTTGGTGAATCTTGTATCATCTGACCTTGAATTTTAATCCCACTCTAGAACAATTCATTTATTCTTAACTCCGTATGAACCTCAGCTGAATATTCTCTTTAAAAAGGCCAACACTGAACTATGTCCCGTCAATTATAGTGTGTTCCCTGCGTAATGACTACTACTTTTACAGTATGTTATGCGCTAATTATTTATTCGACCATGAACAATAACAGTTCGTTTGAATAAATTATAAAATATTGTCCTTCATATACTGCTAAAATTGTAGTTCGTTGAATTTGGGAAATTTCCAGTGACCACTGCTGACTGAAGGGCCCTGAAGCCTCTCCTTCTGTCCAGTCCGCTCGCTTGGCTGCAACTGCGGCCACTGCACACGGCCATAAAATTTGACACGAACTCTGCACTGGGTAACTACATGCAGGACATAGGTAGCTCGCTGCTTCATATGCATATGTCGGTTCTGCAGGCAGTTATACGTTTGCGGCACCGCCAAGGGGACGCGCACGGCGCGAGCGGGCTCGACGAGCGTACTGACATTTATTAAATAACCTAACTCGTCCCTGTAATTATGTAAATGTGTTCATTAAAGGCCCCGCCACCGGCGGCCTGTTATTAAAAGCGACCCTCAGTAAATCACCCTCGTACAGCCGGGCCTCAGCCCCGCCGTACCTGCTGCTCTCAGGTGTACTGTTACGCCTCTGACGTCACAGGAGGAGGCCCACCGCCACAGGACAGATGGCAAAAATCCATTGAATAGGGAACTGGTCCTCTCAAACTTCTCATATGACTTTGAGGACCCACTACACCCTTAGAAACCTCTTACGTTTAAAAATAATTTAAATCTCATTTGGCAGAGAACTAAAAGACCAAAGTCGAAACTAAGCCTAAGGAAGAGACGACATTCTGTCAAAACTATAGCACTGGGAGACCAGACCATGACAAAAATCTTCCATAAGGCGTGCGTGATATATGAGACGAGCGAAATTCCCTCAGACTTTTAGAAGATTGTAATAATGCGATTTCCAAAGAAAGGAGCTGCTAACAAGTGTGAATATTACTGAACTATCAGTTTATCAGCTCATGTTTACAAAATATTAACAAGTGTACTTTACAGATGAATGGAAAAACAGGTACGAGGTTAATCCCAAAAGTAAGGTCTCCTATTTTTTTTATAAATACATAGACCTGTTTATTTCTATAATGGTTTGCATCAGTTTACAACTTGAACATTAGGTACTTTTCGACATAATCACTATTTCTGTCGATGTATTTTTGTAGACGCAGTGAGAGTTTTTGTATGCCCATGTCGTACCAGTTCGCTGCCGTCCTGTTCAGAAAGTTATGTACCTCTTCTTTCATCTCGTCGTTGGAGCTGAATCACTGGGACCACGATTAACGCTGACAGGTACTGTGAGACTCTGAAAAAATTCAAATGGGCAATTCGGAACCGGAGAAGAGGAATGTTGAGCAAGGGCGAACATATTATGCATGAAAACGCTCGCCCTCACATCGCTCGGCAAACCGTTGCCCTCCTGCAACAGTTCCGGTGTAACATAATCACCCATCCACCCTATAGTCCTGACTTGGCCCTACTTTAAAAGAACATTTGGCCTGGTAGCGATTCAGCTCCGACGACGAGGAAGAAGAAGATGTTCATAGCTTTCTGAACAGCATGGCGACAAGCTGGTATGACAGGGGCATACAAAAACTGCCACAGCGTCTTCAAAAATGCATCGACAGAAATGGTGATTATGTCGAAAAATAGCTAAATGTTCAAGCTGTAAACTGATGTAAACCATCGTAGAAATAAACAGGTCTATGTACTTATAAAAACATAGGAGACCTTACTCTTGGGATTACCCTCGTAGAAGCCGACCTCGCGGAAGATCAGTTGGGACTTTGGAGCCATGTAGGAACACGCGAGAGAATACTGAACCTACGACTGATCTTAGAAGATAGGGCAAGCTAAGGTAAACCTACTTTTAAAGCATTTGCAGACTTAGAGAAAGTTTATGACAGTGTTGACTGGAATATGATCTTAGAAATTCTGAAGGTAGCGGGGGTAAAATACAGGGAGCGAAAGGCTATTTACAACTTTTACAGATACCTGACGACTGTTATGTAGAGGGATATGAAAAGGAAGGAGTGGATGCGAAGGAAGTGACACAGGGTTGTAGCCTGCGATATTATTTAATATGTACACTGAGCAAGCAGTAAAGCAAACCAAAGAAAAATTTGGAGTCGGAATTTCATTTCATAAAGGAGGAATAAAAACTTTGAGGTTTTACGATGATTTTGTCACAGACAGCAAAGGAATTGGATGAGCAGTTGAACGGAATGGACAGGCATTACAAAGAAGATATAGGATGAACATCATAAAAGCAAGACAAGGATAGTCGAAAGTAGTCGAATTAAATCAGGTAATGCTGAGGTGGTGAGCATAGGAAACGATACACTTAAAGACTTAGATGAGTTTTTGATATTTCGGCAGCAAAATATCCGAAATTGAGAGGATATAAAATGCAAACTGGCAATGATAACAAAAAGCATTTCTGAAGAAGAGAAATTTGTTAACATCGAATATAGACTCCAGTGTTAGGAAATCTTCCACCTCTTTCACTGCTTATAATATTGGTTTATTTAATGTGGTATCATATTATGTTTTTGCTTGTTTTAAATTCTTTGGAGTAATACCGTAGCCCAGAGGAAGCTTCCATGTAACTTGTCAGTTATGAGGCCTTTGTGATGCGGGATGCAACCTCAGCTGTAGGACCCCACAACGAGGAACCAAGTGACCTTTCTGGTCAGCAACTTCCAACTCTGTGCCGGTTCGTTTCTAGACTGATAATGTACACTAAGATAACTAAAGTTATGGGATACCTCCTAACATTGTTGTGACCCATTTTGACCTGTGTAGTGGAGTAACTCGAAGTTGCATGTACTCAAAAATTCGTTGGATGTAGCCTGCGGAAGTATTCATACCTTGCTATAACTCCTGCCGTACGTGATTCCGAAAGGATTTCCGGTGCAGGAATTTGTGCACGAATTGAGCCCTCGATTATGACCCATAGAAGTTCGATGGAATTCGTGCTGGGCGATTTGGACGGCCCGATCAATCGTTCGAACAGTCCGAAATGTTATTCAAACCAATCGTGAACCATTGTGGCACAGTGACACGACATCGTTGTTTGGGAACACAAGATCTGTGAATGGCTGAACGTAACCATTTCCAGTTCGGTTCAAATGGAGAGAACCTAGTCTATTCCACGTAAACACAGCCCACACCATTAAGGAGCCACCACAAGCTCGCACAGTGCCATGTTGACTACTTGGTTCCATGGCTTTGTGGGGCCTGCGCCACATTCCAACCCCATCATCAGCTCTTACCAACTTAAACAGGAAGTCATCTGATCAGGCCCCGATTTTCCAGCCGTCTAGGGTCCATCCGATGTGGTCACGATCCCAAGAGACTTGCTGCAGGCGATGTCATCCTGTTAGAAATGAACTCTCGTCGATCGTCTGCTGCCATAGCCCAGTAACGCCAAATTTCCCGATACTGTCCTAAGATTGATTTCTGCAGTTATATCAGTGCTGCTAGTCTGTCAGCACTGACAACTCTTTTACAAACGCTTCTGCTTTCGGTCGTTAAGTGAAGGCCGTCGGCTACTGTCGATGGTGAAAAGTAATCACTGAAACTTGGTATTCGCCGCACACATTTGACACCTTGGATCTCGGAATACTGAATTCTCTATCTATTTCCGAAATGGAATGTCCCTTGCGTCTAGCTTCAACTACCATCCCGCGTTCAGAGCCTTTTAATTCCCGTCGTTCGGTCATAATCATATCGGAAACTTTTCAGATGAATTATTTGAGTACAAAAGACAGCTCCTCCAATGCACTGTACTTTTATGTCTGGTGGTCGTGTTACTACCGCCATCTGTATTTGTGTGTCTCCTCAGTGTATATTTAGGTGAGTGTTAAAGTGGATTTCTGGTCTGCCTTGGTGAGGGAGGACAGGGTGATTCCGTTAGTTTTCGTGGGACAATAGCAGGATGCAGACACTAAAAAGACAGTAGGAACGCCGAAGTGCACATTCCCGCACAGCCTAAGTCATGCGCCGATTGAAAAAATATATCTTCTCACCAAATTTTAGAAGAAGCGTTTCATTGGCTCGCCAGTTTCCTCGTGAGTGGCTTCCACTAGCTTTCGGTAGCTGATTTGCTGGCACGTAGTTTTGGGGGTGCGAGGAGGATAATCGTGATAACTCTGGGGGCACTGAAAGTGCAGTCACATATATGTTTAATTACATGAATTTCAGTGAGGTGGCGCTGGTAAGTTACAGAGATTTGAACAATATTATCGTTGCTGTGTGTGGTCAGATAAAAGCTGAGACTAACTTCGAGTAAATTCAGTGTTGAAGTTCTTTGAACGCTTCTCGAATTAGATTCTTGTCGGATGCAGTACATGAGTCACGAAAGACAGCAGCGGTTACTGCCGTACGGAGCTGATCCAGACTGTACGCTGAAATGGTAAGAAACAGGTAATTGTAAGAGAGGTTAGCGATGAGTTGTAGATCCCGTAGGAAACTGAAAGCTTCATCAGTATTTCACCTTCCCTCTTTGGGGGAACAGTTAAATTATGGGACAATTGGAACCATTGTTTCATTTCTCGTGAGTGTCGGATTTGTTCTATCAGAAAGAGTTGGTTCCGAGATGGTGCATCCTGTTATTAGAAATCGGAGCTTTAATTTCTGGAGCTCTAACTTGTATCCCACTGTTTATCTCGTACCCTCTCTGTAGATTTCTTTGCTGAACTGTCAGTGTCTGCTTTTGTTTCCAAAAGATTCCGTGAATGGAGCGCGTCTAGTGACTGTTCGATTAACGTCACTGTGACAGAGTACGTCCACGCTGATCCCTCTCCCACGTACTTTTCACTTGGTTGCGAATGCGTACGGAACAGATAGATAGAAAAGTTTGAATTCTTTTGCTGTGAAATTACTTTTCAGTTGGTCAAGATAATGTTAATAAATGTGGCAGTTTCCAATGATTCTTTAAAATTACCAATTTCCCTGTACCACGTAGCTGCAGTCGGTAGTACAAATCCAGAAAGTAGTATATGCATGCAAGAATCTAGTAGTCGTCATCCTAAATCTGTAACGTGTTAGCGTTATCTTCTGTTGCGGTAGATTAACATCTCTATCTTAAATTCAGGGCTTAAATGATCCACTTTTCTGTGAGCAGAACGCGCTACTGCCATTGCAGTTATGAATGACGAACGGTTCAAATTGTAACAAAAATTTCTGGATCGTCTGACGAGGGAAAACCCTGATCTATAAGCTATTAAATAGTAGCTGTTAAATATTCATAAGTTTTCTCAGTTATAATCCCATCTCCAGCGATTTGCACCACCACTCACCATAGTAAATCAACAAGATTAATAACTCAGCCACATCCGCGGTAACAGCAGTTACGTATAAATAAAAAGTAATTAGGATTGCTTGCTGTAAGGAATTAGTACTCACACAGTATACTCACATCAAAAAAAGGTTTGATCACCTCGGTTCCGAGAGTTCCGGAACCTGTACAGAAAACTGGAATAGAGATCAACATAAATTTCATTTCCGCCCTTTCCATTGCTCATGAAAATCACACACTGCATGTAGAACCACCATACAGGGAGACCTTCAGAGGTCGTGGTCGAGACTGCTGTGTACACCGGTACCTCTAATACCCAGTAGTACGTCCTCTTGCATTGATGCATGCCTGTATTCGTCGTGGCAAACTATCCACAAGTTCATCGAGGCACTGTTGGTCCAGATTGTCCCACTCCTCAACGGAGATTCGGCGGAGATCCCTGAGAGTGGTTGATGGGTCACGTCGTCCATAAACAGCCCTTTTCAATCTATTCCAGGCATGTTCGACAAGGTTCATGACTGGAGAACATGCTGGCCACGTAATGCACACATAATGCAATCCCATAACATCAGGGAACATCCAACTTGCTGCACCCGCTAAACAGAGTGTCTAAGGCTTTCAGTCTGACCGGGTTGCCTCCAAACACGTCTCCGACCATTTTCTGGTTGAAGGCATATGCGACACTCGTCGGTGAAGAGACCCTAATGCCAAACTTGAGCGGTCGATTCGACATTTTGTTGGGCCCATCTGTACCGCGCTGCATGGTGTCGTGGTTGCAAAAATGGACCTCAACATGGACGTCGGGAGCGAAGTTGCTCATCATGCAGCGTATTCCGCACAGTTTGAGTCGGAACACGACGTACTGTGGCTGCACGAAAAGGATTATTCAACATGGTGGCGTTGTTTTCAGGGCTCCTCCGAGCCATAATCCGTAGGTAGCGGTCATCCACTGCAGTAGTAACACTTGGGAGCCTGAGCGACGCTTCTATACTTTTCTTGTCTAAGCTTTGTATCGTAAATGACTCATTTCCATACATGGCTACACTGCATACAAATACTTTCTGAAAGGTCTTCCTGACACTTGAATCTACACCCGATGTTAAGAAATTTCTCTTCTACAAAAACTCAGTCTACATTTAATATTCGCCCTACTTCGAACATCATCAGTTATTTTGCTTCCCAAATAAAAAAAAAAACGTATGTACTACCTCAAGTGTCTCATTTTCTTATCTAATTCTCTCTCAATCATCTTATTTCATTCGACTACATTCTATTATCCTCGTTTTTCTTTTGTTGATGTTCATCTTACATCCTCCTTTCAAGATAGCGACCATTCCGTTCAACTGTCCTTCTAAGTTCTTTGATGACAGAATTGAAATATCATCAGAGAGCCTGAAAGTTTTTATTTCTTCTCTCTGGACTTTAATTCCCACTCCAAATTTTTCTTTTGTTTCCTTTACTGCTTGCTCAGTGTGCAAATTGAATAACATCAGGGATAGGCTACAACCCTGTCTCATTCCCTTCTCAACCACATCTTCCATTTCGTGGCCCTCGACTCTTACAACTGCCATCTGTACAAATTGTAAGCAGTCTTATGAATGCCATCTGATTTCTGTACAAATTTTAAATGGTCTTTCGCACCCTGTATTTAACCCCTGCTACAATTAGAAATTGAAAGAGTATTCCAGTCAACATTGTCTAAAGCTTTCTCTAAGTCTACAAATGCTATAAACGTAGGTTTGCCTTTCCTTAACCTGTCTTCCATGAGAAGTCGTAGGGTCAGTATTGCCTCGCATGCTCCTAAGTTTCTCCAGAACCTAAACTGATCTTCCCCGAGGTTGGCTTCTTCCAGTTTTCTTATTCTTGTGTAAAGGATTCAGGCTAGTACTTCGCAACTGTGATTTATTGAACTGATATTTCAGTAATTCTCACACCTAATGGCACATTCTTTCTTTGGAATTTGCATTATTACATTCTTCTTGATGTCTGAGGGTATTTCGCCTGTCTCATACATCTTGCTCACCTGACGGAAGAGTTTTGTCGTAGCTGGCTCTCCCAAGACTATCAGTAGCTCTAACGGAATGTTGTCTACTCCCGGGAACTTCTTTCGACTTAAATCTCTCAGTGCGTTGTTACGCAATCTTCTCTTACATGGTCTTTCCTACCATTTTGTAATAAGAGCTCTTCACATTTTATGCCTCAGCCATGGATGTGTGCGATGTCCTAAGGTCAGTTAAATTTAAGTAGCGCTAAGTTATAGGGGACTGATGATCTCGGATGTTAATTCCCAAAGTGCTCAGACCCATTTGATTTATCCAGGCTCGGCACTGATTATGCACATGAAACATAAGAATGTTCAATTTTTTTAACATTTTTAATCAGAGTAAGTTGCTGCAAGTGGAACGGGCAGCAATGATATTTATTTTATTTGCTTCTCACATATATTTGGTTTTCCTTTCCAAATGTGTCGCGATTTCCGATATTGTGGTTTAGCAGGAACCTAAGAGGACAGATGAAATTAATGCGAGTCAGACGAGCAGCAACGACGGTACACATCTCCGTTGCTGCATCGAAGGAAGACCCAACATCGGTAGAGGCTATAGTCTGAAATGCCACATAGTAAAACTGGTAGATCGGAAGTTCCACAGTACTAGCAGCACCTACAAAACGGTCGGAATTACCATGCTGCAAAGGCCCACTGAGCCCAGTGACCGCGTGGATGACAGCCGTTACGAAAAGAAGCAGGCACACACTGTCCTGGTTCGTTCAGAGACGGAAGGGCACTGGTTAGCTATAGCAGCATTGAGTCCGCTGGTATACAAGATGTGAGAATGAAAGGGTAGAACGTACAGTTAACGTACTACACTTTTCCGCTGTTAAAAAGTTCAGAGGTTATACGTTATTTTTTTCATTTCGCATTTTTTAATTCTCTGAATTAGGCAATAAGACAGTGTGGTTGCTAGCGCGTATCGATAGGCGGGCCCTTACGATATTTTGTAGTATCAGTCAAGTTCGTACAGTGTTTCTCTTTCGATATGTTCGTTTAAATAATATTTATGTAATATATCAGATAGTTCGTGATCTTGATTTTTACATTTAAAGCAATTTTTCCATGTTGATCTTTAACGTAGTGGCAGTGTTCCCTGCTATTCCTGGTATTAAACCAACACAAAGAGTTTCGTCTCTCAAATTAATCATTTCATTAAAGTTTTCTAACATTTCGAGTGATCTTCACACGTAATTTTTCATACTTAACATCCTTCTTGTTGACTAAGTACACATGGCATTAGAAATTGTCTCACGTCGCTCATGGGTTTGAAAAAATCTTCCACAGTGTTCTCTTCTTCATTAGATTTGTTTAAGTCACGATCCACATTATTTCCCGTCCTTTTTAGTGGGTTTCTTTGAGATCTTCATGGAGTTTAATTTCTTAGGTGAATGGAACATGGCTAGTGGATAGGGCGTTACTGTGTTCGTTACGATTGCATAATATTTTATAATTAGTTTCGCTTTAATAAAATGTTAACTTATTTGTTCTTTAGGGGATGGTTCAAAAAATGGCTCTGAGCACTATGGGACTCAACTGCTGAGGTCATTAGTCCCCTAGAACTTAGAACTAGTTAAACCTAACTAACCTAAGGACATCACAAACATCCATGCCCGAGGCAGGATTCGAACCTGCGACCGTAGCGGTCTTGCAGTTGCAGACTGCAGCGCCTTTAACCGCACGGCCACTTCGGCCGGCCTTTAGGGGATGTATTGCTAGGTTGTAGCCGAACTGTTGTGAATGAAATTCATGCGTTTTTTGCGGCTTTCTCTTTCTTTGCCCAAGAATGATGTCAGACATAGCAGATATAAATATAAAAGAACTGGGATATTTTGGTTATTTTCACTCCATTACGTCATGTGGTATCATATATTGGGGTAACTCCACAAACAGAGGAAAATGTTTAGAGTAAAGAAGCGTATAATAAGAGTAATAAGTAGTGTAAATCCCAGAACATCACGTCGAAACCTATTCAAAGAATCGGGCATATTAACCACAGCTCAGTATATTTATTCCTTAATGAAGTTTGTTGTAAATAATACATCGCTTTTTCCAACTAACTGCTTAGTACGCAGTATCAATACTAGGAATAAGAACAATATACATAAAGATTTAAAATCACTTACTCTTGCCCAGAAAGGAGTCCAGTATTCAGCAACACATATTTTCAATAAGTTACCAGCAACCATTAAGAGTTTAGTTTCAGACAAGGCACAATTTAAACATTAAAAGAATTTTTGGTGGCCAAGTCCTTCTATTCCATCCATGAGTTTCTCAACGAGTGCAGTATACCATTTTAATGAAAATGTATTATACCTTAATTTTTGACAATACTTGGTTGTAACAGCCGAGTAACTACCTACTGTGTGAATGATGGATGTATAGAAAGGACATGTAAGTCTTAAGTCTGTAAGTAGTGGAAGTTTAATTTTAAATCTTGTACATAATCTGACTGTTCTTAACTGAGGATCACTGAAATGAATAATTTACTTTAATTTTTGACAATACTTGGTTGTAATAGCCAAGAAACTAGCAAATGCCTGAGTGATGGATTTAATGAAAGCAGATGTAAGGATTAAACCTGTAAATATTAGAAGTTTAAATTTAATTCATGTACATAATTTTACTGATTATTGACTGAGGATCATTAAAATTAATGAAACTCAAGTTTTTCTAATTACATTTTTGTAATGTGTTTATCTGACATGTTCCACACGCAGGAGGATTCCCTCTTTTATGGGTCTATCGAATGAATAATTAGTCTAATCTAATCTGAAAGGTGCTAGTCGACTGGTTGCTGAAATGAAATGTTGTGTGGCTAGGTCCTCTGGCAGGGTAGACCAGTCGCCTCGTGGAAGTCTTTTTGATTTACGCCACTTCGGCGACTTCCTCGTCGATCGGGATGACATGATGGTAAAGAAAACACAACATCCACTCCCTTAGCGGAGAAAATCTCCAACCCAGGCCGAAATCGAACGCGGGCTCCTTTACATGGGATTCCGTTACGCTGCCCACTCAGCTACCGAGATTAGTTAATTGTAGTATATCATTATGCTGACCATAAATTGTTAGCTTCATCCTTTCAGTTCTGTTATAATAGCCATATCCTTATGATTTCGTCAAACAACTAAAGAGGAGAATAAGGCAAGTGCCATAAACCGATTTCCCAAAAACTTGGTTCAGCGGAAGAAGAGTCAAAATAAGCGAACACTGTTTCGGCTTATCTGTAGATACTCGACAGTTTCTGAAACAGTGACGGCTGAAGTTTCCGAGGTATTTTTCCGAGTATTGAACGTGCCCCTACCGCGGTAGCCTAAGCCGAAATGATATAAGGGTGGTAAGGGTCACGGCTTTTTCCACTTTTTTTTTATTTTGCATGTCGTATTCGAAACCTGATTATTACATTATGTTTTTCATTTACTACCTACGTCTGCAGAAGATTACCACACTAATGTTTTCCAATGTGTATTGATGCAATGCTGTCCTTATTCGCCTACTAGATGTATGTCAGATGTACGAAATAGAAAAACAATGATAAACTTATTTTGAATATTTTTCGGTGAAATTCTTGTAGTGTACGTTGATTCATAATAACCTGCTGTAAAGTGATCCGTTATGCATGGTTTGTTTCGAAATTACTGCCGCTGAGATTCATACGAAGAAATGTCACTGTGGTAAACTGCCTTCAGGTTGGAATATCTGTGTTTCGAATTTTTCTACGATCGATATCACCCAAAGGAATGCACCAAATCATCCTGACGAATGAACATATGAAAAATATAAGAATTAATGTAAGAATTAATATGAAAGTGAAATATCAGAAAATAAGAATTTAAAATGATTGTAATGGCTCAATGTATCACACATACATAATAAATAATAAATGTGTGAACTTACTGTGAAATTGAGTTATAATTTTACAATTAATGTAACGTCCTTGTATTGCATAATTTGATAAGAAACATTCGTGAAGTAACGTTTTAACTGACATGGGTAGATAAATGAAAAAAATAGAAATAAAGTAATCAGTAATCAGGTTTCGAACACGGGGCGCGAAATTACGTAGCTGCGACACTAACGAAACCCCCGTCGTTTCTTTTGACAACATCGTGCTGTAAAAGGCACAAAACGTACGTCGAAAACAGTTCGACAACGTTGATTCGTCAGACGGGACATGTGTTCACTTATTTTGACTGATATCCCACTGAGCGAAGTTCCTGGGAAACAGTGTGACGGCCCTTGCCGTGTTCTCCCTTTGAGTCACTCAGCGATCGTTTTGTGATCTGTGGTCTCTCATCAAATGCGTGAATTACTTGTTAAAGCGGTGTAATGAGTGTGAAGTTTCCTTATGCTGTGAATTACTGTGACTTTTAATTCTGTTAAAGTGCGCGTCATTTATGACGGCGGCCGAGTTTAGGTTCGTTCTGCGCATCTGACGTCACGAAACACGGTCAGCCAATGAACAGAGAACGCCGTTGCCAGAGCTCGACTGCAGTGCAGAGCACGGACAAGTGTCTTCGGTCATAAATAAAGTAATTGAACAAAAGCAATGTCTTGATAGCAGACTTTGTTTTATAGAAAATTTGGAAAGAGCATTCTTTATACCAGTTGCTTCACATTCTATTAATTAATTAAACCAAACAACCAATAAGCTTCCTAATTCAGGCGATAGCAAGGAAAGGTGTTTGTATCATTCTCACTAACCGCTTTTTCGCAGTAAAGAACAGCGGTAATTGTTTCTTTTCTATTGTACTTCGACGAAATGTGAGTAATTCGTAGTCATACCAACAGTGTTTGTCGGTATTTTACGTGTTCTTTTAAAGTCCATCAGAAAGTCTATTGAATGACATGCTGAGTTAGCGTAATGGTTAAAGTGTATATTTGCTAAACGGAGGGTTTTGAGTTCAAACCTTGTTCGGTGCATAATATTCTCTTTATTTAAAAGCAATATCGAAGTGTCTTACTTCATGAATTTTATTCGTTTCAATGTTATTTTTTGAAATTTCTAGTGGCAACTAAAATCGACAATACAGAGAGTATACGCTATGGACTTTTACCTCTGCAAACTCTTCAAAATTTCGTGCAAAGGTTTACTACATCTAATACTGCACAATAACTGCGTTGAGCATCGAAACAAAATTAAGTCATTTATGGGTGGAAGGTATCAGTCAAGAAGATGTGTAAAAATCCAATTTTTGGACCAAATAGTTTTTGTGAAATCGAATGATAAAATGTGTCAAAACAGTCGAAACACTATGCGTCTGCACAGGCGAGCAGTGCAGTGATGACAAAATCGCACACAGCGCGGAATGCGGGGAGCACGTCTCTGTAGCAGCGAAAGGGTTAATGCGGCCGTGGTGGCTTTACTTCATAAACTGCGCGCTCCCCCCTAAACGTAAGTTTGCGAACTATACAATGGCGCCGCTTCTCTTGGTGCGTGCAACTGGCAACGCAGCAATCTCCCGCGTCTGGGTGGGCATGCGCGAACCGCCAAGATAAAAGAATTGAACTATAGCATGGTTGGCGTACATGTCAATCATTTGAATAAATGTGGAATCAATTTCACTCCCGTCGTTTTAAAGAGAAATTAGTGTTCGCGCTTCCCTTACAATAACTGATAGCAGTGAATCAATTGAATACATACTGGTGTCGGGCCGCTGTTCTTATGCGACACGGGAAATACTTTTTTTTAACAAACTAAGCATGTTCCGGTTCAGCCGCGCTGGCGAGTGGACGCTGTTAACTGTTGCGGTGCACTTCCATGTTTACATCGTTGTACTTGTGCTTCGCCGAGTGCTATCGGTCAGTTAATCTCCTTGTTCGTTCATATTCCTTGTGATCTGAAAAATACTTTTGGTCGTGCTGCTGCTAATTGGAATTTCGACTGTTTAACCGAAATTTCGTTGATGGATTAACCATGGCTACAAACCCCTGGAAGAATCAGCCGACATCTCTGGAAATAGATGACTGGATTACACAGGTAACTGGTCTCAATTCTGATACCCTCCATACCTGGCTACTGGATCAGGAAAATACTGTGTTTTTGTCAGGTTATTCAGTGCTGCGACTGTTGACAAAGTGTTACGAAAGTGGGGCTATGAAGTAGATTTTGTGCATAGAAATGGTTATACAAGTAAGGTTTTCAACTATAGAGCTGACATTCATTAGAAAACCGTTCGTGTCTTGAATCTTCCCATTGAAATTGAAAATGATAAGATTAAGGAAGCACTTTCGGACTACGGGGACGTTACATCAATTAAAAATGAAAGATTGTCGCTTCGCTTTAAACTGCAGTGTTTCAACGGAGTCCGCTATGTAGAGATGGACGCTAAGACGAATATTCCGTCTCACATAACTGTTTGTGGGTATAAGGCACAAATTGTTTATACCGGCCACTTCACACAGGAATGTCCTCGGCGAACGGTTGTTCTTGAAAGTAATTTGATACAACGTCAGAATCTTACCTTCACGATAACAGTAAATTTTCTCCGTTAACAACAAAGGGAAACCCTGTTACCTCTACTCGTGGAACTGAAATGAAACCGAAAAAAATATCTCTGGAGACAACTGATTGTTGTTCCAAGGACGATCTGTCCTGTCCAACTCCCTCAGTTCGCATGCAAAAACAGTGCGATGAGGAGGCAGAGGAACCGGAAGGAAAAATTCGAATGGAAACTGATGAACAGAAAGATAATACACATACGGTACCAGAAAATGAAAGGTGCGTAGTCAGTGTTAATTTGCAAGAAACAACAGGTGATTGCAAAGATCAGCAAGCCGGTCGCCGTGGCCGAGCGGCTCTAGACGCTTCATTCCGGAACCGCGCGACTGCTACGGTCGCTGGTTCGAATCCTGCCTCAGGCATGGATGTGTGTGATGCCCTTAGGTTAGTTAGTTTTAAGTAGTTCTAAGTTCTAGGGGACTGATGACCTCAGATGTTAACTCCCATAGTGCTGTTAGTAAACAAATTCAGGGAGAGGTTGCACAACTGCTGTCGCCATTTGTTTTCCTCGATCAGGAAGTAAGTGATATTAATAAAATACGAGGAAGTGGTGGCCAAAATGAAATGACGGTCAACAGCTCAGGGCAGGCGACGGCAACAGAAACTGTGAAAAAGTTTGCTGCTGCTCCATATGAGCTACGAAGTAAAATACAATAGCAACGAAATGTGAATGTAAATCGTAACCAAGGGAAGGGAAAATCCAGAAAGGGCCACCCAAGCCCAAAGAATGTTCGGTACGAAACGGTCCTACGTGAATCACTGGAGGAAAAATTAGAAAGTTTACAAGGAAATAAGTCTACTTGCGGAACAAGAGAAAACATCAGAAGTATAAAAAATCGGGACAGAAACTAATAAACCAGTTGAAGTGTTATTCCATTTTCAGCCTTCCGAGTAATCTGTTATAGCTTAACTGAACCTTGAACCACAGGAAACTAAATTTGTTCATCAAAACAACTACAGAGTGGCAGCACAATGACACCATCGTATTCTGTCACCACTATACATATAAATAAAATTACCCCCGGTTTGAAATTATCGGCACTTAAGGAATTTTTGTACGAAGCCGCGACTGATATTTCCCTATTACAAGAACGTAAATGTGTCTCCAGAAACAAGTGTTGGAACAGCTGTTTTGGTGAGGGAAGGGATTAAAGTAAGTAAGGTGGAAAGACTGGAATCCGGAAGGGGAATAGGACTAAGTATCTATAATGTGACTATCATCAACTTGTATGCCCCTTCAGGAAGTTCGCAGCGAGCTGACAGGGCACGTTTCTTGAAAGATGACCTGATATACTTGTTAAGGAAAACTCCAAGACAGTTATTGCTTGGAAGTGATTTTAAATGTGTTTAAAATCGAAAAGATCTACAACTACTTACTGGTTTACAATTAAAGGTTATATGGGAAATCAAACAGTCCTCCATTGTTGAGTTCACTTATGTCATGGCAACATGCCGTAGCAGGAGTGATAGATTATATATTTCTAAAAATCTTGAAACTTCCGTGACAAAAGCAGAAACCATTCCTACGTACTTTTCCGACCATTCAAGTGTCTTAGCTTTCATAAATCTAACGATACAGCCAGTTCGCAAATTCAAGAATCAGTGGAATTTTAACATTTCCTTGTTAGTAAAACATGATTTAGAAGACCTGATTAAAGAAGCATTGGCAGTATGACGGCATGCTCGTGGTAGATATTCCAGTGCTATCGACTGGTGGATTAAAATGGCAAGCCAAATCTGAGGAAGGTTCTTCTTCAATACAGTGCCCAGAGCGCAAGAGAAATGAAAGGCACTGTAGAAAATTACTATTCAGTTTTGAGAGATCTATTTGATCAGGTCTCAGCAGGTTCTTCACTTCGGACAACGGACATCAAAAAAGTCAAAGCCAAGTTACTTAATATCAAGACAATTCAAAAGGAAGGGTTGAATATAAAATCGAAGGCTAGTTCGGTGTCAGAAGATGAAACTACTTCCCTGCATCATTTAGTATAGCATTCGAAAAACGGAAGAAGGACTTTTATTGATGAAATTCGAACAAAACACGGTACGATTCTCAGAACCTAGCAGGCTATCATGGACGAGATTTACCGCTATTATTGCGAGTCATATTCTGTAAATCAAAGTAGTGATGCTTCCTTAGACGAATTCCTCGACACCCTAGCCTCACAACTGACAGAAGATGAGATGTCAGTGAAGAAGACGTGTATGAGACTCTGTGCACCTCACAACCAAAAACATCCGCAGTTTCGGATGGTCTGCCAGCAGAGTTTTTATCTGTTACTGGCCAATAGTAGATGCGAAAGTTGCGGACATTGTAAGTGAGGTTATTCAGGATAAAATGATTCCGGCTTAGTTTAAGGAGAGTAAAATTGTTCTGGTTCCAAAAAATAATGAACAAAATGATTTAATTAATTTTCGTCCAATTTCACTGCTGAATTTTGATTAATTAATTAATAGCTACAATTGTAAACAAGAGAATTTCATGCCTTACAGATAAAATTATTAGCCAACATCAGAACTGCGTGCAAGGCAGAATCATTCTTCAAAATCCAGCAGAATTCAGGGATATCATTGCAATAACTTCTGTAACAAACATAAAGTGTGTTTCTTTTTTAAATTTTTGTAAAGCGTTCGATGTAGTACATCATGAATATCTTGTACGGACGTTGAAGAAAATAGGTTTCAGCGATAGGGTAATACAGTTGATAAAGAATATAGCAACTGGAATAAATGCTAAAATACCGGTGAATTGTCAACAATCTAGGCCGAGACAAATACGAGATGTTCCTCAAGGAAGTCCTCTGTCCATGTCGCTATTCGCCATTTCCCTGGAACCTTTCCTCCGAAATGTCCATGCTAGATTAAAAGGCTTAACATTATCAGAAAATAAAACGGTTGTAAGAGCCTATTCTGATGATATAGGGGTCATTATAAGGAATAATGACGAGCTAACCACGCTAGCAACAGTGATTGTGTCGTACTGTAGAGCATCTGGAGCCAATTCAAACGAAAAAAAATATGTATAATGTCAGAGGTTTTGATAATATCAACGTCGAGTTGGCAAAGTTGGTCACCCTGACAGCATTCCCCATGAAAATGACGGCTTTAAATTGGAAAGTTGCAGCATATAAAGTGCAAGGAGCCATTAGAGAGAATTTAACTCCATATATGAACCAATTTCAAAGAACAAAGTATATCAACTCATCCATCCTTGCTAAAGCTTATTATACTGCCCAGATGTTTCCAATACTGAGAATGATAGCGAGAAGAATAATGTCCAAAATCACAAACTTTTTGTGGAGAGGTGAAGTATTCAGAGTATCTGCTAAAATAGCCACATTAGATCCTAAAAATGGTGGACTAGGATTAGCTGATATAACAAATAAAGCCTCTGCACTTGTTATCAAAAAGCAATTTAATTTAATAAGAGACTGGCGAGAAAGCATAAACAGATAACATTTCGAGATCATCAAACCTCGAAGCCTGCTTCCCCCGATTGACGTGCAGAATGTCGACAGTCGTTTACAGCATGTGATGGTTTTTTATGTTCAGTTCAGTTATCTAAGTGTCGAACTCAGGCAGTCACGACATTTAACATAAAGAACCATAATGCGCGAAGAAAGGAACAAAACAGAGAGACAGTTTCCAAACATTGAGTGGACTGAGATTTAGAAAAACATTAGTTCTAATGTGCTCACGTCTAATGTAATAACGTCGTGGTAAAAGACAATTAACAGCATAGTTAGCACCAATCAAAGACTGTATGTAATCGGACTCTGTGTCACAAATTTATGTCAACAATGCCATCTAGTCGACACAATAATCCCTAGATATACTTGCAGTGACCACATGAATAGTCGGAAGTGGATCCGATAGCAAATAGCTCTGATCACAAGGACATCCCCTGAGTACATATCGCTGTCATTGATACAAAGGCCTGAAGCACGCTATTTTCCAGAGGCATAAAATAACGCCGTGTACTGGTTGTTGGAAAAGTTTGTTAATTACGTCCTTAACAAATTAGGATCCGACAGCACCATAGAGTTAAAGGTACACATGCTGTGAAAATTCCACAAAAAATAAGGTATTCGAATCACTAGAGAAAGTTCGGTATTATGTTAAACATTATATTTGAAAGAATGGGCATTGGTTAACATAAAAAAAGACGATTGTGTTGACAGTGATGTATTGTAGTTACCTTAAGGATATTATTTAAAATTGTACAGTAAACTTTTGGTGTGTGCTTTTTCTATTCCAGAGAGTAATTTTTGAAATTTTATAGGTGAATGTACAGACAGTCAGATTGTGTGTCTAATACTGTCAAAGCACAAAACTTTATACCAGTGTTATTGGTTTAAATTATAAATATGGAAATTGACAGTTTGTATGGAAATTTCCTTATCGATTGGCTAAAACCATAAGATTCTATCTGATACAATGTAATATTCAATGACTGGCACATTGCCATGTTCATTTTTGCACTGTGATGTGTCAGTCAGTTTTGCAGTGAAAGACTTGTTATATAGGTCTGATCACTTCAGATACTTAACATTCCATTCATGTCCAGAAAGTGTAGTAGGAAGGCCAGTCAACATTATTACATCTCTTTTTCCGCCATTCTCAAGTATTTCAGAAACTGTCTAATAAGATTGTTAAATTTTTTTTATGTTCAACGTTCGTAAATCTTCCATATTCTGTATTTTTTGGACGTTAGGACAGGGGGGGGGGGGGGAAAGGAAGTAAATGACCAACGTCACAGCATTGCATGAACCTGTCACTAAATCCTAGAACGCATTCTTTTGTCTTTCTCGGCGGCATCTGTGATTCTATTTGGCTGTTTAGTAGTTGAACGGTATCACTAGCTTAACTGACTGTTAACCCTCAACAGTTTTATCAATTTATGACTGTGTAAAAGAGGACTGTACACATTCTTCTATATTAAAATCTTTTAACCAAAACCATGTATTACATAACGGATATAGGTGTGAATATACCATGCATGTAAGTAATAGAAAATGTTCGCAACATTTGGGTACATTTCATTGACTACCTGATTAGGATATACATACTGATATCCAATTAAAAATAAAGGTAGTAAAAGCACATTTGTTTATCAATTATTATATTATTTATTTATTGTACTATGAAAATACATTATTTTTGTGTTTTTCTTGTTATATTCGATTTCGTTTCTATTATGCTTGCAGAAAAGATGCCTCAGAGAATATACAAAAGTAGTTACATTAAATTTGGATGGAGAAATAAAACCACAGCGCGTTACATCAACAGACGTTTCGGTGAACAATTTCTTGAAGCCAGTGAAATTAAAACGCCACTTAGAAGTTATCCACTTTAATTTCTCTGGCCGACCACCAGAATTCTCTGAAGGAAAATTAGAGAATGCGAAAAAAAAGGATCCCGCGTTAATGCCATAAGATTTACGTCCGCGAAGGAAATATTAGTCGCGTCCTTTGAGACATCGAAATTGACAGCACAATCGAGAAAGCCTTACATAATGGGTGAAACACTCGGGAAAACTAATTTGATGAAATCTGTCGAAGACGTTTTAGGGTTGATTTAAACAGCTACAAGTGAAACTTGTATCGAACAACACGGTAGAAGCACGAGCTAAGCTAATGTCTAATGATATCGAGGAGCAAGTTGTTTCAAACGTTAAAAAATTGCCATGGTTTGCTTTGCACTTTGATGAGTCGATTGATAGTTCTAATTATCGTCATTTACACATGTTTGTCCGCTTTCTAGACGACGACAACATGATCAAAGAACTAAATTATTTATTTCGCGGGAACTGGAAACGAAATCAGAACGGTATGGACGACAAGAAAAAAATAAATAAATTCCTTCAGCAACATAATATTACATGGAAAGAGATAACCTGTTTCTGCACGGATGGGATCTAGCTGTGTTAGGATCACGCTCCGGTGAAGCGACTTTAATTAAACAGAAGAATCCATCAGTATTAACAATGCATTGTACCATACATCGCCCACGTTTGCACCCAAGACTCTTCCTGAATGCCTTAATAATACAACTTTCCATAAATATAGTAATTTTTTTCAAAAGGAGCGCCTTAATACAGGCTTTTTAAAAAACGGTGCACAGAAATTGACTCCCACCATGACACCATGAGATTCTTCTAGTTCACACACAAGTTCGTTGGCTCTCGAAAGGTAATATGCTGGGAAGATTACACCAGTTCAAAGGAAAGGATTAATTGTTTCTAGATGAGAAAAAATGGAAGACTTAATCACACCAGTTTTCTCATCTGATGTCTCAGTGAATTCTTACGCCTATCTTGTGAATGTTTTGAAACACTTAAATAATGATTGAAACAGACATTTGGAAGACGTTGCAAATATGTTTAACTTTGTATGTAAGTTACTTGCCTTTATATGCCAATTTTAGTTATGTATAGCTAAAACTGGCAAAAACAGTTATTCTGCTTCGTGATATTAAAAGCACTTGTTGATGATAAAAAGCATAACAAGATTACGGTGAGCTTGGAAGGAAACCCCACAAGCCACAGACACATGCTGGGTGGTGATTTCAATCACTATTTCCAGGAATATAACAAAATAGAAGCTAAAGTTGACTAAAAACTAATTCCCAACCCTTTTAGCACTACTGCTGGAGAAGTTGCAAAAAGATATCCGGTAAGAGCCGGTGTAATTACGATAGGTAGAAATAGTAAGATCCCATTCCAGACGTATTCTCTTGAGCAGTTTTGGTGTGACAAAGCAATTTCGTACACTAAAATTGGACAAATTGCCATACTCTATATTAGTCTTGCCTCCGTAACTTATTTATGCGAACAAGGGTTTTCTGCTTTGCTGGTAATTAACAGCAATATCGGGAATCGACTGAAGGCTCAAATATTACGTTGACGCAAACCGAATTTCATTTTATTTTAAAAAGCTGGGTTTTCTCTTATAACAAAGCTGTTAATGTATGTTACTTTTCGGCTCAAGTAGTAGGTTAAGAGTTTTGATAAATGTGTATTTTTATATTGATGTAGTTTATTATTATTGAACGTGAACAAGAAAAATCAAAGTGATTCCTGCTCCATGCCAAACAAAGAGACATAGACTACGGTTTACATCACTTAAACAAGCTGTTTATTAATAACAATTCCATGATACTGAAATGCTAAAATTAGCACTGAAAAAACATTTTTAAAACTCTTTCGAATTCCGGTAGAAGTATGTAAATTGTAAAGGCAAATAATCTGAGGAAAAATAAAACTATTTTCGGAAACTTAAAACGCGGCTGTGGCTTTCGTCGTACTACCCCTAGTTATGTCAACGATAATGCGCAGCGTATCTGCACAGATTACTTTCCTTCTTGAGCAGTTACAGTCAGACTGTTCCAATGGAGTGAAGACTAGTGTGCTTTCTCGCAACACAGAGAGGTGAACCAGAGTGTGATCGAATTCTGTGCGATTCTACAAACTCGTCCAAACAAATGCCCAGATATTACTTCTCTTCCGTACCAAAACCGAAGGAAAATGGTATAAACACAAACACAGGCCAGCTTTACGTCTGCATACTCCTGCAGTGATATGAGCTAATACCATTTCCTCCATCTTCCAACCGTATGATTTGGTTTAATTTCCAGAACCTTTCAGGCGAGTACTCCACAGGTATTGTCAGGTAGTAACTGCCGTGAGGTTAATGGCCAACTCGTTTATATAGCCGCACTACTGGCTGTGGCGTCAGCGGCGATCAGTCTATCGCCATAAAAGATAATATTTTCATTCAGCGTCCTCTTGGGACACAGCCGTAACTACGCTGAAGCGGTCGTGACGGATACGGCTGGAAGGCATTACGTTTCATAGCGCTGGACGGATCAGTTCTGGCGTCGTATCCGGTAGCGCGCCCCTATGAGAGGCAATAGACCATTTGGAATACATTTTTCAACTCTACAGTGTTCAGATTTGAAGAAGATTAATTACAGTATACAGCCTACTGTACGAAGTTTGTCATGATGTTTTAATTACTGCCTTAAAAAAATGAAACATTCTGCGATCCTGAAACCTGGTCGTGAAATCGCTCTTTCACGATGTATTCATCCGTCAACATGACACAGTTCTCCCACTGATGGATGTGTTACCCCGTAATGGTGTAGAAGTCTGCAGTTTGGCTGTTCAGGATGTTCTTCACCTCGAAAATCAACTCGTCGCCTTTCTGGAAATATTGCCGCACTGTGGTTTCTTCATGCCAGGAGGGGAAGAATTTGTGACATACCAGGAGAATACGCAAGGTGGTACAAAATTTGATAGCCCAAACAAGCAGCAAGAGTGTCTATGTTGTTTGCTGAGGCGTTTCCGTGGAGCAAATCTACTGCCTTGCAACGTTTTCCGGCGCGCTTCGTCTTGCCAACCTCTCGTAAGCTTAACAAGAGATTCCAGTAGAATGCTCCTATAGCGCTTTGACACATAAGAGCAAAATCTGTTAGCACCAGGTCAGGTCAGTAAAAAAAAGAGTAGTTCAGCATCATCTTGCCAAGTTGAGCCGTGCGTGGCTCGTGTTCGTGCCATATCTCATTTGACATCCTGTTTTTACTGCACTGCCACATCGTTATGTTAATTTCAATTACTGGAGTTGCCGCCTTGCCTGCCCGTGAGCGGCAGCAGCGGCGCTTATCGATATAAGACCTAGCGTATTATCTTTGTTGACTGCTATTACTTCCCGATTGTCGTGTGTTGGGAGTTATTTCAAATATGCCAGTGAGTTGGGAGGCGCTAGCAGTGCAGTTCGGACCTGTCAGTGTTTGACGTAGGACGCGGCAGAAGTTGAATCGGGGCGCGGCTGCAGTGAGGTCCGGACAGCCGTGACTCGCCCGACGGTTGCCGATACATCACTTGAGTGCGGACCACGTTGTTTGGTCGTCGGTCTGTCTTGTCGGACGACGTGTATGTTGGCCGGCGATTGCTTATGGGTTGCCTGCGTGTGCTGACTAGTGATTCGTCCTCGTTATTGCACAGTCGCTGCCGTTAGTATTGTCTAGTCCTTCATGCAAGTGTTCGTGAAACTGTGTGTAGCTTGTGATATCGACTTCTCAGTTATTTTAGTGCTGTGTCCTTGCTGATGTGTGGCAGTCGGTCGGTTTGCGTGCTGCAGAGAGGAAATCTCTGCAGAGCGTTGTTTGGCCGGGCCCGCTGGCGGTCTGTACGCAGTGTCGGAGTGTGTGGGGCTGTTCCCATTGCTAAGAGGTCCGTGGCTCACCGACCCTAAACACGAAATTTGAGTCTGGATTTCATTTATGAGCAAGTCACGACTGTTCACACTGTGCAAGTTTGGTTCTCGTGTTTGGCTGTTGGGACATTCCCGCGAGCAACAACGTGTGCGTTCGAGTTGGCGAAGGTTTAGCCACCGTCCGTTGGAGTCTAACTGTATTTCGTTATTTGCAATTAAAGTGCACCAGCGGAATTTTCTGCCTTATGGCAGTTAACTTTCCGGTTACCTGCCCTGGCCGTTGACGTAAATTTAGGCAGTGTCCTATCCTCACCGTGTTGTCCCTGACCAGCACGGTGTGTAGTTCGACAGCTTAATGTGTGATTGGTTGTGGGCGTCCATGCCTTTTACGTTTGCATTGAACTCCCGGTTGTGTGCTGGTCGAGTGGAGCGTAAGCTACCTTGTCGGTGGGTCTGTTGACTGTCTGTTGGTTAGGTTGTCATCGGATTGAGAATGTTTGGGCCGACTGCCTGTCTCACCTAAGCGAACGTTAGTATTTCAAGTGCTGGCCGACCTCCGAAAGTTCTGAGCGCCTTTAGCTGCACAGCCATTTCTTATTTTCTGTTGTGTGTTTTTGTATGGCTCAGTGAATATTTTAGAACAGTCAATTTAATTAGTAAATTTATTCTTTTCGAAAAGTTTACATTTTGCGAAACAGTTTAATAGCAGTTAGCATTAAAGCGAAAAAACTCAGTTCAGATGTTATGCAACTGAAAATGTAAAGAACTAGTAACTACACTGAAGAGCCAAAGAAACTGGTATACCTGCCTAATATCGTGTAGGGCCCTCGCGACCACGCAGAAGTGCCTCAACATAAGTGGCATGGACTTGACTAAAGGCTGAAGTAGTGCTCGAGGGAGTTAATACCATGAATCCTTCAGCGATGTCCATAATAAGAGTACCAGGAGGTGGAGATCTCTTCTGAGCACTACGTTGCAAGGCATCCCAAATAAGCTCAATAATATTCATCACTGGAGAGTTTGGTGGCCAGCGAAACTCTTTAAACTCTGAAAAGTGTTCCTGGAGCCACTCTGTATCAATTCTAGACGTTTGGGGTGTCGCATTGTCCTGCTGGAATTGCCCAAATCTGTCGGAATGCACAATGGACATGAACGGAAGCAGAACATACTACAGGATGTTTACGTACGTGTGACCTGTCAGAATCGTGTATAGACGTATGAAGTGTCCCATATCACTCCAACTGCACACGCCACATAAGATTATAGGGCCTCCACCAGCTTGAACAGTCCCCAGCTGACATGCAGGGTCCATAGATTACAAGTTATCTCCATACCCGTACACGTCCATCCCCTCGATACAATTTGAAGCGAGGCTCGTTCGACCTGGCAACATGTTTCCAGTCATTAACAGTCCTGTGATCCGAAAGGATCGATGATGTTCCATTGAACGGTTCGCACGCTGAAATTTGTTAATGGTCTAACATTGAAATCTGCAGCAATTTGCGGAAGGTCTGCACTTCTGTCACGTTGAACGCTTCTCTTGAGTCGTCGTTAGTCCCCTTCTTGCAGGATCTTCTTCCGGCCGCAGCGATGTCGGAGATTTGATGTTTTACCGGATTCCTGATATTCACAGTACACTCGCGAAATAATCGCACAAGAAAATCCCCACTTCATCGTTACCTCGGAAAGCTGTGTCCTATCGCTCGTGCGCCGACTATAACACCAGGTTAAAACTCACTTAAATCTTGATACCGGCCATTGTAGCAGCTGTAACCGATCTAACAACTGCGCCAGACACTCGTTGTCTTATATGGGCGTTGCCGACCGCAGCGCCATATTCTGCCTGTTTGTACATCACTGTATTTGAATATGGTTGCTTATTCCGCTTTCTCTAGCGCTTCACTGTATCTGCATCTACATCTACATCCACACTCCGCAAGCCACCTGACGGTGTGTGGCGGAGGTTACCCTGAGTACCTCTATCGGTTCTCCCTTCTATTACAGTCTCGTATTGTTCGTGGAAAGAAGCATTGTCGGTATGCTTCTGTGTGGGCTCTAATCTCTCTGATTTTATTCTGATGGTCTCTTCGCCAGATATACGTAGGCGGGAGCAATATACTGTTTGACTCCTTGGTGAAGGTATGTTCTCGAACTTTAACAAAAGCCCGTACCGAGCTACTGAGCGTCTCTCCTGCAGAGTCTTCCACTGGAGCTTATCTATCATTTCCGTAACGCTTTCGCGATTACTAAATGATCCTGTAACGAAGCGCGCTGCTCTCCGTTGGATCTTCTCTATCTCATCTATCAACCCTATCTGGTACGGATCCCACACTGCTGAGCAGTATGCAAGCAGTGGGTGAACAAGCGTACTGTAACCGACTTCCTTTGTTTTCGGATTGCATTTCCTTATGATTCTTCCAATGAATCTCAGTCTGGCATCTGCTTTACCGACGATCAACTTCATATGATCATTCCATTTTAAATCACTCCTAATGCCTACTCCCGGATAATTTATGGAATTAACTGCTTCCAGTTTCTGACCTGCTATTTTGCAGCTAAATGATAAGGGATCTATCTTTCTATGTATTCGCAGCACATTACACTTGTCAACATTGAGATTCAATTGCCATTCCCTGCGCCATGCGTCAATTCGCTGCAGATCCTCCTGCATTTCAGTACAATTTTCCATTGTTACAACCTCTCGATACACCATAGCATCATCTGCAAAAAGCCTCAGTGAACTTCTGATGTCATCCACAAGGTCATTTATGTATATTTTGAATAGCAACGGTCCTATGACACTCCCCTGCGGCACACCAGAAATCACTCTTACTTCGGAAGACTTCTCTCCATTGAGAATGACATGCTGCGTTCTGTTATCTAGGAACTCTTCAATCCAATCACACAATTGGTCTGATAGTCCATATGCTCTTACTTCGTTCATTAAACGACTGTGGGGAACTGTATCGAACGCCTTGCGGAAGTCAAGAAACACGGCATCTACCTGTGAACCCATGTCTATGGCCCTCTGAGTCTCGTGGACGAATAGCGCGAGCTGGGTTTCACACGACCGTCTTTTTCGAAACCCATGCTGATTCCTACAGAGCAGGTTTCTAGTCTCCAGAAAAGTCATCATACTCAAACATAATACGTGTTCCAAAATTCTAAAACTGATCGACGTTAGAGATATAGGTCTATAGTTCTGCACATCTGTTCGACGTCCCTTCTTGAAAACTGGGATGACATGTGCCATTTTCCAATCCTTTGGAACGCTACGCTCTTTTGGAGACCTACGGTACACCGCTGCAGGAAGGAGGGCAAGTTCTTTCGCGTACTCTGTGTAAAATCGAACTGGTATCCCATCAGGTCCAGCGGCCTTTCCTCTTTTGAGCGATTTTAATTGTTTCTCTATCTCTCTGTCGTCTGTTTCGATATCTACCATTTTGTCATCTGTACGACAATCTAGAGAAGGAACTACAGTGCAGTCTTCC